>NC_049178.1:11368851-11993851 GCF_009769625.2 Cygnus olor
TGGATTTTCACTGAGGGCAAACAGTAATGGGTACACTTTAAGTATTTCAAATAAGGCTCTAATTTAGATCTACGAAGACAGTGCTGTTTGTTAAATAAATATCAAGCTCATCTGGTACCAGGCCAGTTGTTGTGGTTAAGCAACATATATCTAGCTAGTGGTTATTTAAAAAGGGGTGATGGGTGAACAAGCCCATGCAGCAGGCTGCAAAATGCTTTCTAATTGGCAGAAAGAGAGAGAGAGTGAGATAGAGAAAGAGAGAAAGAGAGAAAGAAAGAGAGATGGGAGGGGGAAGAAGGGGAGGAAGGAAGGAAGGAAAGAAGGAAGGAAGGAAGGAAGGAAGGAAGGAAGGAAGGAAGGAAGGAAGGAAGAAAGAGAGAAAGAGAGAAAGAGAGAAAGAGAGAAAGAGAGAGAGAGAGAGAGAAAGAAAGAAAGAAAGAAAGAAAGAAAGAAAGAAAGAAAGAGAAAGAGAAAGAAAAAGAAAACGTACTCTTTACCTTTTTTATATGCCCTCTCTAGGAACTTTGAAAGCTATCAAAGGAGACAGCTCCAGCCTGGCAAGGGAATTAGATATCATTTAATTGCTAAAAAGAAAATGACAAATGCTGGTTTATAACTAACATGCTACAACCATCTTATGAAATGTTAATTGGAATACCTTACACTTCCCATATACCTTTAATGAATTAATGGGGATGCCACTCTCTATTTATAGACTAGTTAAATTCCTCAGCAACTCCATTTACTTCTCGTATATGTTATTAAACCTCAGATGGCAGTTACATAATCAATATGGTGTCCTTTAATAAATCTAAATGAAGAAAATCTTGGGAGTCTGTTGGAAAAGCATAGAATAGCTCATAGTTTGTTACCTTATATCAGTTACTATCTCAATACTTTAGGTGTTAAGGGGTTTGTTGTCGTTGTTTTGTTTTGTTCTGCTCTTTATTTATTTATTTATTTATTTATTTTTAGTATGAAAAACATATGAAGAGATGAGATCTATTATAAGGAAATGTCTTAAAAAATCCAAATGCCTTGACTTTATAGAAATATGTATTTCTGTCACATGGCATGTTGTATTACTTCCCAACTGGATCCAGTTCCATGGGATTTTCATATTGGTGACAGAGCTAGGCAAGTTTGTTATTAAACAGGCTGTGGTATTTCTGGGGAGATCTTTGGAGACATCAGTTAGGAGCCTGGTGGAAAGTAACACCAACTATATTGAATGTGTTGCCTCAAAAATAAAATGTTGACTTTAAGATCAATAAAACTATAAGAGACACAGTTCATATATGCTACAGGATTAACTGTCCCTGGCTTCCTGTATGGAGAAATAGGGGAATTGGGGCTACAAGAAATGGCATGGCCTAACAGCATGAGAATTTGGTGAGACTGTGGAGCTTTTACCCCCTAGGCATTGTATTATGTCCATCAGCAGTTGATGTTGCTTAAGGGCCAAGCAAAACTCTAACATATGTCCCTTTGCAGATGCTCTTTGGCCTGTGTCTAATGAACTGCTGGCCTTTGTCTCGCTTCCAGCACAAAGCTGCCCATTTTGTCAAAGCCAACCACATTCACACTGCCTGGCAGCATAGCTGAAAGCCTGCAGAGGCCAAGGGCTGAATGGGATACAAAAGGTGAATTTTTCTTACAGCTGAAATAAGTTGTTGATGAGCGAGTCAGGAAACTCTCCTTACCCCTGCACCTTCTTTTCAGAAATGCCTCTCCTTCTAGACTTTCAATTTAACATCTCTGGTGTTTGAAGGAGAGCTAGATGTAGATTTAACCAATACTCCCGTAGCTTCTGGCCCTGTAGAGTTTGAGATCAAGTTCCTGCCCTGCAAGCTAATTCTTGCCACCAGCAGACTGGCCAAATGGTCTACCATGCAGATAGCACAAGTTCATGTCCTGACCATCTTTCTCACCCTGTCCTCACCACCACATTCCATCCTTATAAGTGGCAGAGTATCCTCTCAGCTAGTGAGGATCCTGAGGATACATTTCTTCATTTATCTCCATTTTTCTTTACCATTTTCTGCCCCAGTACCTGTTTTCTATGACTCCTATCTTTTTGAGGAAGATTGGCTTTTAGCTTGAAAGCTTCTGTTTCTGACTCTCATAGCCTATAAACAGACTAGCACCTCTGCTGGGGATGGATGATCTTCAGTTTGTTTTCAACCTTTGTGAGCCTTCCCATAAATGAGGGCAAAGCCTTTCTCATACCTCTGTATCCTCTCTCCCCTTCTTCGACAAAGGATGAGTTAAACCTGCATCCGCTAAAATGACCAGCAGTACATGTTGAAAAATAAATGCCCTGATCCTTGGCAGGTAATGAAGAAATAGATAATGATGCAAATAATTCTCCCATGGTTATTGCTGGGAGTTTGTTTCCATCCATCTCCAGCTTGTCATGTTACCGTTAGTGCTGCTCATAGTACAGATGTTAACAAGGGCAAAAGGGTGATCCACGGGTCTCCTGTAGTTACCTGCAATGCTGTCAGCCTGTGAGTTAGCTGTCAGCTGGAGTTTACTCCAGGGATAGTGACCAGTTTGACATACGGTTGGAAGGAGGAGAAGAAAAGTGTGAGGAAGGAAGCAAGTGAGAATTTATCCTGCCTGGACCAAGGCATTTTTGTTTTCTTTTGTGTTTGTCTGTCACGTACCTGCTCCATTGCAGGGTTCATGCTGGATGCATCAGACTCCAGTTCAGTTAAATGGTGCTGAGAGCCAAATTTTATCAAGCAGATTGGGATGGGGTTTGTTTCTAAATGGTTTCTAAATCCTAAGGTGATTTTGCACTGCAAAGGTTGAGTTTTCCCATCTGCAGACCCATTTAGCTCTTTTAGGATATGTGAGGTATATAGCACTGATGGAAAAGTTGTCCCCAAACCCCCAACACAGTCCACAGTTAGAGGTATAAAGGCAGAGCACATAGCAATCGTGGGCAGTTTCAGTGACACCTCCACGAGAAAGTGACCCAGCACAGTCTGATGGTACCAATGCCGCCAGGTTGCCCTGACAGTCTGCCAAAGCTCAGTCCCACTTAGACCCTTCTCCACAGCATGGAGCATTATGAAAGTGTTGTCATCTCCTGGGGGTGCAACACACAGCAGCCTCTCTTCTGTTTGGCTCCTCAGCGTGTACAGCACCTGTCTTGCAGCTCTGCACTATCTGAACACCTGGGACATGGCTCCTCTGGTCAGAAGGGTTGACTTTATCTCAAAATACCCCATTATGAAGTCTCTCATTTGGAGTTGGAACTGAAAAACAGATGACTGAGACGTAGCCTAGAATTTCCCCAAAGTGTTTGCATCCTGCCTTTTTGTTCTACAAGCTGAAAAGGAAGCCTAGGTTTTTGTTTTGAATGCATTATGCTGTAGTCAATTTTATTTTTGTCTTACCTCTGTCAACAAAGCTTAGCACAAGTGATCCCCGTTCCCTGCTGGAAATGACAGGAAGGGAAATGGGTGTGGGAACACACAGTGATACGGACATAATGGAGCAGAGAATGGTGCTGAGTGAGAAATTTCACTTTTCACTGTGGGGAGAGGGGAGGAGGGGAATGCAGCTCCACAAGCAGAGGATGTGCCTGTTTTCACTATATGCAAATACATGACATGCTTTTGGCGAGAGGAAAACTAAACATTTTCCCGAAGTTTGGATTACACCAGAAGCATAAATTACACTTCTCCAGAAATGTGTGCCCTGATGTTGCTCTATACAATGCAGATACTCCTTTGGTAACCATTTATTGTGCTAGACCTTTTTGCATTAAAATCCTGGCAGAGGTCACAGGCGAAAATGAATCTGCTTGACTTGCCATAATCATTAGTTCATACCAATTCTGGCTGAGACTACGAGTGAAAATGAATCTACAGTTGTCCTGATCATCATTTCTCCATACCAGCAAACTGTTATGCCATTTGGAGCAATTTATTGTGATTGGTATCCGCTGCTTCAAAACTACTCAGGAGAGGAGCAGTGAGGGATGATGTGGATCATGATTATGATGGCCTTGGTTATGCTGATATATACACGTGCTCTTGAAGCAGGACACAACCACAGGTGGCTCCAAAAAAAGAGAAAAAGTGGCCAGAACAGAGTGGAGGTTTAGCAGCAGCGACATGAAAAGAACAAAATGTGGTTGCAGAAGGTTCTGGGTGCATGAGAGAGCTGTGCATGGTCAGCACATTGGGAAAAAAAGCATGCAAGGTTTCTGGTTTTGCTGTGCATGCTTTGGGGCTGCACATTCTTTGATTTTAATGAGCCTCTTACCCCCCTGCTGAACAGTCACCTTATGTCACCTGAAACTGTCCTGTGCAGTGCCGGTTTTCATACATGCAGAGCACTGAAGCAGCACATCCGCAGTGAGGCAGAGTCCTGAATCATATGGCCTGGCTGCAGGATGCCCTTTTGCAAATGGCAGAGGAAATCAGCCCTCAAAAACACCCACCTTCCAAGCCTGCTGTTCATTTGGCTACAACAGTTGCCATTGCTTGGCTGTAGATTACAGGTTCAGCAGCATGCTAAACAGCCAACATTATGTTTCTGCCAAGGAACAAGGCTCCCGACTACTGAAAACTCCCAGGGGCCCACTGGAGCTGTTGCTAAGCACAAGGGAAACCTGGTTAGCAAAGTCAACTCCACGCTTTTCCAAGTGTGCCTCAAATTTTCTGCTCCACCAGTCCCTCTGCTTTTGGACACCGTCCTCGTGCTGCAGAAGGCGCTTTCTAACAGGCGCAAGGATGCCAGGCCAAGTCTATCTCAGCAAACAATGGCCTTTATCAAGTGCGGCTGCTGTGGGATGCTGCTCGAGCACATCTCTGCCATGATTTTAAGAAACTGGGTCAAAGTTTCTCTTCCTCCTGCCATCAGCCAGTTCGAGATCTGGTGTATACTTGAATCGCATTAGATGCGTAGCCAGATGGATAGCATTCCCTGCTGATTTAAGAACCCAGATATGTGGTATATAAGGTCTCTGTTTCTGCCAAACCAAACCAGAACTTTTTGAGGAAAGACATGTCCTAGTCAAAAAAAAGGCTGGCATCTGTGTTGAAGTTCTGCATGATTTTTGCAACGTCATACAGTGCAGAAGGGGCAAGAAAACAGCCTCCAAAGGGATAGCTGGGCATAAACCTGTCAGGAAAATTAAAGGGCTGTAGACCCCTGCGTCAATACATAAGCTATGAGAGCTGCATTATGGAAGGCCCTTAAATAATGGCATCCTTTTTCTTTCTGGGCTGCATATGGCCTTGCTTTATTTAAACTATAATATATATGGATGTGTTGTTTAAAAAACAGGATTTATGGAAGAAAACTGGCAGTGTTTTGAGCCTTGCTTTCCAGGCAATGTTCTGGGTTTCCTTAATCACTGAGTGCTGATGTGGCTGTCCATAAAAGAGAGGGGTTGTTTTTGTTTTAGCTTTGTTGCTGAAAAGCTAACAAAAAATGTTCAGGCTGCAATCCAAGGCCTTAGTAAGCTCTCTCTCAGACAGAAATACGTTCTGAGTTACACTGTCCCTTGAGTGTCTTTGGTGACATCTCTGGAAGATAAGAAATCCTCAGAGAGTAGCAGAATCATGATCACTGTTAATTAAAGCTCATCGGAAGAAAGTCTTGATTTTCTAGAGGAAAGTCTTGAATATTTTCCAGGTGAATGTGACCAGGAGCAGTTTCAACTTGATTTTCATGCAAACTTAACTGGAAATGATTACAGCCAAATAATAGCATTAAAGTGGAAGGAAATTACTGCATTGATTGCTTGACCTGAAGAACAATAATGGTCCTTGTCTATTACAACTGATTTTCCATAACATTAGTGTTACACAGAAAAGTTCAGATCAAATCCAGGAAGCTGAAAGACTACGAATTAGCACACTGCCATGGTGCAGGCTCCAGTCCCCTTGAACAAGAAGAATCCATATGAGCAACAATGATCATGTCTTTGCAAGAGGCAGAAATGTTATCTACATCCCCCAAATATGTGTGTGTTCAGTGGTGAGACTTCCAGTCCAGTTCCTGGGACAGGCGTGAGGAACGGGTCTCCCACAAGGAAGCCAGACTCCAGCTGGGAAAGACGCTGCAGGAAACAATCAAAATCATTTTTCCATCCCTCCAGAAAATGAACAATAATCCCCTTAAGTTTTGTTCCTGGAAACAAGTTGATTTAGAGGGAATTGCTTTTTGTAGGTATTGGTCTGTGCAAGCTGTGGGCTCGTGGCTTAGTGGAAAACCCCCTGTGACCTATCCCATGGCATTGTTCTTAGATTTGTCTAGATCCATTTTCAGGGAAACATGCCCCAACTGGAATAGACCTGAAGGAAAGTAGGAGTGAGAGAATTCAGCTCCCAGCTGAAAAGTGATTATTGCCATCTATTTTCCCATATTCTTCAGTGAGTGCTGGTGGGAGTAGCATCCCAGTAGCTGGCACAGAGATACAAGGCTTCATTCCCTGCCTTCCTCGACGCTCGCCTTGCTTTTCCCTTCTGCCTCCTGTATCCTCAGAGGAAATTGTGTAAAGGGCCAGTTTTAGCTTTGTAGCTGCTTAGAAATCACTACTAAGCAACAGCACTGCTCATTTGTATGAATGAAATGTAGGAAAGTGTTGGTCACATCCCAAAGTCTAAGCAGGACTGCTCAATGCCCTGAAGGGAGACAAATTGTTGATTAAAATCCAGTTCCTGTTTGGCAGGCTGGAGCTACAAACACGATGATAAGGACAGCTCCTGGGTGGTAGTCTCAGCCAAGGGAAGAATACTCCAAAAGAACGTTGTTGGTTTGTTGTGTTATTTTTTGTATCCCTAGAAAAGATATTGGCAGGCCACTGGCAGGATAGCTTTGTAGGCTCTGTTGAATGTAAAGCCTTTACCCTGGAGAGACCTGCCCCATCATGAAGGCAAGATTCAGTCCAGCACCAGTGTGAGACCAGTAGCTGGACTGGGCTCCTTGGGAGACCAGGTCAGAGCAGAGAGACCAGCCTACCAGTTCAGTCTCCCAGCTTTTTTCCCTGCTTAGATGCTCATCTTCAGTTCATCATCTATAATGTTCCTTGTCTAATGAGGAGTTAGAGGATAAATACATTGAAGAAGTCCATCAGTGCTGAGTAATCTGAGCATGTCAGCTGCAGATGCCCCACAGTCCTGACGGAGCATGCATTTCCAGGGAGTTAGCCTCCAGCTAACATCCATAGGCTGTGCCTCTGTCTGTAGGCTTGTACATCTGCTGGGAATCAGAGGGGAATTGCTAGAAATCTGAAGGGCTTGAAGGGGCTCTTAGGTACACAGGTTTCCAGTCCTGCATGCACTCTGCCCCTATCCTCGCTTGGGAAGGTATTGGGGACAGGCCTCTGATGCTCAGAAGCTGTTCATGATGTGGTGCCTTGTTCCTTATTCCCTCGTTTGCAGCAAAGAAAGGTTGGGCTTTCATAGCGGTGCTGGCTTGCAGATCTTGGAGAAATCATTAATAACAGGTGCCTGAACTTAGGATAAATATTTTTTTACTGTTACTGTGGGTTTTCTACCTCCATTTTTAAAGCCCTTGGCTGCAGTGCTGTGCACACCAGCAGATTGCGGGGGTGGGCCCTGACAGCTGGTGTGCTTCAGATCTCATGTGGCAACTGCACGCCTCGAGTCCCCGCGTGCCATGCAGCCACCCTCCTTCCACATCTCTCTGCCACCGACTCTTACTCGAGCTGTTATTTGTGTCTTCAGCACACAGCTGGTCGGCTTCGAACAGAGGGGTGGGAGGGGAGGATGGCAGGGACAGCGTAGCTGCAGAGCTGGCAGTCCATCACTCCTCCAGGATGCATGGCCCACGTGAAAACAGGGAGATTAATAATGTGTACAGTGCTGAGAGCTGATCCTTTGTATCTGGGCGCTGTTCATCACAGGAAGCATCTTCTCCTCGGCTTCTCATGGGGTGCTAGTTGCACAAAGCTTGCAGTCAAGAGATTTTATTCTCGTGCCATGCCAGCATGACAAGGGCACATGCATCAGGATGCAAGCAAGTGGTTTGCAGGTCCCTAGGGAGAACACGTGTGATTTCGGGAACTGACTGGTGCTTTTGTCAGACAAATGCAGCACCTGGTAGGTGGGGATATCTTGAATCTGCAGCAGTGGATTGACTGACCCACATCTGTGCCTCTTCCATCCAGCTCCTTGAGAATGCTTGCATGAAGGGTGCAGCAAGAAGAAATTACATCTAAATGTGGGTAGCCAGTATCCTCTTCTCATGTCTGAACAGGTTCAGCTTTTGGAAAAGGAAGTTTTGTTTCTACAGATGAAATAAATATCATGAAACTTCATTGACCAGTAGCACATTGTGAATAACAAGACAGCTGTATCCTCAGGATAGCCTATAAGCCAAAATATGTTTCCATAAAATGCTCATCCTTTACAATTAAAGCACAAAATGGTACAAGCCAAATGACTATCCACGAACAGTTTGTGAATACACACACACACATACACAAATGCTTAACGACTTGTTACTGAAGCAAGTAGAAAACAGAAGAGACAAGAAAACACCCCAGAAAATAGTTAAAATCAATTCTGTTTGTTCTCTTTCAAGTTTCCACATGATTACCCCTTTATAGTACCCTCACACCATTGTGCTGAGCTCCCAGGAACCCTGGCTGATCCTTGTGTGCCACCACCTCCATCTCTCAGAAGCACCATGAAGATGCTGCATGCGTGGGGTCCTGAGCTCCTGCCCACAAATCCCAGGGAGAAACCTGTTGGTGGGGGGCATGCATCACACAGCTGCTTGAGGGACAGCTGGATACCATGCCAGAGCACATAAACAGCAATTCATGAGTCAACAAGGATGTTCTCCAAGCCTATAAAAGCCTGAAGTGCTCTCAGTATCATCCCCATGCAGCTGGAGAGGCTCTTGACCTGGGCAAGACCTTCGGTGTGGAATGGAAGAGAAAGGCAGAAATTTCAACCCTCTCCCGCTGTGACAGATCTGGGAGAAAGAAACCGCTGGGAGAGAAAGAGGGGAGCAAGGGAGAAAGAAAAAGCAAAAGGAAGTGGTAGAAGTGGAAGGGAAGCAGCCTCAGACAGCTTCTTTAACGGGACCGAGCACTAATAATGCTAACCACCGTGCTGCTGCGCGAGGCTGCTAGCTAACAGCCACTCATGGCTGTGAATTTGAAATCAGCTGATAAGCACTGCCCATAATGCACTTGGCAAGCACGCCCACCAGTCGTGGTACTGAACGCGCCCCCCCCCCCGCCCCCCGAGACCAAGGAGTAACGCTATAACAGAGCATGAATCCTCTCTCTTCTTTGAGCAGCTTCCACCCAGGCAAACACCACCCATCGCTCTATGTCCCTGTGCCACTCTTGAGACCTTGTTAGCATAAGCAGATCTTGTCCACTTCAAGCCGTTTTTCCAGGCCACAAGACCGTGAGAGGGAAAAAAGAAAAAAAAAAAAAAAAAGCAAGAATCTGGGAAAAAATTCCATCATCTGCATCATCCTTATGTAATAGCTGCTTGCAAAGACAGGTAACAGGTCCGTCCTCCACTCCCCGCCCCGGGTGGGCAGGAGATTGATGGCTGTGTTTTAGTTTGCTGCTCCTTCTGCACTCCCACACACACCTCAGTAACTCTCCTTATTTTTATACTAAAATGCTGGCAAATACATAAATATCCGCCGTCACCAGGAAGCCGTGTCCATTCGGCTCTGCCTGCGGACGCCGCTCTCCCCTCCCAGCCCACTGCAGTGCATCGCTTCCACGGGCCCGCGGGGAGGAGCTGGCATTCACCACTCATAAATTCCCGTCATGTCAGGCAAATGCTTTCACATCATTCAAAAGGAAAATCTGCTTCCCTGAAATAAATAATGGGATGTAAAGAGAGTCCGTGGGTGAGACAATGGGGAGACTTGTAAATCGTTATGCATGGAAAATCAGGCTGGAGGATTTGGAGACACTGGCTCTGTTCCTAAAGGATGCAACGTGGAGAAGTTTGTGCACGTGAGATGAGCATCTCTCTGGGTGCCTTTTCCATTCTCAGCAGATAAAATCTTTACTGAAAATGTATGTGTGGCCAGTGAGAAGGCTGATGGTGTAAAACAGAAGATTCAGTGCAAGGTGGGGAATGGAGACCCTTTGGTAAGACATGGAGGGAGAGCTGGCATGAATGGCTGCATCCTGCGGTGCCAAGTTTGGTACATGGGATGGCAAGTGTGTGACTGATGTTGTCAGGAGAAGGAAAGAAGTCATTGGAGGGTCATACCTTGAAAAAACAAAGTCACTTTGCTCATCACTATAGCTAGTACATCTCCCATACTTCATCATACCTTTCTCACCATCCTTCTTGCTGCTTCATACTTTCCTACCCTTCTCTCTTCACCCCACCCATCACCTCTAGCCCTCTTTAGCTAGATGAGGTGTCAGAAGCATTAAAAATATGCCTGTTTCTCACAGTGCGGGGAGACAGTGGCCAGCCACACAGGTTTGACCTGACACGGTAGCATCTGCACAACGAAGATTGCAGAAAACCCAGTCACTGAAAGGGAGGGAAGGGATAGGAAGGTGGCTGGCAGGCTCCAGAGGGAACTGGGCTGGCCATCTGCGCTTGATAGCGTGTAGCAATGAGAACAGGGAGCTCTGCAAGCCTCAGCCAAATCTAGTTATTTTTTACAAGAGCGGATAAAAGCCTTATAAGGTGGGATGGGCATTTCTCTGTGAAGAGGCCTTGAATCCACTTCCATTCTTTCTTTCTCCCTCCTCTTCTATTGCCGCAGTTAAAAGAGGGCCCTGGATAGAAAGCCATGTGTTACAAAGCAACCTCTGTGTATTGCCTAAAGCAATCAGCCAGCAGCTTCCTTTTGTGAGGAGGAAAGTGGGCTTTTTCTTTATTTCCCACATGTAATCATCCCTTTCAATCCCTTCTTTTCCATTTTGAGCTGTCCCCTTCCTTGCCTCCCAAAGCAGTGTGTGCATCACAGAAACCACAAGAAATGGAGAGGGGAGAGTGAAAGTCCTGGGTTCCCATCGAGGACCAGGGGAGTGGGGTGGCTGGGCCAGCATGCTCCACTTCATGGGGTTTTACACTGAGGGAGTTAAGGTCCAAACTCAAGCACCCCTTTGCTTTAGCAGGAAAAAATGTTCTTGGGAAAAACACATCTGTTTGAGCTCCCTTTTCTCAGTGGCTGTGTTGGAGGGAGCTTAAGCATGCCTTATCCACACTCTCCATAGTGAGCCAGTGGAGGGACAGGAAACAAAACCCAGGAAATCTGCTCTTTCTCATCTTAATAGTAGCACTTACTGCCTTGCTTGGGGATGTCCTTGTTCAGTCCCCCTGTGGGGCAGTCAGGAAGAAATGCATTTGTTATGTTTAGAGCCTCTTTGTCTTGAGCAGGGAATTAGGGAGAGGTACATCCACTGAGCAGTGTTTCTGTCAGGGTGAGCTGCGAGCATGCTATTTCTCTGTTTGCTTTTGTGTTGGGACTTGGGGGTGGGGAACCGTGCAGAAGGAGAGGAAAATGTTTTGTTTTTTCCAGTAAGCTTGGGGACTGCTGTGGGAAAAGGCCCATTCTCTCTTTCATTGAGAAGTTTGGTCATGGAGGGCTGGCTGCCCTTGTTTCCTAAATGTATATGGTGCCCTCAGGGAATGTCTGGTTTTGATTAGACAGTGTCTAGTGGAGAGTTCTTGATTCTGGGCTCTACACTGTGAAAGGAGAGTGTGTGACTCTTTCCCTCCCCCGTGAACCGTGAATGAATAGCACCTCTGCCCGGGCATGAGAGAGGGGCCCTCAGGCCAGCTGGGGATGTGCATTTATTATAAAGCAATGAAGTAGCAAAGATACCAGGAGACAAAAAGGATTTCTCAGTTTGGCTTTGCTCTTTTAATTCTGCCAACTGCCTACCTTAAAATGGAGGAATATTGCATGCCTATGGGAAGGCTCCTAGAGTAGCAGGTTCTCTAGGAAGAGAGACTCTCTGGAGACAGTATTGTGCATTAGGGGTTAGTTGGGGATTGCAGGACCCCAATGGTGTCCCACATTTCTTATTCTCATACATGGCCCATGCTCAGGTGCAGTGGGGAGCTGCTATTTTGAGCCTGGGGATTCTGCAACAGCAGCAAGGAAAAATCACCGGGAGGGATGCGAGCTTCTGCTTCACTCAAGCCACTTGCAGAGCTCGAAGGGCCAAGCCCCTGGGCTGGCAGATGATCTCCCTAAGAGTTGTCATTGGAAACTCTGTTTTGTACTGGGGAAAATCGAGCCCTGCCTTTCCCATGCCTAATGCCATCAATAGAGGTTTTGCAGTCTGGAAAATAGCAGGATCCCTTGCCTTTGCGCTCTGTGGAGCTGAGGTGATAAGTAAATACTTTTTTTTTTTCTTTTTTGTTTTTTTTTTTTTTTTTCTGGGAATAGGGAGAACAGGAATTAGAAATAAGCAGCCATTGGCATGTGCAGCTAGAAGCCATTATTAACCAAGCCTTGTTATTTAATTAAGATGATGTTTCAGTAGTGCTTTAGCTACATGTTGATAAACAAGCCTGAGTTTGTAGACCTAGAGATACAGTTTTAACATTGTCACTTTTCATTCAAGGAGTTCAAGCCTGCAAGGAAGGTGAGGGGGTGAAGGGCAAAGGCCCTCTCCTGTACACATACTCTCCTATACTTCCGGGGGAAGCAAAGATTTCCTCTGTATGGCTTTGTATCCGTGTGGGTTCCCATCAGACGCATTCGCCTTGAGGAGTTTTGGTGCAGAGTAACAGTGACACTCATTAGCCAAGCGGGCAGTCAAGGAGTTATCCCTCCAGGGACATCCCGAGGGAGGACAGACTCTCCCTAAAGCGAAGCTCCCCTCTTTTTAAGGATTTTTGCAAGTGCTAGTTAAATACCTGAAGGCCTGGCTGACTCTTCTGGATAGAGACTGCAGAGCAAGATACTGCAGCTGAAGCACTGTTAATTAGGAAAAAACTAATTGTTTGTTGCTCTGACGACTGTCATGATGACTATGCAAATACATTTTTCCCTCCCTCTCCCCAGGTTTTGTGCCCTTTGATAGTCCCCAGGGACTTTCCTTATTTAAGTTCAGATGCTATTCATTTGCATGAGTCACAGCACTGGATGACAAGGTGAGAGAAAAATAGTGTGAGAGCACAACCTGCCAAGCAAAAGAGTCCTCTGTCAGTCCTCTGAAAGACGCTTGTTTCTGAACCACTCACCAAGACCCTTCTTAAGAGATATAGCTCAGATGAGATGCTACCCAGTAATTTCCCTTGACATGTCTCTGAGGCTGCTGTGAGACGCATGAGTGGGTTTCCCATATAGGTGCAGTCATCTGCTGCCAGATTTAAAGTTTTCCCCTGTGAATGCTGCAGGCTCTGTGGACCAAGTGCTGCCGAAGTTTTCCAGGACAGGAACACAGGGCCACCAGAGGAGGTAAGCACTCAGCAGGCACTGAGTGAACACAAGGGTGTTCTTCCACCCGTGTGTGGGTAAACCGTGGAAATACTCCTAACAGGAAATTCTGGTACTTAAAGTTTGTCTAGGTTCAGGGAGAGAATGAGCATGTTCATGGAAAGAGCCCACCTGGGTTATCAGCACATGGCATCTCCAGCTCAGTGTGTCCCTGAACAATGGAGAGCTGAAAGATGGGAGCATACTCGGACAAATATCCCTGTATCCATGCTCATCTCCTGTATCCATCTCTGCTCGTGGCCAGAGACCGGGGTATAATCTGCCTCTCACCCAGGCAGGCTGTTGGACTAGATGAACCTGTGTCCTTGTTCCTAGGTGCTTGTCTCTTCAGTCAAGAACTGGACACTCACAAAACTTTTGTAAATAGTGAGGAACTATTTGTGTCCTTTTTTTTTTATGCACCAATGGTTTCCTTTTCTCCTTGAGAGCAAAAGGTACCTGTGTCATACACAGCAGCTTTGGTTGGCTATGTGCAAGACATAACTAGAGAGGAAAGAGAGGGCAAAATGTCCTCTGCGCTGATGGCATCTTGGCATAGATCACGATCCAGACTCTGCAGAACCAGCAGGCTTTAATTTAACAGAGATGTCCAGCTCTGTTTCTGGTTATAAAGGGCTAAATCTTGCTACATATCAAGTGCTCTCCATTCTCCTTGAAGGCTGGGAATGGTGAACAAGCCCAGCACCAGCAAGAATTGCTCAGCACTTGCAGGAAAAGGTGTGAAGCTGAAAATGCATGAAGCTGAAAACGCCTGAAGCCTGGGCTAGTTACCCCTGGGGATCTTCTGCCTGCTGCAAGAAATCTGAATTTTGAGTCTTGTGGATGGACAGAAGAGTTTGCAAACATCCAGAGCCTTTATGTGATAATATTACCTCAAATTAGTTGGCCAGATTAAAGAAGACGTAGACAGATAGCCGATATTACCTCTAAATGTAGCAGGCAGAGCTGGAATCATTAAAATAAATGTCCTCCCAAGATTCTAGCTTTATTATTATCATTATCAGTATTATTACAGTGTCTAAATGTATCCCAGGCTCCAGGGTACCACAGAGAATGATAACCCTGCCAAAATGGCCATCCATACTGCTGGCTGGAAACAGATAGGGCGGAGAGAGGCTGCAGAAAGAGCAGGCTGCAAGAGGTCCCCTAACACCAGCGCTAAAATAAGTGCCGCTGAGCCCAGGTGGAAATGAGTCACAGGCTGTACCTGCCAGCAGCCAGGGCACACATCCATGGGAACTGCAGTGTTCTTCACTTCAGGAGGATGTCCTGGTGCCCACTGGTTTCTACCAATATGTGAAACCTTTTAATAAAGGGAAGAAGGAGAAGCTGTGCAGCCCGGCATGCCTTGGTGCACACACAAGCTGGGCATAAAGACATCAAAAAGCAGCCTCCAAGTTAGAGATTTGCCCACTCTTGCTCTCTACGGGGCTTTGCCTCCTGCCAGAGCATTAACACAAAATTAAAGGGGAAGGGATAGTGTGGGGAGAGTCACATCTCGCATCTGTCTTCTCCATGGCAAACCGAGAGGCAGGTGCTAGAGAAAAAGGTGCTTTCCAATGTAGTTATAATAATGTTGCGTCAATCAACAAAGTGCTAAGCCGTATATAATGATTGTCATATGAAAAACATGTATCCTTTAGAATGTGTACTTGTGTACCTACTTGACAATATGCATTTCTATTGATCTGTATACATAATTATGTTAGTCTTAAACCCTTAAACATATGCCTGAAATCTTATTAAGACAAAGAAACTGACTTGAAAACTGAGCTAATTCAACCTGGAACCTGTGGAGAGGAAAAGAACAGAGTCTCCCCCCCTCCCAGTCCCTTTAATTGTGCTTGGAAGATCAACAAATCACCAAAATACTAAGAGCTAGCTAGAAAAATGTAGCAAAATGGGAAGACCTCTTTTAAACCAGATTATTTGTTCTTTTCCAGGAAGAATTGGCTGATATTAAAGCGCATCTGATGGTGTTTGGAAAATTCTGCAAAGCTTTCTCTTTAATACCAGAGTATCTTCTGGATCATCTGTCTTTTATAGTGCTCCTGCTTTATAAATAGGACTGTCACAATTACAGGGCTGGCTGCAGGCTTCCCCAGGGTCTTTCCAATCAGACCCTTCCCAGCACACCCTGGACACATTTCTCCCTCTCCCTGAGGTGGCTCTATGTGGTTTTATCTCACTCTTTCCTACAGTGCCCTCTAATTTGCCATACTTGCCCATTTAGCATGTTCATTTTAGCATAGGAATGAGGCATTGCATTAGGAGGCTGAATGAATTAGAAGATGTAAATATGTGTTCATCAAGCCTAGACTCGGGCCATCCCCATCAGTTTCTTGGACATGCTGAGCTGAGGTGCTGTCCTCCAAAGGCTTGGTTTTGGTCTGTCTTTCTTAACCACCTTTTATACCTCCCCCTCAATATGATGGTCTTTAAAAATAGCTACCACCTCTGGCCCTAGTTGCTGCTGGGTCCAAGCTTCTGGCAAGCTGAGCAGGGCTGAGCATGGTGAACGGCTCCTTCATCATCTCTTGAACATCTGCAGAGTAATGTCTTTGGGGGCTCACGTTGTGCTCACTACATGCAATTCCAAAGAGTCCTTACTGAGCAGTGTATGCATACAGCCAATATTACAGACACAGTCAATTTGCACACATCTTGATTTCCTCCCCACCTGCCACAGAATTCTGGGCAGTGATAAGTTTCAGTGAAATTCAGGAGGGATTTCGACCGAAATTTGTGTTTCTCCAACAGGTATTTCAAAGAAAATTGATGGGAGTTTTTCCTTTTTAGCCACTGGCCTTTTTTGCAGGTGCCAGGGAGTTCATTACTAATTTAAATGTTGTTCACCCAGCTTGCAAGAGAGTTAAATATTGAACACCTCCCAGGCCTTCCAATGCTGAATCACATTTCCTGCTTCTCCACCTATGGCTTCAGGCTGTCCAGGAAGTACCTTCATATAGGACTGTTAATTATCCATTTTTCTGGTGTTTACAACACGTTTAAAATGGTCTCATAGCTTGATCCAAGATAGCCATGAACACAATGGGCTTTGAATTAATGTGCTTCTGATGAAGGTGCAGCTATTGGCTGTGCTTTTTTCTTTGTAACCAGAGGAGCAATTAGGAAACCTTTGCATTGCACTATATCTTCCTTTACTGCCAGTCTCCTGCTTATAGTCATTACACAGAGAAAACCAAATGGGAAGGCAGCTAAATAAGAACCACCTTTAACTGTATTTTTTATCCTGATTCATCTCAGCATTTATAAATTTCACGAGTGCTTTTTATTAAAATAAGAAGGCTAATGAAAGATGTCTGAGTGGATCAATTAACCTGAGTCTGAGCAGGTCATTAGAAACAATGGAGAACTGTACAGGCAGTCACACCTGACAAGCATGGAAACTGGCCAAATGACTTGGATGAGATTGATCATTTTAGAACAAATATAATTTGCTTGATTTGTTTTCTTCTCTCTCTCTAATAGCAAAATTGCTTTGAAGACAAATAGCAGACCCTGTTCATGATCTTACATTTACAATAGTCATTGTCTATAATCCTTAGACTGGACTTGTATGTGCAAATAAGATGAGATAACTTCATTAGCCAGTTGACTGATATTCTGGGGAAAACACTGCTCATGTGCAGCATGGTTAGAGAGGTCTCAGTTGCCCTTTGCACTTCTGAGCTACCTATTTGACTGGATATGCTTTACTTCTAATTTAGATGACCAAAGTGGCTGGTCTAGGCTACAAGAGCTTTCCTATGGGCCTTTGCATTACCCAGAGCCTCTGTGCTATCACAGACTTCTTTTTCACCTGTCCTTTTGATCTCCTTAACCACACAAGAAGCTTCTCTGCATCAGGGTTCAGCTTGTGGCTTCCAGCAAATCTCACACCCATTACAGCCACTGCAAACCTCGCTGAGTCCCTCTCTAAGTGCCGAACGGGTCCCTTCTTCTACCCACCTTCTCCCCTATTACCATGGAGGGGACTGAACATTAAAAAAGGGACCTCCTAATAAAACTGCTGGCTGCACAAGTGTCTTGGAGAGAGGAACACATGGCAGATGCTATTCATGTCACACAAGGTGCTGAGGGAAGGGGGCAAAGAGGACGACAGGGTTGTTGTGACTTTCTGTTGGGCTGCCCTGAAGATGGGCATGCTCACCAGTCCCATGTGAGCCTGTGGGCACCCTGGGCTTGTTTGATACCCTGTTCCCCAAATCCTCATGGCTTAGTAGCACACCATGGTGCACATTCAGACCTGCCACCCTCAGGCTGCCAGCAAGATGGCTCTGGGAATGGGGCACTGTAAGGAGGCAAAATGCCTGCTGTTCAGCCTTAGCAAAGGCTGCTCTTTCAGAGAGATACCGAGAGCCCACATGAACCCTTGGAGAACAGAGCAGAATAGATATGACAAGGGAAAAATTTGGGGAGGCAAGTCTGACACAACAGTTTTTTTTTTAATCTACCTTTCATGGCTTACCCGAGGAAAGCAAAGAACCTATCAAGGACACGCAGCCAGCCTCTCTCTCTTTCACTGTCAAATTTGTTGCCTCGTTTGGGGTTTAGAAACAAATGATTTTTTTTTTCGTCTAAATGAATTAAGCTATCTGGGGATGGATGATGGATTCGGGAGATAGAGGGTAGGTTATGAGCATGCTCTGTTGCCTCCCTGTGGGACACCTGTACTCATGAATCTGCAGACATTGACCCAATTACTAAGCCAGCACCTGGACACAAACTCCCTGTGACCACGTCTCCAACTTGCTGTATTCACTGTATTTTGTTCAGGGACTTTTGCATTTTAGTGCCTTTTTATGCTAAGTTGGCATATGTAAGCAAGCTCCATTTTCTGAGCAATTCACTTCATCCTTTGAGATGTCCTTGTTTTTCTTTTAGTCATTTGAAGCAGGTCCCCCTCTCCCTCCTCCTCCTCCCTGCGTCTCCCAGGATGACCTGCTAATTTAAATGAAAAGAGACTGCAGCAACATTCTCTTTGTCACTGTAAGCTTGGGAAGGCTTTCCCCCTTCATTGAGGACAAAAATTCAGGACAAAAAGCCTTATTTACTCATCCTGTCCTCCCCTCTCACCACAGGCTTCTCCCTCAGTGCCGTGATGTTTTCTCCAATCTAGCTTTAAATGTCCTTTTTTCTTCTTTCTGTGGAGAAACTCATCCACAGCTTCACAGATCTGTTATGTAGTGTTTTCAGATATTCAGGCTAAATTTTCCTTTGACTTCCTGTCCATGGTCTTAAATTAGGCTTCCCATGAATTTTCACTCTAAAATTATACTTATTGCTTGAATCCGATGAAGCTTTCTCGCATTAGATACAGTTGTGAAGATAAATGTGAAGCACAGGGTAACAGTCATTTATGGTGGGAGCAAAAGGATTTAGCCCAAGGTCTACAAGGGTATTTATGGTGCTATCTCCTATTTAGTTGGCTAATTTGCTATAGATTTTTACTCCTTAATTAGGAATTGAGAGCACTAATACCTTTCTGGCTCTAATCTTAAACGTCTGTCCTAGCCGTAAGGCATATTTTCAGAATTACAAACTTGTGGGGGAAGAGACAATATACTGTCAGGAACCCTTCAGTTCCTCAGTAAAACCCAGTTACTGGGTAAATTCTAGGTAAAACATGTATAACAAGGTATTTTCAAGAGGAGCTAACTTTGCAAGGAGTTGGGAGTACCTTCTTGGAGCTGCCTAAGTCCAAAATCTCACAGGCTCCATTGAAACATGAGGTCTCCAGAAGCATGTGTCTTCCCTCCTCTCTTTTTGAGGAAATCTTGTTGATCTAAGTGTGCCCTGGTAGGTTTGATGAAGATCTAGTATCTACAGCTGTGTGGCTGACAAAAGGTTGTGCTTATCTGCAGCCTTGAATGAAAGCGAAGGATAGCACACAAGCTGTGGCCTCCCTTTCTCCTTTTCTACATGAGAGATCCCCAGATTAGTAATTGCATTAGGAAGGACAAAAATTCCTCCAGGAATTGAAACACTTTTAGTATAGGACACAAGGGCAAAAGGTCTTTATTGGAGAAGAAAATACCTCATGCATTTGGGCTGCAGGTTTTATGTGATGTCTAGAAAAACGACAGTAAAATTGTCACCTCCTTGCTCAAGAGGTCCCCAGTGAACATTCAAGACATATCTTGTTTGCAAACACAAATGGATTTTTACTCCTGTTTTCCCTGAGGAGATCACAGAGCTATGGCAGAGTGAGCTGCATTCTCTTCTGGCTCGTGCATCATCATCAAATCTGTCGGCTAATTTCCATTTGAAGAATCGTCATTGCCAGTACAGAGGCAAGAGCCAGACTGAATTCACCTCCGATCAGTAGAGTTGGAAGAGTTGGCATTTAGAAAGATCATCTTTCTGAGTGGTAAGTGAAGAGCCATGGAAGAGAAGAAATATTGGATTCATTGGAGATCATCACTAGAAAGTCACCTCCCTGACTACTTCTGCACTTGAACCTTGTGGAGAGGGACAGCCCATCATTTATTTTTTGGGGTTTTGTGCTGGTTTGCTTTCACCTTGGAATCTGAAAACATGGAAGCCCTCAAATGCTCAAATATCTGTGACACCTAAGAGTCAATTTCTTCAACTGTTCCAAAAGAAAAAGCAAAACAGGAAAAAAGATGGCTTTTTCCTTTTCTTATCTTCCCTCTGATTCTACCTGTCTTTGGACGAGGTTTTCATTCCAGGGGCTGCCAGACAGTCTTGCTGCCTGAGAAACACTGCCACTGAGTTCTCAAGAAAGGGGAGTATAAGAGATCAGAAGCTATTTGGAATATCTCCCGGTGAGAAAAGACCCAGAATTTGCCTCCGGACCCAAAAGAGAGCAATCCACTGAGCCATCCTTACCTATAGTGTTATTATTATTGTCATTGTTGTTATTATTATTATTATATAATTTGCAGTCTTGTCTTTCCTTTCTATGCAATACAGTATTCCTCTTTATCTTCCTTGCTGCCTTCCTAGGAAAATCCCTTTTCCAGTACTAGCCTGATGTCCTCCAAAGAGGAAGAGAATCGTGAAACTAGGTCAGCTCAGCAAAGGATCTTGAAACACTCTGTTTGAAGAATCACAGAAGTAACTTTTAAGGCTACTGTGGGGACCGGATTTCTTACAGCACTTCCTGTTCTGCCTCTTATTACAGTGTCTGTAGTGAGAGTAGAGCTGGTACCAAATTATTATGCCTGAGATGAGGATGTGATCTCATATCAGGCACTCAGAGAGATCCTCGGTGCATCTTTAAAATGGCTTCCAGCTCAGCTTTTCAGGGCCTTCAAAAAACTCGTGTTATCAGACTTCCTCAATTCCCTGACTTGGCAATTATTTTGCTCCTTTAACCTACTCCTTTACTGCTTTGAGTGATGTTCTTCCATGTTTCTGGATGTCTGATGGCCCTCTTCCAGTGGCCTGGACAAGGTCCAGACATTCTCCACGAAGAGCAACTTTTGCATGCAGGCGCTGGACCCACTGCTCTGTTCTCTGCATGGGAGATGCATCACACAGACAACTGCTGGCTGGGTAGAAGGTCTGCTTTTCACTGGCGTGGTTCTCCCTTGGCTCTGCTGTGAAGCTGAGGAACAGCCAGGTCATGCCTGAAACCATCCCCTTGGCTGCACATGAGACCCAGGTGCAAGCTGAGCTCTACCCTGTGACAAAATCGCAGAATAGCTGCATACACATATGAAAACTCCCCTCCCAGAATGTATCTTATAAGGTCCAGCACAGTTTCTTAGGTCAGGATTGGAATGATCCTCTCCCAGGAAGGCTGAGCCCTTCCTCAGCACTGAAAGGGCAGCCCCGTATCATCTAATAGGCTATTTTCAACCCTCTGTGTGCATTTGACAGATCTGGTCAAATTATGAAGCCCTTTCTTTGTAAGACGGAGTATAACAATTGCAGATAATGGGAATTGTGCACACTTAAATCCCTGCTTATGCTAAAGGATTGCCCCGAGAAGGGAAAGTGTCTGACCCACTTTCATTAAAGCCTTTCGAGAGGCGATGCTGTGCCTCCTGCAGCCAGTACCTTTGCAATGCCAATAATGGGCAGTTGTGCACAGTACGTTTATGTAAACAGAGTGACATTCTCTGCTGAGTGTGTGACCCGATGACACTGCCTCACCGAGTGCTCAATGCCTTCAGCCAAGTGCCTTCGGCCTGCAAACATCGCCGAGACGCCAAGCATCGAGCTGCATGTGTGGGAACCTCCCCAGCCGCAGCCATGCTCCAAAATGAAGGAACCATAAGGCTGTCCTGACTCTTGTGGACCTGCTCATGTCTCAAGCGCCATCTCAGAACTAGACGATTTCATTTAGCAACATCAGTAGTTTCACTCTGGGAAAGAAGTAGAGTGGAAAAGGCCAAAGATCCTCAGGAACAGTCCCTTGCAAGCACCGAGAGCTCTTTAGCAGCTTGTAGAAGGGACGCATCTCCTCTAACAGCACTCAGGTTAAGATGATTGTCACTGGCTGTGAATCTTGTCCTCATTTTTTGGTTATTTCTAGTAGTTGCAAGCAGGTAGCCAAGTCTGCATGGAGGTTATTTATCTACAGGAAGAGAGGAAATACCACAGTGCTCTTGGAAAGTGGGCCAATTCTGTGGTATTTTGTCTCTGAGCAGAGCAAGATGGCTCAGGGGAAGGTGTTAGTCAATTAAAGATAGTCTAATTAAAAACATAAAATCCAACCCAGCGTTTGTTCCTGCCTGCCCTCCCCCCGAGAGAAAGAGACACTGAAAGAGGCAAGGACGCTTTCCCTGCTGCAGGGGAGGGTAGAGGCAGAGGGGGGCATTTAAAGAAGGTGTTTCTTCAGCCCCTATCGTGACCAGAGTCCTCTGGGTTCACTTTTGAAGATGCAAAGCCCAGGTTAAAAAGAAATTCTCCTCCTCTGCAACCTGTTCACAACTGGCAATCCCCTCACAGATTCCCTTTGCTCCTCACTGAGGTTTTCAGTACCTCTTGCTACCAGATGGCAGCAGGCTGGCATTTGTCTAGTTAAAATGGATGCTGGAAGCAGCATCGAAAAGCACATTGTTTGGGACTGTCATTATTTGCATTTCTGGCTTGGCAGATGCCCAACTGGGACCGCTCCCACACAGGCACCTTGCAGCAAGACACCCACCCTGAGGGACCAATCTTTGGAGATGAGTAGTAGATGATTTTTTTTTCCCACAAGATCATGGCAAAATCCATCCCGCTTCCCTCTCCCAGGCTGACCTGGTTGCCCAGGACCCCCGAAACCAGAGATCATCCCCCAGTGGGAGCACATCATGGGGAGGACATTCCCTGGGAGCCTGGTGGGAGCTTGCCAGGCTGAGCAAGGTGTCGGGGTGCAGGTCGAGGTGTCGGGCTGCAGACGATCACCCTGAACAGGGGGTAGCTGCAAAGCTAAGGCTGGGAGGGGGGGGAATAAATGATAACTTAATATCTGAGAGGTAAGTGTTGGTAATTAGTCTGCAACACTTTGATCATTAATGCATGCAATCAAATTATCATCAAGAACGCTTTCCCACCAGCCCCCTCCCCTTCCCCCCCCACCTCCTTCTCTCTCTTTATTTTAAGGGCTGGCACACAGCAGAAGCTGCCAGCCAGCCCCACCGTGCAGACGGGAGGCTTTCAAAGGAAGCTGCTGCTCCCTAGTGTTCGCAGGATTCCGAGCTGGAGCCAAAACACGGGCAAGAAAGAGAGCGAGTCCCTAAAGAAAGGCCGAGCAATAAACTAATGGGCCCAGGCAGTTTTCTATCCCGAGCACCGGTTCTTTGTTATCTGCTTGGCTATTGATTGCAGTCCCCATGGATACAGCTCAGGTTTTCCTGCTTTGAGTTCTTAAGTGAAATTAAAAGCATGCGGTTCATTACCCAGTGCTCTCCCCTCTTCCTCTGATCTTTTGGCTATGATCCAGGTACTGCTGGCCAATTACACCCTGGGGAATAACCTGCTTTTTTTTTTTTTCAACTCCCCCTTCGCGTTTCTACGTACTCTGCATCTTCAGGAAGATGGAGGAAGAGACCATGCGAGGCACTCTGCAAGCTCTACCTTTCAAGAGTGCATTAAATAAGAATTGATTCACAT
The DNA here is from genome assembly GCF_009769625.2 of Cygnus olor. Lineage (NCBI taxonomy): Eukaryota > Metazoa > Chordata > Aves > Anseriformes > Anatidae > Cygnus > Cygnus olor. The sequence continues at coordinate 11,392,393 of NC_049178.1, forward strand.
TCCTGCTCTCCAGCCGTGGCTGGAGATTAGTAGCAACAGTATGCAAAACCTGCAGGGATGCACACATTTGCACGGCACTGTCTGCACATATGAACACGTGTGTGCCACGGTCACAGCCCTGTAGGGGCTCAGATTTGGGCATAAACAGTTGGTTTTGGTAAAAGAATTTATGTTGGGTAAATACCAGCCCATCAAAATGATTATTTTTTATAATTATTATTTTTAAATGGAAGTTCACCAGCTTTGGTACTGGGGATTTAGAAGACAGAGAAGAAAAGCTGATAAGGGTTAAATAAGACTTTTAAAAGGAACTGTATCCCTTGTCCAAGATGGGCCTCTTTATCTAAACCAGAAAGTGCAAATGCCCAACCCACTATAAACTGAGCATTGGCTGCTACCCCCAGACCTCTTCGTGGGAAGCTACGAGACAGGGTGAGAAACCTGCAAAGCAGAAGCTCAATAGCACAAAGTGCTCTCTCCCTGTTAGAGAAAATACTCCTCTGGACCCTGCCACCTAAAACATCCCAGGTCATCCTGAATCTTACCAGCACTGTTAGTGATACGATCTCCCTTGAAAGCCATATGCTTAAGGAGGGACAAATGAATACATTAAGATCTCTCTGGATATTTTATCCAGCCATCTATCAAGCTATTCCAAATAGTATCTTGCCTGTAGATTTTAGCATCAAATGCATTGAAGGTCAATGGGCTGACTTTCTTTTTACTCCCAGAACTAGAGGTCAAATAATGCTTGATTACCTAGTATCAACACATAGGGTGTCGATAGGTGTAATAACAGGTATGTGACAGGAAGCGCTGGGACAGGTGTGCTGAAATTCAGGCCACTTATCTAGGCTTTCAGCACGGCCTGAAGCGGGACCTACATTTAAGATTTTTGGCAAGCCTGAAATACTTCTTTTCATTACATAATTGGCCTGTAACTCTAATGATGATAGTGGAGCTGCTCCAGATTTATACTAATGTAACTGACAGCAGATTTTTGGCTCTGAGTCTGTAAGAAAAAGCGTGCCATAAATTCAGTATTCAGACTGTCCTTTGTAGTCTCTCTTTTTCTCGGAGAGGAAGCAAGTGCTTCTCTCTTTTCAGATTAATTCCCTTCTGTAATATTTTCTTATGGTTACTGAGAGTTTGCTTCCGTTCAGCTGACCTATTTAACTTAGGTGAGCGTGAGCAGAGCACACATTCATCCCATATATAATAATGGAGCTGTTACACGTGCACTGTTCCCAGAATAGCTCCCCCCGAAAATTACTACTCGGCTTGTTTTATGGGCTTTCACTGGAGAGGCTAAAATTGACTCAAGTTTGAAGAACGTCTATTTAAGTATCTTTTAAATTGTGAATGCTTAAAAGAGGGGATTTTTGTGCACGAGCCTGGGGATTTTTTATTTTAACATTGCATTTAATGGTGTCTTTGGCATTTAACGTGAGGGGGTGTATGTGGTATATCTGTGTGTGTATGTTTATATCTAGAGAGAGATAACTCATGTGGAATGAAAATCCATTTAGCAGAAAAATGAGATCTCTTGAGTGTTTGTATTTTCTACTGGAACTAGAAAACACTAGTACTATTAAAAAAAAAAAAAGACACAATGATGTAAACCAATAAGATATGATTTTATGCCAAGATGTGAGAATGGATCTATATCTTTATCAGGTTTCTCTCACTTGAGAGATGAAAATCACATGGAAGCTTGTTAGAAACCCGTTCTATACCGTATATCTTTCAGAAATACATTGTAAAGGTGTCTGACAGTTTCCAAAGTGAATTACAGGCTCAGGGGGAGTTTCTGCCCCCTCCCATTGATAAGTACCACAGCCCAGCCAGGCACGTGTCCGTGTGTGCACCGACATGCACAGCAAGGAGAATTCCAGAGGCATCCCGACAGATGATGCAGAGACCTCTTTGCAAACACACGATGCAGAATCACGGTTGCTCCAACTTCTCCCTGATTCAGAGCAGGAACAACAATTTGCTGGGAGCCTGATGACAAAGCCTCGTGCTGGGCTTTTTACCCACCTGTTATACTCAGGCTTGAAAATGGAACAAGCCTGCTGTTGAACTGGTGGGACAATGAACACCGCAGAGGGACCAAGTCCCATGCAGACCTGCCATCATCCACGTAGCACGTGCTGCGGCTTCTCCTGGGCTGGTGCGTAGCTGTGTCCTTCCATAGTTATCAAGTGCTCATTTGCTGGCCCTCCTCTGGTGTGGGGATCGCCTGTGCATGGCAGGGAGCAAAAAAACAGGGTACCTTTTGCTGGGTAACATTTATTCCTGTTATACTTGATACTGGGGAAGCTGCAACCTCTGCCTCTCAATTTTCCTCCTCCTTTTTTTTTCCCTCTCACTTACTGTGTCTTGGGCGGATGTGTTTGCTATTATAAAGTCTATTGAAACATAAACATACTTTTAAAATAGCATTTCACTCTGACAATACTCCTGGAGAGAGCTGAGAATATTATGGTGGAGATAATGTACTCCAGACATAAGAGAAGACAGGAGCGGGAAGCTTATCTGCTAGAACCCCTATTGCCTATTTAAACAATAATCCCCTTCAAAATGATGTTTTTCTGTGTACGCTTAAAATGCATGATATTCAGCATGTTCATGTGGCTTTTAATAGCCTGGATAATTTTCCATACAGTTAATTCCCTGAATATATTCTGTTTTGCTTCTGCAATTCGTAACGTGGGTTGCTCCTGCAGAGGCGCAGGCTAACCTCTCCTGCAGCGGCTGCCTCCCAGCCCGGCACCACCCCAGCGCTGGGGATGGTGCTCGAGGTGGGTGGGTGGCTCTGCAAACCCTGGTGCAGCTCCTGTTTCTTTTCCGAGGACAGATTGTAAGGTTTGGATTTTCTCCCCCCTTTGATTTCTGTGGGAGTGGAATGACGGCGATTTTTGCCCGTGAATGTAACGCTGTGTCCAGATGTGGAAGGAAAGAGCTAAGCAACGAGTGACTGCAGCCGGGCAGAGATGTCCTGCACTGCAGAGATGTGCCATCACGCTGTGGAAACTCTGAAGAGCTGCACTTGATGCCAGGAGCCCAAGGGAGAAGGGTGCAGGAACTGGACCCACACCATGCCCTGAAGGATCTCCAGGACAGGGGGGTTGTTAGGGCTCGCGTGGACAGACGTATTTCCACTGCTAACCAGGCAGCCTAAAAGGGCCCGTAAAATAAGGTCTCTACTTATTCCCACTGATGGGGGCAGAAAAATCGGGTCATTTCCCATTTACTCCAGAGACATGGTCATCCACAGTCATGGAAAACCCCTTCTGCCCCTTTCCATATGGGCTGAGGGAGCGGGAGCACAGGGCTATGGCACAGGAAAGGCCAGCACGGCAGATCTGCGGCTGGGTGCAGATCAGCACTACCTCTTCCAGAGAGAACAATGCCAGCTCAGTTTACACCCGCTGAGGATCTAATTGGCATTTGGCTCTGGCTGCAAAATTAGGATTGCTTCATCATTGTGCGTCTGATCCCGTATCACGGGAATCAATGAGGAATTTGATTACAGGCTCCTATTGTGGTTCTCAGCCCTGCCTGGGAATGGTAATCATCAAAGTTGTGACTGAGGGTACAGAGAATTGGCTGGGAAATTTAGACCACTTTTCAAAGAGAAAATGGGAGCCAAGCACATGCGGTCTGGGAGAGTGTAATTACTGCTGAAATCTAACTTGGAAAAGAAGGCAGACCTGAGAGTTGATGCTGTTTTGTCACTGACTTGTGCTCAGGCTCGTTTCCCTTCCTACCTTCAGCCACAGCGTGGGCATGGTGGACATAGCCACTGGAACAGAAGAGAGATGCTGCTGTGGCTATTTATCTTCTGGCATATTGGGCTTTTGATACAGTGAAATTTCATCTGCCCCTGCCTGGCCTATGCAATCCCTCTTTGTCACCCATTTTTCCTCCCAACCAGTCCTGGCCATCTGAGCATCTCTGAGTGTATATAAACCATACAAACTGTTAACTCCAGACAGACCTGAGCAGGTGGTTGACTTGCCTTTCCATTCACAGCAGTGGAATGGACCTGCTGTCAGTGCAAGCATCACACATGGAAACATCATGTCTTCTGCGTGGGGCAGGTAGCCTGGGGGAGAATTGTACTCCTCAGCCCTCTCCCAGATGACATCCGTGGTTGAACCCACCCATTAGGCTGAGCTGAATTCCTAAAAGCTCATTTTGCATTGCAAGGCCATGACGCAGATGAGCAGTGATTTGGGGTCATGACTGATAATAGAAGTGAGTCAACACACCAGAGATGAACACAAGAGAGATTATTAACTCAGCTGTTAATGCAGAGTGCCAAGAATCAGGATTTCCCTCTGGCTCTGTGCTGATTACTGTGTGACCTCAGGAAAACCCCATGGCACCTCAGAGCCTCAGTTTCCTCAAGTGCAACACATTGATAAGGTTCTTTGCAGCCTTTCATTACTGATGAAGAACTGACTATGCTATGTTTGGACCACATGAGCTAAGAAACAAACAAACAAGCAAGAAAAAAACATTAAGTAGAAAGATATCCTGTTGGTTGTTCTCCCTTAGACCCAATGGGGCTAAGCACAGTTATATGATCTATGAATATAAAATGTGTCCCTTCGTGGAAGTGGTTTTATTTTCTTTTTAATGAACAACTTTCCATTCTGTTTCCAAACTCATGAGACACCTTCTATTGCAAGAAAAACAAACCAAAAACCCGATGCATTTCTCTGTATCAGCAGCAGACTCATAAGCATATCAGCAAACAAGGTATGTGCTTCTAAGTATCGTCTCATGGATATACATGAGTTATGTCCTTTTCCATCATTTTGTTGATTAATAGGCATAATATCATGTCTGATCACTGCAGTAAGTATACTGTGAAAGATAACCACTGAAGACATCTAATTGTTTTCCCTTTGGGTTTTTTTTGGGGGGTAATGCTTTAAAATAATGGCCCTAATATTAAATTCCTTTGGTGTTCACTGGAACAGCATCATCACAACTAACTCATTTGGTATTAATGTGGATGTCATAGATACTTCTGTAGGGTTTCTTTCTGCTAGAATTCAGTGTTCATTAGCTGGAGCAGGGCTTTTTTTCCCCATTGTTCTGGAGGGTTTTGAGAAATCTCTTGCTGGGGGAGAGGCGGCAGGCCGTATAGTCAGCTCTTCTGGTGTGGGAAAGGATAGGTCTTCTTTTAAAAGCAGTGACCTTCAGTTTCCCTCTCTGGCACAGAGTTGACCCTTCTTGCTCATCCACTCTGCTTATGCTGCTCCAGTCATCAAAGATTTAAGCTAGATTCCCACACCCTCTGAAACTGTCAGGAGACCTCAGTTTTCCTTCACTAACTCTCTAACCCAATATATATAAACAAAATTCAAAGTTTTAATTTGCCATGCTGACAAACCCAGGATTTTAAAATTAAGCTGTGTGTCTAATGATGCTAATTAAGGAAATCTCTGAAGATATAGCTGTGATCATAGTAAATAACAACAAGGTCCCCAATTTCCCTCTGAAAAAGGCATTGTGAAATTTCTGTGGCAGTTGCAGCCATTACAAGACTCTCGCAATAGGGATGCTCTTCTGGTCCTGCAGCTCTTGCTGCTCACCTTATGGTAGTGGAGTTTCTTTTTTTTTTTTTTTTTTTTTTTTTGGTTCCATCTGTACACTTGAATTTGGCCTGGCTTCTCCTCTTGGACCTCCTCTTGCTGAGGGGTCAAGGAGAAATCACATCCTTGATAGCTTTTTCCAGCAACCTAAAACAGCGCATGCTGCAGGCATACAGCCATCTGTGGCACGTTCAAGTTAGCTGGGAAGTGATGAAGGATGTGAAATAGTGACATTTCAAAGACCTTCAGGCATTCCACCTTGCCTCTGACTGCTACAGAAGGGCCACAGGTTCCTTGTATTCCTGTATCATGTCCACCCACTGCAGACAGGCATCTCTGACCTCATATCTTGTCTACGATGCCTGTGTGTAGACACCTGAGTACCTCCCTTAGTGTTTGGCATGACTTTGCACCTAGCAATGTCCTGGTAAGGCCTCTTATAAATTTTGTTGGAGTAACTCATTCCATTAACTGCCCTAAACTAGTCCTGGGGTGCTCTGGGATGGACCACCTAAGGGATAGTTTGTCAAGGCAAGGATCACCTCTGGCTTGAGACCTTGGGAAAGCGCTGCTGAGGTAGGTGTAGCATTTCAGCTAACTATAATGCTTTCTCTTGTAACTTGAGTGGCAGCTTCAAAGCCAGGAAATTTGAGCTGCAATCACTGCTTTGGCCATGCATGTGTTTTCTCATTACCGAGCTGATTTGCTACAAAATGCCAAGGATTTCATGTGCCCATTGATATTCTGTGATGAATTCAGAAAAATGCCAGTGGAGCCTCGTCCCCTCTTGCATTTCCAATCAGTTCAGTATTCCGTATTCTCCACTAAAATAAAGTATCTCCCAATGGTCATACCCTTGTAAGCAACCCTAGGGGAATAAAAAATGTGCGTGTGTTTGTGCGTGCATGTGCACACAATCCAAACTTGTGTTTCATGCCTGAAAGCAAGGTCTAATGAGTGGTGCAAAACTAAAGGCAGGAAGGGACTAGCTTAACATTCCCTGAGCATCCTTTCTAAATTCATTGCAGTTAGTTTTCCAGTGTTGTTGTAAAACTCAATGAGTTTGTCATAGCTCACAGTAACATCTTTCGGCAGCAAAGATAACCCTGCTGTTGTAATAGATGCTGAGAGAGACTTCCAGCTGAGATACGCTTCCGCTCAGCTCCTCCTGGCTCATCTGGAGTAAGCTGCTCCGTGGCTCATCCAGGAGGAGCTCGGTATTTCAGCGCTGCCTTGGGACATGAGCTCTCCCAGCCTTCCTGCACATGGAGAGCTCCCAAGGGTGAAACACACAGTGATGCCTCCTAAACCAGGAAAAACAGCAGGCATCAGACTGACATAAAGTTTCCTGTGTTTATCTTAGGAGCACGAGGCAAGATCAAAGTCCTTGAAAAGGAGAACATAAACTGGGAGATGTGTTTCTCCTGATCCTTCCCTCAGTTTTGCAAAACACAGGCATCTTCAGCAACTCAGACCATTTATCAGTTACATCTTTGCAATCCACAGGGGATCACGGCTCAGTATTTTACCCATCCACTGTTGTGAGTGAGTGCTGGGCTGCCTCTTCACTCCATCCCATACCCTCTCAGGTGCTCCCCCTTGGGCACATTTTGTCATGCCATACAAGTCCCGGGGTAAAGTCGTCTGTAAGATGGTTTGTTCACGCTTATCCTGTTGGAAGGGCTGTTTTGCTCTTCATACAGTCTGTCTTCTGTAGTCTGAGTCTGGTTGAGTATTAAATCCTGAAGGGACGTTGGCATTGCTGATGTGACCCTCATAAATCCCTGACTTGGTGCTTTCTCTTGACCCAGCTGTGATTCTGGTAGGCAAAAGAGGTCACCTCGGGTTCCATGATGTCTTTTCCAACACTTCTGATGCAGGTAAAACCAGAGAAGTACAAGCAAGCCACAGGAGAGAGAGAGAGATCAATCCCTTATTTAAACCTCTAGAAAGTCCATATACTTATTTCAGCCACTATAAACTCTAATTATGGGCTACTAATGCTGATTTGGGATTGAAGCTGCTTAGAAACACCAATATTGTTTTTTTATTGGAAAGTGCTATTCAGACAAAACCAATATTTCTTGGGATCGATGAAATGTCAACATATTTTTCCATGGAAAAATCTAAACTGTGGTGAAAGAAAACTTTGGCAACTTTTCTATTTGGGATATATTTAGATTTGAAATTTTCAGTGCTTGTAACATACATGGAGGTTTTTATTTTATCTTTTTACTTGCCTACCTGCATAATTTGAGTTTAACATGCCTATAGGAATGCATAAAGATTAAGTAGACTAATACTGTATGCCAGTTGCCCCTGTTACCACAGATGTGTTGTTGGAAATGTTCTGCCATTCTTTTTTGTATCCCTTCATTAAAATCCCATGACTAGTTGCTACTTAGTACTACTAATAATATGTCCTTTCTGCTTGGTGGACAGCTAGAAATTCTTTTTTTTTTTTTCTCTCCCTTTTTTTTTTTCCCTGTTCTGATTTGGATTAAACACATATTTCCTAACATTTTCTTTTCCACTGTGATTAAGACTTTTTATCTACAGTGTTCCCTAATCACTGCAGCAGGGATCTATGGGAGTTCATGGACTATTTCTAATGTATCTGCAAGATGCAACTGAGAAAAAACAGGTTTGTTGTGAAGACAGTTAAATGTGCTATTCAGGGCTTCCTTCCTCTACTAGAAAACATTTGAGAATTGCAGATAGAGAATGTTTTAGAATTGCTTTTTATCACACTGTATTGGAAAAATTCTGTCCTATCACCTACTGTAATTATAATTTAAAAACCCATAAGCACAAAGATAAAGTGGTTCTTGTTTCACTTATGCATGTTTCCCTGTGCCCTGGACAAGTCATTTACCTTTCACTATGCCTCAGTTTCCTTTTCGGGACAACAAGATTTTCCAATCACTTACAGGAAGATTTTGGAAGAGGCAGTTCATATTTACAAAGTGCGCTGAGCAGCAAAATAACTTGCTAGGGGAAAATTCTCATTGGAATTAACTAATCTGATTCACCTGGGGCCAATAAGAGTGTCACCTCACAGCATTTCCTTTGGCAGCCTCCTTAGGGAGCCTAAAGAGAGGCATGTGGAAGAGAGACCAGGGACAGCCTGCCTGCATTCCCTGAGTCGCTGTGACTTGTAGGGCAGGGGCTCAGTGAGTTGGCAGCCGGGAGGCATTTGCTGATGGGGTTCAATGGACACCAGTCCTGCCATACTCCGGGTGCCAGATTGAACAGTACCGCAGGTGGTAAAGCTGGGAAGAGATCAGCTGCAGTGCTTTAAGCCTTTGTGCGTTGCACTTTTAGCCAAGGGATCTTTACAGTTATTGAGCTGTAGTTAATAGTACAGTTAGTATTGTCTATTCACCCACCTACTCACCCCCCAAGGGCTGTATAATTCATACATTTTGGAAGGACAGAGGTGGTGAAAAACAGGCAGAGATGTTGCTGCAGTTATCAGGACATGGTGTTCTCCCCAGTGCTGGAGCTAGCACCTCAAGGGTAGATGGCAGGCACTGCAGGGAGACCTTGGGGGTGTCACAAAGGCCACCAGCAAGGGACAGCTAAGATTTCTCCCGGCCACTGCTCTCCTTCAAGTCAGAGCTGAGGCTGAGGGGCTTGCTCGTACGCAGGGACCAGGCACAAAATCCCTGATCTGGCCCATGAGCCAGTGGCTGCTTGCTTCTATCTCTTGACTACCATTTGCATTCATTAGAATTAATCACTTTTTATTTTCAAGGGCGGTGATTAATCCACAGAGCCCTTCTGCCATTGCTCAAAGTGTATTAGCTGCTTAGCCCAGAAAAGAAGCAAAAGAATCTGTGTTTTAATGGCAAACAATGAGGTTTAAATACATCCCATCTCCTTTAACATCTCCCGGTAATTAGTGACAAAGGCCCTCCTGCTCAAGTACAGCAAATATTTAACACCCACCTCCGTTAGCCTGAAATTCATTTACCAGCTTGGCCTCTGTGTCTGAGGCATGGGCAAGGAAAAGCCTTGATTAGCATGAAAGATGATGAGGGTCTCCCACTCCAAAACACTTGTGGGATTGTGGGGGTGAAGCTTCCTAATTAATATCTAATGGAAAGGAAGTATTAAATGCGTGGAAGTCTATAAAAACAAAGATGTGCCACTGGCCTGGGGAGTCCTAAGCATCCCGGTGGGTTGGGTGCTCTGCACAAGTGTCGCTTTCCACTTGTCCTGTTCTTGCCTCACCAGTGGCAGCTATTATGAGCAATCAGCCATCCTTCAGCAAATTCACACACTGCTTTTCCCACTCATGGATGGAAACAGGGCTGCATTTCATCTCTCCTGGGGCTCCAGCATGGTGGTGGGGAGGAAGAATGTTTCTCCTTGGTGCCCAAACCTGTAAGTCACGCTCAGCCGTCCCCATGATGCATGGTAAGCACCACCTTCTCGAGGCAGGCGAGCGATGGAGCCATTAACAAAACAGATGACGGGGCGGCACACAAGCGCAGCGCTCTGCCTTGCTGGCAGGCTCCTCTCTCTGCATTTATCTGGAACATGGCAGACACAGATTCCTGTTGATAGAGCGTTTTAGCACCTGGATGAAAAAGCTGTTTTTTCTTTCAAGTGAATTAGTTGCTGGATTTGACAGACCTGTGGCCCAAACTGTGCTTCAATTCACTTAGTGGATGTAGTCTGGATATGGCAGGACCTGGGCCCATGGAGTGAGGAAGGTACTGGCATCCTCCTTGCCCTGGAGAGGGGTTTTGGGCCCCTCTCACAATCACCCATCCCGCACTGTGGCCTCTCTCAACAGCTCCAGAGTGGGCATATCAGAGATCTGGGGGTGACCTGACACTGATGTCACACAAGTTGTAAAATCACATTCCTCTTCCTGGCTCTCCACTCCATGTCACAGTCTGGGTATGGAACAGAAAGTCTGCTGAGTCTCCATATTGGAGGTCTTTTAACAGAGGTGGGACAACCATCTGCAAAGAGTGATTTAGGATAAGTTGCTCCTTCACTGGGTAGAGGGACAGGTAAAATGGACCCTAAAGTCTCTTCTACCTGGACTGTCCTTCTACCTTTACCTCAACCTCTCCATCTCCTCATATCATTGCAATCAACAAGATTTTTAAATGTTCTGCCTTGTATTAGGGAACTGTGCCTAACGAGGCCAGACTGCACTGCTGTGTACTTTCTGTGTCAGTAACAATGATGACAGTGCAATCAGGCCTTGTGTGAATAAAGGACAAATAATCATCCTTTCCAGTCAGAAACAGGCCAAACCCTTATCCATGCCCAGTTTTTCAATCCAATTGTTTTCCTCCATGGCATTTGCTGGCAAATGCTGTGTAAATCTCCAGGTACCACTGTCCAAACCTTGTTATGTCCTAGGGTAAATCTACAATTCATAGCTTTCTGTGTTGTTTTTCAAAATAGAGAAGGACCTGAGGTTTTGGGTCTCATCTGAAAGATCTGTCCATACATGGTGATGTGGGTGAAACAGGGTTTTTCTGCTGGACCTTTGAACAAGAGGTAGAGGAGAGGTTCTAGGAGCAAGCCCACTGGGATGTCTGCCTGTCATTTCAAGGTGTTTTAATTTGGATGCTTAAATCACCAAAGTACCTCAATCCCTGCCCAAGGGCACACAGGAGCTAAGTCTTTTCACTGAAGCAGCATTCAATTCCCTTCCTCCTACAAATGAGCTTGAGCTGTCCTGATAATTAGTACTTTATCTTGGATGGCACAAAAAGGAAAGGGGGGGGTGTCCTCAGCCTTCACTGCTGGGCAGCCTCCCTGTTTCTTCTTATTAACTGTGATAATGATGGCAGAGAATAAAAGGCCCAGAGCTGCTTCAGTCACCTCATTTCATCTGGTCTGAGATTCGAGTCACTCGAGTGTCAAGAGAGCTTTTTAATTTCCAGTATCACTGCTGCCAGAAATTAAAAATAAACTGGGAGCAAAACTATCAGATTAGCCAATCACACTGGAATTGTCTTTATTGTTATCGTTACTGTTGTTATTATTATTATTTGATCAGCTTTAGGAGAATTAAAGCTATTCAGCACATCAAAATATGTGTAGGATTTGAATGGACTTGTATTAACTATGCTGTAGTCTGTATTAGTGATTGGCTAATAGCCCGAAACATTGCAGCATGCTCTGCTGGAATGGAGTTTAAATTAATGCTACCAGTTCATAAAAACTGCTTGTGTCTATATAACTTTCATCATGGCATCTTAAAACATTTAATTAGCTAAAGCGCCTGAGTAAAGAACCCCAGACATCATGGAGCCACTATCTTGACAGTACTGAGAAACCTGGGATCCCACATGAAGCATAGAAGTTACCAGGCCCCAAGGTTCCTTAAGGTTCCTTATCTCAAGGAACAGGGACCAGGTGGGAGAGGATCCAGTACAATGTACAAAAAAGGTGTTCAATCAAGGCAAAGCTAAGAGCAGCTCAGCCTTGCAAAGGCCGCAGGTGGGCCTGTGTCCCCTTGCTTTGCTTCCTCTTCGGAGCTGAGGGCACTGAGTGGATGCCAAGGCGTCTCGGAAGGCCCTCAAAAAGGCCTCCTGTGGTGTCTCAGAGCATGGCACTGGCAGCAGCTAGCCCTGGAAGCATGCTGGGAGTTGTAGTCTTGGGCCTGGCCCCAGCACTCCTCTGTAGGCCAGAGGGGCAAAATGCCAGAAATACAAGAAATTTTCAGCCTTATCGTATGATAATTGTGACTGACTGATCACACCCTCTGCATCCCAAGCCACCTGACAATACTGCAGCACTTTGACCAGCTCTGAGGAGCTCGAACTGTCCTCAGCCCAGGCTGTGGTACAGCGTGAAAAGTGAGCACTGGCCTCCTCGTGCAAAGCAGCAAACCCCTCCTGCAGTCCCTCATTATGCAATGAGCCTTTGTTTTTGCTGTCCAAGGAAACAATAACCGCTTCATTATATAAAAATCCTTGCTGAGGGCAGTGGGATCTGGGCAAGCTGTATGGTTTTGCTAAGCCTTTTAAAACAGTCCATTTGTGAAATCTGGGGACAGCCATGTACTCAGGGCAGTGTGGAAAGGACTTGGCCTATCTTCCCATTTCACCACAGAAATGTGACTACATTTCACTCCAGAACTGCAAGTCCTCACCACATACATGTGGGTGCCCATTTGCACAAAAGCAGAGGACTTCCAGCACGTACAAACCTCCTGAACAACCCTTGCACCCAGGGAGCCTGCATGCCCCCAGGCCCTGTCGATGCTGATAAAGACGTTTGGGCTGCCCTTTCAGATGAGTCCTTTCATGTCAGCTCAGGGGGAAAAAAAAAACAAAGTAGCAGGAGAAAAAGGTCATACTGGAAAGAAATGCTTCAGAGCAGCTGCTCCAGCCTCATTCCCTCAGCTGCCATAAGGCAAGCCTTTTAAGAGTGGCAAGATAAAAATTAAGGTTAAGGGCTGTTACCCCTAAATATATACAACAATATTACATAAACTGATTTTTCCAATATTACATAAACTGTATTTTCTCACACACAAAAAGAAATAATCCCATTTTGATAAGAATTTTCAGTTTGACACATTCTTGATCTGTTTCCTGTTCTTTTTTTTTTTAGTATCAGACTCTAGTAGCATGAATGCTTGGGAGAAGGAAACAGCAGATTATATCAGTGTGAAGCTTCATCAGATCCGTTTGAACAAGGTAGCATAGATATAGCAGTAGCATCTTTGAGTTTTATGTCCCTAGCCATGGAAAGGCTCAGGAAGACATATACCTACTGCTTGATCCCATTTTCCCATATGGATGAAGCCACTCTGCATGTCAGACTCTCTGGGCACACTGAGAGGTGTGTGACCTTACACAGGTATACACAGCCTGAACTACATATTGTAATTTCCTCTAAAGTAAGGAAAACGTACCTTTGTCCTCAGCTAGGTTGTCCTAAATTGTTCACTGAAAATATATTTTCAATGATTTATTCAGTTATTAAACATTCGATTCCTAGTCCATAGGTTGTCCCACGTTGACCACTTAGCTTTTGTAATTGACCAGGAGACAGCAGTAAGACTGCAGGAGTCTTCTTTTCTTCCTTCTAGTTGCAATTTTTAAACAATTTGCAAACAAAGTATTATTGACAAAAATTGTGTGAGTCATTGTGTGTAATAAATAGATTTAATGATCTGTGTAGACAATCACAAGACAAAAGAAAAAAGTGTTGCATAAATGATTTCTTATTAATCATTTTCTCGATTCCAGTGCTTGCTGATACCTCACAGGAATTTTGAGGATCTGTTAGTTAAGGTTCAGACAAGATCATGAACAAAGTTTCAGGGATCTAGAATATTAGGTATCAGCCGAAGGTTTTGGCTTCTTCTGTGACTTTTTCTTGTTTGAGTGGACTTTGACAGACCTATACAGTCCATTTCATAACTGACCACTAAGTTTGGATTTATAATTGTTTGCTATGCAAATCTCCAAATATTTAATTTCACCTTCATTTTCATATGCTAATCAGCTGTCTGCCTCACTCTGATTTTTGTGTATAGTTTTGGATTTAATAAAGATTTTAGTGTTTACATGAATAAACATTTGAGAGAATAAATTTAGTGTCCAGTCTCAAATGTAGTATATTTTAAAGCCAGAAAAGACCATTTGAATAATATATGTGTAAATCAGACCATTTTATATCCTCTCAGTAGTTCTTGCAGTGAAGGGAATGAATTTTTTCCCGCCACACAGGTGAGTGCTATTGAGTTCAATAACCTCTTGTTGAATAAGAGCGTATCTTTTAGAGAACATCCAGTCTCTATGAAAAGACTCCAGGTGATGATAAATGCATCCCTTTCCTTGACAAAGTGTGCTAATGGTTGTTCTCCTTCACTGGTGCAAAGTGAAGGTATAGTTCCTATTGAAAGTGGTTTTCAGTATCATTATTAGCTAGCTTTTCATAGCCAAAAAAAAAATAAAAAATAAAAAAATAAAATCAAAAGAATGCTCCTTTTAGCTCTCCATGACATTCACAGCTCCCACAGCAGACGGTCTAGTGAGTAAATATAAAGTAACAGACTTTCTAACCACACTATTTACTTGGTTCTTTGCAATGGCTCTGAATGAGCCATTAAGGACTGTTGTGTAAATATAGGATTATGGGCTATTTAAACACATGCTATTCACTTGCTCTGCCATTATGGGGATTTCTCACTAGCAGGCTCCTACTGACAGACTCTTTGTTAATCCTTCTTTCATAGGGAAGACAGCAATGGCTCTCTGCTCCTTGCTTTGCCATCCACCTGTGTAACTCAGAAACTGCTAATGGCAGAGCTCTGCCTCTTTCCCTGAACACATGCAGGATTTGTGGTCCTCCTGGGGATAAAATGATCATGGCATGAAGGTTACATTTTGGCATCCCATTCGTGTGACTTCATTAAGCTGAGGCAAGCTCTACATGCATCTCTTCCAGTCGTTTTGGAGGATGCTGATGAATTATTCTACCAGTTTGCATTAGGACAAGTGTCATTGTTTCTGGTGACTGCTGCACAGTAATTGCCTAGTTCAGGAAGGAACAAAGAACCATGTTACATTCAAACCACATGACATCACTCATTACAGACTCCAAAACAGCTCACAACACCTTTGAGCAAACTCAAAACTGTAGGAACAGACCAAACAGCTATGGATAGACCCCACTAGTGTGATGGTCAAATTATAATCTCCTTTCATCAATTATATGAAGTCATAAAAATGTTCTCTATTAAAAAATATAATCCTGGAAACACACAAGGAACTGTGTAATCATCTGTTCTTATTCATTCTCAGTATTTCTACATTTTAAAGAGATATGCCACCAATTTTCCTGGAGCTTTTGGACTTACGTCCTGCTAACAACAATGGGAAGATGCTGAGGTGACAAACTGAGTGACAATGAGGAACAATCACAAACACCAAACACCAAGGAGAGCTGGCAGTACTTAGGAAGGGTATGAGGTTCTCCATGTACCTCCACTTGGTGGGAGGCATTATAATGTCTGACATGATGTTTGGTTCGCCAGTCCCTTCACACCAAGGTCCCATGGTAAGGAGGATGAAGAACTGAAAAGGAGGTGGCTTAGAAGTCTTCTTGTTTGCTTCCTACTCCTTTAGGTAACTCTCCGGCCAAGCCAAGATATACACAAGTATAAGAAAGAGATACAAAAACAGCTTTGACCACTGAATATCTGATGCCATTGAATCTCTTATGCCTTGTGTTGCATAAATAAAAAGGCAGAACAGGGGACACACTCCACCACCACCGTAGCTCAGAGCAAGTGAAAAGTCCCCTTGAGGATATACACAGCATCAAAGCTTATCCTTAACCAAGGTCCCAGAGGGAAGCAAGTTCGCGAAAGCTGCTCACAATGGGAACTACAGGCTACATGATATCATGCTAAAATATCTCTGGTCACCCGAATACATCACTTCCATATCTTTCCTCTGTTCCTGGAGCAGCGCTGAGATTCATGAGTGAGGAGGAAGATTCAGCTCAGCAGATCTAGTTTTTCTCACATTCAGTGCTTCAAGTCTCATTTCGACAGGAATGCTAAGGCTTCTGCTTCACAGGAGCCTCTCACATCTTAATAATAATCAGATACTGAGCTACCAAAAAGACATGCTAAGTCTGAGCCTGGGGCTGGCTCCAAAGTCTACTGAACTCAAATGAAATATTAACAGAGATTTGGATTAGACACTCTATGGTTCGACAGGCAAGAGAGAGGGGCAGATTGCTCCTTGCACTGCTATTCATGCAAATCATCTCAAAAGGGAAGAGAGGATGAAGCCATGATTTTCCTGCTTTCCACATCAGTTCTTTGACTTGGTTGCTAATGACATTGCCTTCTCTGCAGGCCAGCTAGGCCAGTTTGTGCCTCCTGTGGAGATGTGTCCCGATCTCCTCTGCATGGGCCAAATTGGGGATGGCACTATAGGCTTTAGTTTTTTTTTTTGTTTTTTTTTTTTTTTTAATCTTTAATAAGCTGAGGGACCAAGAACTAACTAGTAACCCTTAGTATTACACCTGATTTTACCTGTGTCCAGAGAGGCCTATTTCTTTTATGGCTCTAATTTACTAAGACTACAAATGCCAAGCCACAAAGGGTCCTAATACTACAGACAGCTTTGCTTAAATGGTAGCAATTAATAATTCCACTACTTTTCCGATTCCCTCTTTAACTTTTTATTTCCCTTACTGTATGTCCTTGGCAGATATTTTAAGGCTCTTGCCTCACAGATCTTGAGGTCCTTAGAGGTTTGTCATCTCTGTGGCATGAAAATATTATAAAGCTACAGTCTCAGAAATGGCACAGGCCTTGTTGGTTGATGGCTGCATGATCTCTGTCATCTATTAATGCTTCTTTATCCATTTTTGGTGGTTGGGAACATGTATGGAGGGTGGAGTACTTGAGCTAAAAGCCTCCAGCTTGCTGAACATGGTGGCCATGGAAGCCTTGGCTTCAGTTGCTTTGGACAACCAATCCAGGGGTGATGTTGCTGAATGGTCTCTTAATAGAAAAGCTGTGGTCTTTTCTAGGATTTTATAACAACCAGGTCTTTCCTTGGGGGAAGCAGAGACAGAAAGGTAAATTATAATTATGAAATTTGAATGTTGATTACATGAGATAGAATTCTTACTTTCATGATACCTGCTAGATCACTTCTAATGACAAACCATGCTCAGGATGTAATTTTTACATCAGAACCTAAAGACAGAAAGGCCAGATGTTTTGGACTGATGCCAGGCTCCTATATCTACCACAAGTTCAGCCAGAAACCCGCACAGTTTGAGGATATCAGTGAGTATGGGACTGCAGTTGCCTACAGTATGACATACTACGTGGAGCTCTGTGAACCACTCCGTGGAAAGATACCAAATTCCCCCACTAGTGCTCTCATTTGTTTAAAACTATTTCAGCCTGCCTTTATCAGCACGTTTGTTGGTGTTCCCAGCAAGGATTTGGAGTAAGTCTGAAGTCTGGCTGGACTCTTCCCTTTAGCTCAGTGACCCAGCAGGCCGGTATCTCCAGGAGTACACTTTCTAATCAGCCAACTAACAGCACGCTTTGTGTCACAGGTAAACCTGACAACATTGCAGCGATTAAAAATATCTTTGTGGCTATGCTGAAGTTCCATCACAAAATCTATTCGGGCTCTTGAAAACAGCTCATAAATTTTACAAGGGAGGAACAGCTGGAGTTGGCATCAGGGAGTGCTGTTGTTTTGGCTCGCAGATACAATAACTCCCTGGTAATAATAAAATAAAAAAATAAAAATCTGCTACACACATGCTAGTTTCATGACTGTGTTTCTATTTTTTCTTTCTTTTTTTCTTTCTCCCTCCCCTTCCCCTCCTCCCCCCCTTTTTTGGTGGGTGTTTTGAGTTTGGGTGATAATTTTAGAGTTGAAAATGTTTTACTGGATTCATTTAAAAAGCTAAAGAAAAAGAAAAGGTGATTTCTTTGTCTCCATTGTGTTTGAAATCATTTCTGACCCTAGGAAACAGCTGCACAAACAAACAAACAAAAAAGTCATGAAAGCTTTGATCTACAGACGGGAAGACTGACTGGTATTTAAAGTAGAAGAAAATCTGGAAAGCTCTTTCTCTGAACACTCTAGTGATCAGAAAATAACATCTTCTGTCATTCTGAGTGCTGAGTTTGGAGTCTCAGGAGCAGAACTGGCATTATAGATAGGAAAAGAAAGAACCTACCTATTTGAGGAAGAAATTAGAGCTGACAAAAAAAAAAAAAGCCAGTTTGAAGTATCATATACATTATTTGGTGACATTAATTCTTAGAGAGCAATGTAATTTTTTTTCCATCTTACTGGGGAGTAAAGAAATTGAAAGCAATGCATAACAAAATATATTGCTTCTTACTTAGGATATAGATCTATAGACCTGATCTAGAGGCTCCTTGTAGTAGAGGATAAGTCAGGGAGCCACTACACAGACATGGGGATCTGCCTGCAAAACTAGATCTTGCCTTGGATACAGAACCTCTCCCATCAGTGTGTGCTGAGATGTAGGGTGTGGTGCAGGGCATGCTCCTTCTGGGTCAGCAGGTGACCCCCTTCTCTCCGGGTTGACCTCATTGCAGGGAGTCTCATCGCAAGAGTGACTGTGGCTGGCCAGTTTGTATGGGCTTTCACATTTTTACCCTGGGTGCAAAACAGAGAGGCTGATACCATTCAACTTCAGAAAGTGCTGTGAAAGCTATAGATGAAAAGTGCAGTGGAAAAGTTAAGCAATATTAATGATTATTAAGCCACAGGATTCTCCAAATGGAAGATGCTAAAAAGTTGAAGTGCTATTATATTTTTATTAAAAATGTTATAGGCAGGTACTCTCCTCCCTTTCATTGAATGCGACCAACTTCCTTCCTCACTGATGGAAATTGAATTACTTACAGTGTTTTGTACAGAATTTTTTATTATATTCTTAAAAAAAAGATACTAATAATATAGATCCAATAATTAAATTGCCACCAGAAAGTGATAAGTCATGAATGGAACAAACAAAGAGAATAAAAGAGAACAAGAATACAAAGAAATGTATTATATGACCAGCATATGGAATATTAAAAGGAATAAAGAAAACATAACCCTGATAATAAAGTCAGAGTAATGACTTTGACAGTTTGCGCTCAAGGCACCATCTGGGCAACGAAATATTCTTCAAATTTCTGGTGTAACTCTTGCCCTCCTGAACTTCAGAGCAGAATTTTGCTCTGGTCTGCGTTTTCAGGAGTTCCCATTTCACTACTGCTATTTACCTCTCCTGAAGGTATTTTGTACCTACTGAGTTTGAGGAGTTCCATTCATGTGTCTTTATCCTGCTTTCCTTCCGGCTTTGTGGGCACATAGGGTAAGAGAAGAATGGGTGAAGAGCTGAGGGATGCCTTCACCTGTGCTTATCAAGCTATAAGGCCCTGCTGCAGGTGATAAAAGGGAAAGGGCAGGCTGGGGGGGGGTTGTTAGTATGGTGGGTAGGGTTGGTAGGAGAGAGTATGTGTCTTGCTGCTGTGCCCTGGGGGTAAGGAAAGGTGGTGGTCCTCCTGTGGCTGATACTAAAGGAAGCTTTTGTGGATCAGATCCTTGCTTTTTGGAAGGGTGTGCTTGAAGTAGAGGTTGCTGGCTCTGAGCTACTTTCCTGTTATACAGGGCTCATAGGAAACGGGAAAGTGAGGCCTATTTTGTGTCTCATGTTAAGAGCATACTCAGGGTAGTGCTGGGGTTCTGCCCTATGAGCAGGGGCAGAGGATATGCCAATTTTGCTGCCTATAATCTAGAAGCAATCCCTTTCTGCCTTTGAGACACCAGGGCCAATATTGCAAAGCTCATTTTCTAGTTCTCAGTCCTTAGCAGATGTTTGCATTAAGTTAGGAGCCGTAGCTTGCTTCTTTAGGGCATATTTCTTACTATTTTATGCTTTTTAAATGTAGCAGAAATCATGCAGGAAGAGGGAGGTGGTATTGTGGATTATTCAGATAACCACAAGCTGCATAAAGCCTCCTTCATTGGGATGTTTTCATGGACAGGCTTTTATCGGAAAGCTTTGGAAGTGTCTAGAAATAACTATTCAAGAGGTTCCTGTTTCTCAGATGAGCTCCATAACTTGCCCAGGTTTATAAAACAAACTGGTGGTGATGAGCAAAGGCTAGATTTCAGGTCTTCTGGATTGTTTTGAACATTGTGCTATTGCTTGATACAGGGACGTGAGGCATAGGCTCATGTTTAGCTGAGGCACTGAAAGGTTTCTAAGGCAAGACAGATTCTGGATTCTCTGAAACCTGTTGCTTTGCTATTGAAAACTGCAAACTGAGAAGCAGATTTCTCTCAAAGGCAGATGGGGTGGTGCTACAGTTTGGTACTGAGCACCAGGGGCGTGGTGGTGGGTTGCACCGTACCTTGGTGTCCAATGCTCTGCAGCAAGATTTCCCTTGTTTCAGTTTGTGCTTGAGATTTGAGGATGAAAGCCATGAGGATGAGATGTCACTGCAACATAAACAACAGGAGAGCCTGGAAAGATGGACCACAGCAGCTGAGCCAGACTGCACGGCTGGTGTTAGTTGGGTTACAGGGTACTGCTGTAGTTTTTTCCAGTGTGGCACACTGTCAGTGCTGAAGTGGCTGTTTTGCCTAGTCAGGACTTAAAATTAACAACCATTACCCAATGCTTTTCCTTCCACTTGGTGCTAAGATGTAATTTTGCCAGCATATGAGGAAGGCACAAAACATTCAGGCTAGATAATATTAGGACCATGATTTGTCTTGGCCTTCACCCTGACCTGAACTATGCAAGAAGCCACTAAATTCTGGAAGGCAAAGGTAGGAATATCAAGGGAGGAACAGGAAAATAGCAGTCCCCAAAATGCATTTGAGGGACTTAGTCCTTTGAAACCCATGTGCTCATCCGGCATGCCATCCAGTAGGCATGCAACCTTGGTACATCTCAAGGTCATGCATGGCCCAAGGAAGGGATAGCTGAGGGATGAGTCCCCAGGGAGTAGGTCCCTTCTTAGGGTCCCCCTGCAAGGGATGCAGCAGTGTTAGGAGACCTGGAGAGTGACTCTGGGTGTACTGCTGAAGGGAGAGGTGTGCGGCACGCTGCCTTTGCAGCCCTCCTCATGTCAGCAACAGGAGGCAACTGCTCTGCTCAGAAATAATAAATAGTGCTTTTTATTAAATTCAGAGTAATTTCCCTTTAAGAGAATTCCCTTTAAAATGAATAATAACCCTTTTTTGAGACCTGAGTGTCGGCAGAAGAAGCTGGGTTTGTTTTCATGTTATAGCTGTGAAACAGTATCGGGCGGCACCATCTGATTCCTTTTCTTACAATTCTTTTGTGTCTTTCTTTTTGTAAGTAAAAATGAGCACATTCAGGTGTACGAGAAAGAAGTGAAATCAGATTGTATTGCATTTCTTTTGGCATATATGGTGCAATGCAAGATTTTTTTTTCTCCCCTTAACTTCCCAAATTTCAGATAGCCTGAGAAAAAATACCAGCAGAGACAAAAATGGGGAATCAGCTTTCCATCTAAATGCTATTTAAAAAATCGCGTAAATGTAAGTAGCCTTTTTATGCAGTTAATTATTTTTTTTTTCTTTATCATTCCTCAGCTCTGTTTTCAGTCTTCTCTTCTATGTGCTTTCAGATGAGCCCATGTCTCATGAAAGTGATGTTTTGTTAATGTAGGCCATCAGCATTTCTAACAGCAGGAAGTAAACTGCGTATTTCCTTCCCCAAAACAGCTCTACTAATTTACTTCAGTCTGAAGTAAGATGGAGAAGATACTCTTTCAGAAAATTGTAGATTCATCCCAAAAAGCAGAACTTCAAGGGAACTAAAACTGCTAAGGTTACATTGAGAAAATGATTTAGACTGAATAAAAAGAGCATGGCAAAGCTGTAGGAAAGTGTGACACGCTGCATTTCAACACCTTCAAAGGGAAATAAATATTTGGAAATGTTGCAGTGTTTCATTCTGAAGTGTTTTTAAGGGGTTTTTTTTGGTTGTATCAAAATGATATTTTCCATTAAAAAAAAATTAATCTTCAAAAGATTTTTAAGGAAGTAAGGGTCAAACATTCTGCATTATGTTTCACCACAAATGCAGCATTTTGAGTTAACTCCTAAATGTTTTTATTACTATTATTTTTTTTTTCAGGGAGCTGAATTCTTCCTCCTGCAAATGTTCTGTTTTAATTTGACTCATGCATATTTTTCCCCCCATGAAATTTTGGGTTTTGCAACATAACAGATAAGCCCCTTTTTATTCCTCCACCTGCCAAAGCCTTGGTTATCCAGCCCTCACACACGCACACCACTTCTAGCGCACGCTGAATCCTGGCCAAAATCATTCTCTGCTTCTCCATTCCCCAGCATTTCAGACAGCTTTGCCAATGAGGCATAATGCCAACCTGTGCTCTCTCGTTTTGCCATTCCTCAGTCCCTGGTGAAGCTGTTCCAGGAACCTCCTTCCTGACCACTGCCCATTTATCCATTCCCCAAGGACCAGTCCTAGTGCATTGCCTGCAGCCTGATTCCCCCATGCTGGTGTGGCTTCCCGTGCTCAGTCCCATGTGCTCCTCACCATACCAAAACGTGAATGTTGTAGACAACGAGCTCACTGGTACCGTGGCTGAATGGTGCCATGTTTGGGATTTGGTGGTATTATGGCATGTTTATATATAGGGTTAAGATGAGACCCCTATGAAGTCAAGGTCCCTTTGAATCTCGGCTCCACATAGGCTTTATTTCAATTGGTTTTCTCACTGTAATGCTCCTCAGCCCTGTTCTGCTGCTACGTCTCTGCTCCAGAGGCACCGCATTGCGCCTCTTCATGGCAGCCAAAAACCATGTACTTTCCTAGCATCTGCCAACATTGCCCCAAGATCTGGACAAGTCTCAGGACAAGGCAATAGGCAGCTCAGCTGCATCTGCTCACATCCAGCTCAGAGCTGGGCTGACACACAATGCTGATAAACCCATCCTTAGCAGGGTGAAGGGTGTGTATGTTTGTATAAGAAAGCAAAATTAGTCATCCTAATCATAGGTTAGGTATTGCTCTTGGGGTCTGGGCTTGGCATCAGCATTTTATCCACCCTCAAGCTGAAGAAAAACTCTGGTTGTTTCTAAAGCATCTGTATGTTCTGCTAGTGAAAAGGTTTTTCCTCCATCTTCGCCTGTTCGTTCTGGGCAGATGTCTGGTATTTTGTCCTCTCATCAGCAAGAGCATGGGGATTTCACAGAAAGCCTGGAGTCGTTTTAGATTTGTAGAAGTTGTACAAGTTTTGCAGACATAACTTTTTCCTTTCTTCACAGAAAAACACTGTTTTTCAAACATAAAAAAGCAGTTGCTCTCAACCCAGGAGGTACCTGCTAAGAGCCACTTCCCAAGTTTTCCCCTCTCTCTGATTATACAGTCCTGACATGAATCAGCCCAGCACAGCTTTCCACAGCACAGCCTCGCTTGAGGTGGCAAAGGGCAGTGCATTAACTTCAGCACTGGCAGAAGTTTAAGGGCAGTGGTTTTAAGCAAGCGCATTAACAAGTTAGGAGGACTGCTCTGCCAGACACCGGGATAAAGGGTTATTTCTAAAGGCACTGGAGATAATAGCCATGCTGCAGTTTTCTGCTTTTACCTCCCCACAAGCAGCTGGGGACTCCCTGTTCCTGGGTTTTCAGGACTGGGGGAGCGGGGATTGCAGCCTGTTGTCAGACCACCCCAGCCACGTCCTGTCATTGCTTCGTGCCTCAGTTTCCCCAAGTGAAAACAGAGCATAAAGATACCAGTGCCCTCTCATAGAGTGATGAAAAAAGCTGTAGAAGTATCCAAATGAAAAATTAGTGAGAAAACAACATGTAAAGGTAAATGTGAAACACTCTTACCATGTGCCTTTCCCTATACTAATTATTCTGCACGGTGTAAGGATTAAATACCGGGCTTTGCCTGCTCCCCTGTACTTGGTGGGTTTTGGTGCTGTAAGAAAAACAGTTTGCCTCAGAAAATTCCTTCAGTTTGGGCTTTCACTCCTGCTCCCAGCAAGAGGAGATGTGTTTCTGAGCTCTAAGCTTCAATGCAGCTCAGACCTTTCAGCAGCTGCTGCTGTGAGCTTGCTAAGCAGGAAGAAAGAAATCTCCCAGGAACGAGTGAACCTGGGAGACTTTTGCAGAGCGAGGCAAAACCGCAGAGATATTTGGGGGCTGCAATGAATCAAAGCTGCCCTCCTCCCTCTGCTCCCCCTGAGCAGCTCTGCTAGCCCGCCTCTGATCCCAGGGTGCTTCTGCTTGACGTTACGTGCTTTCACAGCATTGCCATGGGAAGCTTGCATGTGAGTTAGCACCGAAGTCCTGGGTGTATCTTAATGGACACTTGCAAAATCCACCAGGTGCTTTCACACCGTTCTTCAGCAGGCAAAAATTTCTCCTGGCTTGCAGAGGTGGACTAGAAAGAACGGGGAGGGAGAAGCCTTTCCCAGCCACCCCACATCCCTTCCCGATACAGTGCAAAAAAGAAATCTCTCCTTTTTTTTTTTACCAGTCACAGTCTGGGAGCTCTTTGCTGGCAGGGAGAGGAGCCGCTTCGACTCCCAGCCAAGCACCATGGTCCTTTTGTTCATGCAGCGCTCGGCATCCAAAATATCGAGGGGGCTGGCAAGGGCTGCTGGAGGAACTTGTGCGAGGCAGCGGAGCGTGAAGGGAGAGCATCCCGCGCTGGCCAGCGAGGCAGAACACGCCGGCACACCCTGACAGCGCCGTCCCTTCCATTATTATCGCACGAGGGGAGAGGGTTTTTTGGCAGCTGCTCAGAGGGGAGTGCGAGGGCTGCATCTGCCTTCTGTCACCCGCGTCCTTCGGTTGGGCCGAGGGGGGGGAGAGTCTATTTACTGATTGCAAAGAGGGACTGATGACTGCTGCTGATCTGGGAATGTTAGGTATTGATTTTCCTGGGGTACCTGGAGGTGGATATTGTGCAAGGAATGGTTTAATTGTATGTGTATGTAGATGCTGCTGTTCATTTGCCATCCTGCAGCACTTGTAATGAAAAATGTGTTCAGATAGATGGACTGCAGGTACGCAGCCTTTTTCCTTACTGGATCAGGAGCTTTAAAGAACTGAGAAAAATGTATATATATAATGAACGTGATCAAAGGTTCCAGACATTTTTGGACTCCGGAGACACATGCTCAATTTAGCTCTGCAGTAAGTCCAGGTGCATGCCCAAATATAGCTGATTAGCCTATGGGGCAAGTACTTACCTAATTAATCTATGGAGTGACAGAGCTTGCATACAAAGGAAGTATGCATCTGTTTTGTGGATGGATTTGCACATCTTTAGTGCTATACAACTCTTTCAGTAATACACCAGCTTCTGAGCGTACAGACAGAGGAAGTTGTTGTCTCCTGCCACCACACACAAGCCTGGCACCCAAAGCAAATTCTGGGAGCCCCAGGCTGATGAAACTGCTCCAAACTCTGTGATGGTCTGTACTAGACCTATTGGCACCTATAACGCTGTGTATGTCCATGTCTGCATACAGGCGTCTTTCTTTTTTTTTTGCTTTTTAGAGAGGTGAGCAAAATGGATGCAGTGAATTAGAGTGGAAATCTGCCAGCTTTGGTCCAATCAACCTCATGTGTGCATCTGCAAGTGGTACAGGCACACAGCGTGCCTCCACCCAGCTTGAAGTGCAGCAACCACAGGACTGGGCTGAAAAATAAAAGTTTTTTCCCTCCAATAAAGTCCTGCACAAAAGTGTAAGACAGAAAATGGGGGATGTGCCTTCCAATTTATCAACACACTCTGTTACAATAAGTGTAGGAACTGCAGATGCTGAAGTGAGGAAATGATACAGAGCAGGAGCTGATTCCATCTCCTAGACACGGGCAAAGGAGGTCAAAAAGGATCAGACTTGACCCACACCTTGCTTCAGAAATCAAACCTGAATCAAATATCCCCCTGTTATTTTCCACATTCACAAGTTTTCTCTCCCTGTCTGTTTACTCCGAGTGCTCTCTGAAGCACAAAAAAGGCAGTGAAAGCCAGTGAACAGAACTGCCAGGAGCTGTGCCTTCCCAGCTTCCTGACCAAGTCTTTTGAAAAACCCCAGCAGAATGGTCCCCAGCACATCCTTTGCAAATGCTGTGCTTGACTCCAAGACTGCTGAGGTAGGATGGAGGGGTTTAGTAAATGCCACAGGGATATGAAGTGCAGAGGGAACCAAACTCACAGGCTGCGGACATCCTCATCAGCAAACTGCGGCAGTTTGATTAAATCTTTCCAAGCAGCCAGAGATAATAACACCATGAATAGAGCTTCCTAATTTCATTTCCCCAGCACCACGGATCAGGTATATTTCCATACACAGGTGCAGGACCTTTGATGCGCTGGCTTTAATAATCAAGGGAGATGAAGGCAGAGCTTACCCCGAGTGTCACCGAAAATTTGGGAGTTAAATTTGAGAGACACCAAATCCCTCTTACCAGTGCTTCTGCAGTGGCACAGAGAGCAGGCTGGTGGGCACAGAGAATGATTGATGGCATTGCTGACCAAATGGGGAATGGTGATTTATGGATGAGACAGTGTCCAAGCCATGTGTGCTATACTGGAGAAAAATAAATGGATTCAGTTTCAGACCTCTTGGAAGGTGCTGGCCAAAGCATTTCATTAAGTTAGCCTCTTGGATGTGGGCTGTCAAAATATTTTAACGTCTGCCTGTGACCTCCAAGCATTTTCCTTTCCCTTCACTGCCTGCTCCAGCCCCAGACCTCCCTTGCAGTCAAAACTGACAGCATTAGCCATTAGAATCACTCTTTGAATTAATTACCCAGAAATATGCTTTCAAATCTTCCACTCCATGTAACAGTGAATTAAAGGGCAGCCTGGGTGGGGTTTTACACATCCTGTTTTGGCTGCCCCTTTCCAGCTAATGCGACCATTAGCACCACGGCAGCAGTGTCCACCGCTGCTCTTCCTTCTGCTGCTCCACACTCACTGAGAACAAAAGGCACAAACTGCTTTTCATTCCAAATTTGTAAAATAAGTGTAACGCAGTGCTGATGGAAAGACCAGAGGGGTGGTCCAGTAGACGAAAAGTCCCTGATGAAGCAGTGCTTGGTCTCCAATCCATGTAGAACCCCTTTCTGTCATCCAGGTGCCTCTGCAGCAACCTGGGAGTTTGGTTTTTCCATTTCTGCATTCCTCACTGCCCTGCAGCTCTGCCCCTACCAACAAACAGCATGCCAGGCAGGTACCCAGGTTTGTGTGAGCATTCTTTAGCAGCTTCTGCTTCTTTTCTGCAAGCCCAGTACTTACGTCACAAACATACCCTGTGAAGTGGGTGTGGATATGTTGGTTTTGGATACATGTTTCCAAAATTTGCTTGGTGCTTTTTTAAGGCAAGTGCCTAAAATTCAGACTCAGCTGAGTGCCTAATTCGTGTAATCACCACAGAACTACCCCAACTCCAGCTCAGTCCAAACCCACTCCTGCCCACAACGCTGACAAAATCCCCTCCACCAGAAGTGACCTGGCATTGACTGACACCCTTTTCCTCTCTCTGTTCTCTTGAATCGTGGAGATGTGTTGCACTCTGCTGATGATTTAGACACAAACATCGCCCTGTCTGAAAGCGAGCAATTAGCTTTCCCTTGGTGGGTAACTCATCCTCCACCTGCTCTGCCTGACAGCCCCTATTCCCAGGCGGACCCCATAAAACCAGAAGCTGTCTCAAGCTCAGCAAGGGGGCTCCAGACAGCTGCCCCAGGGGTGGTGAGGGATAGACACATACCTGCAGGGATGGGATGGCCTCGGGGAGTTAGAGGAAGCCCCTGGGAATGAGACCTGCAGCTGCAGCAGTGGAAGAGGAATAAATGAAGGGCTTTGTTTCTACCAGTCCTGCTGGGTGATGAGATTGCTAGAAATGGTTAAAGTCATTTTTGCCCAATTTTTCCCCCCGACTCCTTCCACAAGAATTTTGTCTTTCCTAGAGCAGCCCCTTGCAAACCCTCCCTTTGCAAACGCTCCCTCTGCAGAGCTTGCGGATGGAAGCAGCGTTCCCTGAAGCAGAAGAGAAATCAAAGGAACTGGGGAGAGAGGGAAAAATAAATAAATAAAAAGGCTTGTTTATCTTTTTATTAATAGCAGAGCAGTGTTCCCAAGGGGGTAGGCCAACTGTGACTCTAATCCAGCCATGCAAAGCTGCATCCCTGTCTGTTTGGTTTGTGTTTCTTTTTTTCTCTCTTTTTTTTTTTTTTTTTTTCCAGGGTTAATTACTAGGAAAGAAAAGAGAGACATCCAGTTCTCGCCTCCTCAGATCTCCCCCTCCTTCCCTGCTGAACCACACATGCCCTGAGTGTTTGCCCTCTGACCACAGAGCCAACGCTGCGCTGTCGCCATCACTGCTGCGTCCATCCAGGCTCAGTGACACTCATGGGCTGTACGTGAAGGAGGACAGGGCCAAATATGCCACATCTCACAGTACAGCGAGTCAGTTAATGACAGCAGGGGGTGGTTTTAATTCGTGTTTATGTGAAGGAACATTCAGCTCGGTCAACGATACTGCTCTGCCCTCACCCAGGGAAAATGAACGTAACCTACGCATTGCCCAGGAGCGAGGTGGCCCCCTGACATGTCTTGAAAGGGAAGCAAGAGGAGCTAGCTGAGATGGGCTGATGGGCTTTGAAACGCATCCAGGGGAAGGGAGCATAACAGCTACTGACATTCATGTGAGAAGTGGCCCTGGCCTGCTGTATGTGTGATAAAGGTGCAAAAACTGGCCAGTTTAATGACGTTGTCCTGCTGCAGCAATGTCTGCCAAGGACTTGCTCACCATCCCCAAAGCCCTGCTGCGGCAGGACCCTCCACACTGGAGTTTCTGAAGAATATTTTGCTCTTGGGCTCTGGCCTGGAAGCTGCAGACTTTTATCTCAGGATATCTGAGGGTGGATTTTCAAAGGCATATCATCAAAAGTCAAAGGGAATGAAGAACCTGACCTCCTTGTGTGCAGCTCAGCCTCTCTCCCTGAGCAGCTCTGGCTTCCCTTTCAGGACAGCCAAAGCCTTCACCATCTTTCTTAGAAATGAATTCTGTTTGTAGTCAACAGGGGCTTGAAAGAAGCAGTCCCAGTGGTCACTTGTGACGTCCGAGTCCACCTTCTACTTTGGCACAGCTAGGAGCTGCAGCAAAGCTGATGTGGTAGAGACAAGGTCAGCCTTGACATATGTCACAGCAGCTATATTAATTAAATGAAAGAATGGTCATTTTGCCAAAGTCCCACAGCCTCCAAAACCCACCTTTCTTCAGGTGACCACTCTCACCACCAAGTCCTGTGGCTTCCTGAGTAGGACATTGAAATTTGACCTTCTGCACAACCACAGGTGGCAAGTGGTTTTGAGTGAGCATCCCAAAGCATGCAAAGGGAAGCACAGTTTCCCCAAAGCCCTGGTGAAGGGAGAGAAAAGGGCTGGTCTGAAGTGTTTTTCAAAGCTCCTAATTGGGGGAAGGAAAAAAGCAAGAAGAGGTAAGTGTTCAGGTGGGAAAAGAGGAAGCAGAAACTGCATCTTAGTGCCTGGGATACGGTATGTTTCTGAAACTGCTGAGAGGAATGTAGTCGTCTCTGCAAATCAAGATGAGCTGGCTGGCCAATGAAGCATGCCCGGCATTTTATTTCTCATATTGTTTGGAGATAGGGATTCAGCTGAGTGCATTCAGCAAATAAAGATCAAATAACCTGCTGTGAATAATGTTTTAAACCCGGGTTCCTATCAGGATCTAGTTATAAGCCCATATACTCCGTTGGATAAAAAATAAGTTACACATGGCTGGAGGCAGTATTACTTTCTATGGAAGATGAAATCTGTTTTGGAATAGAAAATGTTTAGTGATTCTCCCCTCCTCTTTTTATTTTTTGGAAGGGCTAAACCACATAAAGCTTCCTGACGGAGAGGGGTGGAGGAGGTTCTGCTGATATTTCACCCACCGCCTTGGGGTCCGGAGCTAAGGATTCATGCTAAGAGGTGGCAGCCCCAGGAGGAAAGGTGAGGGGGGAGCCCACATTGCCAGCTGCTTTGGGCTGTTTTGCCTGGAATCAGGCTAACCTCTGTTGCACTAAGCTCCTTAGCTGTGCAGAGAAACAAGCCCCTGATGAGCTGATCCTTTGCTTGCATGATGATAATCAACGCCTTGGCCGCCAGCCACGGGGAGAAACCTCTGGTTGCTGCCGTTTGCTCTCCTTCGCATGCACACCTGAACCGGCTCGCAGCTTCACTGCATAGGGGAATTTCTATGGAGGTGTTTTGGGCCAAATGTAGATGCTGATGCTCGCTTTTGGAGAGCACCTCACTGCACAAATAGTCCTGCTTATTTTAATGAAGGTGTTGATGGAGAACAGTGTTGTTTCACAGCAGCAGAGCAACATAGCCCTTTCTCTTTTCAAGGAGAGTCAGCAATACCCCGTTGCTGCATATGGAAAAGCATACTAGAAAAAACAGAAAATGGCCACTGAAAATTTTCTTAGTTATTTCAGAATCAGAACTGCTTTCCTTTGACTGTGGCATTTCACATGACCCAACTGTTTTGTTTTCTTTGCTGTGTCCTTCACCTTCTCTCTACATGAGCCAAAGCTTCTGTTTTTTAATGGGTCTTGAAGAGTTGCAAAAAATCTACATAAACCCTTGGTATTCCCTCTTCAATAGTCCTTCAGCCAGACAGATGGTTGAAAATTTTTCCTCTAAACTGTTTTTTTAGAAGACATGTTTATTGTGTGAAGTATCTGCTTTGCGGCAAAAACTTCAATTATTCCCCAGGAAAACAAATATTAAAAAATGAAAACATTTTGACTGCAACCCTAAATATTTCAGCCAAAAAAAAAAAAAAAGTCAGATCCCCAGTGTGTGTGTGTTTGTGTCTCTATTAAAATACTTTGATTTGGAAATGCTGCCACACAGGGGATTTTGTCAGAGTGTTTCTCATCCTCTTTCTCCACCGTGGTCTGAGTGCCCTAAATTTTCTGTCTTCTCTGTGGTGGGGCATGGCAGGAGCCCGTGGTAGCATTGCTGCCCCTTCTCCTGAGGAGGAAACCCTCAGAGAAGAAGCAGGAGATCTCACCTACAAAGTGAGTATCAAGTGGTTGAAGTTCAATTTGCATGAGACAACACAGGGACATTATTAATATGAAATATCTCTGCTTGTGGCTATCATATTGCAGGGTTTCAATCTCCTTTGAAAAGAGCGAATTTAGGAATAAAAAAACACACACTTTTTTTTTGTATTTCTGTTAATGGTTTTTGCAGGGAATCACACATTGCTCAACTAACTTTTGTCACCGTGATCTCTGGTTAACTCTTCATCTTAGTCACCAACCTCAGGTACCCTTTCCGAGCCCAGAGATTCAAACGTGGGTGATCAGGATGCATTTCCTTTGTTTCATGAGCAGTGAGGGAAGGCCAACTGTTAACCTGCACATACCGCTCCGAGGCTATTGAGCGCTATCTACTGGAGCATTATGTTGGATGCTGAGAAGATGGGGAAAGTGGTATGCATTTCTTTTCCTGGTTATAAGAAAGTGCTTGCATTTGTTTATCCATGAAGTTCAAACTCTTCTGCAAAGCATAAATGGAAACATGGGCAGTGTTCAAGTGTATTGGCAAGCGCTAACAACATGGGAACAAAAATAAGACAAATTTCTTCACTCCCATCAGAGTGAGTGACTGAAGAAGAGGAGAAAGGGGCTGTAGATGTATCCCCCCGCAGCTGACGAGTGTTTATTCTGCCCACACTCAAAGCTGACCAGCACCCATCTCGCTGGAGTACCGTGGCATGGAGCCCAAGCATCTAAACAAGCCCAGCCTGTCAGCACAGCGTGTTACCTTTGGCTCAGCACCATCCTGATGTGCTCATGCTGTTTCTGGTCAGCTCAGCATCTCTGCAAGTTGCATCTCCTCGGAGGCAGACCCAAGGCAGATGTCTTTCGTGCTTCGCCCCTCCTGTCCACTCTCCAGTCCTCTTCTCTCTGAAGGCTGCAAGGGTTTCATCTGCATATTTACAAGACAAACCAACTTTCCTGGTTTACCAAGAAAATAATTTTCATGATGAATGAATGGAAGGCAGCTTCAAAATGTAAGATGCCTCAGAGTATTTGTCCTTATGCCACTTGGGCCTAAAATGTTTCTGCTGGGATAAGTGGAAATACATCCCCTGTTTCCAGTCAGCAACTTAAAAAGCAACCCCCAATTTTCCAGCAATAGAGAGAGCTATGAGGCCTGGAGAAGCAGAGCTCTCTTGATTACAGTTTTGTTGAAAAACATTGTTCTGAGATGTCTGGAGACCAGATAATAGGCACTGCTTTAGTTTAAAATAAGAGGCATTTCATGAATAAAGCTTCCCAGTGTGCAGAGACAGGGGGATTTTGAAACTGTCTGTTGGTGCTCTCTAGACTTGCCTGTCTGGATTGTATTGCCATTATGTTTTCCCCAGAAGTCCCACTTTCAGAGAAGATGCACCATCAGCCCCTCGCTGCAGATCCAGTCAGTCAGTAGTGCTGGCTGAGGGAAACTTAAATACACAGAGAAGGAAAGAGACTTTGTAGATTTGGTCTCTGGATTACTGGATTAAGTGGCTTTTTCTTGCCTTTCTTCACCTGCCACTGTGTTGTCTAGTTAGACTTTGTAAATACTCACTTTTATTTGTATTTTATCTTCCCTGAATTTGAGCTCAGTGTGTTTTCAATATGAGTGGTTTGATACTCGGGCATGTTTTACTGCAGGAATACAGCGGCTGTTAAAGGTAGGATAGTGTAATAGCTTGTAAGCACCCTACTTCCCTGTGAACTACTACAGAGTACCCACAGCCTGGCAGGAAAAATGAGATTCCTGGTATAGTTTGGGAGTTTGAGAAGATCTGTTTCCAAGTGATTGCTTAATGAAAGGAAAGACTTT
The DNA here is from genome assembly GCF_009769625.2 of Cygnus olor. Taxonomy (NCBI): domain Eukaryota; kingdom Metazoa; phylum Chordata; class Aves; order Anseriformes; family Anatidae; genus Cygnus; species Cygnus olor. The sequence continues at coordinate 11,425,452 of NC_049178.1, forward strand.
TCCAGTCATGCAGGCAAGTCTGGAGAGAGAAGGTCCTGGTGCATCTCTGACTCCCATGGAGAAGAGGCCCTCAAGTCTCCATGCAACACTGGGAAGAGAAACAGGGTCTGATCCTAGCATACTCTGAGCACATGAAGAGAATGTGAAGGCTGATAGCACCTCTGTTCTCACACATTGGGTCCTAAACAGAGGCATCTAGGGGATTAAAAAAATAAACTTTTTTTTTTTTTTGAGTCAATTATAGAAACTAATACCCATCTATTATCACTTCCATGCCTGGCTAGTGACAAAGATGCCAACAACTGCCAGTCATATAGCCAATATTTTGTACTGAGCTTCCATCTGAACTCAGCAGGAAAGAGCAGACAAGAAGCTGCCCTCATTCTCTGAGGGCAGAAATTGCCTGTCCATGCTCAGGGGGAATCAGCAGCCCTGGAGACAGCTGAAGGCCAACCCAGTGCAAGTTCTGGTACAATCACATGTAACACCAGCCCCAGCCGGAGTCACTTCACCATTGTTTGTATTGCATTGGTTTTGCTGCATGGGGATCACTCAAACAGACCTTGAAATCTGCTAGCAACCAATTGCATTTGAACATTTCAAATTTAATAATGAATATATTCTGCTTTTCATTAGGGATGCTCAGCTTCCAGTCTTTCTGATATGAATCCAGAGGAGCCAGCAATAAAGGGAAACCAACAGCCCATGCAGAATGGAGTTGGGTTTTATGCCGACACAGCTCTCTCTTTCTTTTTTTTTTTTTATATATATATATATATTTTTTGTGAGTGCATGTAGGACTCCCAGGGGACTAATCATGTAGGATGGTAGGTTCTTTGCAAGGTTCATGCCACTACCTTGTGTGCTTCCCATCTGACCGGTGCTGGCCTCTGCAGCTCCAGTCCTTGGTGCCCCGCCTGAGTGCTACACCTCAGTGCCCCTTCATATACCTAAATCACTTATTATATGCAATTTGAACACAATTTAAGTAACCATTACTATTCTGTGGGCCATGCCTTCCTCCCTCTCTGCAACACAGTTCACATCTTCTTCTTGCCTAGGGCTGGGAGAATGACAAAACCACAGCACCTATGACAGCCATGAGGATACCTGTTGGCCCCCATCAGGCAGCCAGACAGGCACAATGCTCTTGTTTGGAAAGAGAGTCCCGAAACACCAGGGAAACACACAGGCACCCATCTAGAACGATGCTGATCAATTCAGAATAGGAACAGCATTAAAGGATTATCTGCCTTGAGGAAGAATGAAAAAATATGACCCTCGGCTTCTGTATGTGAGGGGTTGGATTGATCTCTCTTCTACAAGGCAGACATTTCCATTTGCCCAGGCTCCATTCCCCAGACTCCAATTACAGCCAAGGAGAGACACAGGCACTCATCCTAATGTCCATATTGAGATGAGACGAATTGCACTTTAAAATACCTATTGTCCTTTCTACTCTGTGAAAGAAACCTATGACAAGTGGATCAGGTGTAGTTTTCACGCTAAAAAGATAAAATTAATTTCATCCCAGATTTCTGGGTATATAAGTGTGCTGTTGTCCACCCTTCTACAGTCCGATAGTGGATCGGTTATAAAAAGAGAAACCACAGTTTTCATGAAGTGGATTCTTGAGTGCAGCTTCTGGAGTTTTTAGCCAGATCAAACGGTTGGTGGTATTAAATACCTAATAGCTGTCTCAATAGATTAAGGCCCTTTGAACATTTCCACTACTGTCAATCTTGTTTTCTTGTCTTTCCTGCAATGAACAACAGTCAAATTTCATGTTGGCTGATGCTAAATTGTACCTCAATTTTATAAAATCCTTTTCATCTTGAGATACTGGTCATTACGGGTGACAGTGATAGAGATGGACTTGATGAGATGAATTTATCACAGCCTAAGGTTAATGTCAGACCACATGTACGTTCCTCAATACGACTGAAATGCATCGTGAGCCACAGAGCAAAACGCACCCTCAATCTTGTACTGTCCATGACCTGTGGAGAAGCCAGTCCTGTCTCTCTCCTTAATCTATGTGACAACAGGTTTCTGGAGTCAAATAATGCCTGGGGGACATTTTTAAGGTCCAGAAACCTGCTGACCACAGGAGTCCACAGACCACAGGCCGAAACCCACCATGCCTGGCTAACAGCCTTCTCTCAGCAGCCATCTCCTCTTGAGGCCTTTCTCAGCTTTTGTCTTGTTTGTGACAAAATATCCCCTGCACAGTCTTACTGGCCTTACACAATGGCATCAATACTTCCACATTTCCTGGAAATGCTTGTTCTGATGAGTTTTCTTCTGCTGTGACTGTATCTACCAAGAGAGAGATTTGCATGGGAGTCCTACCCCCCCCCCCAGCTTCGCAGCAGAAATTCTTACTTGTGTAGCACCAGAGTGCACGACTGAGCACTGTTACATTGGTGCTGCATTTCCATCCCCTTCCAGTCACATTTCTTCTCCCATGCGTGCAGACAAGCCCCTCCTCTGACCCTGTCCCTGTGCTGCCGTGCAGCTCCCACACGCCAGCCTTCACCACCCCACTGAGCCTTCCCCACCAAAACCCAGCAGGGCCTAGCCCGCAGCCTCAGAGTTAATTGGAGGCAGTGACAACGTGGGAATTAATTAATCCCACCAAGCCAACGGCAGGAGCTTCCTGATTTGTCATGGCTGCTCTCAGCATGTCTGAAGAGATGCTCCCACCATGAAAGGCCCTCATCCTGGCCAGCTGCCCCTAATGCGGAGAATTTACCCGCCTCAGCACAGAGCTGACATTTAAGCTCTTCCTCCCCTCTGCTCCCTCGCACAGCTCCAAAGATCAAGGGCAAGAGGCTGTCATTAAGCCTAAACCTGTAACGAATGACACACACATCTCTTGCTGCCAAGCCCCTATATCCTCAGCCTCATTGGCATCGTGTCAGGCCTCATAACACTTCTCATTCCCAGGGAGTTCACTCCTCCCACTTGAAAATCCGTCAGTGCACTGTCCCTGATGAAGAACCCTGTACTGATGCTGTCTGCATCCTCAATTGCCAGCTAGTTGCAAAAGTTGGGTGCATTCGGATTTTTGATTCCGTGCCCCGATGATTATCAGTCTATGGTGAGCTGCAGAGACTGAGAGGCTCCTCCTGATAACCAACATCTCCTGAAGCTGCTTTGAAATGTTTCAGCTTTTTAGTCACCAGGAAAAGGTGCTGTATTGGAAAGTGGGAGCAGGGTGGTCAGGACAGAGACTAGAGCAGGGAAAGGAAAGTTTTAGAGAACGAACACAGTGTCACTGTGCCCGCAGGGAGGCTGCTGCCTGCTCACCCAGTCTGTGCTGTCCTTCATCCTCAGCATCACCGCAGGGATGTGGGTCTCCTTGTTAGTGATGGTGCTGGATTTATGACACTCCACGTTTTAAGCAGTCTGGATGGTATCATTCTCTGTGCCCGAGAGCTACTGGTACAGCAGGTGATGGCTCCTTCTGCTCAGTAACAAACTAGAGCCCTAAGTGGCAGCTATTAATAAAGTACTGTGCCAGCAGAAGTACTGGTGGCTGTAGTTTTCCTGATATTACTTGTCATTTGTTCTTACATGCTGAGAAGGCCATGAAATGCAGTTAGTAGAAGGAGGCATGTCCAAGGCACTTTTAAGATCTTTCCTCAGGAGATCTGAGCCATTAGTCCAACCCTGGTCCTGAGCTCCCCATTTTTCATGGTGCTTTGTGCAAATCTGGACAAGGCTTCCTATGTCTCTAGTTATCTAGGGGATGGGTTGGGTACCACCTGCCTGCAATTCCCAAAGATGGTCATTGGGAAGAGGGGGAGGCAATATCTTGCCTAAGACATATGTTGTTCAGCTCCCCACACTCTGTTATGCTCTGCAAGACAGACAAATAACAAACGTTCTCGGGTCCTGAATACAGTTTCTTCCCTTAAAAGCTCAGCTTGTCTCCAGCTATTTTTGCAGCTTTACAAAGTTTCCTTCATTGCACCTGCTTTCCGGCAGGTTTATCACCAGCAGCTGCTAATAAGTGCTGCTGCATTGGTGGCTTGTCAAAATTCCTGTATTTATTTATTTTGTTAGTTATATTTTGTTTGTTTGTTTGTTTTTTGTAGGGTTGCCATGTTGTTTGCACTAAAAATTCAATTCAACCCATTGGTTTGAGTAGGTGGCAAGGAAGTGCAAAGGGCAATGAATAAATTATCTTTGAAAACAGAAATACCTATGATTAAAAAAAATGAAGTCTTTCAGCTTGTAACCTAGACACGGCATTGCTGTAAATGTTAGCTACACTGAAATCGAAGAAGAGCAGTGGAGCCCGTTCATGCAGCCCTGTTAACGAATTCGGGCTGTTTGGAAAGAGCCATTAGCATTTGTTTAGTTATTTTCAAGCAGAAGTTGGCAATCTTTAATCTGTGAAATTTCCCATAATTTATTGACACTTACACATCTTTCTTTTCTGCAGAAACACCGCTGGTTTTAATTAGCGCAAATTAATCAATAGCAGGGGGGCCATGCCGAGTTCCAGTGAAAGGCAGGTGAGGAGCGCTGGCTGCATGCTAAACACAGTGACATGTAAAACTAACAACTGGAGACAAAGCTTTGTGGAGCTGCACGTTGCAGCAGGGCAGGTGGAGCAGGTAGGAATACGCACAGCTCTGAATCCGCAGCTCGGTATATGCCACACAATGGAAATGCATGCTTTTAATTATGTTTTCAAAACTTTATTAAGTGTGTCTCTGTTACAAATTCCCCCCTGTGCCTGCTCTGCCGAGGATGAAAGATGTTTCAGCTTCTGCTTATCACAGCTTGAGGTTGTGTTGTCTTTCTTTTTCTCCTTTTTTTTCTTTTTTTTTCCTTTTTTTTTTCTTTTTTTTTTCTTTTTTTTTTTTCTTTTTGTAGCTCAAGACATAGAATTGCATCAAGTCATTCTGGAAAGGTCATTTTTTTCTGGGTTTATCAGCCAAAGAGGGACTGCCTTAGTGACACCTGCGGAGAGTAGCAGTGGTTGCACCTGCTTGAGGCTCTGCATGTGTCCCTGGTCTTGGCTTTCTCACCTATCTCTGCTGCTGCACCCAGTTCTGCAGGTACAGTCATACCTCCTGGGCCATTGGGCTTCCTGATCCCCCCAAAAGCTGTGGACTCTTGGCCATTTTTAAAGCACATCACTCATGTTCCACAACCACTCTAGAGCTCTTATGGAGAAAATCAGGGAGAGATAGGGAAAACAGTGGAGAGTCACTTTGATCTGTTTAAAATGCATAACTTGTTTGAATCAACATACTTGGCTTACATACTTTTATTTGGATATCTGGATACAACTCCTGATTTTCTCTTTCCTCTCCTATCTCCCTTACATGCAGACAGGTCCTTCCCCGCAGTTCACATGGACCAAAGATTTGAGCTGTTCTTGCTCAGAGGTAGTGGAGGGTATGGTTGAGAGACCAAGGCCCTCCATCATCTCAGCTCCAAGATGGTCCGCCAGTCAGTCTCTGGCCTTGGTTGGCAGTGGTTTCATGGGTTCATTGCAGAAGTCTAACTCAAATAACACACAACTACCCTCTCTTCAGGGCTCCTGATATTCATTGCCTTCCTGGCTGCAACCAAGAAGCCCAACAATTTGGTTATTTTTAATCTAGGAGATGTCACCAGAACATCAGAGACCCTATTGCCATGAACCATGGGTCGCAGCTCTTCCAGCCTCTCTGTGCTTGTGTGTTTTTGTACGTCCATACCAAGCCACAGCTGCATCTGCAGCCTCACCACAGGCACCCCACAGGCCTCATCCACATGGTGCCCTCACTATACATGAAAAACCACACAGTGCTTTCTTTTTTCTTTTTCCTCCAGGTCTGCGGGATCAAAACACTGAAAACTCACATGTTCCTCCTCTCTGTCTTTCTTCCTGTCACATCCCAGGCAGCAGCAGCAATAATCATTCCAGGATCAAAACCTGCTTTCTATTATCCAGCTTTGGTTGATGATGATGTATGAAGCAGAGAGAAAAGAGACAGCTTGATTTTCATAGGTTAGGTGTTGACCCCGCTGGGCTTAGTGTAGCATGAAACTAGTTTTGACTAGTAAACTGAATAAATATGCCAAGGAAACTGCAGAGGGGCAATATATATGCAACACTAAGGTGCCATTTTTACAAAATGACTTTGATTCATCAGAGGGCTAAGCTGAAGCCCAGTGCATTAGAAATCCTGTGAACAGGAGCTCAGGGAAATATTTCAATTCATAATCTGTTTGCAGGATACACCTTCCTACTCTCCTACTCCAAAATATGAAAACATTTGGCAGGGCAGCTCGGGGCAAAAATCATGGGAAATGGTGGCAACAGTCATCCCCTGGTATGCAGCAAGGTGAACAAAAGCCTCTCTGTTGTGTTGTCAGGTCTGTAAGAGCCAAGAAAACCACTAGCACAGTAGATGGGGCAGAAAGAAATTCATTAGCAGTAAAATCATAGAATCATAGAATGGTTGGGTTGGAAAGGACCTTAAAGATCATCTAGTTCCAGCCCCCCTGCCATGGGTAAAGGACGTAAAGGAAGAGGAACCAAGTTTCCTGCACAAAATACAGCACATGCTTACACATAGGCAAAGAACTTAGGCTTAGGCAAAAGCAAAAGAAATTCAGGGTTGTTACCATTCTTCTCTGAGGCCATGGACAATAAATAGCTGGACGAAGGTCAGTGGATTTTGTGGGTGAGAGGAGACTTAAGACCTTTGATTCATCATTCACCTGGAAAGATAACATATATATATACTTTTTTTTTTCTTTTTTTTTTTTTTTTTCCTTGGGGCAATGGTGGCTTTCACTGAGTAAAAAGCAAATATAGCAAAGAAAAGCTTCTCATATTGAAATACATTTTACTATTAAATACAGAGGGCAAAGGAGAAAAAGTTAGAGGGGGAAAAATCCTGGCAAAGGTTTATTTAAAATAAGCTACATTTATATTTTTGGTGAGTTATGGGGCATAAATTGAGCATTTTAATGTATTCCATAATGCTGCAGAAACATGACCTTGAAGTTAGCGTGGAAATCTATTTCAGCTTTTATTTAGCAGCTGAGTAGCCTCTCAGAATATGAACTTTAATAAGAGTGGAGTTAACAACCAATCGTTTTCACTCAGGCATAGTCATACTCTGATTCATTATCATATACTTTTCCTGATTATTATTTATTTAATTTGCTATCCTTTGAAATAAGCACTCAAATCCTTACCCTTGTCTCAAAATCAGGCTCAATACTACCACGTGTTTCATCTCCTTCTGTGCAGGAGAAGCACTTTGGAGAAGTGCAGTCTGCTCCAACTACCCACAGGATGTTTGCTGCCCTGTTAAAAATGGGTATTTCATCCAAAAATCAGCCTATCTTGCAATTATTATCAACCAAAATGAGAATTTTTCTTCTGAAATTCATTTAAATGTGTTTACAACTTTGAATAGTTCTTTTTTCTGAAAACATTTCATATTGATTTTTTTTTTTTAATGGGAAGAGACAAATATTCAGGAGTCAGATATTTTGGTAGGGGATAAGAAAAATCTCAATGTGTCCGGAGTGTCACTGCGCAGCCCATGTTATGCTATGGATGATGGCAGACATTTCTTGTAACAACACACCTGAGAAAAGTGAGGACTTTGCAGTGGTAGATGAATAACGACGAAAAATACACAGAAGAATTAAATAACCATGAATGAACAAGCCCTGTTCCAGTCTACTTGCTGACTTCTTGATTGATGGAGAGATGCATAGGCTGGAGGAAAGAAGAAGTGCTTCTTGTTAAGAAATATTTCACTGCTAGATTCCTTTTTTTGCCTGTCTGTCTGGAGGCAAATGATAACCCAGCCAACAGTCCGGCACCTGCTCCAGCGGGATTCGCAGATGTTGTCTGCTCAGTTGTCACCTCTGAAAGCACCGTCCAGAGGTCGCCTGCACCACCCCATCCGAATCCTCCCCTTCTGAGTAAGGCTCAGGAGGCCTGTTCAAAGGGCCTGCCCTCTCTTTCACCTGCCAGCAAAGGAAAGGAAAGGGAGAGGAGGCAGAAGGGAGGAGGGAAGTTGCAGCAAGTGCTGTGAAATGAACAGAGGAGAAAAAGTTACCCACCCAAAATGCATGCGCAGAGCCAGCATGGCTGACAAACTGTCACTGGTGGTGTCCTTCCCTTCCCTTGCTGTCATTTGTAATTCATCTGAAGCACAGAGAGGACTCAGAATCATATCAGGATGGCATCTTCCATCACAAGAAACTCCGTTCTTCTAATTAACTTTCCCACTGACCCGGAGACGAACACTGCGTGTGTGTATTGTGTGCAGGGAGAGTCAGAGAGGGATATTGCACTCTGATGTCTCCACGTTTATGACACTGCTATTTGATTGGTTTGTGTGCGTGGGGGGGGTTAATTTGTGCCTCTAAAGCATGCATGGGTAGTCTTTAAATTTGCTTGAAACAGAGGTTTCCTTTGCTGTCATGATCCGCCCTTGTCTGAAAGAAAACTTAGCAGGGAGTACCAGCAATACAGCATGGCATGTAAATCCTGACAATCTTGAAGGAGTTATCTCATTCACTTTGTGAGAACATTGGATGTCTAGGCCTCACTCCTCTGTCATGGATGTTGACTTTACACAGCCTTAATTATGTTGCTCTCAACTGACAAAACTGTCACAACCCCCATCCTGTTAGAGGCAGGTAGACTGACTTGTAAGGAGGGCCTAAGCCAGGCCCCAAGAAGGGCCAAAGGTAGGCCCCAAGGAGGACCATGCCACAGCAGGTCCAAAGTTTCATCTCCTGTGTGCCACAGCAGGCACAGCTTAGGAAACAGCCTTAAGAAGCAAGTGGGCAGATAGAAATAACCCTCTCAATGGTTTGGACAATGGTTTGCTGCACAAGAACAGCCTTAGATTTGGGGAAAGGCCATGTCTCCATACGTGCAGTGGACTGAGCTGGGAATGGGTTTCAGGAGTCCAGGTGCACCACACCTGATGATCAAAATGTCGATGGTTTTGAAACTGAACTCTTAAAGTACAAATCCGTTATGGCAGAATAAATCTTGGTCTTGAAGAATTGATTTATCATTAATGCTATAGGATTAAATAATCTTTAACGATCCTTTTGTAATTGAGCAGTAAGATCCTAATGCATTATATAGCCGTGCCAGACCTAAATATTGCAGCAAGCTATCTTGGAATCAGTAATCAGTAACTGCCTGGTGCAACAGCCTGGAAATCTTGGGGTGACTTGACATAAATTAACAAGTAGAGGTTTATAATGCATTAAATATGACAATTAATCTCACAGTCAGTGATGAAGATCCTCTGTGAGTTATTTTGATGTGAAATTACATTTTATTTTACTCTTTCCCTGAATCTCCCAGTCTCACTCAAAATGCCATAAATTTTGTATTCACAACACCAATGAGCAGAGTGAAAACTGTTAAGGAGGAAGGTAAAAAATGTAGTTGCTTAAGTAGAAAAAAGTTGGCTGCAGCAACCTCATATAGTCTCTGTCTCTCAAAATCACTTGTTACTTCCAGGGAAGTTAAATGGGTGGCTGTGTAGTTTATGTTAGGCCCCTCCTGGCTGCAGGCTGATTCCTAGAGCTGCAAACAATTCTCAGTGTAACCTATATGCCATAATGTCAGATTAAACCCAGCCAGTAGTGCTGCCTCTGTCATGATATACAGAGAGCCTTTTCACTGTTACTATGTTCAATTAGTTTTCTTGTCTAGCTTGAGCAATTACATCTGAGGATTTTTTTTTTTTACTTTTTTTTTTTGATGAAATATGCTTATAATACACCCTCCCCTCCAATTTCTCATTGCATGGATAGGATTATTTCTTCCTACATTTCTTCATGTACTTGGAGATCAATGCTAAGCTATACACATTGCAGAGCCCACGATGTCTCTGGAAGGCACTTTAAGAAGTTTATGAGGGCAGCAACTTGCCATTTGCCTGGTCATTCACAGAAGATATATGAAATGTGGCCAGGAGAACAGAGGACGGTCTGTTGTTTATTGCAGGAAATTTTATGGGTCCTTCCCTAGAGAAAGGTGTTAGAAGCAGGATAACCTTGGGATTCATAGGTCCTGCTGTGAAGAAGCAGATGAGATGAGAATAGTTGTCAGTATATGTGCACATATAGACAGCAAGACTGGAAAGTGCCAGTAGATCTTGAGAAATCCAGTGGGAATTACAGTCATCTATATAGATGGTCGAAGTGGACTGAGTGTTTAGATTAATATAGCATTTACATAAATCTGACTATGGGGACTGGCTGATTAAGACTTTGATTAAAAAGATAGTCCTTGGGAGGAGAGTCCTTAGCACCCTGGTATGGAGAATTGCATCTTTTGTCTCAAGCATGGGTCAATATTCCTAGAGGACCAACATTCAGTCTCTGGCATCTAAGTGCTCTTTTGGGGTTTCCAGGCTATTTAATTCAGTCAGAAATAATTCTGGTGTTCAGCAGAGCATGACGGGGCGTCTGTTGAGAGGTCATGGATTCATTTATTTAGCTTATAAATTAGGAAAAAAATAAGGGCCTTGAATGTAAGTAAGACAGATGCTGAGGAGAGGAATACAAGCCAAAAACCATTAGAAGGAACTTGCACACACTGTATCTGTGCATTAGCCTTGGGGTCAGCAGAGAGGGGTCCTGGAGTCCTCCTGATAGCTGACATATGATGAAAACCTCCTCAACTACTGGCCCCGATTTCACCTGCACTTGCTTACCGAGGGGGCTGTTTCTGAATGTCCAGGTGCAGCCTTCTGCCCCAAGCTTTGCCAACTTGAGCATGGCTGAATGAATCTGCTAAAATGATCAGCTGGGAAATAGCTAATATCATTAAATACCATTTAAGCTGTCATTTTTATGTGTAGAGTCAACACCCCTCATGATGAATGGGTCGGCTCATGCCTCAGGGAGCAATCGTTGCAGGTGTGTTGCTGCCTCGGAAAAACATCAGGGTCTTGGTTTGTCCTGGCTTATATTTAAGACTACAGTATAGTTTATGTTAAGGAAAGATTAGGCCCTGAGGAACGATGTCTGTCGTAAGGCACATGAGAAAGAATAAAGGAAGAAGCCTGATGTCGGATTCTTGATTTTGCTGAAGTTTCAACACAGCACAAATTCCCAAAGCCCCAGGAAAGAACACTGAAATTTTCTTTAGCAGACTAATGATGTTTGAGGCTATTTTTCTTGTTGCGGGCAACTGCACACGAATGGCAACAAAAAAAAAGAGCCTAATGAACCTGCAGAAACGTATGGCCCTAATGAAGATGAAAGCCTCTCTTCTAGCTACCTTACCTAGAAATACAAAGAAAAGGAGGAAATTAAAAAAGGAAAGACAAGGTGCCAGCTGCTTGGAGAGATTTCAGAGGCAACTGGATCTGCAAAAAGGAGGAAAGGAAGGAAAGAAAGAAAAAGCTGTTTCCCTGGGGTTCTGCAGGACCATTCTTCATTGCTGCTGAGTCTGCATTAAATGGCAAGGTTGGCTGAAGGTGGAAGGCTGCTGGGTGGAGGGGAATACAGAGATACATGTTTTTAATGGGCTCTAAAGTTCCCGGAGAAGAGAAATGAAGGGCTGTTAAAGTTCTTGAGCTGAAAACTTCTTCTGATTCCAAGGGCCTTGAGTGCTGTATTGCCTCTGATGATTGTCAGCTCTCTGCAATCTCCATTCCATTTATTATTTGTATGAGAACAAAATGTCTATCACCTGATAAGATTTATAACTAATGCTGAGCAGGATTATACAGAAAATACTGAAACTCGTACCATAAGGCTTGTTGGCTTTTACTGAGATCTGTTCCAGGATAGCAAGACATTAATATACCAGCTTTCTCCTCTGGAAGCCTGCTGTCAAGGCTCAGTTTCTCTTCACTGGTGAAACAAGTTAGTCCTTTTTTCTCCAGCCCCTCGTGGTCTCCTGGGGACTAGGGATCTTTGACAGAGTTTTATGGCAGCTGGACGAAAAGGAGATGATGTCTGTCATGTTTGAGGTGTGTGTGACCTGCATGGGAAACCTGCCTGAGTCCCTGTCCCCGTCCTCGCTAATGCCACAATGCAGAGCTGACATTTCTAAGAGCCAAGACTCTACACTACATAGCAAAACACTGACTCAAAAGACCCATAAAAATCAGTTGCCTAATGGGTATGGTTTTCTAATGAAGGGGAATAAAAGTTAATATCAGCAGACTAAAGGTCTGCCTTCAGCTCTTCTGTTAAAAATTTACAGGTCACCCTGAATTTAAGAGCTGAGTTTGAGACATTATGTACGGGGGATATTTTGGAATGAGAAAAGCTCTTTAAAAGGGTGATTGTTTCTACCCTGACTATTCCTTGCATTGAGGTGATGCCTTGAGGTTTTTGGACAGAGAGTGCTTGTGCCAAGTACTGTCCAGACACAAAGTAGAGTATGACCATGCAGCCCAGGAGGATAGCATGAACCTTAGGAAAGGGCAGAAACATCTGACTTGCTAATAACAATGAAAACATTTTTTTCCAGGGACTCTATCTGGAAAACACATGAACAGGAGGGGGAAGTAAAAAGGACAAAGCTCCAGTGCTTAAAGATGCTTCAAAGGCACAACTGAAGTTGTAGACAAAGGAAAACAAAAAGAACAAGAGAAAGAGAAAGAGGAAAAGAGAAAAAAAAAAGGAAAGAGAAAAGGAGAATGAGGGAAAGAGGAAAAGACAGAAGGAGACGAAAGAAAGAAAGAAAGAAAGAAAGAAAGAAAGAAAGAAAGAAAGAAAGAAAGAGAAAGGAAGAAAGAAAGAAAGAAAGAAAAAGGAAGAAAGGAAGAAAGGAAGGAAGGAAGGAAGGAAGGAAGGAAGGAAGGAAGGAAGGAAGGAAGGAAGGAAGGAAGGAAGGAAGGAAGGAAGGAAGGAAGGAAGAAAAGAAATCCTTTCCTCACCTGCAACTAAAGGATCATTCCTCACTGCTGTTACTGCTGCTGATTCTGCATTAAAAGGAGTAGCTGATTAAAGATTTTGTTTTGGGGAGGGTTAGGGGTGAGGGAATACATAGATATATATATTTTAATGGACTTGTAAGTTATTAGAAGGAGAAATGAAGGGCTCTTGAACTTGTATGGTTGGAAAGTTCCTGGGACCTTGAATGCTGCAGATGTTTTAGCAATTTCCTTTCATCTCCACAATCTTTACTTGCATTGTGATTTTATTTGTGTACCGACCAACAGGAGCTGTCCTCTGATAAGGTTTGTGACAGATGTTTGTTGTTCATCCCCAGCACAGACTAAAAAGTCAGACAGTATCCTATGCCTTCCCACTGATGGTATCTATATAACTTACTCTAGTCAGATACAGGTCACTTTGTTATGGGACCACAGATGTGTAACCACTTCCCACCTCCAATAGATTCTTACACCTCCTGTTTGATGACACAATAAATCCAGATTTAAAGCTTCCAGTTCTGGACAAGGCATGCTGTGGTTGTACGATGCAAAGCACTGATCTGGTGGACGTTTGCTCTTATAGTTCAAAATTGCCCCCAAACCACTGGTGGGCTAACTTAGCATTAGCAGACTTTTTACAGGACTTGGTGTTATATCTTATACAAAAACCTGAGGAAAATTCACATTGCCCTCTCCAGCTGCTTACAGAGAAAGGCAACCCTGTTTCCAGGCCAGATTCAGTGCAGATCAGTCCCTGAGAGCAAGCTGGTCCTGCACAGTCCTGGAGTGAATGGTCTTGGGACCAAGGGCATAAAGCACTGCCTTGTGAACTCATCTGTGCCTGCAATACATTACGTCAGCACGCCCACTGCAACACCAGCCTGCACAGCTACTTATCTTGATCTATGTGTCACATATTGTTGTTCACTCAAGACATAAAGCGGGAGTAAAATACATCTTGTAGCCGCATATTTCTTTCTCTCTCAACTGGGAAGATGTTTCTGGCTAGGGAGGTTAATGTGCTGAGGAGCCCAGGCTGCAAATGTCTTTTTTTTTTATTAAAAAAAATAAAAGAAAGAAAACACTGATTTCTTTTTCCCACCTCTCCAGCTCAAGTGGTTTACTGTGATTTAAAATAAACAAAGATTGCTACACAGCAACCTCTCACCCTCTTCCCTGAAAGCCTGCCTTTAAGACACGAAGCATGAATAGAAGAATCATTAGAGTGTGATAAATAAACCCATCACAGGGATAACAGAAGTCCTGAGCTACATGTACCAGGTAGATGGAAAGAGAAAGAGGTCACGCCAGTGAGGTGAAAGAGCAGGGTAGCATGCAGCTAGTGTTTAAAAATGAATTAATTAAAAAATAATAATATTAATTATAAACTGATTATTAAAAAAAAAAAGTGAAAATGGTCATCACAGAGGTTGTGAAGGGGAGAGAGAAGGAGAAAAAGACATTTATTCAAAGCAGAAGTTATGGAGCTGACTGCAGCAAGGCACGGTAGTACAGCTGCATGTGGCAGGATGAGGGGGGAGACAGGGGTGGGCAGCTGCACTCTCAACCTCCAGGCATGGCATCTTCAGATGTTCCAGAGCCTTGTTCTGAGATGCTGCTCAGTGCCTGGAGACACAGACAAAGCATGACACAGTTTTATAACATTTGCCGAAGTCAGAATCTGGCTGGTAAAGGCCTGATACATTAGCTCAGAAGGCAATGAAAGCACACTTCACTTTTCTGTTAGAAAAACATGTTAAATAAAGTCTATTGCAGATGTACCAAATCTGGAAAAGTTTTGAGTCCTGGCTAAAGATGGGTGGTCCCAACAGGAGCCTGCTTTGGCCCTTGCTTAGCTTCTCATGCATCCTTCCTCATGTTACCTGGTAAGATGGAGTTCAGATGTCTGCTCTAGTTGGTGGAAGAAGCAGCAGAGATCTTGGTACACAAATAACCTGTGTAGCATGCCTTCAACAGGCTCCTGCAGAGGCTTAGCCAGTGCCTCTGATGAGCCACTTGTTTTCATAGCTGTTCAGACCTGGCTAAAAAGCACTTGGATCCCTGTAAACTGTTATTTCCTTGGCAAATGTAACAGTGGGGCTGTGCTGCCAGTAGGTAGGGTGGAGTAAAACTGGACATTTTGGGGGAAACAGACAGGTGCTTCCTATACAGAGTGTTTCAGAGACATTAGACACCAGCAGTGGAGGTTCCCAGAGGGTCACAGTGGGATGGGTTTGTGAGGAACAGCTGTGCCCGTCCCGGTTACTTGTCCCAGGCAAATACACACATGCTCCCTGAGCAGAAAGAACAGGCTGATATTTTCAGGGATAATTTTTCCAGAATGGCTTCCTGATGGCTGGACAGCCTTGATGAAATGCTGCTTTGCTCTTCATTTTATTAATTGAGTTTCTGAATGTATTTGACTGTAAATGAGAACTTTTTGGCTATTGTTTTCTGTTTAAATTGAATCTTCTGTGATGTTTTAATGAACAATAGGAACAGGAACACCTTGTTTTCATTCTTTTTCCTCTTTCTTTTAGCCTTAGTAATGTACAACAAGGAGAAGGGAGATGAGATAGCATTGCTATTCTTAGCTGTTAATGCAGATGTTTGTGAATTCTGGAATAGAGATATGTGGGCTCAGATAGTCTTTCCCTCATTTACACATCTCTCTCCATAGAAATTAGAAATTCATCTTTGCCTTTGCCTGGATTCCTTTATTTTACATTTCCTTTCCAGGGTCTTGGCCTTTTTTTGGGGGTGTTATTTCATGTCTCAGACCCAGCATCACTCTGTTTCTACTGATTCTGACACTGTGACCCTTTTGCAGGAAAGAATCATCACGAAGGCACCGCTTAATGATAAGGTATTTCAGTCTGTTGCTCCCTTTGTCTGTCTCACTCTGTCTTTTCAAGGTATTGGGAATGGGCTCAGGACACTGGAGCTCACAACATCACCATAATATCTGTATAGCAAAAAAATGACAACAATCAGCCTCATCAGTGAGAAGATGAAGCACATGTTGATTTGAAGAGTCTCTCAATATGACTTGTTGATCAGTTGCCTTCAAATCAACAGCTCAACAGACCTCCGCTGCAGGGATCAGTCAGGTTGGGGGATATGTCAGCACAGGATAGGACAGAATCCAAGCAAAAGCAGAGTAAACTAATGCCTGAGACTCTCAGTGGGCTTTGGATTTGGTTCAGAAGAAGTCTGGGTAGATATTCCTTTGGGGCAAGAAGGGTTGTGTTCTGTCTCCCTGCTACAAGACACAAATTCATGGCACATTGTGAATTTATTTGTATTTGCACCTCTCTGGGGAAAGGGAGAACAGAACTTTGGGAAAATAAAAATTTTGTTAACCCCAAGATTCCTGGCAGCACCATTTTCACAGAATGTCAAGGGGCAGAGCAGCTGGCCTTTAGGGCAGTCAAATACCTAAAGAAGCACCCGGAGCCATTTCCAAAATAAGCACCTGTTTCAAGAAGCAATACCTATTTCATCAATAGAGGAGAGAGGCATAAAAAATCCCCATGGATTTCCCTTCTCTGGTCCCTCTGAAATCCGCCACACTTTAAGCGATTTCCCTCTAGCACTGATTGCCTGTTACTCTCCCCAAGACACGAACACCAACCTTTATTGTTTCAAAGCCATGGGCAAAGCACCGAAGAAAATCTACTGCAAAGCTTTGTTGGTGAGTAGCTTTTGAGACTCACAGTATTTTGTTTTGTGGTTGCCGGATCTCTGTGCTTAGGGGTCATCATCATCTGCCCTAGATAGAACATGATTAATAAAGAACCGTTTTAATGTAATTTTCGCCGCTGACCTTAATTGCACAGGTCAGAAATGAAAGCAGCTCACCATATGCCAGACATTAAGGTCTCGAGCAATTCCCCAGCAAACGTTACACTCCCTTGGATTGGATTGGAGCCCAGCCAGGCTGCACTCATTGAAACTTATAAATTGCCTTTATCTTGCTGGCAATGTAAAATTAAATTGGTATAAGGGATATTGCATTGTTGATGAAGATGTACAAGGCAGAGTTAACTCCGATACAGTGAACTTATCACAAGATATGAGAAATATCTTAATTGGCTCAACACCTTCCTTGAGTGGCCTTGAAGAAACCCAGTGTTCCTGAAAACTGCAGCACCATTAAAGGAGATAGTCATTGTTCATTCTCCTCGTGTTTGAATTGTGCTGCTTTTCCTATACTGCTCATGAATGGTAAGGGGCAAAACAGGACATATAGCAGTTTAGAAATGATGATGCTGTAGTGAGCTATGATTTTATCTAAAAAGTTCTTTTCTTGTGATGTATTTATTGCCTGTAAGCCTTCCCTTGCTACAATTCTTTACCAAGCTCTGTTTCAATCCATTGTCCACACAGGGCTCATTTTGTTAAGTTTTCTCATCTCTAGCTATAATGACAATTGGATGATGTAAATCTGTAAGCAGCAGGGAGTCTTTGGCTGAAGATGAACTCTGGTGAACATTAACCCTTCTGGGCTCTCTTAACATTTGGACCCAGACTTTGGAATTAAATGAAAATGAAAATCTTTCCAGTAATTTTCTCCTCTCATGAATTCAATCAGAGAAATTAAAGACAGCCAAGACCTTTTAGGTCACAGTGTCCTGCTTTCCTTTTGTCAGTCTTTGTGGCCTCTGTTAAATCCGTTTGAGAAGATTGGGAAGTTATCGTATTACTCACTTGTTACAATCCTTCTAGAATTATAACTATATTAAGGTAATTGTCCCATCTGAGGCAGACATTTTCCATAGAGAGGGAGTAAGGAAGGCAGTGTTCTTACTTTCAGGGGCTTATATTCTCAAACAGCACAGCTCAATAGAGATGGTTGAGCAGCAAAGCAGTGGGGCTTGACGGTTAAGCCAGCAGGGACCAAGTGGCGTAGTAGAAAAACCCTCAAAAATCACTAGGGCCTTTCCCATTCCTGTGATGAATGTGCATGCAGTCGTGGAAGGAGGTTACAAACACACAGGAGATGTCATCACCAGGAATTACTTGCATGCCCAATCACAAAACCAAAGTGCAGTGTATCCTACTGCGGGTTATGAGGCTATGAGCTATGGGGCTGTGAGCCCTAGGACCTTTGTGAAAGACGGCATAATGCTTCGGCCAGCTATGTTTACAAAGGGAAAACTATGTTGGATGAGTGAGCTACAGGCTGGACAGTGAGCTCTGAAAGGCTGGCATCCATCAACCAGTCGTCCTTGACCCTGGGCAGTGTCCCATGTGTGTATAAATGACCAGAACTCCTGGGTCCTTGATACCCTATCATAAAGGGACTAACGCCCTTAGTTGTCAGACTCAGATACTTGCCCACTGTCCTTGATATGAGATCCAATCTCTTTAAGATGTAAGGGCGGCTGAATTTTCCCCCTGTGATCCTAAAGAAGGGATCAGCACTCAGAGATTTATGCTGCCTGGAGTACTGTACCTGGAGTGCAATCCATGCACCCTGCACGTTCCTCTGCTCACATCATAATAGCCAACATGGACAATGTTCAGTTTTCAACAATTCCCACAGGACCTGCAGTCTCCCTGTAAGTTTGTGGCTATCCTGAAATTGGCAGTCCTCTAAGTGTCAACTGTAGAGCTGGTGCCATGCTGGGAGGAGCAGGGGATGTCCCACGAACCATCCATCTGTACGCAGGAGGAATCAGTACCTTTTAGCCCCTAGGTGTTAGGGTGACAAGCTCTAACAAATGCAGCAGATGGGTATCTGGTGGAGAGTCTTTAGTAGGCTGGCTGAGTGCCTGACAAACCACAGGGAGAAAATCACAGTATTAAAAGAAGCCCCATGCAGAAACATACTGAAATCTTGCCAGCACTACATCCGACCAGCTCCTGAAAGGGCTTCCTGCACCGCGGAAGTCAAACCTGCTGTCTTCTGCATCCGCTTTCTACTTTTTTTCCCAGCCCCAATGCCATGAAATGGCTTTGGTGAGCAGCTTGCCAAAGTGGCCATCTCCCACGGTGTCTCTTCTCATGTTCTCTTAGCACCTGAGGGAAGGGACAGAAAAAGCAGTATTCAGGTTGTACATGGGCCATGTCTAGAAGTTTTTAAAAAGAGGAGAAGATTTCAGCAGAACGCATCTACTAACCGGCTTCTTCACCTAATTAGCTGTGGAAAAGTCACCAGATGGACATAGATTTTAATGATGGCTTCATTCAGAGTCTTGGAGGAGTGGGTGGGGTATAAGAGATAATTATCTTGACTTTTAGATGTAAAAGGCTTCTATTTTATTCTGCTTTTTTTTTTTTTTTCTCTAGTTCATTTTTAATGAAAGAGAGGAACAGTGAAATTCAAAACATCAAATAAAAAAGGAAGGTTGACAATCCATCGTTTAATCTCTGCTCAGTGCCAGGCTGGAGTGACATTTCTAAGGATTGGTTTGATGGGAAGCTTGTTTGTTCATAAATTGCCACAAAATGGCATTCTGGGTTTAGCCAGGGACTTTTCCCCTCCCCCTGTGCACTAGGAGGAAACTTAAAGCAATCTTATTAAATGCTACAGGGGTGGGAGGTGTGTTACCATGACACAGAAAAAAATACAGATAGGAAATGCCTCTTGCACCCATTCTCATTCCTTCCCTTCACACACATCTGCTCATACCCAGTGCTCAATAAGGGGCATCAAGATGAGGTTGTGAAAGCAGTGCACAGCTGCCCCAAATGTTGATAAAAACCTCAGGGGATTAATGGGACCCTTCTTTAGCATAGAGAGCAGAGCTGATGTCTGCAGAGCAGGGGAGTTGCTACTACTGGTGTATGCAGGGAGAATGGAGAAGGAAGCAACCAGAAGAGCAGGACAAAGCTAGGTTTCCAGAGGATAATTCCTCTTCAGAGGCACAGGCAGCCAAGTGCACTTCCCTCTATGCCATCTGGCTCCTGTAGCCTGCTTCCATCTGGCTGGGGTAGGAGAAAACCCCTGAGTGACTTGGAGCACCAAGCAGCTGTGGGCACGAGGAGCAAGACTGCAGAAGGTTCTCAGGAGATGAGATTAAAGAAAAGTAAGTTTTATGGAATCAAAATCAGTCCAGTGAAATTGTGTGCTCTAAATGAATGCTTTGCACAGGTCTGAGGTATGATCACAGGTAACATACATGACATGCCTTTAGCCATATTGATTGGGGTTTGGTCAGAGCCTTGGTGATGGCTGGAAGTGAATTCCTGCTGATGTCTGGAAGTGAATTTCAATGAATACCTAATTAGAAGCAAAGCCACTTAATCCTGAAAAGGCAGAATGTTTTGCACATGTGTTAAGCAAAGGCCATTTCTGACCTCCGATCTGATTTTTTTGAGGCAAGTCTGATAGAAAAGTAAGAGCGCAAATGAGAATCAAAACCTAACAAATCCCCAAATTTCATTTGAACTCCCTTTGATGGCTGAGAATATGCACTGTATGGCTATCAGATTTGGCTGCTGTTGTCATTCAAATCAAGAGCACTCTCTAGGAACAAGTTTTCTTCTCTAGCATCATAGTGAAGGACCTGACTGTGGTGCACACAGATGCGAATGTAATATATATGAAAGAGTAGAGAAACAAAAGACAGAAGGTTTGTAATTTCTGAGGAAACTATGTAGGCAGCTGGATAAGTGGATCATGGTATCTGTAACTGAAATAAGTGAGACCTCTTACATCCATAAAATGAAGAAACCACTTGAGAACAATGTCTCTGGCGAGGCTCTAGCATTCGCTCAGCCTGGGTAACCCTTGAGACCAAACTTTCATACACTGCTCCAGCCCTCTTGGTGCAGCTGGTATGCAGAGGAGCAGAAGAAAGTCTGCAGAAATAGAAGTTAATGGGGAATTTCAAAGGAGGCCACTCAGAGCTCTTACAATGCCTCCCTTTGTAATCATGTTTTCAGTAAGGAAGGAAAGGCTGAAAGGGAAAAGATTTATTATTGTTGTTACCAATGTTTTACTGTCATTTTCCTAAGTTAGCAACAATCTTTTGTGAAATATGTCACTCTGAAATATTCAGGTCCAAACTCTTTCCTCAAGCCTTGGCATTAACCTCAACTGAGGGTCTTACTCTTAACCTGAAAGGAAGGAGTTTGGGACAAATCCGTGTGTCAACGGGGAAAACCTAAACCTGCACAATCCTTTAACTCAGTGAGCTGCCCATCAGTCACAAGAGAGGTCCTGTACTGGTTGCAGCTTTATCTGTATAGACAGGTACATGTGGAACAGTTGTACCTGTATCTGTATAGATAGGTACAAATACAGATACGGATTTATACATACACATACATTTATGTTTGTGTAGAAAGCTCTTTGATGGATGCTGGAAAGTATCATCACTGCTTTAGAAGGGTACAGGAAAGCTGGGATGAGAAAACAAAAAACTGCCTTGTAACCAAAAGAAATATCATGGTGCAATTAGGCATTCAGAGCAGAATCATCAAGTCTGGAGCTAAGCAAGGACCCGTGAGCTTGCACAGCCACTACTACAAGAATACCTTGTTGAGCATGGGGCCTCGCAAGCTGGTGGCCTCGGTGTGCCTCTCAGCAGACACTTGGCCCTTTTACTAGAGTAGCATTTCCTGGTGATTTACTGAGGACCTTGTTGAGCACGGGGTCAGACACCATTTCCAAAACCATTAAATTATTTTTGGCTTTTCATTCTAGCTTTACTAGTGACTTTAATAAAGCATGAAGTTGTGTTCTGCATTTTGGATAGAAATAAGTATGGTATTCATCATTTTGAGGTGCTGATATTGAACAGCTGCAAGTGCTTTTGGAACAGCCTAGAATTTGTTTGTTTGTGTATTTAACTGGCTGATTTAAAGTAAGTAGAAAAGTCTCTGGGATGTAAAGCTCATTCAATATTTGGAGAGAATCTTAAATAGCAAAATATGAAACATATATGGCTTCAAGCTTTAAAAAAGGAAACACGCAGAGATGAGTGTGGGGTCCTTTCTGCTAAGTACTGAACATTGTCTGGGTGAATTTCTTGAATGAATGATACAGCCAGAGGAACTGGGTATGCTGAGACCTGCCGTAGCAGTGCCCAGACTCTTGTAGGATCTGATCACACATTAGAAATGCCATGGTCAGGCTGGGGTGAGCAAACCATCATGAGGTTACGGCCGTGTCATTAGTGATGTTGTTTAGAGCGAGTGATGATCTAAGTGCTTTCTTGTTCTATCTGTGCTTTAATAATGCTCTTTTTTTTCCAATCCCATCCCCTATTTATTTGCATGGAGCAAGGCCATTGGAGTGACAAGCTGAGTTAACGAGATGGTTCATCATTTCCTCTCTCTGTAATTTTAATTCAGCAGATTGCTGCCTTGCATCTGCATGTGTGTCGGTGCGCCTCACACTCCTCTGACATATCACCTTTCCAGGGCTATCATTTTTCATCTAAGATTACGGACAGGCATTTGGAAAGTGGCCTCAACCAGCGAGGCGAGGAGAAGTTGGATCATTTTTATGAACCAAGGGGTAGAGTGATCCATAAAATATATGTCAAATTAGAACCAGTGCTTCACTGTAAGGAAGACACCAATTAATGGGTTCCAAGGGTTTGGATTTAATAGAGCAGAAGATTTACCAGCCTTTAAAAGCTTAATACCAACACCATTTATTGGTGAAATTGTTTGTCAGTGGCTAAGAGCTTCCCGACTTCCCCATGCCCCTTGCAAATGGCAACAACCATATCTATAGAGATTGACAGTGGTGCACTGCTCCTTGCTAAAGAGTTTTTTTAATCTTTTACGTGGATGGAGCATGAGTGGGGACTGGGATGCATTTTGTATAGGGAGTATGAAAAAATGCAACCCAGCTCAGATATGAATCTCTTTGCAACTCTGGCTCTCACCAAGTGGGAATATGCTAGCTCTGATGAACATTAGTAGTGCAGTGATTGTCAGGTAACTTGTTTGGCTTTGTTGGCTGCTTCCTCCTCTTTCTGTTCTTTTCCTCCAGGTTACCTGCTCATGGTCTTCAGAGGTTAAGCTGTGAGACAACCATTATCCTTAGCCCAGAGCTATCATCTCCTATGGGATATGGAAGCACATCTGATGGCCTGGAACTATGACGTTTTCTTCTGTGAACCTTGTAAAACCAACCTACAACCTAATAGGAAAGGGGTTGGAAGCCATCATTCCTTATCTCCAGGTAGATCCTTCAACTCCTCATGGCTTTGATTTGTCCATAGGGGCAAGGGTTATGCCTGGGTGGCACACAAAGAACCTGTTGTTGTTGTTGTTGTTGTTGGAGATATTGACCACAAAGAATGACTTCTAGCAAGCTGGTAAATTGTCATCAATATTGCCATGACACAAAGTACATTCCGCTTAAAAAATTATTATGTGCTCTCTAATCTTTATAAACAAAGTGATTTGCCATGCAAGATTATCTTAAGAGCATTTTTAAATTAGTACTTATTCCTTAAATGCATTATGTTTGTGGAAAGGCATGACTATGTGGTTTCACAGATAATATCATTCATCCTAAGAATGCAAAGAACTTTTAAAAGACCCAAACAAGTAAATGGAATGTAAATAAAAGAGAAAAGCAAAATATTTGGACTTCTGAAATTCCTCCAGGGTTGTTTTATGTGTTTAAGAATAGACTGTATTTTTCCTGTAAAATTTGCCTTGCAAAGAAAAAAAAGGAGAATTTTCAAGGATCTGAAGCTGCATAAGACTTTGAGCAAAGAAAATCATAGTCTTAGAGACACTGCCTATGGTTTTACAGTAACACACAGCCTAAAAAGACCCTTTCTTGGAACTTTCCCGCAAGAGAAGTCTTTCATTACCATAATACGTCCATGCCACCTATCGAAGAAAAGGTCAAATGTAAATTCAGACCATGGCAAAAGGTTATTCAGGTAAATCTCTACCTGAGTCCACTCAAAGTTCAAATTTATGACTCTGTTGAACAAAAGATGATGCAGGATGTTTACATAGCCAATGACATTTGTTTGCAGCACATTCTAAAAAAAAAGTTACCCAAGTCGTCTTTTGTAGCAAGATGTCAGATGCAGAGGGAGGAGAAACTTGAGGTACCTCTGCACGGGTCCTTTGACCCAGAAGAGATCTTTTGGGAGGAACAGTAATGGAGATGAGTCCTTCTGAATTTCATATCTATGTCTGTGTAAGCCCCAGTGATGGAAGTAAGAATGATGGCTCCTCCCTAGAGAACCTGAGAGCAGCATATGATGATCAACATTATGTTCCTCAAAGAACTGTAGAAAATTGGTATTGTAATCTAATGAAATGTAGAGGATATCTCCTGGAGGGGTAGATTATCATAGAGAATGTGTTCTTTTACTATAAATCTGTGATTTTATTTTACTGTTTTACTAATGATATACAGTGAGCCATAAGTGGGAAAGCCCCAAGAAACACAATGACAGTTGTTTATTATAACAATATTTATTATATTGCATTAATACAGGAATGTTTTCACTGAGGACAGTAGAAATTCTATTGTAGGGCAGGATTAAAGGAACCATATCAATGCCATGTGCTATGGTAAAAGAGACGCCATTAATTTCTTCTTGCTTTTTCAAAAGCAGCCTCAATTCAAACAGTTGGTTGATCTCCTCAGTAGACAAAAAGACCTTGGAATGTCCCCTCAGCAGTTTGTTCTAAAGGACCAGAATACAACATAATAAAGCATAAGTGGAAGTGAGACGTACTTTTTGAAAGACTGCTGGTAAGAAACCTTTCAGTGATGCTAGTGGTGAGGGTTTGATGCTGAAGGACAAAGATTTCTTTCGGAGCTGCCTGGTGGCATTGACCCACAACACCATGTGGTGCTTCCCTTTGTCTTCCACTGTTAGTGAATGAATTGCTCCCAGGGAGGCTTGTTCAGTGCCATACTCTGCAGAAATGAGGATGCTTTTGAATGATGGCTCACTCCATTGTCCTTCATATTGTTTCACTAAGCTCAGCTCAGACTGAAATTCCCAAGGCTAATCCTTCTTGCTAGCAACTGGGGGTGAGAAATGAAATCTGTGATGGAAAAGCTGCAAGGGATGGGGCCAGCTTGGCCAGGCCATCAACACTGCAGGTCAGCTCTTCCTTCCAGCACCTCCAGCCTGGCTCCAGTAGCTGTACCATAGTGGAGGTCCTGCTGTTACAGCTTTCCTGTGGCTGAGGCACTGCCGTTTTCAGCCCTTCCAGCCCTCTCCATCTGTCCACCTGCTCTTCCCCTTCCCTACAGACAGCACAGAGTCTGGAATAAGAATTGGTGAAGTGGAAGGGTATTCATCTTGCAGGAAAGGGATGCTGTGTGGGCTGGTGTAAGCCTATTCATTGCCTTTGGAGGAATGGCAGGACTGCAGAAAAAGGGGTGGCATCAGAAGGCAGTGGAAGGAAGGAATAGCACTGGCACGTTGAAGGAAGTAGTGGTGCTGGAATGGAGTTAGTTAGCAAGTGCTGTTAATAATGACAGCCACCTGTTTCATTAGCCATGGTTTCAAACAGAAAGGATGTGGTATGCAAATTACCATGCAAAGCAGGTTGGCAAAGTCCAGATAGGGACAGGGATTTGCCAAAGGCTCTGATAGCAGCTGAAGCAACAGATGTGTTGCACCAAAGAGTGCCAGGGAGGGAACAGACAAGCAGCCATGGCTGCACTTTCCCCCAGGCAAAGCAGAACAGTGAAATTGCCATTTGGCAATATTTCGGTCAGGTCTTTATATGGGTAGTTGACCTTGATTTGCAAGGCTGATTCATTAGGTGCCCTCCAGTTGGCACCTGCCTTATTACCCAGCACCTAAAGACATGTCAGCATGAAACCCAGACATAAAAATTTATCCCAGTCTAACTCATTGAAGGGACAGGAACTTATGGAGCACTAACATGTTACTTGCATAAATTGCATCTCATTGCTTTTTATAGCTTACTTGCACGCTATAAATTTTGTAAGGAGAGAGAAAGGGAGCTAGAGAAGATTGAATAAATGCAGACAGAGAAGTTCCTTTTCCTTCTAGCTGTACCAGAAGAGCAGTTGCTTCCCTTTGTCTGGAGGTGTGAGAAATAAGGATGAGCAGTGGATGAATTTCAAAATTCAAAGGCTTGGCTGGATTCAGATATGGCACCCCTCAGCCATATTGGCCAAGAAAACATGCAGAAGCCAGCCTGGCTGAATATCGTATGCCCCTGGAGCTCAGCTCTTAGTGAATGCGAACCAACTGTTGAAGGAATTTAGGATGAGACTTGACTGAACCTCTGCCAAGATTTGTCAGAGGCTGAGATTTGAAGAAAGATAGCCTTTTGAGATTAAGAAGAGCTAGGCTGGGTTTCTGGCTCTGCCTCATACTCCCGGGGTGACCCTGGGCAAGACATTTAATCATGCAAAAAGGAATACCAGCTGTATCCTTACTTTACAGGGCTGCAGGGGTGTTGAAAGGATAGATTAATTAAAGTTTAGGAGGAGAGACTCAAACAGAAGACTGACAAGCCCTACATAAATAGCTTGTTGCTAGAGCTAATGGGGAATACAAGTTTCAACCCTGCGTGAAATTCTGACATTACAACATTTGTCTACAAAACAAACAATTCTGGCAAAATAAAACCTTTATTCATTTCTAATGGGAAATATCAGCATGCTTCATTTTGGTTTATTTAAGGTACTTCCTGGATTTTGAATTCCTTTTCCCAAGATACTTTACCATTCCACAACTCTTAGGATGCGTTGTGGCTCCATAGTTAGAGGGGAAATGCTAGCACATCCTCACAGAGGTAACTTGGCTACGTATCCCTGTGGTAATATGCAAACCTCCTGAGCATAATTTTATTCCAATCACCACAAAAGTTCAGGCAAGAATCTGCTGCTTGTGAGATTAATCTAAAATTTAGATTCAGTTCAGCAAATCATAATATTTGATTTGAGGTCCACCAGCCTATCTCCTACAGGTTGTTTCATTCCAAGTTTCCTATCTCAGTTAAATCAATGTATTTTTAAGGATGGATTTTTTTGGAAACCATATGTTGCTGCTACAAGAACACATTGATGTCATATTACTTGCTAGCAATATGCGGTATATAGTGACTACTTCCATTTTCCAATTCACGTTAAAGCCCTTTATACTGCTTTATCAGTATGTTAGAGTAGAAACCCATACAGTTCCTTATGAACCTAGGATGATTTATAATATCACATAAAGGTTGAAATAGGAGGGTTTTTCTGCTTTCACTATAAACCACACAAAAAATGTTAATTCAGCCAAGTTTTCTACTTGCTTTGTAAATAAATGCAAATCCTTCAATATAAAATGAAATGGATAGGTTTTTAATCTATTATAAATAAAATAATTGTTTTTTTTTTTCTTGTTTATTTGCTTTTGTTATTCCTTACAGAAGCCTGAGTTCTGATAGATGCGTATAGGAACTCTTCTGCTCATCCACATGTAAGTTTGTTGGGAGAGATCGTGGTTTAAAAACTGCAGAGAAAAATAAAAGAGATTTGTGGGAAGATCAGGAAAGCAATATTTCAAAAGGACAAAAAAATCATGTGTTGTTCTACGTTTGACAGTGAATTCCAAATTACTTTCAATGTTGTCATGATAAAATTACTCAATTTCCCCCCAAAATAAAAATTCAAATCCTTTTTGAATGTAATTTACTATGCCATAAAAACAGCAACAACAAAAACCTACTAACAAAATCAAATTGTTAGGACTTTCTTGGGAAAAGTGATTTTTTTTTTTATGGACTGTCATAAAAATGCATAATTTCAGAGGAAATATGAACAGGAGAAATGAAAGAACTAAATGTTTTCAGGGAAGTGAGAGAAAATTCATGAGAATTTTTTCAGATTTTCTCTGAATCTCTGTGATCTACCCATTTGGTTGTCTATCCCAATAACAAATGGGTGTCAAAAATGTCCTTCCCAATGTCCATTCCCATAACAAAGCACCAGGTCTTAGTGCAGACGTGTATTAAGCTAACCTCTGCTATGTATTATGGCAGGAAAAGTGCTCCTTGTGGGAGAGGTGCACTGAATGTTGTATGTACCAGCTGCATCACCACCACTTCTCTTGGAAAAGGCCAGATGGAGCTGTGCGTATAACAGTTAGTAATGTTCCCAGGGCAAGAACAAAACTTTCCTTGTGAGATTTCCTAATGATTTTATCATGCCGACATGCAGACCATTACCCACATGCACATTAAAGGTAGCTTTCAGTGGTCCATTTCCCTTGAATCTTCTCTAAGACCCACTGTCACCATGCTGACATTGGCCCTCCTGAATCATTTTTTGGCTGGGGATGGACGGAAGCCTCCTTCTCTCCCAGCACAGGGGCACAGGGATTCCTTCCACCACCCTGGCAGACAAAAGCAAGGCAAGAACCCATCCTGCCACCCTTGCCCATGCAGAAAAGGATTTCACTGCTGCCAGCTGTTCCTGTATCTGCGCCTCCCGCAGCTTATGCCATGATGTCTCCGCTTCCACCCGGCTCCCCCCTTCCCTGCTCAGGCTTGTCAGGAGAGGGAAAGGAAGGTGCTCGGAAATTCCCTTTGAAATCGTGCCTGTGAGGCACGGGTTTATCAAAGCAATGAAGCTGTGTGCGAGCACGCATGTGAGCACCCTGCCATCTCATCAAAGAGAAGAATGAGAAGGAGTTTCAAAGGGGTGACCTTGTTCCCCCCTTCCCTACTTCTCTGCGCACACGTGTGTGCACGCACATGCACGCACACGTTTGCCTGTCCTCAGAAATTAATGGGTTTCTGCTGGGGCTGCTCGTTAGGCGCTGTGCTGCTGGGAGGCCACGCGTGATCCCTCACTGCGCTCAGGGGTTAACCAGGGAAAAAGCTGCACTGATTCCTGCCGTCAGACCAGGGACTAACGAGACAGCTATACATGGTGAGAACCAGGGGCTCTGAAACGGCCCCTTACAAGGCCAGGATTCCCCACGACAGCAAGCAGCTCCTTGGCCAAAGGACAGGAGGGTGTTGCCTTCAGTGCATGTGACAGCTGATGGAACGGCCTTTCCCATGCATTCAGCAACAGGCTCAGAGCCCCTTTCAACACCTTTATCCTGGCGGTCAGTCACGAAGCCTCCTGATACCGCTAAGACATCAGCCAGGACAAATATCGCCCTGTTTTCTGAGGGGTGAAATGGTGGCGTATGCAGCATGGTGACTCAAAGCTGGAGTGACAGGATGAGCTCGCCACAGGGCTCCAGTGGGTGTTTGGAGAGGCAACCTGGGTTTCAGGCTGCAGGGGGGAAAGAGGTGCCCGGCCTAGTTTAGAGGCTCTGAGTCTCCCCGTGGCTGGGATGAGCCCACAGACTTCTTAGGAAATCTCCACCTGCTTTGTTGGTCAGCTCTCCTACAGGGAGATTTGGTCCCTTTTTGCATGTGCCTGCAATAGTGGCAGCTCACAGACAGCGTGACCCCTGGCCAACATGGTAGTCAATGACACCAACATCAGGAGGGGATAGAGGCCACATTTGTAACAGCAACTTCAGGCTCCTGGCCCTGATGATGTTCTGCCTCTGATGGCCTCCTCCCAGAGCTAGGGCAGCACTACATCCATCCCTGCGCTGCTCTAGCATTGGCAAGGGAAGGTGGGAAGCAAGTTATAGTCCTCTTCAGCCTTCTGCCTGCTCACTCCTCTGCAGGAGATAAGCACTGGTGCAGAGCTGCTGGGCATACTGGGTGAATGGGGAGGTGTGCTTGGAGGGAGAGAGGTCTGATAGCCTGTGGCATAGGGAGAACCTTAGAATGAAGCCTCCCAAAGACAGGATTTGAAGGTGTTATTTCTATGATTGGGAAGGAGGTAGCCCTCTCTGTCCAACCCCACATGGGCTCTGTGATGTCTGCTGATCCTATGACTTCGAAGAACAAGGCTACCTAAGGTACCGGTATTGCAAAAGGCTGAAGCAGTGCCAGCATGTTTAGGACTGTAATCTCAGCCCATGGTGGTGTGCTGAGCTAGTTGTCCCCTAACAGTGAAAGCCTAACACCTCACTGGTAACCACAAAGCCACAGCAGACAAATATGTTGTGGCCAGCTGGTGGCCAGGGCTTTTATCCAGGAGCTCTGGCCAGCGCTGATGAACTTATAATTTCCAAACAGAAGCAGAGAGATTAACTTCAGGGCAGGTAATTCTGCAAAGCTGCAATCACAGCCCTAATTGTATGGGCATGTACTCATGGAGAGATGGCATGCAAATTATTAAGAAGAGACTCTCTGCCCTGGAGAGTTCAGGAGAAGGGG
The DNA here is from genome assembly GCF_009769625.2 of Cygnus olor. Classification (NCBI taxonomy): domain Eukaryota; kingdom Metazoa; phylum Chordata; class Aves; order Anseriformes; family Anatidae; genus Cygnus; species Cygnus olor. The sequence continues at coordinate 11,455,562 of NC_049178.1, forward strand.
TAGACAAAGTGTGCCTCATTAAATGGGGCACTCAGCCTCTGAGCTGGCCACTCAAGGTCACAGGAGAGGTGTGTGATAAGGTAGCAATCCAAAACTCCCTGCCCCAAGCCTCGACCGTAATAATTTCCTTGTAGCTGCTTTCCTATAGATAGATACTTGCTGTTCATGGAGTTTTTCACCATGGCTCTTTGGGAAAGCACTGGATCAAACTGCCTCTGCCCTGAGAGCGATGCTTGGCTCAGCCTGAGCAGGTTTGGAAACACTGTGCAGAGAACCTCCTGCATCTCTTTGTCTCAGAGGCCCCACAGTGTGAGACTTAGAGGGGACAAGAGCTGCCTTCCAGCCAGAATATCTCCTGCTGGGGACAGAGGGAGGAATAAATGGGTACCACATGTCCCTGCGTTCTGACTTTGAAGACTTCTCCCTGTGCACAGCAACTTTTAGCACTTTCCTGAGCAAATGTATAATGCCTAGAGTGAATCAGATGTTCATATATCCCTTGCCCCTGCTTTATCTACTAACAGGGAAGAAAATCCTTTTGGTAACTGCTTTGCTGCAACTCTAAAAGACCTAAATGAAGAGGGTATATGTTGAATTTCAGCAAGTGGTAAAACCTAGAGGGGGCAAGGTCTACCTGAATCGTAGCTGATGATGTTTCTTTTCCTGCTAGGGCACCAGACTGTTTCGTGGCTGATGGCTGATGTGTCTGTGGATGTCTAGACACAGCGAGGCTGAACAGCAGCAGTGGGGCTACTGCTACTACTGGGGCTGCTGCTCCCACTGCTGGATGGCGCTGGGCAGAGCTGAGGCTCTGCAGCCTCTGGTTGAACCTGCCTGCTGCATTCTCCAGCCTCTTCAAAGTTTTTCACCCAGCTCATTAACCAGGCTTGGTGAAGGGGGTCTGGAACTGGTTTAATGGAGAAAAATAATGTGTTTGCAAGAGGGTAAATCAGTAACAGGTATTTGGGGCAGCACTGGGCTTCAGTTTACAGAGGCTGTTTTCTCTCTACTGTACATAACGAGCTTAGTGGTAGGTCCTCAAGAGAATCTGAACATCTTAAAGGAATCAGAAACTTCTTTTACAAATGTACTTAATTTTTATTTTTACATGTGTCTATGAATTTCCAGTTCATAAAAGTGGAAGACCTGCTCACCAGAGTTCATGCACACACTCACTAGAGCACAAAATGACAGCTTCATTTCCCTTGAAAGGCTCCTGCCTTTCCTTTGTCACTCACCACCATCTCTGAATCGTTGCTGATGAACAACACTCTTGATCTCTGGGCTTTCTGCTGATGTCTTTGTGGGGCTGTCCCCACGGGTGCCAAGCTGCTGGGCTCTGTGCCAGCTGTGAGTTGGACAGAATGCACCAGCTAAGTTCCTAAACTGAGCCCAATTCAGAGCCACCCCTTCACACACAGAAAAGAAAAAAATGAAAAATAAACTATAAAATCGGCCAGGAACAAGTGAAGGAAGACCTGGCTCAGTGTGGGGACTGAGGAAGTCTTCCCAGACTGGGAATAAGGAAAGGATCAGGATGAGAGTTTTGGGTAACAATTCAGTAGCAATGTGCAGATGTTTCCCTTTAGGACCTAATGGTTTCAGACTCTCCAAGGTTCATTGTTGTATCTTACTCTGTTTCTGCTGTGCCCATTGTCTTCAAAAGACACATCTATCTGAGAACGCTCTTCTTCTCAATCCTCATTTGTCTTCCCAGGCGTGGGCATCCTCCCTTAAACTTCAAGTACCTCTTCTCAGACCTCAGTTTCCTAACTGAGATTATTTATTGATAGCCTCTTTCTTTTCTTTCTTTTTTTTTTCCCCTTTTGGCTCCATGGCCCATCAATTAACTGGAGAGGGTATTGATCGGTAATTGTGTCAGGTTTCCCAAAGCTTTCTGGGAAATGCGGCGGCTGCTGCTGCTTCAGATGATTGCATATGCTCTGTCTTTGATTCACAGAGCACAGCTAGGGAGTATTCTCACTCAATGTGACTTAAACGAGCAATGAGCTCACAATTTACCCTTAGGAGGGTATTATTTGCAGCTCTCACTGGATGGGTGTTTGACATTAACAAGAAAACAGAAGAAGCCAGAACCTAACAATTAATTCCCACTGAGACGAATGGAAACTTTAAATTGGGGGTCTATGGCAGGCTGACATATGTTAGCTTACAGCACTAGGTTACCTGGCTGGAAGGATCTTTGTGTCTGGCAAACTAAACTTACAAGAGTAACATGATTTGTGCCACAGTCTGATTTCACCCTCCTCCTTCTAAAGGCTCAGTAAATTAAGCTCATGTTGGTGGCATTCAGTGCTGTATAACTGCTGCTGTAAGCCCTACTGGGTCTCCCAGTGCTAGCACAGCTCCTAAATTTGGAAATGGTTTGCTTAAAGAGATCAGCTATTGATTAATAAGGGATTCTTTTCTGAATCTTCATCTACTTTTCTATGGCAAAACATCATATTTTACAGTGGAGAACTCTGTCCATTAGGTTCGGAAGATGGTGTTGGCCTTTTCAAAGTGTATATGTGTGGGTGATGCCTCCCATTTCCTTGCTGAGAGCCTATTGAGTTAAGGACAAAATGTGATATTGCCTTTGCTTTTAGGATGGTTTATGTGGTTTTGCAGCCCACAATACACCTCCAGCCTGGAAGATGGAGAGGTGCACATCTCACTGACAGAAGTCAGTGAGTGCTTCAAACCACTTAGGAATGGGTAGGAAAAAAAGATGTCAACATCGTCCTATCAACAAATAGTGGGCTTTTTATATTAACCTGAGAAGGAGTAGCTTTAAATATCTGAATAAGGTAGGTATTTTATCAGTGCCTCATTTGCATTATACAGTGGTCAGCTTGCTCTGTCAGGAAGCTCAGCTGCTGGGCTGGGTTCTGCGCCGAGCTCCTCAGCAGTGCTCCAGGGAAGGTTGGGCTGCCTGAGGAGTGATGGGAGGCCTGGGGCATTGTTGAATTACCATGGCCAGTTGATAAAGAGGTCTGTTCTCCCAGATAAGACAGAGGTTCTACTTTTCTGGCTGGTAGGTGATGTTGTGCTGCAGAACAAGGATAAGGAGAAGATGCAACTTTTGAGGGTGCCAGTATTCATGGCAGGTGGAAGAAGCATTGTTCTCTGTATACTTATCCAGCCTACCTTCTGCCAGCTGGAGAGCTTCTTGAAATGTCTCCTCACACATACTCCCCTTGAGTTTCCCCAAAGTTAATCAGAAATTGGTGAGTGAGAAATTGGTCCTACTGGCTCAGGATGAGACTTTGTCACATAGCCCTATGTCTATGACTTTAGCATATCTATGACTTTAGCAAGAGTTCCAGCTGCTCAGACTTGGGTCATTAGCACCTTACACAAAACTTCAGGCAGCATTTTCTCGAAATAATAGGATGTCACCACTTATTTGAAGTTTCCACCCTGAAGGGTAAGAATGAGGAAAGGAAACGGGCTGGAAGAGGGTTTGAAGGAGTTTTGAGCATCCACAGTGAAACCAGAGTTTGATGTGGGACCTGGATATTTTGTTAGCATTGTCCCAAACCGGCTTTCTGGTGTTTTTGATTTTGCCTCCTAGGGCTGTTGAAGAAAAGTTGATTTTTCTTTGCTCAAGTCCAGGCCTAATTTCATACTTCAATGGGAGTAATATAAAGCTTGTCACATGAAGCTTGTTTTCATAACACCCCCTGCAAGCATATGTCCAGCACACATGCAGACATGCACAAAAACACAGAGGCTTTCTCATTATCCTTGGCTTTGTACTATCCAGCTTCCACCATTGTTTTTTCCTCTCTGTTTGTACATTGACCCATATTCAGCACAACACCCCTGCATGTGTTATGTTTCTCACAGTAACCATTGTACCCATGTACCCGTATAGATTATGCATTCACCAAATCTTCACAATTCCCTTGTTGTGCCTGGCACAAATTCAAACGAGTTGAATTGGAAAGGGATGGCTTTTTCCCCTCTCATCACTACATGTAAATCTTCATCAGGTTGCTGACTCTCCAGCATATCACACCCACTGTTGTGGTTTGTATTTTGTTTGGTTAATCTATTAGCTCAGCAGATGATAAATAAGTCTTAGAAAGAATTAGCACTTTGAGATGCAGCTCTGCCTCACAGACCACCTTTTTTTAATTAAGGTGACTAGTATTTCTTTCTATGAAAAGAGTCAGTATGCAAATTTTCTAGCCACCAGCAGAGCATCTTCTGTAATTCCACACACTGAGCATCTCCACCAGCTTGACAGCTTCTGCTTCTGCCTGTTTCTCTCGTGCTACGGACTTTCACACTGCTCTAGGAAAGCTTCTTAGTCCAAAGCTGCCACCTGCTTCCTTGTGAACCGCTCCAAAATCGCTTTTGAGCCCATACTATAGCATGAGTGGTTGTTGTGGGAGATGAACCAACATGCAGAGTTAGAGAAGTTAAGGGTGCCAACTGTATGTGGAGTCTCCTGACAAGGTGGGTTTGCTTTGGGCTGTTCTAACAGTAAAGTTAACCCTTGGTTTTCAGGCCTGATACCAGGATTTCCATTATTTCCCAAAGGTCAGAGTTTCTGCCAGTGGGCTGAATGGTGGTTTGAAAAAAGGGCTAAGTTCCAACAAATTACATTCAGAAGGTTCATAATGAGCCTAATGAAAAATTTAGCCCCTGATTTTAAGACAAGCAGAATCACATTAAGAAGCTAATGTGAAGAACTGGCTTTATTTCCTCATAGGATCTTTGTGTGTATGCTGACATGCGTTCCTTCCCCATCCATCACAGTAAAGAGCATATTTGCTTAAAGTAGTTGTGAATGAAAGAGATGTGATGAAATCACCCTCAATGGTCAGGCTGGGAATTCATCAAGATATCTACTGATCCTCTTAAAAACATATCATTGCCTGTTGAATTGTGGAGCCTAATGGAAGGAAAATTAGTTGACAAAGTCAGTTTTATTTTCCCAGAGTTATAGCCTTCATTGTATTTCCAATTCACTACTAAACAAAACTGTGAACCTACCTTTTGTTCAATTCAAAGCATTTAATAACTTCATAAAAAAAACAGGCTGTTGAAATTTATATCCATAAGTTGTCATCTTTGTCTTATTTTCAATTTTCCTGTGAAGTTATTAAAACATTATGTGATCATAATATATTTATGGGGAGGGGAAATGAGGTGTGACTCTGACTGAGGCACAGTGATTTGGTAAGAACTGAAAAGCATCAGGTGCCACTAACTTGTACAGGGGAAGACGTGTATGTGTGTCTATACAGTGAGTGAAGATTTGAATACATATATTCTGTACTTGTTGCATGAAGTTTCTGTTCTCACAACCTACATAAATATTAATAAGAATCAAAGGTATCAAACTCTGCTCAACAAGTTGAACTTAAACTCCCTGCTGCCTTTGAACTATTTTGCCTTTTTCTTTGGATACTGCATGATAGGAGGAGGAGAGGAGTCTTGGAGCAAGCTTGATGGTAATGTTTGCTGCTAACAAACACAGAGCCCGTTAATATTCCCTATACCTTTATTCACATGGGGTGGGGTGAGTGGGGAGATGACGACTATTAATGGACATAAGCAGCTTTCCAAGATTCAATTCTGCTCTGTCTTCTCTTAGGTTATACTGTTATATTGCACCTTACCGTGATATTTGAAGTTCTGGCCTGTTTTGTCAGCTGGGTGCAGAGCCAAACCTTCCTTTGTAAACACGATGCTGAGCATGTGGACCATAACAGATCTGGACAGGGATTATCTTTCTGTACGGGGCTTTGTGCAGGACTCTTCACCTTGGATTCCAGTGGCTGTGTTAACAGGCCCTAGCATGGCACCAGACAGGCTTGCATTATAGAGATTGGTGCTCCCAGACTCTGGGCTTTCTCTCCATAGAAAGAAGTCATTCAATACCTGAGCTGAACACTGACAGCAGTCAGGTCTGAAAGTTATCTATAATGGATGAAAAAGGGACACTGATTTTCTGACCAAACACACAGCCGTTTCCGCCCCACGTGGTGCTGTTTTGAACATATTAATCATTTTAAGGAAAAGTCAACTCTGATAAAAATCAAAGTAACCCATTGTCTTGAGCTGTGCCACTCCAGACTCCAGCGGCCAAGAAGTGGTCCAATCAAACCGATGGCATGTCAATGTGAGTGATAGGAGGCGTATGTTTCTGTGTGCTAAAAGCAGCACAACACATTGCAAGGGATAGGAAACTGGAGCGGTTCCGACAGAGTCACATATGGCTTCACATATAAATGTGCAAATTCATCAGTCAAAAATATTGAAACACTTCATAAGGGTAAAGCTCTGCTCCTACAAGGGCTGCGATCCCACAGACTTAAGAGGAGCAGAGTGGAGCCAGTGCCAAGTGTTTGCAAAATCCTCCCACGAAAGTGTTCTCCGGGGTGGTCGCATATGAGAAACTTTCATCTTGAAAGACCAGAATCCAAAACTGGCTTCCGTCAGTCCAGCTGAGTGATTTAATCCACTTTCCTCTTTCATACAAATGTCTTCAGCCAGTCTGGATCAGGAGAAGCTGTCCTTTCTTGTACAGGTGTGTGACAGTGAAGGAGATAGCAAGATGAGTCCCCATCCTATATCCATTAAAAGATGAGGAGCTGGGGTTCATCACAGCTCTGTGGCTTGGTGGGCTACATCCTGCCAGGCAGGGGAGAGGTCTTTTGACAGGGTGCTCCAGAGCTGCTGCAAGGGATGCCAAAGGTTGTTGAAAGGTGGCACAGTGGAGTACAGGAAGAATTAGGCCTCTGTGCCAGAACAAGGCCATTTCAGGTCAGGAACAAACAGTCTTGGCAGAGCTGTGTGGGGAATCCTGCAAGGCATCTGCCCTCAGAATTCCTGCCTCCAATCTGTGCTAATATTTGGCTCTTTCAGGGTTGTTACCATCCACTCATTAAAAAGAAGATGCAAAGAAAATATGTACAGGAATTTTTCCCTGCTCTGTTCATCTCAGCACCATTCACCTTCAGGCCTGCACAACCAAAAAGCTCTCCAGCACCAAGAAATGAGTGTCTGGGCTCACCAAAAATATATGTTTCTCTTTCTTGGACCAGCACATAACTTGTGCTTTACAGGGTTTGTTTCAATTGCTAATTTGGGGATGACAAGGTGCATGGGGCTCCAGAGTGCAGCTTACTGTATAGCCTACACTGAGCTGACAGGACAGGTACATGGAGCCATTTGCTGGCACCTGGAAGAAACAAGGAAAAGCATTAGCTACATTAGGACTATTTAAAATAACCCCGAGAGTTCTTGTCACAGACAGCTCCGCTCCTGCTGATCCTAACTGTATAATGCTAGAGCAGAAAGCCAGGCCCAGCATGGCTGGTGGGAGAGGAGTTTAATTATTTTCATTCTTGATTTTCATTTCAGCCTTCCCAGTAATTTGTGATGCCTTTGTTACCCGAACAAGGGAGACAAAAGATATTTGCCTTGTAGATTCCTTCAGAAAGCAGTTCTTACGCTCCTGGCAGCAGCCTGCCTGACAAGCTGGTGAAAATAAATCCCTCAAATCCACATAGGTTCAGCGTGGAGCACAGACCCAGGGGGACTCTTCTGGACCATGACCCTCTAAGGGCAGGAAAAGAAAGCAGTCTTCTGTGCCAGTCCTTAAGCTATTTGAGGGGGTTGCCACCAGTAAGGTAAAGGCAGGGCCAGCCTCAGGCATGTGTTACTCACTGTTGGAGACCATTCTCTGGCAGGAGCTGAGCTGGACAACTAACTCTCCCCTGAATCACTAAAGATGGGTATGGTCGAATTAGCTTATGGTGATAAATAGCCAGGGTGGCTGATTCGAGGCAGGAGTTGCAGAATGAGTATCTCCATTCTGTTCCTAGTCCTCAGTGCTTGTTAAAACTGCATCTGGATGTCAAAAGGAAAGGAAATCACCACCACTTAGTAAAGGGTGGGTTGTTTCAAAACAGTTCCAGACACCCAGGAGACCATCCTATTTTCCTGTTGGAGTTAAACTGATGGGTGTTGTTCCAGATTACACACATGGGAATGCTCTTTATTTTCATTTCCAGCTCAGAAAGCTTGTGCCAACCATTTTCTCATTGGGAAATCATACTGTTTTCTGTACCTGCTCATCATAAAATAAGAGCCTGATTGCACAGCATACCTTTCATTGCAAACTGCTTGTGAACTTGGAGTAGCAATTGCACCATCACCTGCAAAACACTGTGGTATGTCTACATCCAGACATCTGTGTGTCCTTTGTGCCTGTCCTCTGAGCTGCCTGTAAGCAAGCAGGCTACTTTCCAGAAAAAATATATTAACAGGGAATTCTTGCTTCAAAGATACTGAGTACTGCAGCCACCAGGCTTTTCTCAGTGATACAACCACCTCTGTAGAGGTAGGGAAACAGGTGGGGTTTTGCCATTAGAAATCAAAATAGGAACAGAAGGAGGCTGAGCATTTGGAGCAAGAGGACATAAAAGAATCCACGTGCATGTAGGTGAATTTATCTGTACTGGGGGTAAAATAAAAAGAGGAGCTCCATCAAAACTGTTTAGAGATGAATATGTTTTGTTATAAAATACTAGGGTTTAATGCAGAGATTAGCATTAGTCTGTTGCTGAAGACAAAATATGGCTGTATACTTTAAATATATTGAATATGGCTGGCTACTGCAGGGATACACACAGCTGATGTAGTCAGAATACATTCATTATTCTGGAAACACAGGCAGATTTTGTGCTTTGCTGCAATTTGCTGATGCTCTGCTTTTCATTCCATTTGAACCTGTTTCCCTTCATGTTAAATATCTTTTGAGTAGAGTTGGCTCTGGTGTTTTAAATGCCCTTAGCAGAGTCTGGAGGTCACTGCAGCAGAGCAACTGGTGAAGACAGCAGAATTCCAGCAGCAATTGAACTGCTTCCATGAACCACACTTCATTGTGTCCTCTGGATATCTGCTGCGCTTCCTTAATGGGCACTGTTGGCTTCGCTCTTCAGGAACTGAGCAAAATATTCTCAAGAGTTCAAAAATACTCTGAAGTGGTGATTAAATCAGATCTAAACACAGATAAAAATACAAGCAACAAAACCGTAATGCTTCGCAGCTCTTAACATTAGTGTATACCTACACCAGGGAAGGGGAAACTCTACTGATTATCAACTGAAATTCCCTCTGCACTTCTTAAGCAGATTGAGGTTCACATAACCTTAAATCCTCTCCTTAAACAGCTTGGGTTTCACATAACCTTAACTCCTCTCAGTCCCAGGTAACTATGAGGGGGAAAACATGTTGGCAAAGGGAATGCGAGGGAGGAAGCTGGAAGGCTGTGGGGCAGGAGGTTTCTGTAGCACAGTGGAGCAGCTGTCTGCAGCACAGGCAAGGGCAAAAACTGGCTCTAGCTTGACTGCAAAAGGCAGAGCCTCTTGTGAGCAAAGAAGCATGGCAAAACTGGGCTAAAAAAGTCTTCCTTGGGGAGGCTCCAGCAACAGCAGGTCCAGGCATAAAGGTCCAATAGTGGCCACAGAGCAGCTATTCCATAGCCACAAGGGACAAGTTAATAACTAAGACTTTTGTGTCTCTTGATACAAGGGAAATATGAGAACTCAGCACACTAATTTCGCCCAGCATCTTCTGTACATGCTCTGAGACATGCAGAAGGTAGTTTCTGAGGAAAGGACATTGCTAACAGTGCCTTCCAGAAGTTTCCAGTAGCTCTCCAAGTGAATGAGTTGGTCTTTCACAGGAATTTTCTGCTTGAAAACATTTTTTTTTTAAGTTTTTATTTTTTAATTTTTTTCTTACACCATGCTGCAGGCTCCTGCATGTTATGTTGTCATACTTGGCAGGAGGATGAGGGGTAAGGAAGTGTTAAGTTATAATGTAAATTGAGTTTATTGCTGTCTGGCAGAATATTTTGGCAGCCTTTTGTGACGAAGCCTTTGCCACAAACACTTTTTTGTGTTTGGAACCAGGTCAAACCGTTAATCTGGGTGTCTGCAGGGACATGCACAATACTACAGCATCCTACTGTCAGAAGATAGATGCATCCCTGACTTCCCACTGAATGCACTCACTTCCGACAATGTTATAGTCGATAGATTTTGCTAGCAAGAAAGGTTATTGTAGCAGGAGGAAATGAGCGATTCAAAAGTGTCCCTGTTAAGCAGCTGTTCAAACCATAATGTTTCCAACTTCTCAGTTTTTCAGGACAAGCGCCACATCTTTCTTGAAGCCATCAAAACTGTAGCAAAGATAATTGCTAATCTGCCAAACTGCTAACTTCAAAGTTGTGGAGAAAATCTATTCCAGCCCAGACCTGAGTAATTCACATTTGGGATTCCTGTTCTCATAAGTCAACTTTTGTCAAAGAGAAAACCCTAATAATGTGATAGCTGCGGGACACAAGGGGAGGTTGGCCAGCAGGTCTTACAAAAGGCCCTAACTCATCCCACGTACCCTTCCAGAAGGGCCACTTGCTGTAGTATCATGTGAAAATATCCCTTAGGTTATAATGAGTGTTTCTGTCGTAATCCATTCTCTGTCATTTCAGCTGAGGGAGGGAGGGATATTAGTGATCTGCTCTTTCTTTTCTTTCTTTAGTCCCATTGTAGCAGCAGTGCTAATTAATGGGGTTATTGAGTGTGTACAAGAGCAGGACAGGATTTTTTTTGACAGAGCTGCAGATGGAAGAGTTAACTATATGCCTAAAATGGCTTCGCTACTCAAATACTTTCTTGGAAAGCTTTGGAATGCAAAGCCTTTGTAGTTTTTTCTTAATTAACATTGATCATTGACTGTACCAATTAATGCAATTACTTGGTGCAAAATAGAGCATCCTATCAGATCTGTATCATATGCTAGTCCTCTCAGAAAAACAATTTGGGCAGAGCAGACTGAAGAAGTGGATTAGCCAGAGAAAACATTTCTGTTAAAAGAAATTATCATTTGGAGTTTTTTTAGAAGAAAATGATACATTGCCTGCATGCAGAGTCATAACCCATTTCCTTTTCAATAGGAACTAAATATGTTTAATCACTAGGCTGTCATATTAACTATCTTTGATTTTTATTTAAAAAACACGAGGGAAATAAATGTTAAAATCTAGGAAATTGGCTCAATATTGAAATTTTCTCCCAGGATACAAAGAGAATTTGAAGTTTCAGTGGCTTTGGATGGGGGGGTTCTGTCACACATTTACATTTGATTTTTCCAGTTAAGTTCAGTGATCAGAGAAGTTTATGGGTGCAAGTTAGTTTCCCAGTTCTGCACCCAGAGCATACATTGGAAAACAGACATGGCCTGAGCACTACCTCCCTCTGATCTATAAGCTATATTAACATGACCGTGGGTGGTGAGAATTTGTATACTTGGATCCATTTTTTTCCCTCCAAGGTGTTAATCTTTTACTTGGAACCTGCATATAAGACTTGGCTTTTCAGAACAAGATCACATGTTTTCCAGGCTGGTGGATGCCTCAACAGATCTGCTGGTGGGAATTCGTTACCATCAAACCCAAAATGAGAGCTTAGTTCTGTATTTGCCTCTGGGCCAAGCGTTTTTCACAATTCCAATCCCCATCTAAATACTACCACTTTGATCTTTCCCTCTTCATGGACTCTTCTTTCATCCTTAAAAGAGGTTCAGCCAGATTTGTGGTAGAAATTACACCTCACTTCTTTGTACCTCTACTTGCATAAGCATCCAAACCCACCATCTCCCACCTACTCCTCGCCAGTGAGGACCATCCTGGAAGCATGTTCCTTCCCAGCCATGCAATACAGTGCACTCAAGGCAGCAATGAAACTAAACCAAGCTGAAAAATGGCCTTCTGCTTCACTCTCCGTTCAACATTTCCCAGGCTCTGGAGGGCTCCAATGATGTTGCTCATTGGCATGTCCCACCACAATGCCACACACCTTTGCAAATGCCCCTCCAGCACGATAAGGAATGTGTACTCCTGTCTCTGCACCTAACACAATGCAATGATCCTTCTCCTTCAAAGCTGTTCCACTCCTGCTGCTCCTCTGACAGCGAAGGGCTGGCTTCTCCCACAGCTTTGCCAGACACCACACCTCTTGCTGCAGCTCCTCCCAGACATGTGCCTGTTTGACATGGTCATCCTGGTGCCCAGCTAAGGAAGTCCAGCAATGTTTTTCAGGCCAGTACAGTAGCTATCAGCCCAAACGGCCAGATCGGGTCAAGCAAAATATTTTGTAGATGTTGGCAAAGTGGTGAAATAAATAAATAAATAACAGTAATTCTCTCTCCCTCCATCTAGTTCTTCCTCAAAACACTAATTAAATATACATACATCTATAAACTTTCTTTTTTTTATGTACTCTTTTTTTCCTGTTTTTAAAACATTAAAGATGGAAAAAAACAAACAACAACAACAAAAACAAAACAAAACAAAAACACCAAAATGAAATGTTACTTTGCCCGTCAACTTTTCCATCCACTAAAGATGCTATGAGGAGGAAGATTAGGATGTACCACTCAGACCTGTTTTATAGATAATTTTCACCAACTGTTGGTGCAAAAGTCATATTTTCCCACTGACCTTTACAGATCACCTGAGAGATCCATACCCTGAGCTTTGGCATGGGGCATAAAATGATGGGTCTGAGGAGCCACCAGTGGTCCCTTTTCTAGGTCACCTTTCTGGGAATGAGACATGGAGGAGTTTGACTTCTGTCAAAAGTGCATTTGCTTCCACTGAGAAAGATAACAGAAGGAGCACAGAAAGGAGGCGGACTTCGTGCTGTGGGGTACTTACAGGCAAATTAATGATGCCAGAACTAAAGGACAGAAAATTAGGGCACGTGCATGGCAGAAGGATTGCAGCACAGAAGCAAATGGCACTGGTTCAGCTGGAAGTCTCTGGGGCTTTGAGGAGTCCCAGGCTGCTGTGTGACCCCTCCAGCAGCCACCACCTCCGGGGCTGGAAGATGTGGTCTTCAAAAGAATCCAAGTGAATTAGGAGTCAAAATCAGCGGGAATTCTGTGTGAATCAGACATCTCTGGGGCTCCACGCACGAGATTTAGATTTAATAGCTAGGAACATCCCAGTGCACTGACCAGGTTGTTGTTGTGTTTAAGAAGTGCTCTCCCATGGGCAAGAGCTGCAAAAGTGCAGGTCAGCGGCTGGGTGCGAACGCCACGCTCGATACCTGTATCACACCACAACAGAGAGAGTTAAAAGGAGGTCTCAGCTCACTGAATGTAAACTCTTTATTCTCAGGTACATCAAGGCACTCTTTCATGTGCTACTGAGGCAAGAGCAGCAATTCTGAGTATGCTGAGCATCCATGGTGCATCTCCCACGCTACCAGCCCTGGGGTCTCTGGAGAGATGGGGGCTGCTGCCTCCAACACATGCGACAGGACCCAGCAGCAGCACAGGGGGGACAGCATCAGGCACCACATGTCACGGCGTACAGGCCTTGGATGACAGTCATTGGTTTCAGATATACTTTGCTCTCAGGTCATAGGATACTTTTCCATGCTTCCTTACACTGCCCAGTGCTGCTACAGTGACCTGCAGCTCACAGAGAAACCGTGTGCTGCTTTATTTTCCATGTCCTGGCTGCATTTTTATCTCTCTGCTCTCATCAGATGCTTCCTGACTCGAGCACATGCATTTTCCCGTGGGAAAATGCACTTTTTCTTAGCAACAAAGGCAAGGCCCAAGATAAACTGTCTCCGTACAGTGAGATTAACAGGGAGGTTGAGAGAAAATAAATGTGTGGTCATCACCTAGTGTCAGAAGCTTCAAACAGATAGGAAGTTGAAAGCTCACTTTGCCATTTTTCTAGACAAGAGGCAAAAAAGCTGGAAGATATTACAATTGTCCGTTGCTTGAAGAAACGAATTCTTCATCTCATCCCTTCTTACCTGCAGTAAACGGATGACAAAATCAGGAGCTTCCCCCCCACCTCTAGCCTGAAAACCCACCCACTTCCTTTCAGTGTCACTAGGGCCACTCCTCTTGCTTTTTCCCAGTTTTCTGGCATGAAAATATGGAAATCTGAGCACTAACTACATTGCTTCCTTGTACATTTACAGCCGAGGGCTGAAGCAAGCAGACTGTGAATGAGATGGAGGCATGGAAGCTAACCAGAAGAGGAGACAAATTTGCCTGTTCTCCACGTGATGGAAGAGTGGACCCAGTGCGAACATTTTCCCCTGAAACTGTCATTCTGAAACAAATAGTTAGTACCTAAATAATACTATTCACAGGAAATACCCGCTTCTCATGAAAAATGTCAGTTTTCCAGATAGAAAAATACATAAAAGTGTCATATGTCAAAATACATCAAAGTTATTTTGGCTGAACTAAAACTGAGGTGGGTTTGTTTGCAAAAACTCAAGCAGGGAGAAGTTAGACTTCTCTGACTCCACTAATGAATAATATCTCACTCTCCTGCAGCAGACTTCATCCACAGTGTGTTTGTAACTGCATCCTCACCTTCTTATATACGGGTAAAAAAGTGAGCTATCTGAGTGCGGAAATTAGGGTAGAAACAGGGTCCTGGGCATCCTAGATAAAGTCATTATCATTGACGTGATGCGCTTGTCCAGCCAGAAAGATGGAGCTGCTATTTCTAGCAGGCCTTCCTGCAAACGTAAAGGGGCATCATGAAGTGCATTTCAAATTCAGAAATAAAGGGCTCTGCTCTGGCTCATTTTCACCTGCAGTGGATTATCTCTTATGTGGCCCCATCATGTCAGACACCAACAGAACTTTAGTCTATGCACACAGATCCTGCAGTTGCAAAAGCCAGCTAGCCACACCAAGGCCAACAGGACTGCCTTACATACACGGGTCATCATCTGACCCCCATCGATACCAATAATAAAAGTGCCCTGGATAACATCTCACCCATCCCTGTGCACAGAATTGTCAGTTTGAGACGGTGAAGTATGACACAGTAGGTTCATCAGAGCTGTAGGATTCCTCCCCAAAACAAGTGAATTATTTCTATCATTTATACACAGAAGAAATAAATTTACATTGCAGTCCCAGTAGTTTGTCCAGAGTTCCTCTCTGCTGTTTTACTCTTGAGAAGAGCTTCTCAGGTGACTGCCTACCCCAAAAAAAGAGGAGACATCAGCAAGGACACACCGACAGCTTCACAGATACATACTTGGATGCAGCTCTAAGGATTAGAGCAACAGCATCACTTGTAGTTGATGAGAATTTCTTTTACAGGCAATATATATTGGATTATTTATTTTGCATCATGACTACCTTCTCCTTTCCTCTCATTTCTTTTTTTCCCCCTGTCTGTATGGTAAAGAAAGAGCATATGATGAGTGTGGTATATTATAACTGAATATTAATCTCTTCTATTCAGCCAGTGCATGCATTCATTTATATGGATGATTTGCTAGTTTTGTTTGAATACACATACACACGTTTAACAGTGAGGTTTATTATGAAAAATGCCATCAAATTAACTCTTTTAAAAGAGCCAATATTATTGGCAAGAATTGCATTTTATTTTCTTTGTAAATGTGCTGCTTCCTTAGACATTCATTTCTTTGGAAACCCAGTACTTTTCCAAATGCAAAGACACTAGTGATGAGCAACTGTCATTCCCACATTAAAAGCAAAACCAAGCCTTGATCTTTCTACAGCAGATTAGGGAGTGAGATAAAAATGAGATGAAAGCCTCAAATGTCTGTTCCACTAGGTTCGAGGCATTCTTTTTGTTTTAGTTCCGCACTCTGCCTCTTTAATTCCCGCTGGCTCAAATGCCAATTTTCTGCTATGTTGGCATGACTGCCGAAGAATTGCTTCTGTTAATAAACTGCACAAAATAGCTGAGCAATTAGGCAATTAAACTGTTTTAAATTTAATTTAAAACCCTGGCATTTTGCTAGGAGTACTTTTTTTTCTTTAATCCCATCCTTTTTGTGTGTGGTGGGAGGTCGGAAGGGTGGGAAGGGAGCATGGTGATGGGAGAAGGGTCTGGTGTGATCAGAACAGACTCAGGTCCTGCTGCAGATAAGCACGAGGGCTGTCTGCTTTGGGGAGCACGTTGCAGCCCTTGCCCCTTATTAAAACAAGTCATTTTTTCCCAAACATTTAACACACAAACAAGCTTAATGATTTCTGTCCTGATCCCAGATGGGTATCAGGGCTTGTAAGCAAATGAATTCAAGAGCTGCCTACCTGCTCTTGGCTGCTAATTCAAAATACAAGGGAGTGGGGAAAAAACACAGGAATTACTATGCCCGGGGGTGAGCAACCTGTTCTGCTCATCACTGTGTGTTCCCACTGCATTCGAAGGCACTTCTCCAAGTTACCTGAGCCGTAGAAAAGTCTGTCCTGTGAGCTTATTTGACTTGTATTTACAGAAATGCCATTTTTTTAGCTACTGATCAAGTTTGCCTTTTGATAAATGCTTCTCTCTGACTTGCCATTGATGATGGCACAGAGATTTCCACTTGCCGGAGATGAGCCCAAGAGGAGAACAGTGAGAGGGCTTCTCCTCATTGTGCTGTGGCTACCACGGCTGCTCCTGCACCTGCCAAAGCCCATCCTGGGCTGCTCACATGGTGAGGATGCCAAGCTCTGTCAGCACACCCCATCTTCCTACATCCAAACCCAGACCAGCCCTGCTCTACCAGCCAAACTCTGTGCATGTTCCTCTCTTCTGACCCACAGTCCCCATCCATCCCATTTGTGAGCCCAACCAAAATTCTCCCAATAACCACAAATTTTCAGCTACCCAGCAGCATCTAATCCCTGTTCACTGCAACTGCTCTTCTACCCTCCCAGTTTCATGCCATGCCCTCAGCTGACTCACAACTCTGCCATGCCTGAGTTTTTCAGAGCAATCTGTCTTCCTCATTTCCTGATGCTTTAAATCTCTTTTCCTACTGTAATAGCTCAATGAAACAAAACATTCTCCTTAGAACCCTGCTAAAACTTTCCCCTAATAAAAGCTCACCAAGTTTTCTGAGCCTTTTTGAACTACCTACAGTCAGATGAATTATGCCACAGCTAAGCAAAATATAGCACAATGTTGTATACCCTGCAGTGCTGACTGTCTCCTCAAGGAAAGCTCATATTTCCATGGTCACGTAATGGCTATTTTTAGTGAACCAGTCATTCTTGTTATTTTCCTAGTCTTTGAAATTAAAAATAATGGAAAAAGAATTAAAAGGATTCTTCTAAAGGTTACAGTAGTCACATACTGTTTGCAAATTTGAACTGAAACTTCCCCCTCTGAGCTAATTTGGGGATATCAACTTAACAATATTCGCGTCATCATTGCAATCAGGCTCACATTATCATTTCCACTTAATACACCATCGGGACCAATCCTGTGGTGGCTGGGGAAATGTACTATAAGTTAATTCATTATTTCTGGTACAATCTATGCTTAATCGAGAGCTCTCGTTCTGCACAATGAATTTAGTTGTTACCCTGAGAGCAGAGAAATCAGTCCCAGGAAGTTCCTCGCTGCAGACCTGAACATCTCTGCCCCTCAGAGCTGCAGAAGTACTGTTGGCTTCGAGTGAGACGTGCTACGGAAAGTGGCTACTCCTGGCAGTGTTTTCTTAGCATGACGCAGTGAATTGGGGCACCTCACAGCAACGAGACCTTCCCTTTCTGTCTTTTGGACGTCTCGGAGCACCATTTCAAAACCTTTTTGTCTCCATGTGTTAGCATAGATTGCAATATTAATTTCTGTCCTCCCCTCCCTCCTGACATTGATTTTCCACCACTAGCCTTTGGCTGTCCAGTCCATTTTGATAGCAGGGTCTTCAGAAGAGCATCTCTCTCACTGTGTTTATACAGTGCCCAACTCCAAGGGAAACTGATTTCTTTTTTTTTTTTTTTTCTGGACCTTTAGCTGCTACTGTAATGCACATAATAATCATATTACATCCTTAAACTATCTGTCCTGTTTCAATATATCTGACAACCTTCTTAGAAAAAAAAGGGGTATGTATTATGCATATGTGAACAAGCTCTAACATCAAGTGGACAGCACATAATTCCAGATCATCCTCTGCGTGTCACAAAAAAAGAACTGTCACAATCCTAACATAGGGAAGGATAATTAAGATAATGGGTTGTCCAGCATGTTTGTACACCACTTAGCAGTCAACAACAGGATTACTGCTCAGTGCAGACCCCAGATCATTCCTCAAGCCTCCTTGCTAGCTAAATATAGTCAGGACTTCAGAATTAGAAATTCTAGGTTTTACCTTCGTATGTGTCATGAGATTTTCAGCCACCATAACTCTTAGAAAGGAAGCACCACCTTTCCTGATCCTACAAGCCACATGCTCTGGCAGTAGCTCCCAGGTGGGAGGTGACAACAGTTCTGCATGGGGTACCAGCACCTGGCTGTAGGATGGGTAGGACTGGCACAAAGCTACACCCTTGGGCATGTTAATGATGCCATTCTCAGTGATTTGTACAGGGGTATTTCTACCAATGTTCAGGGTTACCTAGCAGGGCCCTTCTTTTGGTCGGGGGACTCAGCTTTCTTATGGTACAAGCCATATGTTGGACACAAATCACACCTTGGCCACTTCTGCTTATTTTTGTAGTGTGTTGACTAAAGGAGGTGCCAGGAATTTAGTTACTTACTGCAGTTCCTACAAATACCAGCAGAGGTTGTATTGAAATGTTAGATAAACACATATGCAAATAATACACTGACTTTGATTCAGTCATGATGACTTTGCCAATAAATATACAATCACTTTATAATACATTACATTTGTATATTTTAAACAACCTAATTGATAGGAGCATGAAAGCATTAAATTACCATATAGCAAGACAACCACACCACACTAGACATCTATTAACATACTACATGTCAATCAGTGTTTTACCAATTAATGGCTATCTAATTATCTTGCTATAATGAGCTTGTTAAATGCCAATTAAATGGCAAGATGTTTGAATGCATTAATAAGAATGTAATTACACAGTTATTGGTGACATAATTTTCACATCATTAACTAGTAACTTATCCCTATTGAGTTTAATAAGTATATTCTTTTAACTTCCCATTGATCCTGAATTAGGATACTATTGCTGGACTGTTAACACTGAATGAGATGGTTGTAATTATCAAGATGATTATTGGAAAAGTTTCATGTCTCAGATGTTATAAATAAGGAATAACTGAAGAATCCGCCAGAGTAATAGCCAACTGAAAGTGTAACTACACTCTGTGCACACAGGGAATAACGTGGGGTGGAGCATCCCCTTCTTCTGGACAACAAATGTGCCAGAATCTGACTTCCTAACCTGGAAACTGTGGCTTGATCAGACTGCAGGAGGTCAGATTTCCCCTACCAGACTTCACTACCTGCGTACACTACCTGAGAAGGTGCCGTGTTCAGAGCTAACAGAGGTCTCCGCGAGCCAGCCACTGTTTAATCTGCTGCTCACAGCACTGCCAGGAGAGGAAGGGCCATGAGGAATGCTGAGGGAAGACACCCCAGGGGAGGACACCCCAGGACACCTCAGGAGCCGACAGGCTGGGATGATGCTCACCCCCCTCACTCAGTATTGCTCCTAGAGAAACAGCTCCTGCTGCCTTTTGGAGTGAAGGGTGAGATGTAGGAGAAGCACACAATGTGCTCCTGCATGGGGAAGGACAGCTGAGTCCAGAGGGATGAGTGCTCTGCAAGGGCTTGGTAGTCATTCCTGGCTCTCTTCTTTATCCTAAGGCTAGGACAGATGGCTTAATCCACCCTATCCTCCCATTTTCTGGGACCTCTGAGGCTGAAAAACATCAGTGGTACAGAGGTACCCAAATCCTTCAGGGCAGCGGCTATACAAACACCGGTACCAACAGCAGCTCCCCACAGAGCGGGCAGCAGAGCAAGTCAAAGCTGTCCACAGGAAACTGAGCTGAGATCTCTGCTTCAATCATTAGGGTGTAATAGCTTGTATAAAAGAAAATAGCCATTCTTCCATCCCAAATCTTTTATTTATGAAAAGGAAATAAATCACCCACTGCATTTCCACACCAGGAAAAGCTATTTAACTAAGCGAGCATGCGTGAGCCATGGCAAATGCACAAATAGCTCTGAGTTATCTCTTCCTTTTCCCTCTCATCCCATTTTTGTAAAAGATTGGGCTTATACCATATCTACTGTATTTAAAGTGAAGCAGGAGATTGACTGTCAGTTGCTGAATCAGGCAGTGAACTGAGATATGTGCACAAGCAGCTCAGTCCTCGACAGAAGTAGCCTCCCCTCATTAACCTTGGTGAGTGCTGCAGATCAGAGTACAGCCCAGGACATATCCTGCATCCCCAGCTCTATGTGCAATGCATGTGTCTGGTGGATCTTGCAGATCTTTGCCGGTGTTTTACAGACACCAGGAGATGAGAAGATGCTCTGTGGTCCATTGTGGCTGGGCAGAGAGCTGCAGCCTTCAGGGTTAAGTGTTTTTTCTTTAAAAAACTGGGGCCAGTGGAACTACCTCATTTCTCCCAAGGATGTAACCTAGCCCCTCTTCTAACATTTCTCCTTTCTCTTCCCATCTATCTTCCTGACTCCTTAAGCATTTTATTAAGAGACCTGGGGAGGTCTGCTGAATTCCTCTGCCTCCTGGGAGCTATCTAACAGGAATGTGTTGTTCCTGTCTTGGACAAGTAAAATGGGCAAATGCATACACAGACATCAGAGTAACATCATTTTCTATTGATCTCTACTGATCTAGGCACATTGCAGATGTGCTTTGTTGGTTAAAGAGTTGTCTTCAGTGGATACTTGTCAGGTTCCTTCTCTCCCCTCATTTTCATCTCCTTATAAGAGAGACAGTTTTGTGTGAAAACACAGAGGTGCTCTCCTTTCCCTCACAACAAAACAAAAATAAAGAAAGAAAAAAAAAGAAAAAAAAAAAGAGAAAAGAGAAACTCTCCAACTACTCTGCAGCATTTTTTGTTTGTTTGGTTTTTTTTGTTTGCTTGTTTGTTTTTTTCTTGCCCTGAAAGCAATATGAAATTCCTCTGAGCAGGTATGGTAATAATCATCCCTGACTGGAGTAATGATAGGTCTCCTGCATTGAAGCTCGTGACAGCAAAATCATGACCTGCTCCCCACAGGTATCAAATGTCACTAATTACCCCACCGTGCACTCAGGATCGGCATCTATTAGAGGAATCAAACTGTTATTCAGTGGTGGGGAGCCTCTTTCAAGTCCGTGCACTTTTCCCTTTGATGGAGAGAGGTGGCATCAGCACCATCACCCACGTTTGCCCTCTGCCATCGGCGCCATGCTGCACCTCGCTGCATCGCAGGGTGTGCAGGATTCGAAGCTGGGGATGCAGAAAGCTCAGCCGAAGGAGCAGCTCTTGGGGTTTGGAAAATGCTCGGTCAGAGCATGGGTGAGCCCACTTCTGAACTCTGCTGTTGCTGCTGCCCCTCAGTTCATCAAAGCCAAAGGGTCTGAATCTCTTCTCAGCAACATCCCATCCACATCCCGTTGTTTCCTTTGCCTCTCAGATAAATGGAGCACCTAAAGGAAATGGGTGGTTCCAGATGTTTTTTTAGGGCTAGCCTCATTCAATTCTAATTCTGCTATAACTGCATACATAAACTAACAGGATAACAGCTAGGGTTCAAGTTACTAAATTCCAATCCAAAGGTCCCTTGATGCCTGCACTGACTGGATTTGCTGTTTCAGACCCATTTGTGACGGGATTTTTACTTCTGGTCTCATATCTATTTCCCTATTACAGCCTTTCCTCCTTATCTTCCCATTTTTTACCTCCCCTAGGCTATTGTTTTGTCATATGTCTTTCCAACTGAAAATGGTAGCTAACAATTAAGAATTATTATTTATCGGCATGCTGTCTCTACTGTGGAACTCACCAGAAGAAAATAATAAGTCAGCATTGGTAATGCTGAACAATTTATAGGTTACCTAGTTCAGAGAGACACTAGAGCCCTTCTTCACACTGAAACATCCAGCACTGATCACTATTACAGCCAGAGCACTTACTTGGGTGAACCATTAGTCTATTGTAGCATAGAAATTCCTATAATGGCTATAAAACATATTTATATATCTATAAAATCAGGATGCTTTGGTCTAGTGAAAGCACTTAGATCCTTTGATGAAGAACAGCATATAGAGGCTGGATGTATGGTGAAAAGAAAGAGAACATCCTCCGCCTTTTGAGATCAGTGCTTATTTTCAGCCGTCTGTGAGGAAAGCCCGTCAGTTTGATGATTAATCTGAACCTATGAGGAACTTTGTAAAAAGCTGAGAGAATTCCATTATGTATAAGCTGCTTAAAAAACAGTGGCTCACTTAAGGTTATTACATTGCTGCTTTGGGTTATTTTTGTGTTAATTCAAACTCTGCAGTGGGTGAGACTCAATTTCAGTTTAACAATCACTTCAGTGCCTTATCCTTCTCATCATCTTCTGTACCTACAAAATTTGCAGTGTGGGATTCAGATAAATAAATACATGATTACACACACACTCCTCCTCATTTTCTCCATGACATTCTGTTTTCTGTGAATAAAGAAAATGTCTTTCAGGGTGGTTTCTTCCTTCTTCTTTCAAGTGAATGTTTCCAAAGGGCTTGTCTGTCCAGAAACAGATTAACTATCTCACCTTAGAGTGAGACCAAAACACAATTTTTAGTGTCAGAAACACAGTTTTTGATCCACAGAAGTTTTGGCTTAGAAATCCATCTAAGAACACACTTCTAAAGAGGCTTCTCAGAGCTGGCTCCATCTGAGGAAATAATTAAAGTATACATCGGCTCACCTGAAAAGGTGCTTCAGATGAACAGCCCTACTGATGAAATGAATAAGATAATGCGGACAGAGATTTTGCCCCATGCTCTTAGGGCCCCAGAAAAAAACAAAACAGAACAAAACAAAACAAAACAAAACAAACAAAAAAGTCATATTTGATAGCTTTTGAATTAGCTGTGCTTCACCCCAAGTCCCCAGCACCTGTGAGATGCTACCAGATGCACAGAAAACGTTCCAGAATGAATACTCTTTTAAAAGTACTGAAAACAGAATATTAAAATGCATGGGGGGGGGTGGGGGGGGGGGGGGGGGGGGGGGAGGGGGGGGGGGGAAGGCAGTCCTTTCCCTTAGAAGAGCTTTTCTTCATGGAGGAACTTACTTCTGAGAATGTCATTTTTTCATCATTCTATTTTCATACTCATATTCTTAAGATTTCCTAAATCCACATAAAGAAGAAAGTGACATTCTCTTTCAAACAGCAGCTGTCCTATCAGTCCTGTGAACTCACGCTTTACATGTAGGGTGAGACAGGCACCTGGCGATTAAAATTCAGCCTAAGCCACCCAGACTTCAGTCTTCTGCAACGTCATGGCAGAAGTTTCCAGCCACAGCAGTGAGTGGCTTTGCTCTCCCCATGAAATGCCTTTCCTTTTGGGGGTGGCTAAGGGCTGGGGTCCGTGAAACAACATGGGATTGTTTTATCAGGCATGTTCTTCATTTCCTCGAATTAAAGTGAAAGTGCGAAAGTTTAATTGTGCTTCCCTCCATGTCCCCTCCTCACAGAGCACTGGATCGGGGTAAATTGTGAATGCACTTAATTCTGCCCTCTTATAAGCTTATCACAAGTCTAGTAGCTCATTACGCCCTCTGTTTTTCTCCTGAGACTCCATAGAAATACAACAAGTGTAACTAACACTTTTCCTCATTTAGAACTGCAGGTGGTGGGAGTACGTGTGATTTCATTGTCTTTACCTTGGTAATTACAGGTCTGTTCCTATTCGCACTGTCTCAGCGGGGTGCTTGTATGGTACACGTAGTTAAGTCCTTTCAGGTGCTTGCAAGGTGGATTAACAGTGAATATGTATCACTGCACAGCGGTACCCGCTCTGGGGCACCTCTAATCGCTGTGTGGTCGAAGGGATGCTGGCACACGGGCCGGTCTGATGGCTTGTATTGACACAATGGCACTCTAAAGTCATGCCAGGAGGGCGAGGATAGCTGGGATTCAGGTGGCCATCTTGCAGAGTGCCTCCACATCCTTCAATATAGCACTTCTGCAAAGGGAGTGACATGCACCTAGCCCCAGCTATTGCCTCCCCTGCATGAAACACATCAATTCATTGCACTAACCTCCTTACTTTTTTTTTCTATTTTTTTTCCCCCAGCTGAAGGTGTCTGAGAATGCAAGATGTGGTGAGGTATGGGCAATGGCGGCAGGATTGACACAGCCTGTGATTTAATGCATGTGGCAGATGCATCTAAAAATGTAAATATTATAAATCTTTGATTTCAGCTCCTTATTCCTCTAGACGTTTGTGGTTGATAAACCAGGCTCCCTCAGGTCTGCCACCTTTCATCAGTGCACATTATGCCTATTAGATAGAAGTCAATGTGTAAAGGAAGGGATCATTGCATATACTTCCAATGACCATGCCTGTACGTTAACTGTATGTGTAATACACCACATTCATGTTAAACTTTGAAAAATACAGTAGCTGGAGCCAATGTTGCTGACAGAGTAGATCCTTTCTGAACTTCCCTTTGAATTCCCTTTTTCTCTCTGAGTCAGGATATTTGCATGAAGGCTGGAAGCCCTACCTTTATCCTATTAAAGTGCGGCGATCTTTACCTTTCCCCCATGGGAACAGTTTTGTGAGTTCAAGGACTGAATTCAGCAGCATGCATAAAAATATGCTTAAACTGATGGGATTAAATTTGGGTAAGGCAATGAAGCTTACAGCATGTGTTTATCCTTAAGCACAGGCTTAGATGCTGTGGTGAGCAAGGAATGCAATATGTTTGGAGCAACCCAAAGCCCTCCTTCCCTGGAGTCTTCGTACTCCGTGGCTGTCTCTTGGTCAAAAGAAGTCAAAGTCTGCCTGTGCAGCACACAGAGGCATGTCAGGCCTGCAGAGATGTAATGACTGTTTGTCTGCAAAGAAATCGTGTAGGGAGCCTAAAGCTATTCTGAAGCATCTGGAAATGATGAGTACCTTCATCTTCAATGTTTGTATGGGAAGAGACCAAACCCAGAGCTCTATAGGCTAAAATGGGATCCCAGAATGATACATTTCCAGAAAGATACTGACAGGAAGGACTGAATATGGAGTGCTAAGGGATTGTCATCTTGTATTGGCACATTAAATAGGGCAGATGGTCAAAAGTCAGAATCCAAGGTGCAGATAGCGCTGTTCTTCAGGAACACTCGAAATCTGACATACACCCCAATGTGCTTTGGACACCACTGGTCCCATGGACCGCTTATTTTTCGGGAGCCACAGAGAAAGAAACAATAGGTGTGCTTTTTACCTGCCGTTCTCTACAATCAAAAATAGAGGTGATTTATGGCTAACAGGAAAAATGTCTCATCAGCCATGGGGGGTTAGGGAGTTTGTCTGTTTGTCTCTAGTAATAGCTCATTCTTCTGTCTCTATAAATCCAAGTGCCTTAACAATAATCTTTGGCATCAGTTTGTATTAGCTCAGTAGTAGCTTCAATGGGGATCTGAAATATTTACTGTTTCCAATCAGAGGCTTAAAATCCAGTGACAATTCTCCTGCCTCTTTCCATCCCAAAGATAGCTAGCCAGAAGGATGCCTGGATAGTCCATGGCAATCATCTGAGTTGGAGCCTGTGCCTGAGTTACCTGCAATGCCTACTGACTGATGGCAAGGAAGTGCAGTCACTGACATTCCCAGGATTGAATCTCACTGAAACAAAGGATTCATGCTGAGAAGCTGCACAGTAACAGGATATGATCCAGAATTAAATAATATCTGTACCATCCATAAGAGGGGAAAAAAAGCTCTTCTCTTTCTTTTAGAGAAGGAGCTAGTCATACTTGACATCTTGTAGTTTGGGCTTTAAAGTCCCACCAAGGTCACAAATCCAGAGTAATTGCCTTTGTTGAAACTCTCGCCACAACAGATCCCGAAGGACTGCACTGGACTGTGAGACTGAGCTCACCTTTTCCTGCTGGGTTTCTTGGCCCATGGCAGGGCAGAGGCACATGCATGATCCTCAGAAGGGCTGCAATCAGCCAAAACACTTCACGTTGCATCACTCACCAGACCTGCTCACACTGAAGGCAGCTGAATACCCAAAGATGCATTGTGGCCCTCCACCTACCTGTGTTTGTGGTGCAGGAGCAAAATGAAAAGACCTATTTTTCTCCAGGGGAATGTAGGAAATGCTGTACATAATAGAAATCATGCTTCGTAGACCTCTCTCTATAAATAATAAGTCCATCATGTCCTAACCCATCTCATAGTTCCCTCCTCATTTTGCTTTTTTTTTTCTATATTTTCTATATTTCTGCTGTATATCTGCTTATAAATGTCACCATTTAAAATGAGAACACTTGAGGGATATTCACCTGAGATCTGAAATGATATTTTTATATTATGAGTATTAGAGAAAGATGCACAAGGCATCAGCAGAATGTTGCAACATGGATTATAGATTGCAGCTCAGCAGTTGGTGGGTTGGCTATTTCTTTTAATTGCTGATACTGTATTTCAGACAGTGCTGATCTTATGACAAATTGTTTGCCTCCTTTTCTGCAATTAAGGAATTTAGCTGAGAGTTTTAAAAGTTTTTCATATATATAAAATAAATACTCCACTGTACAAATATACATATGCCTGTATATGTATCATTATACATATACACGCATGTATAAAGGCATGCATGTGTATCTTATGGGAGTTCTGAAAAGGGACGTTTTCTTCCACATAAATGTAAAGCTTTGCTTGTGCTAACTGAATATGCCAGAATTTTGCTTTCACAGAATTTTGGTTTGTGAGGAAGTATTTTCCAATATTTTGTTCTAGTTGAAAAAACCCAAATATCCAATGGAAAGCTGTTTCAGTGAAAACTTTGTGTGTGTGCATGTGTATGTGCATTATTTTCAACCTCGACGTGTATGTCCAATTTCAGCTCCTGAACTCTGAATAAACTGGGCTCACCTCCAGAGTTACAGCTTTAAGGAACATAAGTAATTGCACCATTACCCTTCTTATTTGTTTAATTTTTTTTCCTCCAGCCTGTTCCGTTAGTTTATCATACATGTGGTCTAATTAAAGTTTCCTGCAGGACATTTCATCCAGAATAAATAATGACATTGCTCAGAAGGGCTCTAGTTACTTTTTTTTTTTTTTTTTTTTTTTCCCTTCCAACTGTGCTGAAAGGGAGGTTGCTGTCTAAAAAACTGCGCCTGGGCGGAAGAGACAGTTCTGTAATTGCATTTCCAGTCTTCTTTGTATTCTTTGTGTTATATGCTTGTACAAGGAGAAACTGGACAGGCCTGTTGGATAGCAGCCAGGCAGAATTGTCAGAGAGAGAGAGAGACCAGGATGAAAATGAAATAGGAAGGAGGGAGTGAAATAAAAAATATCAAGAGGGTCTCTCAGAACAATGACTTAAGAAAGTGAAAGTGGAGAAGAAAATAGTAATTTCTCTTTGTGTCAGCTTCCAGGATTTTGAAAATTGTCTTTTGCTTTCTGTTTTTGTGTGTGTGTGTGTTTGTGTTTGTTTTTTTTCCAGTTCTGACAGAGAAAAGTCTAAGTACAGGGGACATGTGTTTTGGAAATGGAGCTGAGACAAAGCATTTGTTTTCTGTCTAAAGTCGAAGTGTTGAGAAACCAGGGTACATGTGGAAGAGATGGCCAGGGCTTGAAAGTTGGGGCTGTGGCAGTCTCAAGGTCATTTTCCTACTCAGGGTGGGAGCGGCATTTCTTAGTTTGGGATTTATATAAATTAATTAATTCATTAATTAATTACTAAATACATATTCCAGATCACCCTACATCAGGCAGAGAGAGGACCAGCATATCCAAATATAGGGACAGTGCCCTGACCTTCATGCTGCTGAGTGTGAAGGGCTCTTCTGATTTTCCCTCTTCTACTCATCTAAATCCCTGCAGGTTTCAGTTTCGCAGGCTGAAGTGCTAGAAAGCCAGCAGCAGGCAGAATGGCCCTGCTTTGAGCAGGGGTGGGACTAGCCGACCTCCAGAGGTCCCATCCGACCTGAATATTTCTGTGATCTTGCTAAAGTCAATCACGAAAGCATCAATCTACGAGCATTTGCTAGCTTTACTCTTTGTTCCAGAAAGCCCACAAGTCACGGTCAACCAGCCTTCACAACTGATAAACAAAGAAAAGAAAGAATAAAAGGGAGGCAAAAAACCCTTCGAGCCTCAGGATGCAATTATTTGTGCAGGGGCAGATTGAGAACACCAGAAAAGAAAAGACAAAAGTAAATGTGGGTCCAGAAGTAGCTGAATGGTGAGCACGTCTCTTCCACACTTTCCTTGAAGGCACAGCGTGTAGATGTACTTTATTCATAATGACAATATGATGTGATTCATAGCAATTGCTTCTTCCCAGTAAATTATTCTAAGATGCGTTGTTGTGCCACGTTGCAATGGCACAAATGAATGATGTTAAAATACTGAGCAGACAAAATGATAACACCTGTTACAAAGCCACTTATAAACCAGAGTGCACAGAGGCATTTGTACCTGTCTCTATCACACATTGTGAGTTACACATCTTAGAATGGTTTATGAAGGAGAAGGCAATTTCTGTTATTCTGTATTAAAACATTTCTCAGTGTTCCCTTAATTTACAGACATCCTCCCTCTGTTTACTTGACATCAGCTCCTGCTCCCTGGCAGATCGTGTAGGAGAAAATTCACGACTGGCTCACTGCTCAGATTTCCTACCCAGGTCAGATCTGGGAGGAACAGAGTAACAATATCTCCATGTCAGTATTTTTAATCCTGCCCCTGTCCAACAGCAGCACACAATTACTCAGAGTGGAGAGCTGTAGGGAGCTGTACCCCTTTCCACTATGGGTGGCTGTAAGTGGTGACAGCACTGCCTCGTAAGGGTAGTGAGGTCCTTAATTTCTGCTTATTTGCATAGGTGCTCAACACGCGCGTGGGAGTTCACCAGGTCAGTGCCATTGAGGGTCTGCTTCCAAAAACTTACACCAGTGCTCCCTTATGCCAGCTGAGTTGTGCTGTCTAGGACATTCCCTGGGCAGGGCACTGTGCCTTTCACAGGCTGTCAGAGTCTCAAAGGACTGGTGCTGAGCATGCAAAACTCAGCCTGTGATGGCACACACCTTTGTTTCAACACTGCTTCCCAGCCCGCAGCCCCCAGGCACCAGTGTCCAACAAGAGCAGGGCAGTTGGGGGTGTCCTCCCCTGCCAGGCCATTGGCAGTGGGTAGGGCACAGTGTTACCACCATAGATCGATGAAGGATTAACCCCTTATACTGCTCTGCCAACAGCTGCTCTCAAAGGCAAAGCCAGGAACACGGTCATATTTTGGGGGTGAGAAAGGGGGAACAGCTTTTCTCTGATTTCTAGAAACTGGCTCCATCACCTGGCCAGGTATTACCTGTCTGCTATCCCCCATGGAAACTGAGCCCCAGCCCAACCGGTTTCACTGGTGTTTCTAGGCCAGTTTCTAGCCTTACAAGTGAGTTATTAAGCCTAATTTCTTCTTCTTTTCATTTTTTTTCCTGCCTTTTCTATTTCTTTCCTTATCCTTTTCTTTTTTTTTTTTTTTCCTTGATGCAGTGTGTCGGCTTTATTAAGATGCTACCTACAGGATTCTCTCCTAATGCTCACAAGTGCCTCTTCCTTCCAGAGGCAGCTGGAGAAATTGCTCCTCTAAGCACCAGACACTTAATTAACAATGAGACGAACTCTCTAGTTTGCTTGCTTTCTCACTCATTTGTCCTCTCTCACGCTGTCTGGTGCAGTGAGAAAGCGTGTAGCAAGGTCTTGACCAAACACTTTGAACTGCAATCATCTTGGGATACCCAGGGAAGCTAATTACCAGCTTTGTTTCTCTCTCCCTTACCCCTTCTTCCCTCTGATGACAAGCGGGTGAAGTGGATACTCGGCTTATCTTCCTGCAGACAGAAAGGCCTAGATTTCCCTCTCTCTTTCCCTGCTAAGGGGTCCCCTGTGAGATACACTCAGTGCCCTCCAGTGACATTGCTGACGTCTCTCCTCTTAACTTCTCGAGTCCCTCTTGGAAGCGCTGGGGAAGTAATTTGGCTCCGACCAAACTTTGAAGTTCAGGTTCTTCCAGGAGGGTTTGTCAGCCTGGAGACAGACAGCAAGGCCTCTAGGTCAGGTACCTGCCTTAGCTGTGGACAAAGACTGGCTGAGAAGCTTTTAAAGGCCCGGCTGAGGCCTGACAGGGCCGTGCACCACCCCGGGGGCAAGCAGAATACATGTGTGCTCCTGGAAGACCACACGCTGCCTCTTACAGTGATAATTTGCAGAAACTTTACTGTTTGTCTTCAAACCTGGCTCACTTTCCCAACTACCAACAGGCAGTAAGGGGTTCCTGAAGCTTTCTTATGGCTCTTTCTACATCTCTTCCTAAACACACCATCAGCAACAGCTCCCTCCCATCCACGTGTGCACAGGGCGCTGTCAGTGCAGTAGGTCACACTACAGCTTGTGCTGGGCTTGCATACAGATTACAGTGACCCAGAAATCCTGGTACAGCTCCTCCAACTTCACTTCTGAACCAGAATCTTTGTGTCCCAGGTCCTGTAGCCCCAAAAAAGCTTTGGTTGTTGTGGCCTGAGGAGTGAGATTCTGAAGAGGCATTTCAGGACCGTGGACTCTTCCTACAAAGATGGATAAGAGAACAAGTCCAGCTCCGTGACCCAGCAAGCTAAGATCCTGTTTGCCGACATATTTTGCTTTTATTTTTTATTTTTTTACCTGCAGATCACTGTACAGCAGTGAAAAGCCTAGTTAAAACAAGCCCTCAACAAGTTTAAAGCTCTGTGCAAATATTAGCTAATCAATCCTCAGAAATCCCCTCTCTGTACTGAGCAAGTAGATGTTGCGGGGCCTGGTTCAGCCTTACAATGCCACACGGCCTCACCAGTCCCAGGTGGGAGCAGGCCACACAGGAGCAAGCACACCATTGCACCAGCTCAGAGGAGACAGGCATTTCAGCATCCACCTCAACACTTCCACTGCCTAAAATACCTGTTGGCCATAGTGTTGTTTTAGACTCATGTGCATAAGACTTTTTTTTTCCCTAGCACTCTAATTTCCCTGTAATCCAGCATCCAATCTCCGACTCCTCCAGCCCTGTTCAAAACCTGATTCTTTCTTCTCTTAACATTGCCACAGCCACCGCCTTTCAGACTGGTGTTCTGGACTCCTCTGTCTCTCTTACTTCTCTGCTTTTAGACTGTGCCCTCTCCTTCCCTTTGGATTGGCACGTCCCTAGCTTTCCTTGGTTCCTGTCTTAGTTTCCTTGCTCCTGCCTTCCTTCCCAGGGTAGGTCTGCCTTTGTTTTATGCTTCTGTTTTTACCATCATCTTCGCTTCCTCCCATGGCTGTTACTGTCCACGTGGCTGTAATCCCACAGCATTATCCCTGTTGGAAGGAACCTGTGTGCATTATGAAGTGCAACCTCTTCAGTCCTGGTAGGCTGGGCTGTGTGTACAGCAAGGAGAGCTGAGAGAGATTTCACTACCAAGCTTACGTAAACAGCATAGACCTTGACTTACATGATTTCTCAACAGCAGTGAGCTTTATACGCAGATCTCTTTTGGACTCTATGTTGCAAATGCTTTATCGATGCCAGCTGTATCAACATCTGGGTTCCTCATGTGCAATTGCTTTGTATAGCCTGATGTCTTTAGGTTTGCCTTCATGGACCAGAGATCATTAGCAGCAAGAATCCTTTAAATGTTGACTTGGTTAATTTGTCTGTCAATGAGGTCTCTCTTGCAATTTAATACGAAGCTGAGAACGTTGAAAGTGAGCGACTTGCATAATTCCTTAGAGAGGGCTTTGTTGCTGCTTCTGCAAGGAAGACTTGCTTTTCGGGACAACTGAAGATCACCAGGCACCAAGGTTGGGATGGAGACAGGGCTGTATCCCGCCCTATTCTGAGAGGCCATGTCTGTCGAAAGTTTAAAAAATCACTTGTTCATTGGCTACTCCCTTGTTATGTGTGGGCTGGGCTGTGCGAAATTATCAGGCTATGAAGCAAACACATGGTTTTCTAGTATCTGAGCACCAGGTACTCCCTTCTCTGCAGAAAATGAAGGTGGCCATGAGCACTGGCCAAGAAAAATTTGCATCAGTGGGTGTTGCAGCTTTGATTCAGCATTTTATCTCATTTACTCAGCCTCCAGCAGAGCTAGGCAGATACTGCAAAAAGAGCAGGAAAACAAATCTCCCCTCCAGCATCTGCTCATATGCAGAAGTAAATTCATTTTATGCTTCTCAGTCGTTGAAAGCTCAGAGTGAAAGAACAGTGGTGCTGCTGGCTTGGCCATCTTTCCAGGGCTGGGATCTGAGGGTACTTCCCTACTCCTGCCGCAGGTTTCTCCCTTTGCCTCAAATCAGACAAATAAACTATTCGTGTCTCAGCTTTTAAGCTTTAAAATGAGCAAACTGCTTCTCAGTCCCCCAGGGATACCCTGTCCCCAGATATCATGGCAGATGCTTACTGTGGCCATCTGGGACCTGGAGGAAAAATGCTGCTAGATGTGCCCAGCCATCCCAGAATGAAGAGAGGTGCCCACAGCGGAGAACACCTAACCTAGTGTCTGTTTAGACAAGTGCTAGGACATACCCCATATGGCTCTGTCATTTGCAAAACTGCTTCTACACATGGTGCCTAGACCCCCAGAACATAAAGCAATGATGATGTCCAACAAAGCCCAAACAGCTCCATTACTGCCCTGGCTGCTCGCATGTTAAAACAGCAAGACTCACACCTTGGTGTTCATTTTAAGGCTTCCTGAACCAAAACTAACTTATCTGGTCTTTCTTTCTTTTATATTTTTTTCTTCCCCTGATATTGTGTGTGTTTATTATCAAAATAAATAACCACATGAAATGCAGAAAAGAAGTAATAGGAAAGGGTTTGGTGGGGGGTGTTCCCCTCGAAGTCTCCATCTCCTCCTACAGAGCCTACATAAAAGCCTCTTGAGAAAGATAATAAAATAACAAGCCAGGCTAGTAAAGTGGGGAACAATCAGGAGTCGTGTAAGATGGAAAGCGGAAAAAAATAGTAATAATAAAAACAAGAGTGAAAATGATATTTCAAAAGTGCTGGTGCTGCACAGATCACAGTTTTTAAGCCAAAAGTGTGGTTTGAAGATGGTAATAAAAATAATTAACTTCAGGACCCTTCTTTATTCTTCCACCCCTTGTTCCCGCCTACAGAACCTCACAGAATCCTTTGGAACAAAAGCAGATTTTGTCATGCAGTTTAATACAGCAGGTTTAAGGTCTGGGCTGCAGTGTTCATGAATGGATGGTTATTTTGGCTGAGAACTAGCCTCTATAGGGATCCTCCTTTCCTTCCATTCTCTTTACCAAAAATGTTGGAAAAATCTGTATTTTGAAATATGACCCTTCAGCTAATGCAACACACCAACGTAATTCCCAGTTCTCTACCTCTTGTTCTCTCATATTAGTGGTTAGGATGGCTTTGCACTAGCTTTGCTCCTGACCAGAGGAACTTAAGTGATTTTTTGCAATAATTATTCATTTCAAATGGAGCAGTCTTTTTTTATCTTCCCCTTTGTGTCTGCCATTAGCCCTGTGCACCAGGCCCAAATCAGGAAATGTGTTTCATGTCCTCATGGGGCCAGCAGTTCTTTGCCACAGCTGCTTTCATTGCCCCTCTTGTGAGGTGCTGGGGTTCTTGTACCAAACTGGATGGGTCACGCCAGACCAGAAGAGTCAACATTCCCAAAAACAGTGGGATCTTGAGGGAAATGTTTAGAATAAGGGCTTTCTGAAGTGGTTTAGTCCCCTGCTTCTCTGCTGCTGGAGTGTGTGTCTAAAACAGGAAGGTCAAAGTCTAAATTTTTGGATGAATTATTGTTAGGGCTTAAAATCTGTGCATCTAGGGGAATGGCAATGGCTGGCATGGCTGTGTTGGATTACTGTTATGCCTTGGCCCGAGAAGTTAGCCAATAATCTGTCTCTTGGAAACTGGTTCTTTTGGAGATTTTGACAATGGAGCCAGGTGTTTCTTTGACAAGTGATATTATTTCTTTACAAAATGTGTTTGAAATCCCAGTCCCCAGAACGTGGTCAGCATTGAGCAGTTTCCATGCTTACAGCTCCAAGCCTGCCTTTTCCAGAAAATTCATTGCCCCAAAGAGCATATTCTCCTGCTATTTCCCACCCCACAGGGAATCCATACTTTTTTTGTTCTCCCCAAAATCCACGCATTTTTTTATTCTCTTTTGCAAGCTCAGTCAGTCTCCCAAGAATGACTCAGTTGACCTGTGACTTGTAACAGACCGGAGCTTATGCAATGCTTTCCACTTCTTCAGGTCTCCTCTTCTTCGTCCTGATGCTGATGACTCTGCTACAATTCTAAGAAGGATCTCTGGTGACACATCTCCTGATAGCCATCTTTGAACATGGTGTATAATGACTCAGCTGAGTGCAGCAACACAGAACCAATGGCTTTTCTTGATTATACATGTATAGAGATATATGAATGAGTAGGTTGGTTTTCTTAAAACATCTGATCTACTATAGCCATGATCCCTAATGCAACGCAGCTCTAGCAAATGCCAGCACTTGCTGACACGTGAGCATTTCGTCTGTGTCTTGCAGTCTTTGCGGTCTGGGGCAATCTCTTCTCTACACAGGAGGAAAATGCCTTGTTATAAAGAGCAAGCTCTAAGCAGTGCAGGGAGGGAAGGGAGAGGTGGGTGGAAGGGGGAATTATCCACTCCTGTCCTCCTGGCTTAGTTCAGCAGAGCACATCCAAGGAGCGGGGCTTGGATTTCACAGCTCAACGGCGAACGCTGAGTAAATCTGGCAGCGTCTCTGCTTCTGGTGCAATCAGGTGGAGCTCACAACACATGCTGTTGTTTGGGGCTGCAGCTTTTTTAATTCCTCTCTCTCAAGCACTCCCGCAGACTCCCTCTTCCATAATTAGGGTTTTTTTCTGAGGACCCCCACCCCAGTGAACTGAGGCAATGTTCTTCAGGGTGGTGGTGGGGGGGGACTGCAGAGCAGAGAGGTCATCCTCTTGGCTGCCTTGGTGGCTTCAATGTGATGAAACATGGAAGGACAGGAGATTCAAGCTGCTAACATGACCCAGGCATGGGGCTACTTAGCTGTGCAGAGCTCTCAGAGCTCCCTTCCACTGCAAAAACTAAAAACTAAAAAAAAAAAAAAAAGTAAAATTGTAAAATGCATTGATTTTCTTATTCAGCTGAACTTCCAATCAGCACAGGCCTGCCAGGTCCCAGCTACAGAAAAGTACCCGGCTGGCTTGGCCATGTTTAAAACCATCACCAGCAATTTGGTACAGCCAGAGGATAGCTATGTCACCCCTGAAACCTTTTTGTTTTTATTTTTGCATGATCCTTAAGTGCTTTTGCTTGCTATTTTGCCTTTAAAACAGAGAGATTTTTTAAAAACCTACTTTTCCCTGGGGCACCATCAGATGCTAATAAAATCTTTAATTAATTCAGATTCGGATGAGCTCACATTTCTCTTGCTAGCTCACAACTTCAATCAAGTTTTTTTTTTTTTCTTTCTGTGACTCTGCTTTCATGCCACTTTTCACTGCATTTCTGATTTATCTGGAATTGTGCTATATGGGCATATTGGCAGGATCTGGGATAAAAGAAGACTAGGATGAGAGAAATCATTAGCACAGGATGTATATTCTGGGTGGGGATTTTTTTTTTTTTTTTTTTAAACCCAAAAGGTCCTATTGCTATTATGAATCCCCCAGGAACTCTTTAAATTACAGACAATTTGCTTGATTGGACTGCACTGGTCTTAAGCATTAGAGAGAGACAAATCACTCTTAACAAACGTTAAATCAAATAAGATAGACAGAAATCTTGATAATGTGAAATGAATTCTGCAAAATTAAGACATCTGCCGAATGCTCGCTCCATAATAAAGCAATAATCTCCCTGAAATGGGGCCTGTCTCATTATCAGTTTGAAGGCTGGTGTGAATGATCTTATCTAATACTGGTTAACTGAAGAGGATTAAGTGGTACATGTTGTTTTCTGGGCCCAGGAAGTAGGAAAGCCATCTGTCTGCATGGCCGTCAGTCCTTCCAGGGTCAATCTCCCTATTCACTTGCCATCTTTTGGGTCAAAGATTTACCATGCTGAGTACACAAAGACTTCCAGGATTGTCTGAGAGATGCTTTTCAGATGCCTTCATGCAAATGAAGCCAAATGAGTTTTCCCTGGAGCCTGAGCCTCTATTCTAGAGACAGAGGCAGGCAGGAGATGTCTTCCAGGCTGGGGAGAGGCTGCACAGAGACCTCCTCCTCAGCACTTGCACTCCCAAATCTGCTTGCTCGGAGCACCCTGCAAGCCAGCAGAGAAGGCTGCTGGCCAGGACGGGAAGTGCACGCAGGGGCAAGGACAGCTCTTAGGAAGGACTTTTTTTTTTTTTTTTTTATAGACTTTCATTTTTCTTCCTACCTCAGCTCCTTCCTGGAATGATCTTAGAGGACAACCTGACCTGGAGTCTCTTCTCCTACCCTCTGCTCTTAAATGGTTGATCAATAAGCCCAGGAAGGAGGAAAGAAACATATGCTTGAATTACCTTAAAATATACATGTGCCCATGTAAAGCAGCTAGGGATTGAATTCAGCACTCAGAAGACTGAGGAACGATTTCTTCTGCTTCCCCCATGATGCTTGGCAGCTCCCCTCCACCCCCGAGCTGCCCTGCAGGAATCTGTCCATGACACCACACTTTTGCGAGGAATTCTGCTCTTTTCCTTCTTCTCCCAGCCTCTTGGCACAACTTCTATATGGAAAAGGGAGATTTAACTGAGAGATGCCATGCTCTGCTGGTGCTCTAGGCACCATGCCTCCGAACGCACCTTCACCTGATCTGTTGTGAATTGCCACAGGGTAACCTGCCCTGCATGTGTTGTGCAATCTTGCTGCAGATCACAGAGCACTGCCTACTGCATAAACAAAGTGCCACGGCCTAGGGCAATATTATAATTGAATAGATATAACAGATTATTATCTGTTTGATGTGCAACATTGAGCTGCAGCACTCCCTGTCATATTCCAGCAGACCGAAGTCAGGGACTCTTTCTAAAGCGTCCGTACAACTGGGGAATGTAAGCAAAAGGCTCTCAAAATAGTAATAATAACACGACATATCTCTAGGGCTGACAAGTATGTTGAGTACTGCAGTTTCACCCGTAATCTGTCATAAAGTTAGACAGTTCTATCAATGGGGAAATAAACAGCCGGGATAACAAAAGGTGAGTGCTGAATAACAACGCTTCAGCTCCCTCCAGGCTTTATTAGGATAATTGATTTTGGAACATTAATAAGGATATTGATTAGCTTCAAGGAACTGAAACTCGGGGTGAGGGAGGAAGCAGGGGAGGAATGAGCAGTTGCTCTTGGCTACAGACCCGTGGTGAGAGCAGGAGCCCTGCTACGAAGTGTCGATCAGCTGTGCCGAGGGATTAACTTTTATCTTTGACGTGAATTAAGGAAGTGGTTTCTGCAAGCGTGCCATCCACATGATGAGGACCCACAAAATTACAGAGCAAGAGTGCTCCAAACATCACCAGGCTTGTCTTATCATCTGCAGCCTCATGGGCAGTTTCCATTTCGTGAGGCAGCTTTTCAAACCAGGCAGGGCAATGGTTTGACCACGGCCAGTCTCAGGGTGAGAAAGTCAAGCAGGAGGTCTGTGTCGAGGAGGTTTCCACGCAGCAAAGGGCTGATTAGATCAGGACTGTAATCACAAAGCGAGGTTTCACTGATCAGTGAATTTCCAGGCTAAAAGAGAGCTCTCATAAATATGGAATTTCACTTTCTTTCTTTTCAAGATCATGAAGTTCACGTGATTTTTTTTTCCTTGAAAATTTAAAGCACGGGCTTTCTGATACATTTTAAAAGAAGACAATTCCTTCCAGCCATCAAGCGAACAAAGTCATTGGCTCGTGCTCACTCTTCCAGTAAAATAATAGCTTTGGGTAATGCTGTATCGTCTGGCTAAATAAGAGTGAGCTTGCATTTTAGATACTGCTGTGACTTAACAGAAGTGTCAGGTGGCTTCTCAGGGTCTTATTTTGATTGATTTAAAGAAGAACCTGGACCTGAAAGTGATCACTGGCCAAGTCTGCAGATCTTGAATCTACAAGTTGTTACACTCGTTGCTCTACACAAACACAGGTACATGTTTCAAGGAGTTTCACATAACTGGGTGGGATGGGGAATGAGACAAATTCAGAGGTAGAATCTCCCAGGCCCAGCTTTGCGTCTCAAAATCAGTTTAAGTCCTTGTACATGCCAGAATTTTAATATCATTTTTGGTGGGTCTCTAGTGATTGCAATGTATTCATTTCTGACTGTGAAGCTTTCAGTAGTTTTTTACTGGTGCACAGTTAGATTATACAGTCCCAAGGAAGCACATAGTGACCGTAACCTACCACAAAAAAAAAAAAAGACCGGTTGAATTCATATGAATCTTCATCCAAGAGCTTACCAGCAAAATGCCTAACAAGTCCTGAAATGCAACGACAGCAACCAGCTGCAGCCCAACCTGCCCATTTCTGTATTAAGACATTGTATTTCCACCTTTTATCCAGACGTCACTTGGCCACTGGAGGCAGCCACCCCAACACTTGCTGCGCAAGATGAACAGACTGAGGATAGCTCTTACTGGGAATTATATCCCCCTGTGTTTCGAATAGTCATTCCAGGATTTTTAGCATTTCCTCCTCCATCATCAAATGCCTAGCACAAGTCGGGAAGATGCTCATACTCTTTGATCATGGATGAGGAGTGAGAACTGAGAGTGAGTTTCCTTCTCTGCCATTTCCTGCATGTTTCTGAAACAGGGAGATGCTTTTGTCACCTTGCTGCATGCAGACACGTGCAGATCACTACGAGGGCAGCAAGGGCTTGTGACACGTGGCTTGGCTCTTTCGCCTCGGCTCTTTTTCACATCCGTGCAGCCGTGTACACATGCACAAAGAGAGGCTGATGCCCACCTTTTGTCTTCCTTCAGCTTCTCATATATCTTGGTCCCCAAAAGTAGATCGTGAGTAGATTACTTAGAAGAATGAGACAGTGGATAAAGATTATAATAGACAGGTAATTATAATAAAGAAATAATTATTATATAATGGGATAGATACCTGGATGGATAGATGTAGAATAGAGATCTGACAGTTTTTTTTCTCTTTTGCAAAAGCCCTAAAATAAAGGAACTCTTAAACATACATAAATCATCTAGCTCCAGGATAGGAGCAAAGACAAGTTCCCATGGCAACAAGATCTATGCTGTAAAGCTGCGCTGCCCTTTGTTATGTATCTTTGTGATATTTCTCTCAGACATGTCATTGGCAATTACCCACAGAAGGAGAGCTCAAATTGTTCGGGAGCCCAGCAGATCCACCTTACATTATTTTCTGTAATTAATGAGATTATTGAATTTCCACGCTAATAAAGTGTGGCAAGGAGTCTGAAAACAACTCCTCTCTGAACCAATTTAGGGTGATTCCTCAGTGCTGCGCCCCCACCCCTCCGCACGCACACCTCTGCACAGACCTTGGTGCGGAGGAAAAAAAAAAAAATAGCATGAGCCCTCTGAAAAGCTCTCCTGCTCTGCTATGAGTCAGCTTGCTGGAGCAGCATTGACGTTTCTGTGTTGCCAGGAGGTGAAACCCTGTGTAAATGTTCCTAAAAGCAGTTTTCGAGCTATTCATCTTTGATAACATTGTTTCTTTATGAATGCTTGAGCTTCACTTAGCTGCCTATGCATCACTTTTTGACAGGTCTCCATCTATTCTTCTGCTGCCTGCATGCAGAAAGCTCTCTCCTATACAAAGAAGAGGCGCTTGCTGGAGTCAGTCCCCTCTGAAGCTTTTTTCCCATGAAGTTTCCTTTCCATGGGGGCTTTATCCTGCCCAGGATGCCAGCAGCTCACCTTCTCCCACAGTGGGGCAGGGAAGGAGCGGGATGTGATGGTGCAGCGCTGGGACAGCCAGCTCAGGCCCTTCGCAAATCAGGATGCCATCTGTGCACTGAGCAGTGATGATTTTTTACGTGTTCTTCAGCTCTTGAGGGCTGAGACACACAGAGACAGGGCTTTCCCTTCCTCTGTCCCACTCCCCAGCTTTTCCCCGGTCTTATTTTTTAACTTTAATTATTATCCAGAAGAAAGAAATAATGTGAGAGTAGGCAATTCATAGCAAATAACGAGGAGGGGACTCCAAGATAAAAAAAAAAAAAAACAGCGTGGCCTGGCCCTGGTGTTACTGAGGGCATGGAGAAGGACAACCTTTGCCTTGCCATGCCACCTGCTAAAAGAGGGGTCAGCACCCCCACCAGGCCACTGAACTAACCCCATGTCTGCTGGTAAACACTTCAACATCTCCTAATGCTATGTTGATAGATAGTGAGATGAAACACAGAGGACTCATGCCAGCATATCGGAGAGTATTGAAGAGTCATTACTTCATTTTGCAGCTGTTTTTTTTTTTTCTGCAGTAATGCTGTTGTGGGTCTTTTAGAGCTGCTTCCTGCTATTCATCTCCTTCAAAGGTTTCTAACTTGCATCTGCCTCCTCAGCTCCTGGAAGCATTTTGAAATTCTCCCGAAACGTGTGCTTTCGGGAGGCAGAACATGGCTAGGATCACTGCAAAGTCCTTCCCCTGCCTCTTCCGCTCCTTGCAATAACAATAATTTATCAGGAAGGTGTTTGCCAGGCCCTTGACACCGTGTGGGAGGTGCAGGGAGACGAGGCCCCGAGGACCTGACATTCTCCATAGACAGCAGCAGTCGAGGCAGAAAGTGCAATGGACGGCTGGGGGCTGATCTGTCTTTCAGCACTGCAACTTATCTTCCCGCGGCGGCAGCTCCCTGCTGCTCTCCCTCCAGATGAGTTACCGTGTTGGGCTTTCAGAAAACAGTTCCACAAAGAAATATTTTGCCTGCTTTGCTGCGGAGCCCTCCCGTCTTCTAAATGTGCTCCACACCGTCACGCAGAGCACTGTGGGGCTGAGCAGCACAGTCAGGACCTCTTCATCCTGCTCCTAATTCGAGCACTGGCCTTTTGGATAACCATTTTTCTCCTCCTACCTTAGCAGCTCTCCTTGTAGAGAAAGCCCTTATGTCTTTTTTTTTTTTTTTTTTTTAAGTGCTTTGTGTTTTAACAGAGGAAAGCCCTGAAATGGCATTTACACCCACCTGATATTTTACTAGCCTGATTTCCCTCTTGCTTCTGTTCAGATTTTTTTCTATTCTTTTCTCTCTACCTACCTACCCACCTATCTACCTATCTAAACTGTCTAATCTCTCCGGGGTAATTCTCTGCATGTTTCCAAGACAAAAGTGGTTATGTTCTCATGTTCAGATATGTTCTCTGTTCAAACCCAATTACAAACTTCTTATTTCTCACAGGTTTTCCAGCTACCTGCGCTCCTGGTAATGATCAGATAAATATCTCTGCTCAATGTTTCACCATTCTTCTTGCTGCAGTTTGCCAACTAATTGAAAAGCACTCTGTTTCCATGTGAATATGTATTGAAGAGCTCAGCTAGTAACCGAGCCAGCAGCAAACTGCTGTATCTATAGTTTGGCTAAGGCTGCTTTTTCTGAATTATTGGCAAGTATCAGGATCAGAAGAACCAACGTACTTTCTTTAAAGCTGAGCGGAAATGTCAAATTCTGGTGCTTAAGAGCTGTATAGTGTTGAATTTCTGCTGATATGACACAGTATCTGGTAAATCATATCCCAGAGTGCAAAATGTCTTAGAGAAAAGCACACAGCTTCCAAAATGAGTACCCATTCACAGGGAACACCATCATGTTGAATTGGCAAGTTACATCCTTAAGTTCAGAAAAAGCAGATCTTTGCAAATACTTTGAGGCTTCTTTCTAATTTCTAAGTTTAATTAAAGGCAGCTCTTGCTGTCTTGTCACACCTGCATGCCTGCATCAAACATGAGCCACAAACAAGCCTGCAGCATTGCTCACAGACCCCGGGGCAATGCTCTCCTGGATGAGGAAAACAACATTTTCCTGACCATCTCACTGCAATTCTAGGCTTAATACACCTGTGTTAGGAGGAAATTGGTCACAGCAAGGAGAGTTTAGAGTTTGACTATAGATTTAAGGCAGGTTAAGTACCAATCACATCCCAAAGGGGAAAATGGGAGCTCTAGTTTCTCCAGCCCTCGGTGAACTCTGGCTCATAAACCACCCCAGCACATCAGCTCTGTGGGAGGGAGGGGTGTAGTTCGGCACTAAGGACCACCTGAATTCCTTTCCTTCAGAAACAGTCTCTCTATTCATCATGTCCCACGTAGCCAGGGCTTGGGAGGGAAGCGTGACCAGCCAGGCTTGGAGATGACAACAGCCTCCTCGGCTCTGACTCAGCCTCACTGCCACCCTCTGCCCCTGCACAAGCTCTCAGTTACTGCTGGCTTTCCATTAGATCCCCATTTTTTAATAATATGCAAAACTTTGAAACAAGAACTGATCCCCAAAGGGCTCATTGCCATTGAGCTTATATGATGGGAAAATCAATCTAGCCAGGAACTGTTTACTGTTTCCTTTCCCTGGAAAATTTACTTCTGTTGGCCACTGTTGGGACAACATACCTCTGCTCTGATCAGTACAACAGGTATTACATTAAACGAAACATAAATCAAAACAAAACCAAGCCCTTTAGCATGAAAGTAGTTTGCTCTTGAGAGCAAACTGGAAAGGAGCTCAGACCTAGCAGCTGCCTCCTGTCTTGCTCTGCACAGAGACCATCACTGGACAAATGATGGAAATTATGCTTTGCCCAGAATCCTTTTTTTTCTTTTAACTTTGCTTCCAGTCTGGCTTAGAATCAAGCAAACCACATCATTCTCTGCAAGAGAAAACATACCCCAGGGATTCATTTAGGATTGATTTAAACTTTCTAGATCAGCAGTGTTTGTTTTGATATTCATTGTTATTTTATGGACAACCTATTAAGTCATTTCAATTAGAAAAATTGATCTAAATGAAAATTAATTTGGAGAAGAAAAATAAAACTGTGTTATTCGAAATGGTATTTTCAATGTTAGTATTCATTCCCTCTCGTTTCCTTTCCTCCAAAACAAAATTTAGGCACAGCTTGGCATAATTCAGTAATGCATTTCGGTCTTGACAAAACTACGTTCCCCGATTTTAAGTGGTTTTGTCAAAGTTCTTCCAAACTGTTCCACCTTCAATTTACCTCTGGCCTTTACTGCTTTACCCTCTCCCTTGGCTCCTGTAAACTATTACTTCAAAAAGAAAACACATACAGATGACAATTTTCTATGAACCTTTCTGTTCAGACCTTCTATTAACCTTTCCCTTTGTACATAAAAACACCAATAAAATAGAATCTCCCCCTGGAATCCTGCAGAGATTTGTTCCTTTTTGGACCTAATACAGAGGTTTTCGCCCGGCCGTGTTTCACTTACTGTTTACCTTTGTTTTCTTTTCTTTCTTCTCACGAGGCTGGTTAGAAAATCTCAAAAATCCATCCAAATTATAAACATTTTTGGCATATTTTGCCAGTTGCCTGTTAGCTTTTATAGGCTATTGTGCTAGGAGAAGGAAGCAAAAGCCTGTGGAAAGAAGACTGCAGTGAAATATTAGCCTGATAAGTGATAATGTTCCCTCCAGGTACTGCGAGTGTAGAGATAGCCATACATATGATGCTTCCTGCTTCTTGCTAATAAACTTACTTTCCTGCTGGGCCTCGCTGAGTGTCTCTAATACAGCCTCCTCTCAGTGAGGAACCTGGTGGTGCAGTTTTCATGGGCAAGCACTTGGGCTGAGACCGTGGACTCCTAAGGTGGGCTTCAGCAAAGAGGCACAGTGGTCCAGTGGGACAAGCAGGGTAAATCATCCTGCCATCAGGAATCCGAGTCCATGAAGGAGGGGAAAACAAATGTAAAGACTCCAATCATTGCACCTGTCACTGCTCTTAGGTGCCCTCTTCCTAAAGAATCAGTCCATTGCCTCCTTGGCCAGGTTTAGGCTCTCGGTAAAGAGACCTTATTCCTTCACCTGCAACGTGACAGTGTTTACATGATTTATAAGCATCTCAGGAAAAAAAATCTTTCTGGATGTGACATCTGTACACACCCACGACCCTGCCAGAATAATGAGCATGTTGAATAGTTGAAAGCAGAGAAATGCTAACATTTACAGGCTTTTAGTGCTTGACACAACACTGAACAATGGAAGCAGCAAACTTTCACAGGTAAGTGAAGCAGGCAAGGGGTCTCTTTCATTTCTGATTTTGATAGCTTTGCCACATAGTCGTGACACAGTTCAAACACTGCTACTGCAGCATGCCATGCTTTTGTGGTAATGAAGACCTTCAAGGTGTGCCATCAAGCGTGGCAATTGTCATTGTCGTTATCATCCCAGTCCTCCTCTTTCTCTTTATTATGGCATGGGAATAATACAGTTTTTCAAAACTTTTAGGGTGTTTTTGCAACCCATGGAACAGAAGAGTGAGAATCACTGCTATTGGATGTACATTAGAAAATATTCATTGA
Organism: Cygnus olor; assembly: GCF_009769625.2. NCBI lineage: Eukaryota > Metazoa > Chordata > Aves > Anseriformes > Anatidae > Cygnus > Cygnus olor. Next base: position 11,500,097 of record NC_049178.1, read on the forward strand.
ATTGCAAATGTTTTCCAGCAAGGAACCCACAAATTGCTTGTTTCTTGGTTATTTTTCTGCTTATAATTCATCTTCTGCAGCTGGCTATCTACAGACTATTGTTTCTTCTCTCTGATGGCCTGGCTAAATAAAGGTATACTAGCAGCTAGCTCAATACTGCACCATATCCCAACTAAACATGATTGTGAGTTGAATGTATGAAGTGAGCTAAAATACATGAAGCTTTGGGGAGATTTGCAAATAACATCTAGATATTTGCAAATAGCAAATAATCTGATCCCGAGAATTGAAATAAGCCAAACTCAGCCTTTCCTTTTCAAACAAAGTCGTGCATCACAGTACAGGAGCAGGAGTCTGTTTATTTGATGACGGATTTTTTTTCTAACCCAGCTAGCTATAATTGTTTGCATCCCACAGGTTTGGGATTTTTTCCCATTTTCCTTCTCTTTCCTGATCCAGCATGGGTCAGAGCAGCTTTCTAAAATTTAAAATGCTTTTTAGCTGTAATTCTTTCCTTACAATTTAATATTTTAGAGATTAAGCCAGCACGTCCAATATGATTTCATCCCGAAGTCTGATTGCCACATTTCTATTCCCAGCATGTTGAGAGATAGGCCTCATGGTAACTGTGAGCTTTTTATTCAGGACACCTCGTCTTTGATCTTCATAGCACAAAGCATGGAGTGCTGCTCAGATAAGTTCATGGGAAAACTGCTGAGCAGAACAGGGCATGTAGGGGAAATGTGAGCTGTGATGCTGAGAGCTCTGCTGCACAGCCACCTGCTTCTACCTGCTCAGTGGCTACTGGGAGAAGGGAATGGCTTTGCTGGTTTGCATGAAGACAAAGACACACAAGTCCCCCACAAGGTACCTGTCACCTGGACAGGCATTGCTCTTTTTTATCTTGTGGCTCAGGATGATGGAGAGGGGGCAGATTTTGAAGCTACTGCTTCCAAGAGAAAAGTAGATGGTGCCTTTATAGTCTCTAACTGGCGCCCTTGTCCTTCTGGCTGTGCAAGATCTTCGTAGGATCAAGGCATTTGGTCCCTCTCACGCAAGTCTTTATGCACAACTTCTTTCGGGACTTGCCTGACCTTGACAGAAGAAACTTTTCTCTAGGCAATCAATGGTGTTGCTTGGAAGATGACAGAAAGGTCTATTACACTTGCATGAGCTTGAGTCTGAGTATACAAAGCACTTCAATTTGCATCCCTCGCTCTGCTTAACCACAGTCGAGTACCTTTTAGTGGGAAGCTGGTATCCCTTCAGTATTTGGTATCATCTTAATCTCCCCTCCTCCTCCCCTTGCGCTATGTCTCTGTCGATACCCAGTCCTAGGAGCAGACAGCACAACTGTAAACACATTTATTACACCCTTGAATCCCATACTTTCCCTCCTCATATCTCCTTTTACTGTGTGGCACCTGTGTTTTGTTTTCATTTCCTCAGAACAAGCAATAAAGCCTTAATTTCATTCAAGAAACAGGAAGGAGAGCTTGTGCTGCCAAGCTCTGAGCGTGCTGGCAGCAGCCGTGGAGGGAAGGCAGGCAGGTGTGGGGGTGCTTCATCCCACACCAGTGGGGAAAGACCCAAAGTGAAGGCTTACTGTTGCTGGCCATGGAGTGTTCTCCACCATCAGAAGGGTTGCCATCACTTTTGCATGGCTTTTTTCCTCTTCTCCTGGGGTGCTGAGCTGTGGTTTGCACACCTAGGGGTGGGAATGGGGGGGTCCAGAGACCATTTCTGGAAAGTAGACAGGATCCACATGGTACCAATGGCCAAAAATCACTGCCTAGTAAAATCACACATTGTGGGCTTGACTCAGGAAAGAACTTCTTTAGTCATATGAATATCCATAATAAAGTGTCCAAATTTCTAAAAAAGGTAATTCGTTAACAATTACAGGCACCGTAATTAGTTAGAAAAAAAAAAGCCTGATCTTCCATGTGGAAACTGTGGGCTTTTATTTTCTGCTGTATTTCTGTCTTGCTTAGCAGACAAAAGAGCACTTCAGAGTGGTTTGACAGCTCCTTTAAAGAGAAAGTCCTGGGGAGTTTGAGGTACTAAAGAAAGACCAGAAAGGAAAATACAGCCATAACCTAAATTTCAGGCAAATAAATGGAGTAGGTCAGTAATAGCTGTGATGCAGCTTTTCAGACATGGGAAGGGATAGACTCTGAAGCCAGCACAGTTCCCATATCAAGACCAGTGGTGTCCTCAGCCTAGCACAAGTCTTTGCCATGAAGACAGGGTATCTGGCTGTAACTAGCTAATAATTTTTGAATACTGGTGTACAGCCTGGATGTCTTCGTGGTCTCCTCTAGCCGTAAATCTGGTAACCTATAAATACAATTTTTAGCCAAAAACTTAGTCCCTCTGCAAAACTTTCCTCCCCCAAAATCCTCATGCAGCATTTTCCTACAGAAGGTTTCCATGGAGATGGAAAAGTTGCAATGCAGAATACCTTTGTTCACTTTTCAGGAAAGCAGATCTGCCTAGAGGACAAGAAAGGCTCTGTGACAGAGCGGCTGATACCTGGTGTTTCAGGTGGTGTCAAAGGCTCCACTTCCACCCCATAACATCTCCCTCCCTGAGGGCTGTGCCAGGCCCAGGAGCATGTGGTCCATCATGTAGGTGTCCTCCAGGCTGCTCCTGAGGGCTGCTGGCTGTTCATCCCATCGGAGATGCTCCTCAACCTGCTCCGTTTCCACTGATGTCCTCCCAAAGGCCCATCGAAGCTCACATCCCCGTGTCCTCACACACAGCCAGTGTCACAAGACACCGTGTGTCTCCTGGCAATCAGAATTAGGCTGGGGATTTATTTGGCCTAGGAAGGGTTGTTCTAATAAGATCAAGGTATATGTGTATCCTATAGGGAAGGGCCCAGAGATGCTAAAAGGGTGAGCATGGCCACCCCGAGTGAGGAGAGCTACCGGCCTGCTCAGAATTTCTTCTCAGGCTCCAACTGGGAACCAAACTCAGCCACAGGGGGCTCTGTATTGCAGAAACTCCCAAGGGTTTCCTACCACCCTGTTGCAAACCCACACCTTGATCAGCTTTGACTTTTAATGAGCCAGGCCAGCAATTCATACAATCTATGCCATCCTAAGCATTTCCCCAGTGCCTTTTAAACGCTGGTGGTATTTGCGTCGAGCTCCTGAGCTCCAAACACACGAACACAGGCCGCTTAATTAACTGCAGGCCCTCATGACGTCTCCAGGATGAACGTGATGGCATCAGGGCATGTTTCAGTATTTTTAAAGGCTGCGGGCTATCACCTAGGGCAAGTGACACTGATTGCCAGCAATAGACTTCACCACACTCAAGCAGCTTTACTGTAGCTTTTCCAGTTTCCTAGCAACGAGGCCAGCAAGAAGACCTAAAAGTCTTCCTTAACAAGCTCTGTTTGTCCAGAATATGCACTTATCACTGCATTGCAAACACTGAACGATCTCCCAGGCCAGCTGATTATTAACAGAGGGAAATGCAATGGAGAAGTGTATTTCAGGAGGGACTGATCCTGCAAATTTGTTAGGCAATCCAATATTTGCGAGCGTGAGAGGATGCGGATTAGAGGGACCCAAATGTCCTGATTTGAAAGCTTTGTATTTCTCCATTCCACTGGGCTTTAGCATGCTCCAGGGTTGTTTTTGTGGGGTTTCCTGGGCCAGTGCATAGCTAGAGGAGAGATGTTCCCCTGCTTCTTCCACGAGGCCAGCTGGCTGATCCCCACCAGGCTCAGGGTTAGCAGGAGAACAGAGCAAGTGAGGAACAGCCCCAGGCCTGAACAGAGGGCAAGAGGAAGCAGGAGCGGAAAAAATGCCCTCTGAGAGATGGCAAACAGTGAGCTGGGGTCACCTCTATGTCAGCACAAATCAGAAACCTATGAGCACAGGACTTGTGCATTATTAGATACATACATGAAAGAGCAGGGAAGCAGCTTCAGGATTTAAAGTGTACATGAGTGTTAACTCCTTTATTTCTATATTTATTCTTTCAGAGCTGACTTGCACAGCTAATTAGTTTCTTTTCCTCCTCCTCTTTTTTCTTTTTTTTTTCTTTTTTTTCTTTTTTTTCTTTTTTTTTTTTTTTTTTCATTTCAGAAGCCCAACTGCCATATTCCTTTTCCTGGCAAATGGATGTGTTGAAAGACAGCCCTCCTCCACACAGAGAGTTTTTTCACTGCATCCACCAAACCATGATAAACTCTGGAAAGATAAACGTAGCTCTGCCCCTCCAAGCAATCATTTCCTTTTATGGCTCGGAAGGGACAAAACCAGGTGACATGCTGCAAAAGTTAAACACTGAAAGTTTCCAAGACATGATGGAGAAGTTGTGCCAACAAGCAGAGATGTATAGGAGGAGAAAACAGAGGGGTAGAAAGTGGCGTATGACCATCTGCCAGTATTGGAAAAGAATAAATGCTGAGGAAAAATAATAGGAAATTTTTGGATGCTGTGAGAGGGCACAAGTGGCAGCAGCACACAAAAATAAAGAGGCACATAGAGGCTGAGGAGTGGGACTTCTGCCTGGCAGCTCAAATCCTGAATCCCCTGGTCACCGCTTCCCCAGGCAGGACTGCTGAAGTGTGCAGCTCTGGAAGTCAGAAAGGATTAAAAGCATTAGGATTTACCTGTATAAGAATATAAAACTTTTGGATAGAAGACAGAGATGTATTAGAGAGAGCTGGCTTGTACCACTTTTGCACTGATTAGCACTGGAATAACTCCTTTCACTTTAATGCACTTATTCCCATTGATTTATTCAGGTATGGGAGAAGTCTAGCCAGCAGAGCTCAAATAAATCTTTTAGACCATACCATTCTGCCAAGAAAAATGGTAGAATACCTCATATCTATAGGAATATCTATGTGTGCCTGTCGATGTGCATTTAATTTTTTTCATTTAAGGATATGAATATCATCCTTCTTGGGTACCCTTTTAGAGAGGAACAGCACTCTGAGGTGTTCGCTACTGACTAAAAGAGTGCATTGGTGTCAAGATTTGGTGCAGGCAGCTAACTTTCAGATGAATCAATTTCAGCAAGGCAAAGTCCTCTTGTGGCTACACACTTAAATTTTGTTTCCTGAAAAACTCACCCAACTGCCTAGCAGTTGTGAAAATAGCCAGCAGATAATAACAGGACTGTTCTGGCAAGGGAATGTGATACAATGCAGAACCCTTTGTTAGTGGCTGAAGCAAGCAGAAGGCATTTCCCTCATTTTCTATAGTTTTCACCAGCACTCAGTGCAATTCTAGTTGTTGACTATAGCAGACACATGCTCACTTCTCTCTCCTGACTATAAAGGCTCAGGAGACATTTCTAGGTTGCTTGTATACAGTTTAGGGGACTGTGGCTTTTAAAACTAAAACCAGGGGAAGAAAAACACTTTAAAGGATTTGATTAGAGCAAGTAAGGAGGAGAAAGCCCAAATCTCCATCATCTGAGGTGTTGATCTATTTTTTGCTTGTTTGTTTTGTTTTTTGTTTTTCAAAAAAGCAGGATCTTCTGATGAAGTTTACATCCCAAAACTAAAGTCTGGACAGCCCTTGAACAGCGAGAAATGGCAGAGTCAGGATCCAAAGGCAGCTGCATTTTGAGCTTGTCTCAGTACTTCGGAAACATCTGCATTCTTTATCAACTTCCATAACCAGTAAAAAGATGAAGCAGTATTTCTGCAGCTGTGGTAGACTGATGTAACTAGCACACATTTAATTGTATTTCAAGTTTTGGCTACCTCTCATGCAGGGTAATAGGGGATGTTACAGATGGTTAACATGCAACAGATACTTGGGGACTGCAGAATGATGAGAGCCACGTGTTTTCATGCTGTACAATTCAGAAACAGTCAAGAAAGAGGCTGAGAAAAAACAAGTCCCTTGCATAGGTATCCATTTGCAGTGGGACCCTAACTCTGGCATTCCCTAATAAGGGTTAAGGAGCAAGACTGTCGTTGTATGTGTGAAAAAGAGGAGTTGTTGAACATTTACTCTAGCTAAAATGAGAACTAACTCAAATATTATGTCTAAACTTAAACTATGAATGATTACTGTGATCAGAAAATCCGTGATTGAGCGTTAGAGTCTGCTTTATTTTCACGCCCTCAGGTTTTGGCTGTGTATGCTGAAATACTAATAAGAGGGTTTGATCCCATGCTATTTCTTGCCTTGAGGTCTGGGAGATAGCCATACCACATGCTAAGCTCTTCTAAGCAATCAACCTTTTGAAGTTTGCCCATGCTGATTTATCGCTTAGTCCCAAAAAGTAAGAAACACCATAGTATGTGGCACTCCAGTGATCCCCTTGATAAAGGTAATTATTTTTCATTTCATGAATGCATTTATTTAGGTGTCTGTTAACACAAAGATGGAACAGCCATCTCTGTATCATAGATGGCTTTGACAAGACTTTAAAGGATTTCTCCAAGCTCTCCAAAGACCAACTGTAACAAACGTTACAGTTCAATTCGGAAACGGCTCTCTACAAGCCAGAAAAGTCAGCAATGCCCAGTTTCTGAGACAGAAAGAAGGCTCCTTTTACTAGCAATTAACCAGCAACATTCCTCTATTTTTGAGGGTAGGGTGGCTTAAACTATTATGGCCACATCCTTCAAGAAGAAGAAGCCTTGCACGGACCCAAACGCACACACAGTTCCCAACCTAAGTGTGCGAGTCTGATCAATGACTGCGCAGACTGCTAATGAGTCCCCTCATTAGCTGCATACAGGAATATTTACCTGGGATCAGGCGGCGTGGTGGTAACTGCATGCCAAAGCAATGCGGCAGCTTGGCGAGCTCTGAACCCCTCCGACTTCTACCAGTTGTACATTTGCCCCCTTAATGCTGGTGTAGCTCCCCGGTGTACACTGCTCTGCCTCTCCTCCCAGCCCTTGCTGCTGCTGGCTGGCTTTCAGTCCTGGGAGCACAATTATGCCCAGCCCAACTTGGAGTGGTACTTGGAGAAGATATGTGTGTGCTTATTTTCAGAGGCTCACCACTCTGGATGGTGAATCGGGTCCGATGTGGGCTCTGGTGCACCACAACTCCTGATATGACTTGGCAAAGTAATACAGAAGAGCCCGTGCTTCCTATTGATTGAATTGCAGCCTGACCTCTCCTGCCTCTTCTCTGGCAAGACTGTTGTTCATCTTTCTCTATTCAGTATTATCCTCCTCTGATAGCCCCCATTCCGGTCTGCCAGCAGTATTTATTACTTTTCCACAGTATGGCTGTTTTCAGTTTTCTTACATTTCCAATTATACTGCACAGTTGCCATTGATCTGTTTTCTGTTAGCATGAAAATCAGAGCTGTGATCTATATAATTTAAGACTCTACCTTCATTAACCTTCCTTTTGTTTTTAAGGCAGACTATTTAAATTGATCTTTATTAAATAAAATTACAAGAGCCATCAATCCTCATGCTTCACGGTGTAAGTTGATCAGTGGCTAACTCAGGAAGTAATTGCCAGAGGACCTCTTTGTTAAGATGCTGTACAATTGGATGCATTTCAGGAGTTTAAATCCTCTCAGGGACTACACGGCTGCTACCAGGGAAAATATTCAGCACTTGTTCGATCACTGGTTAATTCTAACACGGAAGGAGAGAGCAGCTTGGCTGGATGGGCTCTTGCTATGGCAGCTCATCTCTCAGCTGCTGCAATGGCCAACACCTGATGTAAGTCCAGGGCCAAATCCCTTGGTGATGTACATTAGCACCAACCCCCTGACTTGCTGTGATACACAGATCCTCAGCCGGTGGAGTTCAGCACAGCTCCATTGCCTGGAGAGCTGACCCCATGTTATTTTGTCCTCTCGTGTTGCCAGAAAGTGACAGAAGTATGTATCATGAATCTATTTATGAAGTGCTCTGTTCTGAGCCCATTTCTCCATTTGCAGACTGCTGTTCGTGCCTGTCACGGTGTTACTGGGGTTTTGTACCAAATCAGAACCCTGTACCGCCCCAGGAAACAAAAAAGCTTAAGCTGCAGGACGTCTGCATTCTCTAAGAAATCTCCTCCCTTGCTGTGGTTGTATGTATCCTAGCTTCTTAAATTGACTTTTCACATTGTCTAAACATATTTAGACACAAGACTTCACAATTACAGGAAAGTTGCTTTCAACATCCTCCTACTCTCATTCAGATCCATTCTCTTTTGCTCTCATGTTCTTATCATATTTAAGAATTCTGCGTAAATGAGCATTAATGAACCAATTTAAAATTATTTTTCTATGAGCAATTTCAGCTGCAAGTCACTTGATTATATGAATCCAAATGATGGGGGTGGGGGCAGGGAGAACATAAAACGTGTCTTTGCTGCAGCAACCCGTGACCAATCTAAGCGCTGGAGCAAAGGTAAATGCAGGAGGGCTGAGCTGCCACCTGAGCGCCGTCTGCACAGCACTGGGTGGAAAGGAAATGGTGCAGGGCTGTGAAAGTCACAGAAATGCACAGGCTCACATAGAGGAGGGGGCAGGAAAAACTATTATCCTCTCTCTTTCTCTCTTGATGCTCACCTCCCTGCGTTGCCTCTGCAGGACATGGTATTACTATCCACAAGCCCTCCTTTGGATAGGGAAAGCAGCTAGCACAGTTGACATCTGGCAGAGAAACAAGTGCTAGGTGGTTTGTGGGATGGGTTCCAGCATGGCGGGAGAGGTGAGGGCACAGGCAGGTTGCGTGGATTTGTATCACCATGCACAACGTGCACAAATCCAGCATTGGAAGATATTTACTGCTATGCCCGCAAGGTACAGTAGCATGTAGGGACTGACAAGACGATATCTTAAAACCCTGTGTGCAGCAGCTGCACACGCTAATATATTGTTTTCCAATGCCAGGTACATTCTATATTTTAGCTCTATAAATTTCAAAGTTAATCCAGAAACGAGTTATTCAGCATTGCAATAAAATGTGACTACCTTCTGACAGCTTTGTTCTATTCTTTATTCCTGAGGCATAAGCAGAGAAGAAAGGCTGGTGTGCTGCAGAAACTAATAACCACAAGTTAAACCACAAGAGTTCAAAGGGCTTGGTCCACCTCCTGTGGAAGTTGATAGGAGTTTCCTACTACACAGAAAACAAATGGGATCTGACCCAAGCAGCTGGATGGCTGTGAGGGACGGAATGAGTCTGAGTCATGGCTCCAAATGTCTTTTTGAAGGAAGATCTAAGTTTATTCCCAGGTTTGGAGCCATTTCCATTTTGTCTTCCAGCTTGAGAATGGGGTTTAGAGTGGTCATTGCTGTCTTTGGGTTTGGATCGCTCTGCAAAGGGAAGGCAGTCTGGTGGTTGCAGGAAAGGTGCAGGTTTCAAAACGCCTCTTTCTTTTCCCCAGTTCTGCTATTGACTTTCTCTCTGACCTTGGGCACATCAATTCTTCCACTGAAGTAAGTGGGAACTCAATTGCATTTTATGTTTCTTTATGAGTCAGATTCCCTTTCTGCAAAATGAGGATCATAACACTTAACTACCACTCAGAAGTGCTCTGAGGCCTAACAACAAATTAATGTTTAAGATCCTTGGATTTAAAGAAAAAAAAAAAAAAAAAAAAAACAACAACCTTTACAGATATGTGAATTTCATTGGAAAATGTCAATTTGTAGAAACTGAAAAAGTTCTTCAACGTTTTGAATGCATTTCTTGGCTCAGGAAGGAAAAAAAAGGAGAGATTGAAAGCATCATTTTGAAATGGTTGAAATGCCCTCTTTCAACATTTCGGAAGTGAAACATTTTTGGTTTTCATTTTGAAATGACTTTCAATTTATTTTTTCATTATATTATGTGCTATAAATACAACACAAAATCAAGTCAAATTGAGGCATGACATCTCTGTTAAAAGTGAACTGTTTTGAATTACCTGAAAGGACATTACATTTTTTTTAATTTCCCCTGCAGAGAACTCTGACATCTCTGGGATTTGCTCTGACTGAGTACCTGGCCCAGCTTCAAAATCCACCAGAAAATGGCATTTTTGTCCTCCTCAGAGCCTGTGAGGACCTGAAGGTTCTGCAACATGGCCCCAAATGTCACATTGAGCTGCCTGTCCTGAGGAACTCTTCTGCTAAATTGGAAATATCACATCGCAGAGACACAAGGCATTGGGAAGGAGGTGAAAGGCACGATCTGAAGATGCCCAGTTGGATGCAGTTGTGTCCACTAGACACTGATTTAGATAAAGCTGCAGATATTTGAGCATTGGAGCAGGCTACCTTCAAGTGCTGCAGAGTCTTTATTCAAGTGCTGCAGAGAGATTTTAAGAAATCAACTGCTGCAAGATGATAATGAAAGTTTCTCATCATGAAAGTTTCTTCTCACATCCTTTGCATCTCATCCAAGCCACAACACCCCAATTCTTGCTTCATGTCCATTCACGGCCCAAGTGTAGTTTTAATTTGGGCCCTCCTTCTGCTTTCATCTGATTTCTGTCCTGTTCCAGCAGCACAACTGCCTCAACTGTTCGCCAGGCAGGATCAAACCAGGGCTGTGACTGCGTCCCTCAGACCAGAGATCTCCTGGGAAGGACGTGGGGATGTTCGTCACAGCAAGTGGCCAATCCGGCAGAGTTCAGAAGAGTTGGACATGGACCAAGCTGTGAATTACACCTCATCTTTTGTGATGCCAGCTGCCAAACAACTTAATAGCATGCAGCCCATTTTATCCTCTATTGTAGGGTATGCAAAACATTGCATGGGAGATGTGGCACGAGTTGGAAAAGGTGCAGCTGCAGACCTGTCCCAGGCTCTCTCCATTTGTTTACACACCTTACTAAGGCCATATCAAACACAGCACACAAGTGTTGAGGCCAGAGACACATTACAAATGTGTCTCTGGAGCATAAAGGTCACTGGTAAACTGATTATAGCTAGCAGAATCCATTCTGCAGTTGTACTGTGGGGTCTTCTAATGCCACCACGGGGCCAGCCAGCAAGCCTGTGTTACTGCTGCCCTCTCACTTGGAGAAGGGACACCTTGGCGGCCTTTGAGCCCAATGACCTTTCTTATTAGGATTCTCCTGGAGATCACATTAAAGGCAGCAGGGGGATCTGAGCTCTCTCTCTGCTGATGCCCTGCATTCCCACTATTTATCAGGTTCTCTTTAAAAGGATTTCAGATTGCATTTCTGTATCTAGCATATGGAGACTTTCATTTATTTGACAGGCTGATTCTTTTATCAGACATTTATAAGGATTTACAATACTAACGCACGCTGCATGCAGCACTGGATTTCACACAGGAAACCCATTGAAAAAGGGGCGAGCTGTCCTCAGAGCACAGCTTTCCCCTTCTCCTTCCCATCCCAGACTTACTATGCTTTACAGAGGCAGGTCAACAGGACAGAGACTGTGGTGACACTAATGTCTCTTCTGAAAATTTTCTGCTGGGAGGAATGATGATGGATGTAGTGTGTACGAGGCTCTTCTCTTTTTGTGGCTGTACTCAGAGGGATGGGGATGCAGGCAGCCAGGATCCCCTGCCAGCAGGGCGAGCAGTGACAGGCAAAAGAGAAGGCGCTGGACCCTGCAGGAAATCTGCAGAGTGGAGACGGATACGGGCTTTGCTTTAGACTGAGAGCAGCAAAATAAAATCCTCTAGGACAGAGCCCACAGGGCAGGGATTTCTCTTTTTTTGACAGCATACAGTGAATGAAGCTCAAAATAGCCTGCTGTCTCTGCAGACAGCAAGGATATTTAGAGATGTCAAACTGTAGTACAGAAGATGCACAAGAGGAACGGAGACACAGCTAACTACATCAGAGACTTTTGGTTTCTTATTCCAACTGGGAGATCTTGAAGTCATGCAAGTTTTTCCGTGCCCCTACTGGAATCAAAACTACAGGTTCTTTCTGCTTTTGGATACCAGGTGGAAATAAAGCTTATTTGGTCTTCGTTACCTGCCCTTGTTTCAGATTCAAAGTTGCTTGGATTCAAAGCCTGCCTTTTTTTCAGTTCTAGCAGAGCAAGGGAATAGCAGCAGACACAGCTAGGCATGAAGTCAAATTCCCCATTTCTATACTGTATATACAACCAGTTTCTCAGATTCTTTTGGGATTTTCTAAGGACAGGTTATTTCTGCTTTGTAGTTGATGATTCGCTTAATATAGCAATGCAGCTCCAGTCTCATACTGAAATTTCCTTACTGATTTGATTTTGACTTGACAGCTGCATTTGGTAGTTTACAGTGATCAATAACAGGTCAGCTTTGGTAATATAGTTTCTTGATTTTTTAGTTTGAGTTGGTTAAATGCACTGATAGAATCTATAAAGCATCTAGGGGCCCACAAGAAACAGTTAGGAGCTCAGGAACAGCTTTTCAAGAAGCTAACTTAAAACCCTAACCTGTTGCCAGCCTAATGGACCACCTGGGCACAACAGGGTGCTGCTCCAAGGCAGCTGACCCTGCCCTAGGCCTGCCCTTCCCACCTGCTCCTGCTTGTCCTTGGGCAGACACCTAGTGAACTGATTGAGGAAAGCAAATCATCAGAAAAGAAAAAATAAATAAATAAAGATAATTTTTATGTTGGTTTAGCTCAACACACTGGCTCAGTGCATCAGGGGTGCTTGTTCCATGGGCGGAGCAGCAGCAAAGCTGTAAGGATATGGAGAAACAGCTGCAGGATTGCACCAGCAAGGAAGTTCCTTGAAGATAATCATGATGTGAACACGAAGTAATCTGATGAACCTGCATAACCCATTTACACAGATCTTCTTGTTAAACATTGAGAGGGTCTTCATCCTATTTACCATCACAGGTGACTTCCACTTGAGTTACAAATGGTCACATCAACTCAGGACTTAATGAGGTTTCATTAATTTATATCCACACCTTACTTCCCTGGTATTAATTTGCCTGCAGATAAGTATGGTGCCTTTAGTCTCTCATTCACTCTGAAGGCTTCAGAAGATACTTTAGACTTCTACAGGAGAGTCTCAGCAAGGTAAGGTCAGGACAAGGTGGGGAGATTACAAGTGCTTGGCAATAGCACCAACCAGAGCCAGGGTAATGTAGCAGAGCAGGCAGTAAATGGGTTGCAGAATAGGGTCTCACCTCTGGCCTGTGCAGGGAAAAGCAAGACAGAGGGCATTGCTGATGCTGCCTGCAGAGAGCCCTTTCTGACCCTGCAAACCATACTTTTATTCTTGTGATGGGATGCTCTTAGCCTCCTGCTCTGCCTGTGCACTGCAAAACAGATGTGAAAAGAGAGAGAGGAGGAAAGCTTCAAGTTGTTTAAGAAGGAGCAGCACTGAAAAGGCCATTAAGAGTTTGGTTGAAACCCACTAACATCTAAAAACTTGCAGCTGAGCACCAGGCATCTAATATGCCAGCAGAGTTAGATAGTGTTAAGGGTGATGGCTAGCTGCAGACAGATCCTGGCTGCCTGTTATTTTGCTGTGAATTTCCATCCTTCTTGGAGAGTTTAAATCAGAACTTTAATGGGCTTTTGATGTTGTTTTAGTTTAGTGAATAGTTTCCCGTTGTATCTGCTTATTCAGTGAAATAGCAAGGAAGCGCTGTTACAGTGGAAGATGACGAGACTATAGAAGCCTATCTCAGCTGCATTTGTACAGCAGAAGCCTTTAAAAATCACTGTGCTATGAACAAGACATTTCCATATTTCACGGCTATTTTTGCTGGGTGCCTAAAGTTGATGATACAGCAAAAAAAAAGAAGAGGAGGGGGGAGGAGTCCTTCTGCTGTTCCTTTCTTCTTAACAATTTACAGCTCAGCCATGTTGCTTGGCAAGCCCAACAAAGTGGAGTATGTTGTGGCTGTAAAGTGATAAGCACATGAGCAACACTGAGGACATTTTCTCCCTGCTATTTGGGTAGGGAAATGGGGATTCACTTTGAAGTGGAACATTAGCCTTTCTTTTTTCTTTTGCTGCTTCTCTCTACCCAAAGCTTATCAGAGCAGCTGTGTCTTTTGGGAGAAGATGGTTGGAGGTACTTGGGGACACTGATTATGTGGCTGTGAAGCAGTTAACCCTCTGCATGCTTGATAGTGGTCATCTTCTACTCCCCTTACTTATTCAGGCCTGCAAAGGTCTACCAGGCTCTGTAAATCATGGTAGTAAGAGAGCATGCATGCTAAAGCTAATACTGGGAAAGTGAATCTTGCTAAGGGCTGCTTGGTGAGTCTGTGGGATATGGCACTAGACTGAAGAAGCTGAAAATATGTGAAGGAAAATAGAAACTGAACTTCAAGAAAAGTTTGCTGTTGTATTGGTCTGTTGTGTTTCCAGAGAGGTTGCTTGGCCCTCCGGGATGTTAGTCCTTCTGTGATGCTGTACCCAAAACTATTGGTTGCTTTTCAAAGCCCCTGGAGTCTGTTTTTTTGGCTGCCTTTTTTTTTTTGCTTCTGTATCATTTATACTAATTATCATCTGTGACCACTTCTTAAATACCTTCCATGTGTTTGGCAGCCTTTGTCCCACTGTGAAAGGCATAGCATACACTGAAATGCTCAAAGAAAAGTGGATGTGACTCCGCAATTACCTCAGTTCTTATGGCATCACTGAAGACAGGCTTGGGGGTATTTTTTCCAAGGTGGGATTTGAAAAAGATTTACTGGACTGGGAATAGAAGGTGATCTCATGGATGGTGGGGAAAGATCCCAGCCCAGTACTGATGGAGGATCCCAGTGGTGGGTGTTGGGAATCTGCACTCTGATTGCCTAATCATTTGGCACAGACCCCAAGTGCCTTGCTTGTGCACCACAGAGAGCAAACACCTCTCCAGAAGCTCTTTCTAACCCAGACACAGTGAAATGCCTTGTCCTTGACCTACCTTCAACAGTTGTGAAGGGGATGAGCTTTTTCCCTTAGATCAGCAGATGAAATAAAAGCAGAGACCTGCAGTTATCCTTCACTAAAGGATTAAGGTTTCTCTGGGCTGGTGTTATTACAGTGACCACAGGCAGCCCCACACTGGCTAAGGGACTTCCAGTGGGGACACAGGTTTAAACTACAGGTTGAGGCATCAAATTAAGGAAAGCTGTTTCATCCAAAACTTTGGACTCGGGGGCTCAGGCATGTCTCACCTGCCTTAGGGAGGAACAGAGCTGGGGCCACAGCACAGGGCTGGTGGTCAGAAAATTGGTCAACTCCTCCTATGTTGCTGAAAATCTCTATTGCTCACTCTCTCCATCTATAAAGCAGGATTATAACGCTTGTCTCAGATGGGTGTGTGAGGATCTGTGGCTGTAATAAACCTTGCGGCTGCTGGCTGTAATGCACCAGCCTGATGCTCACTGCTATTATGATGAATAATTCTTTGCATATGACCAAAACAAACCGAAGGAGGTTTTGGAGGGCAGCTCTGTGCTGAGTGACAGTGACATTGTCTCAGGTTTGCATAAAACAATCCTCTACTGAAAGTTGAAACAGAAGAAGCCTGCTTGACTTTTTTATAGGGGGAAGATCACGCAATATTTTGTCATACGCTTTTGGTTCTGGGAGTAGTGAAAGAGCATTGGAAGTATTAGAAACACTGGAAAAAGAGAGAATGGCTCATGTTAATCTGACCCTTGACAGAACAATGTGAACGAAGGCCACTTTCATCAGATTTCCACTATGTTCATGGGAGAGTTGGGAGTAATTCTGAAAATAAAAACCAAAATATGGGACCTGTTGCAGATTGCATCTGGTGAAATATCTGCAGAAGTTAGCAGCATCTCCTGCAGGCTTAGGTGGAGTTTGTGGAAACAACTATAACTTCCCAACAAGTGAAAATTTCCTGGCTTTGACTCCATTTGGGTCAAAAACTGGGAAATTACTGGAGTTTCCCCAGGCTAATAGCAAAAGTCAAGGATTGCAAGCCCACATGAAACATGACTGAAAGTTGCCCTTTGTGAGATCACACCCTAACACGCGTGTGCCTAGCACAAAAAGAGAATCCAAACCAGGCAAACCCCCTGGATCTTTCCCTTCCCTTCCTAACAGTTCCCTTCCTAACAGTTTCCCTTCCCTTCCTAACTGTTCCTATTTTGATTCAAAGCTCTCCCCAGGCTAAAAAGGGGAAACTTTAAAATTAGGTCAGAGCTCTGAACTCCCATTAGAGACACTGAGGTCACTGTGGTTGTTACCAGAGTAAAATCTTGGGCTGCAATCAGGATGCGTTGCATACTTGGAGAGGAGCTGTTCCCCTGTGCTACAATAAGGATTCACTGGCCCCAGGACGGCTGTGGTATAAGGTTTAATCAGGTTAGCTAGGTTTTCTCTCTTGATTTCACAGCCTCCATTCAGCACACCAGATTATAAACTTTCAACATGTAATTGAACCTGACTCAAGGAGCCAATTGTATTACAGTGAGCTTTAAAAGGGGGAATGGCAAGGGCTAAAGTTTTCATTCAATGAATGCAATTTCTATGCACAGAAATCAATTCAATTGACATCAGTTGAGCTTTAATGCTGAATTAAAGAGCTGCCAGGTTTCCCCCATGGGGCTTTTACAGTCCGGGTTTTATGAATTCATTAAAATGCGCGCACAAACTTTTAGGGAAATAGCATTACACTGTAATAAGAGCTACAAATCGACCATATTCCTCTGAGATAGAAGTCTAATTTGAGTTGCCTAGTTGGCAAAATTGTTTTCCATCGTTTTGCATTTATTAGCAGAGGGTGTCATATTTTCCCTTGTTTCTATTTTGCTTTCTTGCTGTTTGCTTAGTAAGGGACAGCACCATGCTTAGAAATACCAAGGGGAGATGCAGGCTTTGGAAAGCAGGTGCCCTCTTGGGAAACTGGAGCAGCGTAGGATGCTTCAAGGCAAGCCAGGATGGTTGGGCTAGAAGACCAGAACTGCAGGATTGATGGTCTCTACAACTGGAAGCTGGAGTCACTCAGCTTTCAATGAAAGGGAAGAGCAGGATGTCCTGAAAGACATCTGTGCTAAAGAAGAAGCTGGCTCCTTAGAAAGGACTGGAGCTGAAGTCAGCTGAGAAATGAGAGTGCCAAATATTTTAGAAATGATCTGGAGTTTCAGTGTCTTCCCCTCTGTTAATCTCACAAACTGACTGAAAAGAGTCTCCTTCTAGCAGCCCACATCTATCTTCTGTGCTAATTGCAGGCACAATTAGACTCCCAACTCCCAAATACTGGTTACCTCTGAAATACTGATGATGGCTGGAAAACTGCAGCGGCAACCACAGAAACTGTGCCCACAGTAAGGATATTTGAACATGTTGGCCTCATCTGCCAGCCTTTCTATGCTGTTGTACTCCTGTTGCACACCTTGCAGTGCTCTGTCCAATAATGAACATTCACAGGGTTTCATTAAGTATGCTCTCTAATTAGATTGATGACCCTGGTGATTGGAGGTCTTGACCTAACCATGAAACAAGCAGGACTCAGAAAGCACAGTTCCCTTGTGCTGCTGGTTTCCTAGCATGACTTGTCTACAGCTTTTGACGGATGAGGGAGTCTCTAGGGCTAATTCAGCTCCTGCGGAGAAGGCACAGTTGATGTCATTTGGGAAGCTGAATTTTGCGATGGGGACACACATGCCTGTGCAGGGAGACTCTACAGACAAATTTGACAGGCAGCCAACCCTCTGTCGAGTGGTAATACATAATAGTCACTGCCAGCTCCCATTTCTAGGCTAACTTAGTGATGTGGAATGACTCCATATGCTCTTAACAGATCTGATCTCCCACTCCAATGGGTCAGGAGGACCTAGAGAAGCAAAGGAAAGGGGCTGACCAGGACAGGGCCCTTTGCTCTTGAGAAAGAAAAGTTTCCTGTGCTGCTGCTTTTGTCAGATACACATGTACAAAACTAAATGGCACCTCTGCCCCCAGCAAAAGCGCACAAATTATAGAGTAGCTTAAGGAAACATGGTAGGAAACAGATTTCTGCAAGAGGAATATGCATTTGATGGCTTTCCTCATTTGGTTCTCTAGATGCTGATGTAACCAATAAATCAGTGTTACATCAGCGGGGAGGGAGGGCAGTGTAGTAAGGACATTTGTGCCATTTCCTCAGTGTTTTGCAGGGACTACGTTTCTGGTAAATTTTCATGAAATGCGAAGAGAAACCTAGAAGATTAGTTCAAAGATTGCATCAATGCATTTTGCTGGAAAGTTATTACTATTAAATAGCAGGTCTTTTTTTTTAACAGAGGTTTGCATAACACTAAGGGAGGAAAATAAGAAACACTACAGATCTGCTGATGAGCCAGTTAAGGTATTAGAAGGGAGGGATAAGGCTCCTCTCCTCATTTTTTCTTTTCAGTGGACCATGCTGATGCCTTCTAGATGAAAAGAAGGCAAGCTACTATCTCTTCACACTTAAAGATCTCCCAGGAGCAAAGGGAGAATGAGATAAGACCAAGTGCTCTTCCAATGAACCTTGGAGGACAGCAAGCCAAGAAGGAAGCATGTCCTTTACCCGTATCCCCAAATGCTGTGAACATCCAAGTGGAAAGTTCCACCCAAGCTGTCTGGAGACCCAGCAGCAGCAGGACTTGGACCCTTCTTTTTAACCTGTAAATTGACACAAATGGGCAAATTATGGACCCAGCAGGAGGGATTATGCCTGAGGCAGGCAAGATGTAACTCACGCAGAAAAAGCAGTGAGAAAGGAAAAGCTTAGTGCCTCCACTTCTTGCCCATTCCCTCTCTCCCAGGTCAAGAAGCAACACCTATTTGAAATCGTGGTTGTCTCAGCAAGGCACAAATCCTGCAGCTGGCCAAGTCCTGCAGGCAGGGGCAGAAGCCATGTTCTGAATCAGCTTGCCTGAGGCCACCTGGCTCATGTGCCAGAAGGTGCCAGCTCCAAATGTAAGGCTTTCAAGCTAGAAAATCTCAGACACTTGACAATGTGCTTGTATATACAGAAAATGCCTGTGACAGCTAGACTGCTAGATAGACCTTAATAAGAATTGTTCTTAAAACCAAATGTTCAGAGATATTAGTCCAAATGAAAAATCATGTGGGTCTGAGAGAAGAAAACAAAAACTAAACCAAACAAAAACCAAGTCTTGTTGGTACTAACTCCTTCCCATTAAATTAAACTAACCCCTTCCTATTGTTTGGAAACAAAGCCTGAAAGGTGGTTTGAAATGTGCAAATGTTAATAGTGCAGGTTATTGCAAATCTCTCTTTACTTGATTTTCCTTTCCCTTCTGCTCCCACATGCACCCCCCCCCCCCCCCCCCCCCCCCCCCCGCAGACCTGCTGGTGTACACACCATGGTAATTCATTTCCCGGCAGACTTTCTTTGACCGCAGTGGATAGAGAAGGAACAAACAGGTCGAAAAATTTGTTAGCATTCTATTAAAGTGCTGCCAGAAAGGGTGGCGATTCCTGCCTAGTGGCACCGAGGCTTGTATTTTCTTGGTTGGGAGTGTAAATACGAGCACGGTGCCCACCCCTGCCCTCACCCTGCCCCGGGCTGTGCTGGAGGGGCTCGGGGAGCAGCGCAGAGGCTCAGTGATGGGGTGCGAGTGACACCCTGTGGCCACCTCTCCCCGGGATCTTCCCGGACCTAAAGAGCTAAGGCTGGTGAGAGGGCTGCAGGCAGCCCCTCCAGAGGGATCCTCTCCTCTCCTGCGCTGCGAAGTGGTGCTGCTCCTGCTGGGGGAGGAAGAGGAGCCGCACTTAGGGTCAAAGGGCTCTCTGAGCATTCCCTGAGCTTCAGCCAGCCCTGAGGACTTAAAGGTGTACCCCAAGTGTCTCTGACCCTTGTCACTAATTCCTTTTGCCCTGCTCTTGCCCCATCTTTTTTTTTTCTACATGGCACTGCACAGCTGGTCACTAAGTGGGCCTGATTTCAAGAGCTTTCAGTAGCTCCAGCCTAACTAATGCAGGAAAGAAAATATATTCAAGGATATCTTCGCTTGTGGGATTGCCAGCTGTGTTCAGACAGCTGTGGAGGGTTGGACAGTTCGGGCAATGACTGGAGACACACCTTCAACTTCTCTGAACCAATGCAAAGGGCAGTGGAGAACCAGTTATCTTTTAATCCAGATCCAGACATAGGAGCTGTTCAGGCATTGTCTTATTTTAGCCTGTTACATGCAGTGAAACCAGTGTGATACAGATCCAAGTTCGTTAATCCAAAGTGTTTTGAGGCTCACCAACAGCCAGACCTGCCTGCATTCTAGGTTTGGATGGAGGTCTACCTCATCTTAGACCCAAACACCGAATCTACAAATGTTTCTCACCATGGATAACTACATACTTGGCTTTGTATGTTGTTGTTTGTTTTTGTTTTGCTTTTCTATGATGTCAAGAGGTGATGATATTTTATTCCCTACACAGAAGGCATTGCCCAATCCACCACTGCTTAATTCTGAGGGTGCAGAACATTTTGTTTTGCTGTTCAGAGCACGGAGGAAACATATCTCATATAGGAGGAAGAGAAACCCCACACTGTGATCACATAGTTGCTGTATTACTTGTCTGGATGAAGTATTGTTTTGTTCAAAATGTCAAATTCTGTGTCTGTTTCAGCAATCCAGAGATGAGTTATCTTGAAAATCATCCTTCTGTCACTGAATTTCCAAATTACAAGGGAAAAAAGCAAGTGAAAGGAGCTCTGCCATTAGGTTTGCCAACTCCTTCCATTTCAGCAGCAAGCCACTGGTTTCACTGTCCCCTGCCCAATTAAGTGTTTATGATTTTAGGTTTTCCTGCAGTAGGAGGGAGAAAGTGATTAATCTCTAATAAAGAGATGGATGGGAGGAGAGATTTTAGTGTACATTCACTCAAACTTTGGGGTACCTGCACCTCCTATCACTCTCTCAGCATTGCTCTCGATTGGATCATTTTAGATCTTTGCATACCTACTAATATCCTCTGCAAAAGAAGGTGGGGAAAATGTAGATTGCATATTTGCATATATCTACATTCATTTGCATACATTTCAGCACATTCCCTTAGACCTATATGCTCTCCTGTTAGGAAGTGATTGTCCACCAAACTATAATATGAACACATTACCATGTTCCTGTCCATTTCCACAGCACATCATCTCAGTAATAGAGCAGGTCAGCTCAAAATACAGGTTATGAAATAATGTCATATCCCTCTGCTCTGATCTGTACTAACGTATATACAAATGCAAAGGCCTGTTGTCCCAAACAAGCACTCATCCTTCCGCTTCTACTGGATTGATGTCTGCAGACCCATCTGAGCTGTATCGGGAATTCCCCAAACTGCCACAACTTCATTCCTCATCACACAAGTGTGAAAACATGAACAGGCGAACCACCAGCTTGTGAGATCCAGTAACCACACACAAATCCCACCGCCCAAGAAATTTGGTTCTGCCAGACATTTTCCAGTGCAATATCTTAATTCAGTCATTCTCCAGTTTGAGAGATGATCAAGACAAACACCACTTTCAGGGTCCAATCTGAAGTTCAGTGGTGGTCCTGGAGGATGGTGGATCAGGTTCTCATTTTCCAGGGAATCAGAAGACTTGGCCTTCACTGAAAATCAAAACACAACAGAAAATAGAATCAACCCACCACCTCTTTCTAACCCTTCAAGTTGTGAAAATTATCTTCTGAATGTAAATAGCTTCAGTAATTAAGATTGTTGAATATACAGTACTAGGGAATGTACAGTTCATGATTTTTTCAATGAGAACATATTAAATTATGCCTTTTGATATCTCTTTTTGAAATGTGAAATTATCAAATTTTTATGTGCTGGATGTGTGTGCTGACTCTGTCCATACATAGCAAATGCACTTAAAATGCTAACATTTCAGTGTAATGGTTTGATTGATGAGATTTTTCTTATAAAAGGGGGAGGAGAGGGAAATCAGATAATAGAAGATGGCTTGGGGAGTTTTGATAAGGAGCATTTGTGAGTCTCCATTCACCCAGCTTCCAAATGATCCAGAAAATGATTGAGTCCCTTCTGAGTAATCAAGGAATAAAACTGGTTGCTGGGGGCCAGACCTTCACCTGTTCTAAAGTGACTTATTTGCAGCAACTGCTGCTTTACAGCAGGTGACATTCTGGCCCTGAAATGCAATATAGGAAGAGCTCTGCTCCATCGTGTGTGCCATCTGGCCGGGGTGGTCACTCCTCCAGCAGCTCTGTCCCTGTGCTCCAGGTCTCAGGCTGGTCCCTTGCTGAGTTTTAGGGAATAACGAGTAAAGGAGGTAGGACATCCCTCTCAGGACCTTTGTCTTCAGAGAACCACTGTCCATAAATGCAGTTATCCCACATCTATCAGCTTAGCCTCTATGTGTGGGAAGGACTGAATAGTGGAAGTCAGAGGTCTGCTGTATTAAACTTGCCTTGGCTGCTAAGCAGATGGTTCATTTGGAGAGAGCTGAAGTCCCAGTAATTCCTCTGTGCTGCAGCTTCAGATCCATCGTCCTTTAGCTGTTAACAGCCAGAGGGAGGCAGGCATATCTGTGCTTCAGAATAGGGGCTGGAAGATTCATCAAGCCAACCCAAACATAAATCCAGCACCATCAGGCCTTTCCCTGCAGCTATATGCTGTCTCCCATGTGATTTTTAGGCAACACTTTCCAATCTACTTTCTGATAATATCACCATCTAGTAGCACTTAGGACACTGTCCCAATAATAACACACACAAAACCCCTCTTCCTGCAATTATTTCCTTTCACCAAGAGAGCTACCAGGTTGTGGGCACATCTGTTGGCTTGTTTATACTTTAATGTCATCCAAGTAATAAGAGCATCAGGAAAAAGAAAACAAAACACAGAAAAGCCTCTAGTGGGGTTGGTGCTGCTGTGTGTGCCTATGGTAACTACTGTGAGCATTAAGATGAAGCACTTCAAGCATGAATAATAATAACAAAAAAAAGTCTAGAAGATAGATTAAAGCACTCTAGCACTTTGTAATAGTGTTTGTAATGCAGATAAAGCGTTTGTACTCTAATTTCCAGCACCACCAACAAAATAAATAAGTGTGCTTGGATTGCATTTTTCTTTCAAAAACTGTTCCAAAAACTGTTCGTATTGAAGGAAAACAACTTAAACTGGGTTTAGAAACACAATGTAAGTGGGAAAGTTAGGCACTGTTATCAGCATGACAAGTGCAACCTATTCCTTTTATAAATGGTGCTTGAAGAAAGACACAAAGCTCATCTGCTCAAGATCATTGTGTTTTAAGTTTAATTAAGTAGCGAATTAATGTTTGCAAAATGCTTTAAGATCCTTCAGCACACAGTGCTCATACAAGAGCAGAGTGGTTTTAGCATGAAATGCATTTTGGGGAGCTGAACTAAACTATTCCTGTCTGAGAGCTCAATCTGAAGTGGCCAGGGAGAAGATCCTCACTGACTTCAAGCTGGATCGGATCAAACCTGCAGGACAGGAGTCTAGATTTAGCAGGCAAATCCCAGTGAAGAGAGCCAGAATACTTCCACGCTTAGAGTTAGGCATGCATTTTAAGTAGCTTGCTTTAGAGCGCGTATTTTCATATGCATGCTGTTCGTAGAGCTGAGGGCCAGAAAAGGCCATCAGCACAGCTCGGCTGACCTCCTGTTTATCTCAGGCCATTACATTTCGCCCAATAACCCCGTGCTGAGCGTAACAACCTGTGTCTGCTAAAGCAGATCTTCTGGAAAGTGCTTCGGCTTGTTCTAGGGCCAGGTGGACATGAAGAATCCACCACTTTCTTTGAACTAGTGCTTAATCAACTTCAATGTTTAAAATGTGAATCTTTTCTCTTTATTCCTCATTTGAATTTATCTGGCTTCAGCTCCTAGCCATTGGACCCTGCTATGCCTTTCTACCCTAGACGAAAGAGCCCGTTAGTAGGCAGAGAAATTTTCTGCAGCTGCGTTCACTAAGGTAGCATTACAAAGGCTACTTTCATGCTTGGGGGTAGAAGATCACTGCTTGGGATAAGAATGAAATTGAAAGAATTAACATTATTCTATAGAGATCCCAACGCAGTAGCTCTGGTACAGAGATTTCTTCTGTGCTCCAAATATTTGATAGCCTAGAAAGATAAAAACAGTCAAGTGAGGGAAGAGTAAGGCCATGGACATGACCAACACTGAACATGCATATTCTTGGCTCTGTTTTATTGCCATTTATTTGCATTGAGAGGTTTGGTGGCCTACAACAACCTCCTTTTCTGGCCAGTTACACCCTGTGCCTCGGCAGCACTTGGCTCTCGGTGGGAGCAGCAGAACAAGGGTTGATTCCCTGCAGCAAGCCTGGACCCAGCAGGGCCGAGATTCCACCACATTTCCCTGCCAGCACAGCATTGAGATTCCACCACATTTCCCTGGGCCCAGCTTAGTGCTGTGGCTTGTACTACAGGAACACACAGTCAAAGGAGACAAGAACTGCGTTTGGACCATCATGCTGGCAAGGAGGTGAAGTGCAGCTACGGGGACCTGCTGGAAGTTGGGAGCTGGATGCAAATGCAAACCCCTAAACTAAACACGTTTAGAAAGCCATATGCCGCCAACCCAGGCAGTAAGGAGGAACCGTCTGTTTGCTCAGAGCCCCGTGCAACTCCCACGCATGGCAACAGAGACGGAGCTAGATGGGGCCCCTGGAAAGTGTCTCCAGTTTCTTATATTATTATCATCTCCAGGTTCTCCTCATAAAGCCTCCAGTTCAAAAAGGCAGAGAATTTGCAAATAGCCAGGGGACACTCACCCCCGCACAAACATCCAGCGTTTCTGTGGCCGGGATGCCTAACTGCTCCGTGATAGCTCTGCCAGCGCTTCCGAGCCGTGGCAAGCGAATATCATTAGCAGCATCTCCCAGCCCCAGTGCGAGGGCTTCGTTTGCTTTACTGTTGGCTTGGTAACAGCTGCTGTTACTGCTCAAGGTGGCAGGAGGGCAAAAAAGTGCTTATTGCCTTACAGCACTTCAGGAAAGCCTTACAGAGTCTTTGGCAGGGTTTAATAGTGGCCAGGCGCTCCCTGGAGCGACGTCCCGGAGATGCTGTCGGGTGATGCTCTGCAGTGCTGTAGCTGTGCCCCCGCCACCTCTGCACCACGCCGAGGCCAGAGAGCAGAGCCCAGCGCCAGGCTGCGGCACCAGCAATGGCCACTGGACAGAAAAAAAAAAAAAGACATATTAATTGTACATAACGGCACAACAACATGCAGCTCTACCATGTCCCGACCTGGGAACAGTAAGGATGATGCAGGCATTGCTCCAGCACTTCCTAAAAAGAAGTCTCATGGGCTTTTCCCATTCGGTGGGGCAGGTGATAGGAGCCTCATCCAGAACAATTCCTTCCTTCCTCTCTCAGCGTAGCAGCCAAGAGGAACATCTGGAAGGAAAAACAGGGCCCACGTGCAGATTTCATCAACAGCTCCACGTAACACAGCGCGTAATGCAATCTACTGCCCACATTTAATATGCGTTAATTTGAGGGATGTAGTTTGCAAGACATCCTGGTCTAAGTCCAATTTTTACTTAGTTTTGGATTCCTTTTTACCTTCAGTTGCCAATGGCGTATTGAGGAGGGATAGACACAACAGCATCCTGCTACAGAGAATGAGGGCTGCCTGGTTATGTATCAGCCCACAGCACTATTGACTGACGTGAGAGAAATATGGGAGCTGATGCATTTGGATGGGAACGAGCAGGGCAAAGCCATAGGCCTGAACAACATTGTGAAAATGCAGGTGGCCACAGCTGCC
Source organism: Cygnus olor (assembly GCF_009769625.2). Classification (NCBI taxonomy): domain Eukaryota; kingdom Metazoa; phylum Chordata; class Aves; order Anseriformes; family Anatidae; genus Cygnus; species Cygnus olor. Next base: position 11,525,697 of record NC_049178.1, read on the forward strand.
GTGGCATGGATCTCAGCAGCAGGTGAGGACGAAGGACAGTTTAGGACACATTACCTGGGAAATGTGACATTCAAACCACAACAGCAACAAAACCAAGATGTTTAACCATATTTATCCCCAGATTCCTCGTGGAGAAGGAGCTGGTGCAGTGCTGGTGCCTTTGAATTCCTAAACCGTCAGGAGCTAAGACAAATCTTTGAGGAGAAGCTCTCTGCACAGAACACCTGTAGGATATGAGTGGGGAGAAATTCAATGACAAGCTCATAAGGGTGCAAGAGCTGCCACTGAACATCAACTTGCTGCCCATGATTGTAGGAGGTGATGCAGCTGTAGCTTCATCCACCACTTAAAGTCTTGAACCTCAGCCTTGCAAAAACCACGCTAGGTTCAGCTGCCACAAATACTCCAAAAAGAGAGAGAAAAATTTTTTTCTGAGTGAAGGCTTTTATATGGCCTTACTGTTTGCTTCTTTCTGATTATAATCAGGACACTACCAAGAATTCCAGACTATTATTTTTAATTCTCTTCTCTCTCCCCTCCAACTCCCCTGCTCCCTTGACCTGCTACCATAATGCGCTCACAGGGAAAAGCAGTTGTGGGAACTCTCGCCCTTTCTGCGTTGTGAAGGACAGGACTATCTCCTGGCTGCCATTCATTCCATCAGCCACTGCTCAGAGAAAGCACAATTTGCTGCAAGCTGATAGCGGCATGCTGACACTTAGTGGGACGGGAACGTGCTCCAGCCTGACAAGGAACAATCACACATTGCATTAAAGGAAGAAAAGGGGACGGGGAGGAGAAAGGAAAAGAGGTAGAGGAGAGAAGGGAAGAAAAAGAAAAAAGGACTGGTGAGCTATTCAGAAGATGCCCTGTAATTTGAGTGTCAGTAATGAATGTTAGGTCAGATGTTTTGATTGAATATCAGAAGGAATTGTATGCTGGGGAGTCATGTTTCCCACTTCACTGACAGAGCAAACTAATGGGAAAATATTCCAAAGTGACTGATTTTGGTGCTAAGACTTTTTTACTGATGTCTCAAACAAGCACAGGAAATGCCACGGCACGCATAGATATATTTTACCATGTATTTAAATAAATAAATAAAAAATTCAAAAGTAAACTCAAACTCAGCTAAAAGAACAGCTGAGTCCCTGCAGCCCACTGGCAAGAGCTGACAAGTCTATAAAAGAAGCAAGTCTTTTTTTTTTTTTAAACTCTCCCAGTGAGATCAACTTGATCTTCCCTCTGGAGCCCGTGTCTCTTTGGAAGAACAGCACTGTTAATTTGTTCTCTCACATGACTGGATGTAATACAGTTCTATAACCTTTTAACATTTTGCTGCTTGCATGGCATACCTGTGTCTTACTTATTGCTCATCAAATTATGCAGGGAACTCAGAGCCCTGCTAAGATGTTTTAAATACGCCTGCATCGAAAATACGCTTCTGTAATTCAGGCAGCACAAAATCATTATCATAGCCTCATCTGCATATTAGGATTCATTCTGTCAGCCTGAGAAGCCAGGGCTGAAATAGCCAAGCATAAAAGAGAGGGAGAATTTTCCTCTGGTGGCGTCTCGTAAATCATCAGTTTCTAATTTACAGATCTTTTTTTTTTTTCCTCCGGATCTCCATCTATTTATTTATTTATTGCTTTCCAGAATACAAAGTAATTAATATTAGCCTCTACACAGCAGGAGTGAAGAAAAAAAAAAATAAAGCTACGTTGCTGGAGCACATTCACCAAGTCCTCTTCATTACGAGTTTGTGCAGATGGGGAGAGCTGTGGAGCAGGATGACCGTGTGGTTTTGGTCTTGGCAATGGCCAAGGACTTGTGAGTGCTGCACACAGCTCCCATCTCTGCTCCATGTGTCCTCAAGAAGCAAATTCACCAAACTTTAAGACCTCTTGAATGCCATTGACTTTTAGTGGGACTTACTCTGCAATTTGGACACTGGAAATGGGCTCCTAAATGCAGATGGCTGGTTCAGAAGACCTTACCTTTCATCTCTCCGTGCCCTCACCTCTAACTCTGAGACTGTACAGGTTTCTCTGGGGTGTGTGCTATTCAAGGCATTGACTGTTTTTCTCACTGCATGCCTGTATGGGTCTTAGGATGACAGGCTTTCCCTTAGGGACAAGAAGTTTCACCATACAGATAAGAGCAGGAAGCACAGAAGCTTCAGGATTTGGTAGCTGGAAGCAAAACTATTTTTTTCTCGACCTGCTGCTGGCGTTTTTCAGTGTCTCTACTTATGGGTGCCCAACCTGAGACAAGTTAAAGTGACACAATTTAGAGAGAGGAGATTCTCAGCACTTTCGGTAAAGCTGAAGGCCAAAAAATCAGTAGCGGTGGGAGAAAACCTAAGCCAAAGCTTTTTTACTTGCAAAGCTCCAGTTCAATTCTGGCTCAGGCAAGTAGGCACTGGAAGTTGTTCCTGCCTGACAGTTGCATTGATGGCATCTGGAAAATGAGCTGCTAAGTTTCAGCTTAATTTCTAGTGAATACATTACTCAAAAACCGTTCAGTGCATACATCCTGGTACCTACCAAGTGCAATTGCCTATGAATCACCCAGGACGCATTTGTACAAATGAGGCTACCACAAAAACAAATGGTAGTGATTGCTTCATTCTATCCTCAGCAAAGAAATCAGACACTAAATCATAAAAACCATTTTGCTTCCTGAGGCCAAGAACACAGAAGGAGAGGAAACAGGCCCAAATTTTGGAGTCTAGAGCTAGATGGGTTTGTGTAGCCTAAAGGCTGCTCTTGAAACATTGCTGCTAGATGTTTTGTGGACTGACAGAGAAAATGGCCTCAAAGGAGGGAAAGGAAAGCAAATTAATTACAATGTCAGAGTTATACTGCAACAAAAGCAAGTGGAGGCAGAGTCACAACTGTGAGCTCAATGAACCTCTCTACAGTAGGAATTTTGCAGCAATTAATAGGACTGTGCCCTGATAAAGGTTACCTTGTCACTGCTAAGCAAACGTGATTTTTCCCCCATACCATACCTATATTATTTGTCAGAAATGAACTAATAAGCTTATGCTGTCAGAACTCATCGCCAGAGTGACCACACACATGGTACAGCAGATGCAGTGCAAAGATCTGCTTTGACTTTGTCCTCGGAGGTGCCAAACTTCTTTCAAACATGCATTAGAGCTACTGGCACCAAGACAAGTCCTGCAACACCACCCCAGGACTGCCTTCAGGAGCATGGTGGGGTGGGGGACCCCTGGGTACAATTCAGACCTGGTGGCCACCAGAACATTTAGCAAACCGTCTTCTTGGCTTTCTTTGTACAGTCAGTTACCTGTGATGCTGGGCATATTCTCATGACTTGAACTATTTCTGGGATCTATGGAGAGGAAAAGAATAAAAATTCTTTATTGTGAGCACTTTAACTCGAGGAAAGTGCGTTACAGCCCAGCCTGCTTCAGTCCAAGCTGAACACAGTAAGGTCAGTAGCCACAGAGATGGTCGTGGCATGACAAGGCTGCTCTGATGCTCACTCCTCCGCTACTATAGCCAGACTCCTAGGAGCCTCTCCCATTGCCTCCTCCAGGTATTCCCAGTTCCTCCAGGGAGGGAAGGATCAGTGGTGGGTGCTCAGCGTCTCTTGTCACTGAGGCTTTACGGGAGTCAGGCATACAGAAACAATAGGAGCCTCCAAAGGATTCATGCACTGCAATGGTAATACAGGGTGGTAGAAGTGATAATACCCAGACAACACTTATTTGTTAACCATTTTGTAATCACAGTACTTGCAATTACAGTTTGATATGGCACTGCTGACGTGACCAACATCTGGAAGTATACTGTGGTCTTCAAAATGAGTACAGTTTCATTTCCCTTATTATTTGCTTCTGCTGAGAGTGGCAGTAAACTGTAGTTAATAAAGGAAAGCCAGCTTTTATGGGCTAGGAAGACAGTAAATATATGCAAAATGGTTTGTTGAATCTAGCAGTGGGGTGCCATAAGAGGCCTCATAAAGCAGGGATAGAGTTTAGCATCATTCTTCTAGGGCTGGGAGTGATGCAAAATAAATCTCTCCTGAGTCTGCTTACTGACAGGCCCAGTTCAGATAGTGTATATGCACAGTCAGAGCTTCTTCCTCTGCAGAGTTCCTGTTAATCACTGTTAATGCCAGTCATCAGATCACTAATCATTTGAAACAAGAAGCTGCAGATATTACAGACAGAGATTCAGGATGAAGTAAATAGCACAGATCTCCCCAGGGGTAGGAAGAAGGTCTGAGTCCCCTGCCACTGATGCTGCCTGGTACAGCATGAGCTTGTGTTTGCCTTCGTAATCTTTGTTATGATAGGAACTACTCCGCCCTGACATGAACAGGGAGGCAGGAACCTTAAGAATCCTTCATATGGATACCTGGACACAGGGATGGATGTGGCCAGCCCCTGACCATGTTCCTGTCACCAGATGGGAAGAGCACAATGTCTGGGCTCAGCCATGCCCCACCAGACCCAAAACATGCGTGCTTTGTAGCAGTTTGATCATTGAGCTGCAAGTGCCCATAGTCATACACTGAATCACTTAAGCAGCCTTGATGGGAAACCCAGATTTCCTAAGTCCCATATCACTCTTCTAGCCCAGCCTGGTTCTTTCTGCTGACTACGCAGACCTGAAAGCTGACACAACACCATTTTCTTTTGCCACTGGGGAGGGTTTAAGAGCACTGTGGTTCTGCTGATAGCCAGTTGTGTCTCAGTTTATCACTTGCAGTCCTGGGAACATGTCTTAAGTTGTCTAAAACAATCTACTTTTTTGCTCAGAGCAAAGGCAATGAAAAGGTTATGCCACTGCGGTACAAATTTTCCTTGTAAATCAGATCCCGAAGTCAATGCCTGGCAGCCACCTTCTGTGATGTACTTAAGATCCTGAAACAAGGGCATGTGCCTGCAGATGTCAGGGTGTGGATTTACATGGCAGTTCGGGATGTGGGTCTCTGGCTGAATTTGCATGTACTGCTAACGTCAGCTTCACTTCATCCAATGATGGCTTTCAGAGTCCTTGCCGGAGGACATTTTACAACACAGGATGTGCCATTTGAACACAGGCTCACCTGGGTGGCTTCAGAGGGGGCAGACAACAGTATGAATTCAATACCCAGTGACTGGTAAGGGTAATACTTCACGGTGCAGCAAGCAACAAAACTGGATGTGCAGGAGAGGAGGAGGGGAGCAGGGAGAACGGACTCGTGGCTCGATCTTGCCCTGAGCTGATTTCAGCAGGCTCCATGGGAGCTAGGACTATTCCACACTTAACAGCAGGAGTTCAGGTAATTGTGAGATTGAGTCTTGCAGGAGACCATGACTCGCCAAAGGGGAAGTCAAATAACATCAAAGCAATCAAAGGAATTCTTCAGGAGTTACTGAGTGAAATTCCCTGGCTCAAACAGGACTGTAGGCTAGATTAATTACAATTGGCACATCTAGATCTAACATCTGTAAATACCACAAGTCATGTCAATTTCTATTTTGTTCTTGCTCCACGACTTCACCTTAAAATCCTGATCTAGCTGAAGTAAAAGAAGGAAAAAAGTAAGGAGAAAGAACCTTGTCAGGTGATTTCTTTTTAGGAGGGCTGCCTAAAGTCAGGGGATGTGAATGTTTTTGAAGTAGGTGAGTAAGGACTAAGTCCTGCCTTCGTTCAGTCAATACATGGAGACAGTACCAAGCAGGGTGATGGGATAGTCCCATGAAACCTGGGTGTCAACAAGACTAGAGATACCTGTGTAAAGACTCTGCCCAGCGAAATTCCTTAGCGCTGCTCAGAGACCCAACACACCCACCAGTGTGTCTGGTTCCAGACCAGCCTCTGCAACACCACAGAACACACCAACATCATTATAACCAAATGCTTATCTCACCAAACACAGAACAACTGAGTCCCCCCTGTGTCCCACCACCAGATTATGTCCCAAAAAGAAGGCAGTTGTGAAACCCTGCAGCACTGCAAGCTCTCCTTTCCTAGTGAGGAAGGGGAAGGTGGGCCCAGCACCATTCCCCGCATGATGGCATGACTCAGATCTTGCCTTCGAGAGCACTTTTCAGATAGCCCTGGCTCTTTTAGTTCCTATCAGAGCTGAGGAATTTCTGTTGTTATTCCAAGGATCACTTCGGGCTGTACTGGTAAATGCTTCGTTGGATTGGCAATGATTCAATAAATTGTTTAATCTTTCTCAATCAATATATAGAGAAAAGAATGAGACAGTTGATTTATTTTTTTCTCTCCTTTTTCTCTAAGCTACTCTAAAAGCAAGTCCCTTCCTCTCTCCTCTCTTCCATCACTCACATGCACACACACATGCACACATTCACCCAGGACCTCAATGCCAGCTTCCCCTAGCACAGACTGGGTGCTGTGTCGCTGCTGTTGGATAGCACCAATGTAAAAACGTATCTGGGAGATGGTGACCCTTTACAGAGCAAATGATTCCTTTCCTTTTATTCTGTGTGAAGCACAAGCTGATGAGCTGCTGTGTTAACTTTATGATCTGCAGTGTTCTTCTACACACTCCCCAACTACTTAACAAACAAACAAACACACAAACAAACAAACAAACAAACAAAAAAGACAAAAAAAAAAGACAAAAAAAACAACCTCCAAACCTTGAAAAGTATTTGCGTGATATGAAGAAAGGTTGCTTCTCCAGATGGCTAAAGCAGCCTTGCATGTGTCTTTTTAAAAAATCCCAGCTGCTGCTGCCCATTTCCTACCTTCGTGCTGCAGCACAGCATTTAAACCTCAACTTCTCTAGAGATGAAGCTGAGCTGTAAGTTGAGTATAACTGCAAACCAGTATGCACACTGGTAGGAGTATCTGCAGTGAGCAAGGTGCTAATAGCCTGCATTGTCTTGGTGAATCTAATATACACAGCTTGCATGTTTGCTACTGTGAACTTTTTTTTTTTTTCAATGAAATCCATGTGCATGCAAATCAGAAAATCTGCATTTCTTCATTTCAGAAGCAGAAGGCTGAAGAAAGCCCTCTAAAGCCCTGCTTAGGAGCCTAATGAAGTGGTCTGACTTCCAGGAGGGCTGAGTACCTGGTGTGTCTGATGTGAATCAAGAGCTGGAAATCATACTCTTCAGATAAAGTATGATTCTCGTAAGACCTATGGAGAGATCTCTTCAGCCTGTCAGGGCAATGGTGAAGCCAAATTTGCACTCCAAGTCAGGGTGTAAATCTTCCATGTGCCAAAATTCAGCAGTATTGGATCCAGGGTTTAGATTTAGCTTTCCTCCAGAATCTACACGCAGACATAACATCAGTAGGTAAATAAAAAAACAGTCTGATGGGAAAACACTTATCATAATTTACCCTTCTAGGAGAGCAAGGAAAGAATTTTCCTTCAGTCTGAGCTATTAGAGAATTGGCCTAATGAAACTACTAATTAAGCTAGTCTTTCTCTGAATCATCAGCTATATTGTAATTGCTACCAGACAAAAGGGTCCTGTGGTTGATCTAGTGAGGCTGGAGAATGGATATTGCAAATTATTGCTGTGATTTCATGACAGCCTCTGCCCTCCATCCTGTTTGACCCCTTCCTGTATGTGCTCCCTCATTCCCTCCCTTCTTCCTCAGTTTCCCTTATGGCTTCAAAAAGTGCGTCCTGTCTTAGAGCTGTTCTCAAAATGGGAGAGATATATGCTATAGGTAAAATAAGACAGAAAACCGAGGAACTATGCTTATTAAAAGGACCAATGCCATCATTATATAGGTTATTATAGCTGACTTATACTACATATGTCCTCCCTATGATTCCCCTCAGGTAGAACTAGCAAGGATTCCTTAGGTCTCCCTCTTAGAGAGACACGTAGCATATTTATGATGAACGAGCTTCCAAGAGCTCAGATATTTAATTTGCAGCTACCATGGTTAGTGATGATTAAGATCCTCTTGTTTTTACAGTGTTTCTTAAATAAAGCGTAAACACGTCCTGTCCAATTCTGTTAAACAGTGTAACACATGGGAATGCCAGTGAAATTGCTAAGATAATGAAAGTGGCCATGCACAGGCATAAATACACGTGGTCACACATAGATACCACCTATGCATATAGCTGTATTTGTATATATGAAAAAAGCAGCATGCTTACACAAATATAGATATATAGGGAGTTATATGTATTCCTTTTGTCAGGCCTTGATTGCAAGTAGGCTTGATGTCTAGGGACTTCCACTAAAACACCAGATTGATTTCCCACTAGGAAACATGGGGAAATTAAATCAACCTGTCTGGGTACTCGGCGAATATAATTCCCTATTCACAATTGATGAACCAAGCAGATAGGCTTAACCAAACAGTACTTGTGGAGAAGTCACAAGAGAGAAGAAGAAGGAACAGGATAAAGGCAAGAAGAAACCCCACTTCACAAATAACCCCTTCCCAACACCCCCGCCCCCCCAAAAGGGCCAGCTCCTCCTGCAGTTGCCCCAGAGAAGTTAGGTGAACTAAATGAGCACCGAAGGGCAGCTTGCTGCACCGTAGGATGAAGCAGATGTCTTCACATCTTCACCTGTGAATCCAAGCCTTCTCCCCATCAACCACTGCTTTTAGCTGCTTCCCTACAACTTCCATTCCTCAGGAGGTGCAGCGACAATCTGTGACCACACTTAGCAGAAATCCCAGAAGCTTACTAAAGCCACATTTTTCCTCATTCCTAGGCTCACAGCTTCTGTTGCCCAAGTCTGCAAGTTATGGGATCACATGAAGATTCCCCAGGCTTTTCACAATGCAATTTTATATTCTGTATTTCCTTGACTGTACAATATGGTTGATTTTAGCAGAAATTGCCCCAAAATGTTGCAGACCATGAAATGTGAATTCACCCTGTGAAGTAACTTTCTGTTCAATTTCCTCACTTCTCACCAGACATCAAGGGAATATTGTTACCCTTCTTGTTTTCTGCCCAAGTGCTCTCCAGATTCAGCTGATCTTTTCCTCCAGGCTTCAGTCCACCAGGCAAATATCTACATGTATTTACACACATATCCATATATGTATATACAGCTGTAAGAATTAGCAAATAACTAAATAAACAAACAGAAAAACCTGTTACACGCTACAACTGCTTCATGAATTTATAACATATGGTGGCAAAGCACTATAAAAACTGTAAACTATAAAGAGGGTTACATAGCCCCATTCATTTATCATGTTACAATGAGTAATTTGTGCACCAGGCAGGAAAGAGAAAACCCACACAGTTGGAGAGTGCATATGTATTTCTGAGGCTCACACTAGAGAGCCTTTTATAAAACACACACATGATTTGAATTCCAAAGCAAAAGCACTGAGAGGCAACGCACAGGCTAATATTGTTGTAATGGTGTACGCAGAGTTTAGGAGGAAAGGCCACTAGCTGATGTCCTTTAACGATAAGAGGACTTCCAAGCTGTCTGGCTTTCTGTCCCTGTCCGTTTAGAAGTTGAGCTCCAGTCTGCAGCTGTAAAATCTCTCCTTAGTGCTGTTACAGAACTGGCAAGGTGGTCTGGTGCCTGAAGAGCTGCTCCTTCTGCGTATTTTGGACAGGTTTCTTTCTTTTTTTCTTCCCTTCGCATGTCCACTGGGGTAATGTTGAACCAGTCCAAGGTGGGTCCATGTGCTCATGGTCCAAACTGTGTGTTACTCCCAAATTCATGTATTATGTAGAGACAAAACAAAAAAGGTAAATTTACGTGCTGCATTTCTGTGAAGGGTTTCTGGCCAGTGTAGTGTCTCACATAGCATATTATTAAATCACCTAGATTCTCCAGATAGCACTGAGCCCTATAATTCATACCTACCTGTTCCTGATTTGACTTCTTTTTTTCCCACCAATTGGCAAAGAGCTTTTATGAAACATATAACACAAACCACATGCTCTGTCCTGGAAATGGATCAGTTTTCCCAGTGGGAAGCGAATGATGTAGGCTGTGTCCTGGTTGTCATGTCCCAGTGCAAATGGTTAAGATCTTCTTTTTGTCTCAGCAAATGCCCCGTGGAACGCTTGAGCTGGGTTTAGGCCCTAGGGTCATTGCTAAGCAGTTTCTCTTTCATCCTTTTTAGCACCAGCAGACGCAGCTTGAAACGTGTATACAAGATGCCGCTTTACAGCATCCCTTATTCACTGGTACCTTGGAGACTCCAGTTCATTGAAAGTAATAAAACCAGATCATCAAAAAGAATTCTTTTGAACAGGCTTTGGGCTCTGCTGTGCTACTTGGTTACGGATATTCATCTTCCTGGAAACTGAGCTGTTTGATACAGCACAGTGGCACGAAAGCATCAGCTGCCTCCCTGGTGCATTAACCCCTCGAGTGTTGGAATCACAATCCTTGAATAGCAAAATAGCTATCGCTTGTAATTGCTTGAGGGGAGAAGCAGATTTTATCCTCCCAGGTGCAGGGAGGCTGAACACTGGGGTTGGAGGGTTTTCCTGTCCCCGTTGTGCTGCAGTGATGGGCAGGCTGTGCGCCAGAGGAGAGAGGGAGCAACCACGAGCAGCCTCTGGTGGTTACAGCTACAGACAGGCTGCAGGGTGACTCCTGTATCACAGGGTGCCATAGAAGTCAATCCGAACCCAAAATACCCAAAATACAGATGTGTTGAAAACACTGGCATTCTGATCCTTGGAGCTTTAACCTTCTGTTACCCCTACATATCTTGTGATGCTGTGTATTCTGCAGGGCTCTGATACCAGGGCTTTAACTCAAAGCCCTTTTGACCTGACAGGGTTGTCACTGTTGTCAGCTTGGTGTTTTTTCACCATATCCAAACCCTCCTTTCTTCCATCTATCTCAGCTAGAAAGAAGAGAGGGTCAAACACCAGCACCACGACTGTGGCTCTACAGTCCCCAAGTCTCATTTCTCTAAATGGGGAAAAAAAATCAGGGATGGTGCAGCTGGGCTGATTCCTCCAGAGCTTCCTGTTGGAATGATCAGCATATTCTGCTGCATACTCTTTTCGTGCCGTATTTGCAGCACAGGGAGGAACAGAGGCTCAGCTCCTGCTCTGGTCTCCATAGTATTGCCTTGTGCCTCTGCCCATAGATCTCCTTGCTTTGTTCCAGCTTCACACTGCGGCAGCAAACCCAGCTTGTCTGCAAATTTCCCCATTAGCACACATACCAGGGCTGTGCCTTGAACTGCAGCTCATCGTCTGTTGGGGAAACACAGCAGAAAAGGGCTACTCTGTCCATCTGACCTTCCCCCAGGTGAGGGGGATATCTGTTATGACCTTGTACATCCATCCCTGTGCTCTGTCTCTCATTTTGCCCTGGTGACATTCCTGGGCTTATGTCACACCATTTCCCTTGTGAGCTCTGATGGCAGGAAAACATATGGTGACTTTTTACTCATGGCTTGCAAATAAATGCAAAAAAAAAAAAAAAAAAAAAAATAGAGAGAGAGAGAGAGAGAGAGAGAGAGAACATTTAAGTGTCCCTTTGACTCTCCTTCTCTGTTGCCTTCCTGACCCTGAGTCAGGTCTGCCCTGCTCCGTCTATGTCCCCACTTCAGACCCAGCCCATGCACCACCAGTAGCCTGTTCTGCTTCCAGGCTGTACCAGGGACAATGCAAGAAGGAAAATGGCTGAAGTTTCACATCAGCTGAGAAGGAATCAATGCAGGATCCCCAGGAGGTCATTTTTACAGAATCGCTCTGCATGAGAACAGGAAACAGAGGAACAGGAAAGTAGTAGCTGGTATTGATCACACCTGATTACTTATTAAAGTTTATAAGGAAAGGTGTTGGAGGAGAAAAACAGGAGAAGCACCTTTTATCACTCAACTAAAAGGGCTTGGGAGAGAAGGGAGAGGAAAATGGCTCAAAATGGACTCCTACCACAGTCTCTTATGTTAGCACCTTATGTTGTTTTTTTTTTCTTCTTAAATTTCCTTGCTAGCTCAGGTATTCTGAGGCTAATTTGAATCTATCACCTCAGAGGGGCCCAAATGAGCCAGGATGCAGGCAGTGATATGTGTACAGGCATTAAATGAACAAATACAGTGAAAAGATGCCTCTTAATTCAAGTGTATTCGTGCCTTTGTGTCTGCACATATCCGAATAGGTGCATGCCTCTTTGTATGTATCTGAGTTCCCTCTGTGCATATGAGCATGTGTTTGTACATACACATAGATTTGACATTAGAAGGTATGGATCTATCTTCATATGACAGTGACAGTATCATAGCTGCTTGTATGTGCAGCGGTGCTTCTCTGTTTGTAGGCCAGCACATCTCCACCCATGTGCAGGCCTTAACACAGCCCCCAGAACAGTATGGGTTTGTATGCAGAGAGCCTAAAGCAAACAGGCCCTCTGCAGAACAGCTCGTAAGCTACTTCAGTCTTAGTTAAGAAAGCACCATCTCTTTACAAAACCTAAAATAAGCCCTACATCAAAAACAGTACAAACCAACTCTAAACCCCTAGGCTACTGCAGGATTATACAGTTGTGAAATACGTTATCCAGCCTTAAAAGCCGTCTTTTACTATCTGCCTGGGGTCATTCAGGCAGCCCAGACTCTCAGCTACATAGCACACAAAAAAGTCAAGCTTGCAGATGTTCCCAGGAAGGCAGCAGTGTGGAGGTCCAAGTTCTTCCTGCAAAGAGAGGCTGATGGGATTATATCTGATTCCTTGTTTGCCATAATAACATCTCAGCAGAGAATTAGGCCCAACAAAAAATGCTATTAGAGGAAGATCTACTGTGTTTGGTGGCAGGCAGAGAAAGAAAGCTGTTTCAGGACTCCTGTGAATGAGTCATTGCATTGCCAAAAGGGCAGAGGGTGCTGACACCATCCATCAGAGGCATAGCAGAATACGGGTTATTCCTTAGCAATAAGGGAGCCAGATACACTAATTTCCAATAGCAGTCTTTAGATGGATTTACTGATAGATTTTTCTATTTTACCCATACCAGACACACCAACTTCAGCCTTCAGTTGCTGTTTCTCGTTAGTCAGACGAGCTTCCAATTGGATCTCCTGTTAGACATTATCTCTCAGACACACCAGGGCTGAGAGAAGAGGGCCAGGCAGCTAACTGGCAAGTACAGCCTCGCCAGCAGGCATCATCCTGCAGTGAGATCCTTGCAGAGAGGGGGCTATGTACAAAACCTCATCCACCTGGTCAACAGTCCCTAGTAAGCTGTTGATGCCCACATCCCCGGGCAGTGGCAGACCCAGTCAATCCTGCATGATCCTGATGTATTGGCCTGTCTGTTTTTGTCCTCACACATGGGTAGTCTTGGCTATCCATCCCCACTCCTACCTCTTTTATTTTTCTCAACAAGCCCAAGAGAGGGCTGGGATCCCCTGGGAAAATGAAGCGGTGTGAATTAGCTTGTCAGCAGCTTAACCAGAGGAGAAGCCAAACCAAAGCTGCCAGCACAGCTAATTTCAGCTTCATTTCACCAGGCAGCTGGGTACTTTGAGTGCAAGAAAATGCAAGTGTCCCATGGGGTTCAGCAACCAGCCTTTGATTGACATTAGAAATGCTCAGAGCAGGAGGTCCATGTGTTGTGGGGAAAGAAGGATGGAGTGACACCATCCTATAGCTCCATCTTATGACAGATCCCAAATTAAGAGAAGGAAGGTGTTGAGCTGTCTCCAGAATCAAGTCAAGAGCATCCAGACAGCAAGAAGAAGCGTGAGATGAAGGGAAGATATTTTGCTATGGACAGTAGTGATAACCACAGGGTTTATTTGCCAGTCAGAGCAGCTACTCACACCAGTGGCTTAGGTGGCCCTTTTCTTCTGCTGGTTGCAACAGACATTTGCTCACTCCTTTGGTTGCTTACCAGCTGCCACAATGGTGCATTTTGTACTTCTTACCAAGTCAAACTGGTATGACTGTTATCTGTGTTCTACACAACAGCAACACTAAAATAAGCTCAAAATCAAATTTCCATGAAAGCAAGGACTACTTTGGGGTCAGGCAGGCGTCTCCACCCCTGTGCAATGGGCCAGCGCCAGAACACTTCACCCAGGCAGCCCCAACATGGGTTGCCTGCAATCTCTCCTTGGCCTTGCGTCACCACTAACCCGAAGGCCAATTTCCTTAGGGTGGGAACCGGGGAGAGCAACTACCGCTTGTAACAAAGCGATGAAGTCCCTGGCCTCATACAACGTGCTTGCCAATGTTTAGATGTCATTGTTGTTCCTTGTGGGGTACAACTGTGAGTGCTTGCAGTCAATTTATGTTTCTCTTGCTGGAGATTTGCAGGAAAACAGCAGAGTCTGTGCTTACCGAGGAGCAGTGGGAATGTCCTTTGAGCTGCGTGTTTCCAGAGCCGGAGCCAAGAAGCTCACGTTCCCATGGCTGTGCTTGTAAGTGTGTGCAGCTGACCGCTACGACATCCCTGTTCTGGTGACCTTGGGTTCAGCCTAGCCAATGAGGCAGCTAATAAGTTGGTGTTAACATAAGCAGAAGCAATGGCGTGGCAGTCAGAAGAAAAGACATCAGAAATTAAACCCGAGAAAAGGAATTAGGGGAAGAGAATTCATTAATTTCCTCTTTGCAATGACACATGCTTTCCACTCACTTTTTTTAAATGACATTTTACCTGCTATTAGTTTACTGTGAGCATCTCCAGCACTGCCTTCACTCCCCCGCAGCCAGTTCCCTCAAGAACAAAATTAAATTTAAGCTACTAAAGTCGGACCTTTCTGAAGCAAAAAGAATCTTTAAAAATGGATTTTTTTAAAGGTCATTTTGAACTTTATCTGAGCACACATGGAGACGCAGGCCATTCAGCTAAATAATGCCATCCGACCACCTCCTGTCACCATTATGCGGATAAGAACATCATTTATGTGAGGGGGAGAGGGGAAGACTTTCTTCCCACTTGTTCCTTTTATTCCTCCTCTAATTTGGGGGGATTTGAATGATGTTCATTTTTATGGCTGCTTCTCCACATCTCATTTCTCTTGATAACCCATGGGAAAGGTCATGAACTTACACTGAATCGGGACATCCTGCCTTTGACCCAAAACATGATCGACTGAATCCCATGCTTGCATGAGATTAAGCCACATTCTCCAGGGCTTTACCTGCTCCTCATGTGTGGCACGTCCTGCCATGTTGGCAGGACATCCCAAAGTAGTCTCTCTTCCTCCCTGGATATCTTTTTCTCCTCTAATAACCCAGATTTACAAATTAAATATAATAAAGCTTATTCCATGATGTATCTAAGCACATGATTAACTTCAAGGACAAGAACAATCTAATCAACCTCCTGAGCTTCCTTGTGTGTTTATGCTTCCCTGCGTCTGGGTATAGTCTGTGACACCCAAACCTAGCTCCAGAAACTCAGAGAAGCACAGCATTTAACCCTGCAGAGTTTCTATCCACCAGGGAAACCTTCACCGCTGGCCTGAAGCATCTAGAATTACTTATCTTAACATCTCAACATTATCTTAAAAGCAAAGTCGGGCATGGGGAGATGGCTTGGCACTGTCAGCCTCCAGTCTGAACAAACAGGGCTTCCTAAAGCCATGGACTCTGTTTCCAGATGCATCAGACCCACCTTCCTGACATCAGCTGAAGGTAAAAGGGTTTGCACGCAGCTTGCTGTGTGATGAGCCATGCTGCAGAGCTCAGTGCTGTGAAAACACTGCATGTTATTTACTGTACCCAGCCCCCTCTAATCATGCCTTAAACAAAGCCATATTTATTGGAGAGAGGCTTAAGAAATGTCCCAAGGCATGCTTTGTGTGACTGGGGACTTTCCTCAAACGAAATTTCAGCACTCCACCTCCTTCTGCAATGGCATCTATGTCCCAGTTCACAGTTGCCCAGACTCCTTGAACAAGCTTCCCTTTAACAACGCTCAAATATTTAATTTGCTGGGTGCTGTGGGAATCCCAAAGGTTTGGAAGAACTATCTATTATAAATGACAAAACATGACATTATTATAGGTAGCCTGCCTACTCGATGTCATCTGTGTTCTACGCTGCTCCTTTAATGAGGCTCTTTCAGATCCTGTGCATAATAGAAAAAGATCCCGACGCTAGCACTTCCCCCATGCTCTAAAAATTAAAACAGTCAAGTCCTTATAATACAAAAAAGACACTTGCTAAAGCCTAAAACCCTCATGTTCAGAGGAAGAGCTTTTAATATGTGTTATTTAGTTGTACAGGCATTCGGACAGAGGCTACTCCCAGCCACCCGGTGTAATTCAGTAAATGTTCCCCTGAAACCTAACAACACACTGCCCTCTGCTGCATTTTTCTCTGACTTATTAAAGGGGGGAAAAAAAACCTTCCGTGCTTTGCAGCCTATCCTCTGGCTCAAATTGAAATAAGCAGATGGTTTGTTAGCTCTTATCAATGACTCAGTAACGTCCAAGGTACTACATAAAACACTCTAGCCGGAGAGAAGTCAAAATAACAAAATGGATTCCATATGAGGGAGAGCAAAAGCAATTGAAAAATCAAGTGTGAGCAGTTCCACGCCCTTGCCCGGCTGTCCCTCCACTCCAAGCAGAGCTTCAAAAGCAATTATTGAAGTTAAATAACTAGTTACTATTGTACCTCCTCGGGTTGTCCCTCCCACTGCCCTCAGCCCATCCACCACAGCCTCCTGTGACAAAATGCTTACGAGAACTACACAAACAGAGCCAAGGATATGCAAGACTGGCAAGAGCAAAGACCACGTCATCCACACAGCCCCAATGCCATCTAACATCACCTGGAGCTGGCTGCAAGCAGCTCCACCACAGCATACAATGAGGATCTTGGAAGAAGTAATTTCTGTTCTCCTACTCTTCAATCTGACTGCCGTGCTAGGTGTTGACATTCAAGGGGACAGGGATTTGTGGATTACTGCAGAGGGGAAGGACAAACACCAGCAGCCTTGGGAAACTCCAAGGCCAACAGCAGCACTTCGGCAATTCTTATGTTGAGCTACTATCACTTCGGATTCAGTTAATTAAAATCAATAAACGCATTTGCTTTGATTTGGATTTTAGACTGAACAGCACTAAGGCTTTCCTCCACAGATCCACCAATCATAAAGTCAATAATTTAAAATTAGCTAGATAAACTCTGAATATTGTCTCAGCAATGTAAGGCAAATGCCTTACAAAATGCCTAAGCAATGCCTCTGAGCGCAGGCAGTCCAGTGAGTGCACAGGAATTAGGATTTTAAAGTAGCACCCTGCTGGTGCTGTGGCTGAAGCACAAAAACATTTCAGATACACCAAAAAGCTATGTTTAGACCTGGCCAAACATCAGTGTTTGGGAATGTTTTGTTCTGGTTTCTGTGCTAAGCCACTAGAATGCCATTAAGAATTCTTTGCATGGTCAGCCTGATCTTTGAGATTGCCAAATCCATATTTCCAAGCTGTTGTTTGCAACAAAAGCTAAAAAGGAAGGTTGAGTTTCTCTCCTCGCCACTGTTTTAAGCAAAAACAAAAATTGAGAGAGGTGTCTTAAAATGCTGGGATTTGACAATAGTCTGGGTTTGTGTCTTGATTATGCTGTTATCTAGCAGGGCCATGAAAACTATCCCAGCACAAACACGGGTTTATTTGATCCTTCCCTGAAATTTGAGCTTATCCAGTCTCTAAACTTTTAGCAAATGTAGGTTCTGTTATGCCTTTCCCCTTCCACAATACCTTCTCTTGTGCTCCCTGCACCCTCCTGGGCCCCAGCCAGGCCTGGAAGCATCAAATAACCACAAGAAAGATTGCTGCTTGAGATCACCACCCAGGAGCAGGAAATATTAAGAGCCTCTTGGGCGGGTCTGTTTTTGCTGATGGAACCACCCTTAGCAAATGTGAAACCTTGAATGGATCGAAATTCAGCCAACAGCATCCTCATCAGCATTAGCCACTATTAAGAATTATCTCATTCCAGTGAAGCCCTGAAAGTCCTAAAAGGATGACTTGGTTGTGTTTTTTTTGTTGTTGTTGTTTTTGTTTTGATTTGTTTTTGACATATGCAACCAACAACACCATTCTGATCAGCAGAGAGCACCAGATGTGTGAGCCAAAGGGCACAAAGGGCAGAGCTCTTCACACCAAGTATTCAAAGATGTCCAGCCGTCTTGTCCACAGCCTGAAAGAAAAAAAAACAAGAGGGTGACTACAAACTGGGTGGGAATCTGGACACACAGAAAGATCTCTCTCTGATGCAGCTACCCCAAGGGTGAAAAACTGGGAGAATCCCTGCTCTCTACAGCACGGTATTTAATTACCTGAAGGAAAACCCATGTAAATAGACTTTATGAGACACACTTGATAATAAATCTACGACAAAAGGCAGTGAAGAAATCTTTGCTTTTGAATGTATTATCTGACCTCCCTGCTGAGCATTCCTATGCAGCTGCAGGATAAAATAAATTGGCCTTGCTGAAAAACGGTAGGAAACATTTGAATATTCCCTATTCTGAAATATTAACCTCTGGTGCTTCTGACCATCTCTCTCAAGTGCAGAATGGCACGGTCACAGTGGGCAGATCAAGACAGTAGAAATTTCACTGGAAGTGAGGAATGCAGAGGGGTGTAGACCCCCAGGTCAGGATCCCTGCATTGCAAGTGCAAAAGAGCTGCCTTGCTAAAGCTGACTAGAATTAGCTGACTAGGAAAAAAAAAAAAAAAAAAAAGAAAAGAAAAAAAACCTTCATTAAAATACTCTCCTGGGAAATGTGTAACATATGACTACTTAAGGGAACTGGTTTTGCTTAGAAATACAGCCAACTTTCCATATTTCTAAAAGATTAAAGACTTTTCTATCCTTTCTCTCTACACTCCTTTTCTTTTCCTTTCTCTTTTAAGAAGCCCTTGTAAGAAACGTAGCACGGAAAGGTGACTCCGGTGCACAGGAGATGGACACCATGCTGTTCATTAAAGCAGGCAAATAGCGGGCTCATTCTGTGAAGCAGCTGAGCACCAACGCTTTCTGTCAGCTCTAGAAAAGCTTCTGGCTTGTAGCATTTAGCACAATTGAACGCTGGAGGCCATTATTCTGCAGGTTTATATCCGGACCATGTCCCTCTGACATCATTAAAGCTTCATCAGGGCAAAGGGAGACCCTGGTCTGCATGAATCCTTGGAGCCTGACAGCCTCATTGCTTTCCCTCTTGCTGCAGCCACCTGAGGAAGAAGACCTGGCGCTCTCTACACTACTGTTTATTGTAAAATACGTATAAGATCATAAACCAGCCTTGTGCCCAACACCTCTGGGAGGAGATATTCCCTGAGCCAAAGTGCTGGCAACCTTATTATGATGCATTCAGACAGCCTCATGCTCACCTTAGTACTTTATAATAATGATGTTAATTATTACTATTATTAATGAACAATTAATCATTGTTCAAGAGACACTCATCAGACACTTTAGACTGAGAGCGTGATGGGTAAGATTAGATTCAGCAGAGCCGAATTTTGAAACGCAGGACCACCAACATCACATCTGCAGAAAGGCAAATCCACGGCCAACTCTCATTTGCAAGCACTAACTGGCAGATGGTTTGCAAAACCAGGAGAGTGAACTTAAGGAACCCACTCTGTCTATTATGACTTCACAAGCATGAGTTTTGCATGGAAAAAAACACGTGCACATCATTAGCAGATGCAGGTCCCAACTGTTCCACTTCAATTATTTCATTTTAACTGCCTTGTTTCTGATGCCCCCTAAAAAGGAGCAGAAAGGTTTCTCACTATTTATTCAAGATCTTGAAGAAAAAAATAATTCCTGGTGGGTCCTGAGCTTCCCCCATCGACTTCTCAATAGCAGTTAACTTTCAGGCCTCATTTCAATGCTCCACCACTGCCCAGACAAGCATTTCTGGGTGGGATGTTGGATCTTTACAACAATGAAGATGTGATTGCCCTCTGCTGTGTGCGTGTTCACTGTATTTTAGCACTACCGCTGCTAACAGAAGTTACTGCTATGCCCAGCCCTTCCTGGAGAGTGTTTCTTCTCAGCTAAAGAGCTTATTTCCTCTTTCTTAGGTGAAGGAAGAACAGCCATTTCCCCTCCCTCCCTGGCTGAAGTCTCTTATGATCTGAAAGGCCTTCCCAGTCTCAGGCCTGAAGCACAGGGTTATTACACGGTCTGTATTTTGTGTGCCACCAGGACTCCAACAATGCCGACGGTAATGTACTTAATTGTGCCAAAATCTGTGAATGTGCCAGCAGGCTTCTGACATCATTTGCCACAAACACTAATTCATAAATTCAGAGCTGCAGGCAATCTGCATGTCACCCAAATGACTGGCTATCAAATCAGGTTTTCAGCAGCCTCCAGCATGGTTCAGTCTCTCTATTGTTAATGTTGACAAAGGGTGGAACTATGCTCATGGCTAAAGACTTCATCTGTCTCTTGGCTTACGAATGATTTCTATGGTAATGCTCGAAGCTCTGGGCAGATAGGAACTCCTTCTGCAAAAGAGGAAACGTGGTCCTAAAATGTGGCCCCCTTATTCTTCTCCTGGTGCAAAGGGTAAGCTTCCAGCAGATCAGGGAAGGCACTGGCATAACGTGAGAAAAAAATGGGCCACAGTTCAGGGCTTTTGTCACCACCTTCATTTTTAAGACACATTTTCTATTCTTCCTTAGCTCTGTTACAGCATTCTGGATGCATTAAAAAGGAAGGAACCTTGGGGAATAACTCCTCATAGAGAGATCCCCAATGGAATATAAGGCTGGAGATAGGCCACACTCTTTCCTTTCCTGTGCTGTGACATGAGGACTGAATCAGAGAACAACGGGATGTGGCTTTGAGGGAGCTCTCTGTCTATTCTTCACTGTTAAATTGACTCCCTTTAGCAGCATAAAGGCTCACAGTTATGTGAATGTCCCCAAGGAATGGGAGCAAGCCCAGGTGACACATGATTTTGGTTTTAGACAAAAAGATGGCTAAAGCCTTTCATGTTGTTATGTTTAAAATAGTTCCCTGGTTCTTTTCTACCAGCCATTTTTTCCTTCCTCCAAATCTCTTTTTTCAAACAGTTTTGTTTAGAAATGCTTCCAACGCCTGCTGTCTTCATCAATTTGTCGTTTGGAGACTTTTTTATGGCAGAGATTGTCTTACTCCATGTTTTCAAGGATGGTGTGTAGGTTTACACTTTTAAATATGGGATCAGACGCCAAGATGCCAAAAGCCCTCTAGCGCTGTGGAAGAGCTGTGGAAATTATATTTCTTTTCTTTTCTATTCTATTCTATTCTATTCTATTCTATTCTATTCTATTCTATTCTACTCTACTCTACTCTACTCTACTCTACTCTACTCTACTCTATTCTAGACTCTCTCCTGTGTGTGTTTTACCTCAATGTCTTACCATGGCACACCACCCAGTTGTGTTCCAAGGTGACATTGTCCCTCTTACCCATTCCTGATCTAAGTTAACACTGATAACAATAACCAACAGCAGAAAGAGCACAGAAAGGAAAAACTCAAGTGACATTATTTGCTTTGGACATTCATTCCTCACAGAAACTGACACATATCCATCACTGTTGAGAGTCAACAAAAAAAAAAGTATTTTGAATGTGTTTTTTTTGTTCATTTGTTTTTTGTTTTTTTTTTTTCTGTTCTGTGACCTTTCTAAAGCTGGTGGATCCCAAGTTCAGGACAAAAACACACTAGCCTTCAGATGGTGACACAAAATCTTGAGCTTGTGATAATAATTACTGGAAGAATACAAAGGGCAGCGATCTTTCTCATCTACCAGAAAGAGTCTGAGGAGGGAGAACAATTAGCCAAAACTAGGAACAAAAGAAGCTTTGGTTGGACTATGAACCAAGTACAGTGGATAGTTCTGGACCCTGCATGTTATGTCAAAATTCAGCAGCTGCAGTACTGTATCCACTTTCCTACATGCTGGTATTGAAATAAGAGGCTGCAAAACTTGGATTTATTTTTCTCTGTGGGGAGCGTGTAAACACTTAGTCTAGAACTCTTTCATTGTCAACATTAAAATACATGTAATATACAATTTTTCAAGCTCACTGGGCAGCGAACACCACTGATATATGTGATCAAAAAGGAATTAAGTTGACTCAGTTGCCTTCCACCAGGCCCATTTTCATCACTGGTGGCAGTACAACCTTTATATGTGATTATTTTTAGCATTACTAAACAGCAGTAAGGCTGCTCTGTGGCAGGCGTGGGAGGGAGCACTGGACTTTATTGCCGGCTTTGTTAGAAACTCCCCACTGAACTGAGTAAATCACTTTTGTCTCTGTGCTTTCATCTCCCCACCAGTTGAAAACGATTCCTGTCACTCAGAAGCTTGCAGGGTTCGTTCTAGTAACATCAGGGAAGTTCTCAGATGTTAAACCAGGGTAACCTCTTATGACTGTTCACGGAAAGCTATTGCTGCAATTGCTGAACACGGACATGCTCTGCAGGAAGATAAGCAGGTTCTTGAGACCTTGACACGCTGCCTAGCGTTCCCCAGCCAAAAATCCACCAGAGCAGGGGAATAACCTGACAGAGTGCCTCCTGCTCTATGCCCTGAGTCAGGCTCTTTGTGCTGCTCAGGTCAGCACCACGTCCCCTCCACCCTGCAGTCCTGAGAATTACTGATTCTTGGGAAGAGAATAATCAACCTAATCAGTGATGCATGTAATGATAAGCAGGACGCATGATAATGCTTCAGCATCCCTTTCCTTTAACCCAGCCTTACTCGAGGGATTTTCTTCTGGCTGCATCAGCCGACCTGTCCTCAAGCCAGAATCCATTTTATTTATTAATAAACAAAATTATGTATTCCACGCGGGGACACAAGGCGATCCCCTCCACCTCAGGCCGGGACGACCCTCTGATGCCCAAGGCGCCCTGAGACAGCCCTGAGGCGGCCCAAAATGCCGGCGGCCCCCCCTCCCCGCCGCGGGAGGGTCTCAGCGGACACAGCTCCGCCCCTCACCGGGCACAGCCCCTCTGCGCATGCGCCCTCTCGTCACCATCCTCTTGGGTCATTCCACAGCTCTCGGCAGGGGGGCAAGGCTTCAAAATGCACATTTATCTCTCTCTACACCACCTCTACATAAACACTAACGCTTCTTTCTCTAGATACAAAAAATTCTAGATTATATCAGGACGGCTTGCGTTGCTGGACGCCCTCATTATCTTTTTACCCCCCCCGTGGAGGCGGGTGGGTCGGCCCGGCCCGTCGCCTTCCCTGCTCCGGAAGGGGCAGGGCTGTGAGGGGAGGGGGCCGGAGCGGGCGTTGGGCACGCGCGTGGGGCGGCCGCTGGCTGGGAGGGGCGCGCGCGGGCGTCTTCATTTCAGCGCCGCTGCCCTGCCCTGCCCTGCCCGCGCCTCGCTTCAGCGCCTCAGCGCCTCAGCACAGCCCGGCACGGCTCAGTACGGTACGGTACGGCTCAGCACAGCCCGGCCATGCCGCCACCGCCGGGCCAGACCCAGCTCCCGGACTGGGACGGCTTAAAGCTACGCGTGCGGACCCTCATCGCCTCCCACCGCGTGATGGTATTCAGCAAGAGCTACTGCCCCTACTGCAACCAGGTGAGGCGGCGGTCCCCGAGCCCCTCAGCCTCTTCTTCAGGCCCGGCGGCCCAGGCCCGTGCTTCTGAGGGCTGAGTGCGGTCGCTGTGGGGATGCTGCTTCGTGTCAGGGCTCCCTCCGGGCTTGCGCCGTGGCGTTGGAGTGCTGTGCCCACCTTAACGCCCGGTGGGAGCACGTTTTGTGGGGATTGAGGCGAGGTGAGGTCCGAGCTGGGGTTCTGGATGTGTTTTTTTTTTCCTTTGCCACGTGAGCGAAGGGCAGCGGGGTGCGTGGGATGTGCGACACAGCGTGTGCCTTCCTCCGCTGCGGGACCAGCTGCTTCAAGGTCAGGGCGCTGGCAGGGCTGCTTTCCTGCCAAAAGTGTGAGCGCCTCGTTTGTGTTCAACTTGGCTGAACCCGCACCCTCAGATAACAGAAAGTTAAACTTTCTGGTTTTGAAATCTAAGGGAGAAGGTTGAGTATAGGCAACTTCAATCAGAAGTTCAAAATTCTAGCCATGAAGCAAATTTTAGCCAAAAGAAGCTACTACTGAGGAGTTGTGGTGATTCTAGGGAACAGAGATCTTCCCTAGCCCTGTTATGCGTGAATCACACGGGTTAGCTGTAACTGGTGAGGAAGAGTCATTAAAGAAATGCAGGATCTTCATTAGAATTCAGTGATACCAGCAGGCTGTAGTCATAGCCCTCACTGATCTGGGTGTTCCTAGGCAGTGTGGTTCCTGGATGTTTACAAACAGCGTGCTATGGAATGTTATTTAAACCTAATAACACCATGTTTTATGTGGCCATGGTGGAAAAAACACAAGTGGTGCTATGGGATTGAGTTCTGATAGCTTCAATGGAGCTGACAACTCAGGAAGGTTCTCAGAAGCTGCACTCCTGTGCGTAGCTAGGCTTAGTTAGAGTCCCTCTTGTGAGGGAGGAGGTGTTGGGGCCCTGCTGTAGGACACCTGAGTGAATATATTCTGTCTCACTTGCAACTTAATTGATGCTTTAAGAAAGGAAACTCCTGTGTATAAGAGGACAGGACAAACCAATCAATGCTGTCTTCTCTTGAAGGGAATCGTTTGTTGATGGCTTCAGTGCTGTCCTTTGAGGAACAGTTAAAGTTATTCCTGTCTGTATTGTTCTGTGTGCTTGTAGTGATAGTGATTGGCCAAGTGTTGACAAGCATGGCACTCAGTCCAGTGTTTTTTGAGGTCATAACATGGCATAGTCACTTTTTAAAGCTTGCAACCTGTTCATTCATCTCTCTTTGGCATTGTGGTGGGACTTGACTAACACAAGGAGCTTAAGGAAAAAACAGACTTGATTGTAGTCCAGTAAATAAATTCCAGGTTAACGTTCTCTTCTTTGTTCAGAGTTTCTTCACTAGGCAGGATTACTTGCTTCAAGGAAACATTCAGACCTGAGGAATGTCATCTTTATTGTCATGGAACAGAGAAGAACAAGTATGGAGTATGGGGGCCCTCTCTCATAGCCCTTTCTAGGAGGGAGAGTTAAAAGACCTACTATGAATCTTTGAGGAACAGATGATAAATTGGGAGGGAGTAGGAGGTGAGGGAGAGAAGAACTGAATTCTCTTGTAGGCAGGCTTCCTTGGTTTACTTTCCTTTTGGGAACAGGAGGGAAAGGTAATACAATGAAGAAAGCCAGTAGAAATATTACAGAGAGACGATTAGAAGAAAGCTTGAGAGAGAGGCCTCAGGAAAGACATTAAGTGGTAAAACAAAGAAATATCTCCAACAGTATGGGTTTTAATACCCCCTCCCTATGAAGACTTAGAAAATAATGAAAGGAATGAGAGAACAATGGATAATGCAGTTCTTACTGGCTGACTTAGTCTGCAGAATTAATGAAGTGGATATAATTTGAAAGAGAAGTTACAGCTTGGGTACTTAGCCTATAATCACATAGTTTTGAGTTCTTAAAGACAGAGGGGTATCAATGCTGTGCAGCGTGTCTTCTTTCACCGTAGATGGTTGTTAGCAATGTGCTTTTGGTAGGATTAATTGAAAAACTGATGTACTCAAGCACTGGTGCTCCGTGTATTTGTGTTCTAAAAGGGCATCATTGGGTGTGTGGGTAGAATTCTTTGTTTCAAATGGCTGTAGCTGTGCTGGAAAAAAAAATCTGAAGGAAAGCACAATCTTAGGAGTACTGCAAGTAATTTCTCTAAATAAATTAAGTAGTTGATTCTGTTTGTTCCGTTTAGCAGCATGACTAGGCAATTGTGCAGTTCCTTCTGCGACTGCAATTTATTGTTCAATTGCTTTAGCCAGCAGTAGTGGGAAAGGAGTGGTGTTAGATTGACTTCCTTGTCACAACTAAATTTGACTGTTCTTTATTTTTTTGCCATCCTGAAAAGATTAACTTAAGCTAGAAATGTCTAAAGAAAACATTTTTAGCATGAAAAATTGCAGAGTCTGAACGCTGTGATGTGTTGAAATTACTGCTAGAGCTGTTGCTCCTAAAATTTAGAAGCTGTCAGTTATTCTTGTTACATGTTATACTATTACTGATAATTGTCTGTATCTGCAGGAATGTCAGGTAAATTCATCTGTAGGTATTAAAGTGTGCTAGCTGATAGGTGAAACAGCAGACATGCGACATACCATGTTACTTAACTTTGCTGTATGAAGCTTCACATTTACTTAGCTATACTAATGACAGAAAGCATCTCCAGGAAGAAGAGTTTTCTGAAGAAATTTGCCTAACGCTAAGTTTTGGAAAATCTGTCTAATGTTTAGTAATATCTAGAAATCTTCCTAGTTTCTCTCTTTGTGAAAACTGGAAAGGCTCAGTAGGGAAAGAAGGCAAGTGTATTGGTCAGAAGGGAAGTAAATGATGGATTGAGGTGAGGGACCATGCAATGTGATATCCTGGCTCTGACACTTGTTGGAGAAATGACCTTTTTAGGACTGAGGAATAAAGAAGAAAACTTCCCAGTGTGCCACTGAAGTTTCCAGCAGCGTGGCTCAGGAATTTGTTGACCTGAGTTTGTATTAATTTTATTGAGTTAAACGTTTTCAGTGGACAGTTCTTTCATTAGTTGGTCTAATAGCTCTTTTCATCTCCTTTTAATTGTGGCTATAAAAATGTCAGGGGCGAGTAAGCTCTCTAGTTTATGTATTGCATGGAGGCTTACTTTTCGTTTCATAACTTTTCTTAGTAACTTCAGTTTTTGCCATTTGTTGAATTCTTAGTAGTTCTCAGAAATCATTTCCTGTTTACTTTCTCTAGGTTACTCACGATTAGTGTGTTGTCTTTCTATTTTTCCTAATCATTTTCATTTCCAATCTGAAATCTGCTAGTCTATCTTGCCTGCATTGAAGATCTCAACCCTTCATATAGTTGTCGTTTTTCTCTCTGCTTCATCACCGCTAACACATGCATGTTCTGTTCATACAAATTTAAAGTGTAATAGCTACTT
This sequence comes from Cygnus olor, assembly GCF_009769625.2. NCBI lineage: Eukaryota > Metazoa > Chordata > Aves > Anseriformes > Anatidae > Cygnus > Cygnus olor. The sequence goes on from NC_049178.1 coordinate 11,552,620, forward strand.
CTAATTAGGGTGCTGGTATTTGTCTAATTTTTTTCTTTACGCCATATCTTCAGTGGAGAATAAATGTCACCTAAAGGCATTGTTTTACGTCTGTCTTTTTGTTGATTATAATCCTTTCTTGTTCCAAAAGTGTTCTGTCTTGTCCTCCACCCTTCTGGCTGATATGTCAATGTTCAAGCTGTAGAGCATTTTTTCATTTTTTTAAAAAGCTGCTAATGAAATTTTGCATGTTACACCCTGCTGTCTTGCTGCAAACTAAAATATCAGCCAAGTAGCTAATTTGGTGACTTCACATTCTTAGCGTACCACTTCATAGCAGCAATCCTTTTGAGCTTTGCTTTTTAGATCTTCTGTGGCATTCAGCTTGGGCTTTATAAAGCAGTTGCAGAGCTGGAGCAGTTCACTGCTGTTTCCCTTTGGTTCAGTCCACAGCTACAGTCACTCCAGTAAGCAAGCCTTAGGGTGATGATGAGTTTAGCACAAAAGCTTTTGGGGTCATGTAGATGGTTAGAGGGCTGGAGCAAAGGATGTGTGAAGAAGAGGTTGGCTTGTTCTGCCTTGAGAAGAGAAGGCTGAAGAGGGATTTTGTTGCTGTCTTCAGCTACCACTGAGTAGGAGATTATAGGGAAGACAGTCACACTCTTCTCAGAGCTGTAGAGCGAAAAGCCAAGTAAGGGACAATGTGTATGTTTTGAAATGAGGGATATTCCAATGAGATAAAATGGAAATTCTTCACTATGAAGATGATCAAACATTGGAACAGCCCAGAGAGGTTGTGGTATCTCCGTCCCTGTAGATACTCAGAACTGGGTTGGACAGTGCTTTGGCCAACATTGATTGAATTTCACATTTGGCCCTGTTTGTGCAGGCAGTTGAATCAAATGACTTCCAAGGGGCCATTCCAACTTCATTTAATTTGCAGCTGTAAAACTAATGTCATCAGTCATACATGCAGGGCGTATTGTAGTATGCTACAATTGCTGTATGATGTGGTAAGAAACATGTCATGTTGTTAATACATAATGCAAAAGCTTTGTTTGAAGAAAGCTGGAACTCCAGTACAAGACAGGAAGCAGTGAAATACCTGGCCTTTGTCATAGTAGCACGGATCTAGTGCTACTAGATCTGTAGCTAGTACGGATCATAGTAGCATAGTAGCATGGATCGCAGCAGCATTAAAAACACTTCTTTATCATGTGTTTAACATTTGTAAGCTTGTTAGATATGACTCAATTTATATGAATTGTCATCATTAAATCAGGGGTTCATCAGAAAGCTGGTTGTAATTCAGAAAAAAATCTTTTATCAACAGCTTAGTGTGTTTTATTGTTCAGACGTGATGCTGGCAAGGGGCACACAAATTTAGTGCTTCTTCTTAGCGCTGTTCCTACATCATGATGGTTACGATTAGAAGCAGGTATCTTACCCAATGCCTTATGATATCTGTTTGCAGAGGTAAGTCTGTCAAAGTATATTTTGAAGGAATAAATACTGCCAGCTGTAATATTGCCTGTGCCATGAGGTATGTCCCCCCTGGAAGAACAGTTCATAATTTCAATGCTGCTGATTTGCAAATGGATGTTACTGTAAAAATATTATTTCAAAAAGGCCACCTGATTTGAATCTGGTAATAATAGCACCCTGTCCATTCTCAACTAGTATTACAAGAACACCCAGAAGTTGTTGGGGAGGAAAAAAAAATCTCAACTGAGTTGTCATTTAGGATGACTTTTCTTTTTAGGGCTAGGCTTGTACATAGAGGTTTTAGCTTGTTTGTTTCCATACTGGCTCTTGGGTACATGAAACATGTTTCTGGAACATGTTCCTAGTGATGGTCTGTCTGAGATTTTTCATGGCAGTGTAGGAGACAAGCAGACTCTTAATGACCAAGCATTGTTAGACCCTTCTCCTGTCTAGTGGGGAAGAATAGCAATGTAAAAGGTTAAAAATGTAACTCTTACATTCTGATACTAGTGCTGTCAGTATTTCACAAGTAAGATGTGAATGACTTAGTAAAACAAAGGCCAACAAGTTAGAACTACTCCTGCTTTATTCCAGAAGGCTGAGGCAGGTGTTGTTAAACAGCAAACCAAAAATCAGAGCTGGAACAAAAAAACAAGTCTTCTCCCAAACTCAGTGTAGGAGAAGCAGTAGGTCAAATACTTTTGACATGTACTTTGAAGCCACTTCACTGATGAAGATTGTCTTCTATGTAGGCTATATGTTTCAGCATCTTGCTATTAGGAAAACCATTTCCTGAGGTCTCATCTCAATCTCTTGATGCAGTTCAAGCCCATTAGTTATTGCATCCACCACCACTTTTCTTCTTCCTTATGTCAGTCAATTATTTACTGAAACAGCTCTTTTTCCACATCTTTTCTTTAAGTTGAACTCAGCTCATTGACTTCTTAGTCCGAATAATTGTTCTCCACTTGTTCTAAATCTTTTTCTGAGGTGCAGTGAACAAAACTGAATGTGGGCAGGGCAGGTAGACATGAGCTGTCCCAGTGCTGAGTACACCTGGGGAGTCATTCTTGTTGTGGCTTTTTTATAATGCAATGTTTTTATTGTTTTGTTTTGCATGTGCTCATCAGTGTTTTGTTTTGCAAGTTATCCTGTTCCCTGCTCTTCTGCCTTTCCTTAGTACTATCAAGGAATCTGGCTGCTGCATTCTCTCTTCTTTGATGATACTCTGTATAGCAGTTACTGTCATGGCTTTTGTTATCTATCAGGGGATGGAGAGATCTGCAGCTAAGCCAGTTGTATAAAGAAACTGTCTCTTAAGGTCAGTAAAACTTGTAATAGAAGATTGCTCAGATGTGGGATACTTAATCTGAATGCTGTTTAATAGCCTGGCTTTAAATAAGGACCGTGCAAAATGTAGCAGTAGTGCCAAACGATCAAAGATATCTACAGGCTCTCAAAGAATTATAAATGAGACTTAAAAGTCCTTACATGCTCATATAATTGAGACTTAAGTTCTTAGATCTAACGATTAGGTTTTACCCTGAACTGTGCATCAGATCTTGTGAAAGCTTTGCCTTGGCAGTCTGCCTGTGTACCAAAACACTGTGTCCCTTTCTGTTGCAGGTGAAAGAACTCTTCAGCACCATGGGTGTAGAGTACTATGCTTTAGAACTGGATGTGACTGGTAAGTAGCAGAAAGGAAACCTACCAGATGTTGCTTCATGGAGCTAAAAATCAGTGACTGTGCATGGCTCTAAGCTCTCTTGTACTAACTGGAAGTAATATAAAGCAAATAAAATCAGTTTTAATGTGTACAGAGATAAAAGACCGGTTAGCCTTCAATGTGGATTTTAATGGAGGATGTGTGTTTAATATAACTGAAGGCTTTGACTCTCTCTGCAAATTGTCAACTGATTACACAGAGGATGTGAGATCTGATTTCTCCATCAGGAGTTTTGTCCTTCAGGAAAAAAACTGTAGTAGTTTTCTACCTTCTTGGTTTCTTTTGTGGCTTTAGATGAACTGTTAATGTTTGACATGTTATAAGAGTGACCTTTATAGGGAACATTGCTGAGTCATGGGAAAGAATGGTGAATTACAGTATCTTGACTGTTGCCAGTTTGATTTTTTTCTAAAGCTCAAGTTGCTTTAGTTTCACTACAAATGTAGTACTGTGTTCCTTACATTATGTATACATAATGAGTGTAGTTTTAAGAACAAATAGTTTCTGGCTATTCTAATTCTCATTAAGCTCTTCACCACACCACTGGTAAACTGTTGATTGTGTGTCATCACCTGCTGATTTTTTTTTCTCTATATACAGAGACAAAACTTAGTTTCTAATGCTTTTTTTAAAGTGTTTGTGTTTAAACTGTGTTTGGGGGGGAAATATACATAATTAGTAATCCAAAGTATCTCTTCATACTTACTTTTTACTTTTAAAGCTGAGATACTATGAACTAGTTATAGTCTAAGATGCACATAATACAGCTCTCAGTATTTTTCCTGGAATTACTTCTCATCAAGAATACCTTTTCCTTGCAATTGCTATGATCACTGATGCTAAATAGATATGGTCTTGGAGTAAAAATATTTTAAAATAGTTGTGCAATGTACCTGTTGCATTTATTTTTAGCTGATGGACCCAGTATTCAGCAAGTATTAGCAGAGCTAACTAATCAGAGGACAGTGCCTAACGTATTTGTGAATGGAAAGCATGTAGGTGGCTGTGACGCAACTTACAAGGTAACTTTTCTTTTAAAATCAACTGGAAGTAAACGAGAGTAATGAGTGTGGGGGGGGATGTTAGGTCAAGCCGTTTTTCTTGTGTTTTTACTGCCTAGTTTGTTAGTGAATTAGCTGCTATATTTGTTACAAGTATGCAAGCATTTTTTCTTGAATTTGTCAGTAAGACAGGCTCTGGAACTTCTAGACTGTTCTTAGAAAGTTTGTGTAGCACTCAATCTAAGCTGTATGACTGAGGAAATAGACAATCAGTGATTTTTTTAATTTGCTCTTTGATTCTTAGTGCCATTTCTATGACATAAAGGCTGTTATGCAAATAAAATGTGAAACACGTTTGAATTTTTTCCAGGACCATGATCTTCAGAATCACAGAATTACTTTAGGAACTCCCCACTTTCAATGCAACCTCAACTAGATCAGGTTGCTTGGAGTCTTTGGCCATACAGATCCTGAAATTCAGGAACAGCTATATCTTCTGTTAAGATATTGAAGGGAAATGTCAGACTGGATGATCTACATCAGAAAAGGCAATGTAATTCAGTCTTTACTTAAAATCAATTCAAACATGTTTCTACAGGCTTATCAGAATGGAACACTGCAGAAACTTCTTGGGGATGTCAAAGATGCAGAAACCTATGATTACGACCTCATTATTGTTGGTGGTGGCTCAGGTGGACTTGCTTGTTCCAAGGTATGACACGAAGAACAGGTTCTATATGAACCTTCTTGAAAAATTAGTCTTCATATTAATCACAGTAGAATTAAAAGAATCTATATTTTCATGATTATTAGTGTTCAACTTGCTAATGAATCAGTAGTGGTCTAGTAGTGTGCTTACTCAAAAGATCACAGTCTGTATGGAGTAGTTTCAAGCCAATGCCTGGTCAGGTCATCTAATAATAGGTTTTAGGTTCCTGGCTGAGGGTGGAACCAAAACCTTTTTAAGTATCTCCTCTTCGTGTGTAGTGTACAGGCATTTGAACACATCCAAACAGTAATCTAGAAACGTACTGTTATCTCAAGAAACTGGCTCACTCTTTATTTTCCCTTCTAGCTGCTTTTGCAGAAATGATAATAGAGATTGTGTACATCTTACACAATTAGCTGTTGTTCAGAATGCCTCAGGACCTGAGATGCGGATTCAGTTTTCTCCTCTACATGAGGGATTTGAATCCACAATTCCTACCTCTCAGCTAGGTATCCTAACCATCAGTTTATGGTTTGGCTGTGGTGAGGTTACTCTTGGCAACATTGCTGATTGCTCTACAATACAGTTAAGCATGCAACTATAACTAGATCAATATAAAAATGGCAGAGAAGGTGATACAGCTTCATACTTTATTTTAGTTTGTGGGAGAAGGTGTGAGTTCTTTTCTTTCACCAGAACTGCCTATATATCACAACTGTCAGTCATGGGTGATTGAGGTATAGACTTCAATGTCCTCAGACTAAAGAGGGCTTTTGAAAGGCTTTGTTCTGTTTTCTGAGATAACACAAATAAGCTGTTAAATATGAACCACCCTCTACCCCACAACTGCTCCATTTGGACAGTCTCCTTCATTAGTTATTTTCAGAATGCTGCAGATCTTTCCTCAAAGTTCCTTCTGAGATGTGAATTGTAACCTTAGTGATAATCGCCAACCTGTTTAGAGTGGGAGAGTTTGAGTATTCATCGAATACAAAATAACTGGGTAATTCTAAACCTTGTTTGATCCAGGATCTCAGCAACTGTGCAGGAGTTCTTGAACAGATTGAGACACCTAAAGATTTGATCCAAGCCCTTAAAATATGAAACAGTGAGTAGATTCAGTCAAGTGTCTGGTCATTCCTTGTGTATAAGATTATTCAGATTGGAATGGACATTAGATGGATGTCCAGACAAAGCTCCTGCTCCAAGAAGGGTCAACTGTGTGGTCAGACAAGGTTATGTATTTCTGCTTAGTGGAGGAGGTAGAAGAGGCATGTAATAATGAGACTAGCAAATGAGCCTGCTATTATTGCTGAGTATATCATGACTGTAAAAGAGCAGGCAAGCTTTTCTTTGCTGAGAAGTTCATCGATGCTGACTTCTTTTTACAGGAAGCTGCTACCTTGGGAAAGAAAGTAATGGTATTGGATTATGTTGTTCCAACACCTCTTGGAACCTCCTGGGGTAAGTTTCTGTTAACTTGTATTTGATGGTGTTTGAGTGCCAGTCATGCTTACTGTTCTGTTAGATGTTATGGATTTCTATCCTTAGAAATTAGGGCAGAATTACTGTAATTCTGGAACACATAACAAAGATGATGCTTTTCTGGACAGTTATTTCTGTTTTGCATATTGTTACATTTGAAAAAAGTGAGAATTCATTCTAATTCTGTTCACTTTAATACTGTAGCTGAATACTATGTGTGCATGTGTTCATTTTCTTGTGTTTTATTATGCACTTTAGTTCATCTAGTTCAACTTCAAGGACAACTGATGCAGGCTACCACTAAAAAAATGTGACTATAGCTGTCCATGCCTCACCGTTTCATAATTAGGCAGCTACTGTCTGACCTAATTAATGTTATTGGCAATTGAGAATGAGTAAGGTATTTCACTGGTCAAACTTTGAGTCAAGCTATGAATGTGCTCTTATAGCTAAAACTTCAATCAAATACATATTTCAGATTCCATAGCATAGACAATCCTAAATTTTAGGAACTCTGGGCTTTTTGCCATGCTAACTTGCTGATCCAACTAAAATATGAAGCACTCTGTAAGTAATTATCCTCTGTTTGACATCACATGGTACTTGGCCTGATGAGTCAAATAAAGTTCATTGTATTTTAAAATGTCTAACAGCAGAAATTTCATGTTACAGCAAGCATCAACAACTGATCTATGGGTGGCTATGTAAAGCTCATAATAGCAGAAGCATGTTCTGTTCATGTGGGCAATACAATAACATGTTTCTTTCCATCTTAGGTCTTGGTGGCACCTGTGTAAATGTAGGTTGTATTCCAAAGAAGCTAATGCATCAAGCAGCACTTCTGGGGCAGGCACTCCAAGATTCAAGGAAATATGGCTGGCAATATGAAGAACAAGGTTAGTAAGAACAGAGGACAGACAAGGTAGCGTACAGATGGTTGAGATGGTTCTTGTACTTCAGACTTAGTAAATAGAGGCAGAGTTCAGTAGTTTTCGTAAGTGAATCAGAAGCGTTTCTCCTTCTTGAGTCATACATGGAATCTGAAATAAATGGATTAACTTTTAGAATGGGCTTATTTCAGGTAATAACAAGTCAGGTAAGTGTACCATAGTAACACATGGCTTTAATAAGTATCCTAATTACTGATGACAATGATGGCTGCTTAGCATGATGTACAATAAATAAGACAAGTTTTTCTTCAAGGGTTCGTTGTGCTTTGTTTTCTAAAATATGAAATTAATGGCTTGTTTCAGTTAAACACAACTGGGAGATCATGGTAGAAGCAATTCAAAACTACATTGGTTCTTTAAACTGGGGTTATCGATTGTCCTTAAGAGAGAAATCTGTGACATACCTAAATTCTTACGGAGAATTCGTTGAACCACACAAAATTAAGGTATGTGCTGTTAAAACATTTTATTCACCTGGGAGAGAACTTGTATTCTAAAGCTGCCTTTTAAAATCCATCAAGGAAAAGGCTTCATGCTAACACTGCCAACTTAAGTCAGCCTAAGTTAAAAGAAGTCATTTCTGAAATAAGTTGGTTGAAATTAATATTGTGCTTTATTATGTGTCACAGTATTTGCAAACCTAGTAACTCTTACGTAAGAGTAATGTGGATTTCGGTAAACTTAAGTCTTGCATGAGATGGTCTTAGTTGCTAATGTCATGACAAAGGTCATCAAACTGAGCCACAAACATAATTAACATACAACACAATCTTCAACTGTAACAATATGCCACTTGGAAACTCTTCATACTAAAGCGCACAAACCGTAGAAATAAAATTTAGATTAAGCACTTGCATAACACTGCTGATAGAACCTTATGCTGTATCAGCATAAGAATTAAACTGTCAGTTTTGCAAGACAAAGCATGTGCTGGTAATCCTGCTGTGAGTGATAGCAATGTAGCAAGGTTAACTTAGTTGTCTTCAAAATGCAATTCTTCTGCTTGGTTCAGTGGCTGCAATTTTCTGTTTTGGTATGAGCTTATGAAAGCTGAATTAAATGTCTTTCAAACCAAGAGAACTAATGGTGAGGAGATGATATGCTTTACTTACCTCGTCTACCAACTATTTCTGTCCACATATACAGGTCATCTGCTTAATAGTGTCCTTAGTATTATAAATGAATTAGAACGGAGACTTTAAGATCTAGATTGTACTAAATGACCTGAGATCCCTTCCAACCTGAATCACATGATGATTTGATGGGTGGGGTGGGAGGGAGTTTAACTTTATCTGTTTTGGCAAATAACTAAAGTGCATGAATGAAGGTTGGATTTTGGAATAGATGCATTGGCAAGATGAAATTCTCAGGGCCTCTAGAGATCAAGAAAATAGCTAAATTTTAGTTTTAATTCATTTAAAATAGGGTATTAGGCCCTCTTAAAGCATGTAAATCTGATTTATTTTTTTAATTTCTACATTAGTTTAAGAAGTAATTGAAGGTATTCTGTAATTAGCATAGTGTTGGCCTTTCCGTGGAAGCAAGGGGTAGGAGCACCCTTAATTTGCTGTGTTTTTTTGTGATTTTACTTTCAAGTTAGTAACTACTCGTTTAGATTGAATTCTGTCCATATAGCAGGATTCAAATAGTAAATTATTTTAGGTACTCTAACCTAAAAGGATAAAGAATAGCCTAACAGTCTGTAATTTAAACCTGTTATTCTTCAGTGATCTACGTGGGTTCTCTAAATATATTAGGCTTTATTTGAAGCTAGCAGTTAAACATTGTGGATATGCTTAAAAATTAGGTGAGGATTATGTAGTTTTTAATTTGTTGTAATTCCTGTTCCTGTGATAAAGACTTCTAACTCTGTCTGTGTAACAGGCAACTAATAGAAAAGGACAAGTAACCTATCACACAGCAGAGACTTTTGTCCTGGCAACAGGAGAAAGGCCTAGATACCTGGGTATCCCTGGAGATAAAGAATACTGTATTACAAGGTGAGATGAAAAGGCATAATAGACTGAATTTTGTCTGCTCTGGTGTTTGCAAAGACAAGCCTGCTTTCAAAGAGCCTTGTAACCTATACTTTTGTTTTCTAGCGATGACCTCTTCTCCCTGCCTTATTGCCCTGGCAAAACGCTAATTGTGGGTGCTTCCTATGTGGCACTGGAGTGTGCAGGATTTCTTGCTGGTCTAGGTCTAGATGTCACAGTAATGGTGCGTTCCATACTTCTTCGGGGCTTTGACCAAGAAATGGCAGAAAAAATAGGTGCCCACATGGAAACGCATGGCGTAACGTTCATCAGAAAGTGTATACCTACTCAGGTAAGTGCTTCCTAAGCTTTCTTCTCTCCACATTAAATTACTGTAAACAGCACAGCTAGGTAGGATGCATGTGCTTTCTGGGAAGGTTTTGGGATTGTACAGGAATAAATGTTTTATGAGACTAACTTTTTTTTTACTGCTGAATAACAGTAGGTCAAAGTTTGAAGTGCTAATGCAAGAGTTTTGCTGTTTGAGGTCATTCTAAGCTTACAAATGTTTATACAGGTTGAAAAGTTGGAGGATGGCATGCCTGGAAGACTAAAAGTGACAGCACAGTTTACTGAGGGACCAGAAACTTTTGTGGGAGAATATAACACTGTAAGCATTTCTGTATTTAAAATAACTGAATATTGCAGTACTATGGATATGTATTAAAATACCTTAAAAGCTGTTCAGGAGAAAATTAAAGTCTTGCTTGGAAAATTGTTTATGTAACTTGCTAACAGGAAAAAAAGTGAAAATTAAATATTCATCTTCAGTTGTGCCCTGTCAGCAGAACAGGTGAAACTTCTCATGCTTGGAATTTGGTTCTGGTGAACAGTATTACTTCTGTTTTGTTCTGCTACTAACATTTTGCTGTTTGTTGCATCTCTGAAATAAGTTGTGCTTGGAGACTGAGCAGTGGGTAGCTCCTCTTTCCAAAGTTTTTTTTTGAGAAGTCACTTCAATCATGTATGCTTTAAAGCTTTTTCAGAAAGAGAAAAGTAAAACATAATCGGCATTACAATTCCTTGTGTAAAATTACTAGATGTAATTTTATTTTTTAGGTTTTGATAGCTATTGGTCGTGATGCGTGTACCAGAAATATTGGTTTAGAGACGATTGGTGTCAAAATCAATGAGAAGTGAGTATTTCTCAACTCCCTTAAGCCACTGATTTTGTTTTTTTTAAAACTTCTTAACAATGTCTAATGCTACTGCTGCTTTTTTTAACCCACACTTTTAAACAAGGCAATTAGGTGAACCTTTAATGTCTCTCCTGGATTTGAGTACAATTGCTCAGGGACTTAATTCCTTAAATCTTTACTCAATAAAAGAATTATTCTAATACCTACTTGTATTCCTTGAGCAGTGGCCAACGCTTATTTACTGAATATGTATAAAATCTTTAACTTTTAACGCGTTTCTCTGGTTTTAGTGTACATTTCATCATTTCTTGAAGGCTGTTCCACATAAGTGAGCTTGAACTGTGGTTCGACAGGAATCTCAGTACACCTGTAACTTTTTTTTGCCTAACAGGCTTGTAAGTCTGCTGTAGTCCTGGAAATCATGCAAGTCAATCTGGGCATCTAAAAAAGGAGCAAACTACTCACTACAGATTTTTTTTCTCCCCAGTGTCAGTGCAAAGCTGGTGCAAAGAAAAAGGCAGGATTATGCAGATCAGGCAATAGAATTAGAATCAGCTTGCAGCAGCTAGCAACTTATTAAACCAACTTATTTATACACGTGAGTGATGATGCAGCTTTTTTCCCCATAGGGGAAAATGTAAATTGTAAGCTGTATAATATTCAAATAAAAAATCAAAAGTCCAAAAATGCCTGACTAACTTCATTGTCATCAGACTTGTGTTGTTGCTGGAGACAAAAATGGCCAATTAAATGCTAACTTCAGCCTTGTGTCAGAAGCAAATATAACTGATGCCTTGAAGAGCTTGCAACTGAAGTAAAATGGCATAAGCATACTTAATAAAATATGCTGAGTGGCTAAAATAACATCTTTGTAGCAGAACATATCCTGTTCGTCTTTTGCTGAGCACTGAGGAAGGTCATGATACTGATCTGTTTTGTTTTCCTTTTGTTTTAAAGGAATGGGAAAATACCAGTCAATGATGAAGAACAAACCAATGTGCCTTATGTTTATGCTATTGGGGATATCTTGGAGGGAAAGCTTGAACTTACTCCAGTTGCAATTCAAGCAGGGAAACTCCTAGCCCGCAGGCTCTATGGTGGTAGTTCCACAAAGGTAAAGCTGTAAGAACACAATTTTAATTTACTTCTGTTTTTTTCCTCAATTACGGTAACACAAGTTGTTCATATGACTGTGGGCACTGTAAGTATTTTGCAAACATAAGACTGGGTTAATACGATTCTTCCTATGATGTACCATGTAGAACTTGCACAGTCTAAATATAAACTTTGTTTCTTTTCAGTGTGACTATATCAATGTACCAACAACAGTGTTTACTCCTTTAGAGTATGGCAGCTGTGGGCTAGCTGAAGAGAAAGCCATAGAAGAATATGGAAAGCAAAACTTGGAGGTGAGAGCACTCAACTTAACTAACAATTTAATGGATTGCCAGAAATATAGGACTTGGCTTGATAAAGTTAGAATTCTACATAACTACTTCTGTGCTTCTGAGAATCATTTGAATTCAGGAGGCCAAAATCAGGCTTCAAAACTGTGGGTAGCTCTTCTGTTGTAGCAAAGTAAACATTCTTATGGCTGAAATATACCAAACTCTTGGGATTGTCTGTTTTCCACTTGTTCACTGTACCTGAATTGGGAATTAATTTCTTCCTGACCTTTACTTAGGACTGTAGAAGTATCAGCCATAACTTGTTTATTTTATGGTAACTTCCAGCTTCTGCACTTCTCTGAAGACAATTTCAAGAGAGTTGTTTGCATGCTTTGTATTTAACTCCTTTGTCTTTCAAATATACTTGGCATTATTTAGCTTCTGCTTTAATTGCTTTGCAGAATAGGATTAAATATATAGTAACTAGAAATTAAATTTGTACTACTAAAGACCTTCTCTCACTGAAAATAGTCATAAGATGCTGTCTTTAAACACTTAATTAAAACAGCTACAGCTTTAATTGGGACACACGTTTTAAGTGTTCCTCTACTAACTTTTGGAATATGGACTGCTGGTATGGGGATGGCAGATGCTGAGAGGAAAGCACTGGTTAATATGCTACAACAGTCCAATGAGTTAAATGTCAAACCACCTATTTGTAAATACAGATTAAAAAAACTAGAATTGTCTGACTGAATTAATTCATCAAACTGTTATGCTTCTTTCTTGTTATCCTCCCAGGTTTATCACAGTTTATTCTGGCCACTTGAATGGACAGTACCAGGCCGAGATAACAATACTTGTTACGCGAAGATTATCTGCGCTAAACACAACAATGTAAGTAGCAAGCCAGAATGTATGTGTCGAGTGTATTCATGAATATTTTTATTTAGATGAGCCAGAAGACTAATATCTGGCCTGCCTTAGGCCAGATGTATCTGTTCTGTTAACATAAGTATTAGTTTAAGAGGTTCAATCAATTGGAAGGAGCTGATTGTTTGATTTTGTATAACAGTTGTTTGAGCAAGTGATAGCTTTATAGGTTTATGAATCTAATCCTGAGTCTCTATTCAAGGTTCTCCAGGGTTTTTTCCAAGGGCTGTTGAACTATTACATATCTACAGTCTTGCCTTAGGCTTCTGGGCCATTGTATTTTTTTGCTTTAGGCTTTTTGCAATGTGCAGAGGTTTGTATGTTTAACAGGAAGTTGGAAAATGTTGTTGATCCTGGAACCTCAGTGACGAGAAACTTTCATTTCTAGAGATCAGTGAGTTTTGTTGCAAAAACAAGTGCCAATGCTGTCTGTTATCTGTCCCAAAAACTGGGAGAACAGATGTACAAAGTAAGAATTTAGAGTAAAATTACTTTGGAGACAAGGGATGATATGATGAAATAGCTTGGCTGTTGAACTAAGAGGAAATAAACTTACTCTTCCTTATTAGCCTACCAATGCCTTTCTCAAAGACTGCAGAAAGGCACAAAGTTCTGCTGTTGGTGGAGACTGACTGCAAGAACGCCAAGTGAAAAGATGACAGTGGAGGGGAAGATTTTCTTCAGATTTCTATGCAAAGCTTTTTCTAGCATGCTTAAGTGATGGGGGAAATGTCAAGTAAATAGCATCTTCAGTTCTCTGTGTTATAAGGAATTTGTATCCTGTCTTGCAAATTATGTTCAGACCTGGGCTAGGGCTTCTCTGAAGGCATTGGGATGTCTAGGGAAAATGTTTTAAACCATTGTTTGTATTCCTCTTGATAAATCAATTCATCAGGCAAATTAAAACAGACCACACCCATTTTTATCTCATTCTTACAGGCTACTGCCATCACTGTAGGTTTGTCTACACAGACAGCTTGTTCAAAATTCAAACCTAGGGTGTTTTAACTCTTTCTTTCTGTAAACTGTCTGGGGGAGGAAGGGAACAACTAGTAAAGCTGTTCAGCATCAGATTTTTTGACAGACAACATACACAGCTCCTCCATCTCACCTAATTTCAATGTAGAAAAACAAATTCAATCTGAACATATTGCTTACCTACAGAATAATAGGTAGTAATTTAGTCAGCTGCTTGTCTTTAGTTTTAGACAGCGTCTTTGAGTGTTAGTGCTGTATGATGATTTTTAAACTCATGTATGATGACTTTTAAACTCATTCACTTGTTCTGTTCTGATATAATGGACTAAAATAAGCCATAGAACTACTTTCTTTGGAGTGGCTTGGTTTTTGTTCAAGACTGTGCTATTGACCTGCTTGCATGGCATATAACTTTAAATGTAGTGGGAGTTATGTACTAGAGCTTTTGTTAAACTTACCTACTTTACTCATTCTTGTTTTCTGCACCCTTAAAGAACCGTGTGATAGGATTTCATGTTCTTGGACCTAATGCTGGTGAAGTTACCCAGGGTTTTGCTGCTGCAATAAAATGTGGTCTCACCAAAGAATTACTAGATGAAACAATTGGTATCCATCCAACTTGTGCGGAGGTAAGAGGGTGAGGGGGAAGGAAGAGCTTGATTTTAAAACCTGCTTTAAAAAAAATGTAAGAAAATAGTACTGAAGTGCATTCTATACTGAGATTTATTTAATGCTTGCTTAACTTCTGGCTACCAGATATTGGCATGTGATAGGAAATGTATGTTAACTGTGCACTGCAACTTGTTTTCCACCATAATAGTTCATGGAAATCTAGTATTGTTACTTCGCGAGAGGAGAACGATAGCCACATGGATGATACAGAGCAACAGTAAGCAAGCTGTTGTTTTGGTGTCTTACAGGTGTTCACTACGATGGATATTACAAAATCTTCAGGACAAGACATCACTCAACGGGGCTGCTGAGGTTAAACCTGCTGTCTTACGTGTTTTCATGTTGTGCACGCTTGGTTTTGTGAAAGCCCTAATACATCCAACTGCTTTGGGGCAAAATAAACATTTGCATCAGTACCACTGTGTGTAGTGCAGTGGGGATTGGTGCTTTTGTGAGACTTCCTCAGTGAATAGCGTTGCAAATGGAAACAGTAATACAGCAGGGAAATCTTAACAGTGAATCCTGACTTTGCTTGGAATCGGCACTAATGTGCTTTTATGATGTTATGGCTCGGAACCTTATTGTGAGGTGAGCTATGACTGATGGCTGCCACGCAAGGTTGGGAGATCTCTTCGTCCAGTCAGGTGACTGAACTCCTCCTGAAGGAAATTCTTAAGTTGCACAAATTAAAGCTGACACTTCAAGGCTCCAGTATCTTGTATAAATGCCTGAGGTAGAAGACAAATATGTAACTGAATCATTCTTGCCAACAGTTTACAGTTGACTGATTTATCTCTTTTGATGCATTTTGCTTTACTTAATTGTATATCCAGTTACGGCAAGATGGCACAAATTGTATGCAAGTGATGAGCAGTGCGATTGAAGTACTTGTATCTCACTTCAAGTCTAAAACTTCAAAGTAATCTAGGACATTGCTGCTGTTCACATTCATAGTTGTTTGACCTCAGGTGACAGTGTCTTTAAGATGAAAAATTGAATGGTAGGAATTTTGTGTGTCAGTGTGTCAGGGTTGAAGAGCATAAATGCAAGACCTCCGCAATTTGGTCTTGCGGTTTATGACTATATTTAGAGCTTATAGTCTCATATTTGATTTCAGCTCTAATGTAAAACATCACAGAATCCAGAAACTGTAAGTTTGTACTCTTATATGGAGTATTGAAGCCTGGAAGGAAGAATTTCAGAGCAATCTGTCCCACTAATGTAGGTGCCTACCAACGGCGGTAATTGCAGAGAATGTCTCTTTGGACTGTGTTGCAGCAGAGAACAATGACTTGGTGTGTTGTCATGCTTTTGTTGTCATGTGTTGTGTACAGTCAGTACTCTGAAGCTTTCTTCCACCAATGGCATGCTGCTCTGGGGGAGTTATGTTTGAATTTGGCTCTTAGTTTTGTCCAAAAATATGTTTTGAAAGACTTTTTGAACACTGTATGATAGTAAATAAACAGTTTTTAACTATTTAATCTATGATGTACCATGGAATTTGAAGTTCAATAAACAACACATACAGCACTGTTGTGTCTGACCATGATTTACATTATTACATACTTAAGAAATCTTACTGTTTCACATGCAATACTAAAGCCTCCATAGACCTTTGCATGCTGTAATCTCTCAAATGGAGAAGCAAGTTGTCTTACTGAATTTGGGGCATGCTCCAGAAATCTAACGCACTTCTACTTCAGCATGGAGGTTTCTCTGAGACTGAGAAGGCAATTTAATACCATTTCTTTGTAATCCACAAAGTCTTACTTATATACGTTAGTGTTTGACTGTGACATAGCTGAAGGGTGCTCACTAGACTCTAGCTAGGCTTTTAGCACCAAGTCTTGCTGGTATTTTGCTTTAGGATTTTGCTGTGGGTGCCTAGCGGTAATCCAAAGTACTTTCATTTGGCAGTAGGAATGCTTACTGTATTTCTGCTGTGGCTGTGCCTCAGAGCTTTGGGGAATTGGTTGTTCCAGTCTCACAGGAATACTAGCTAGAGCCACCTGCTTGTTATCTTCTGCAGAAGTAGCTTTAAGAGCAGTATTGCCAAAGTCTTTCATGCCTGAAAGTTTGCCTTTCTTAATAGGTCTGATATTGTAGTTTGAAGTAAAGAAGATACAATAGTGTAGAAGTCTGTAAGCTGAAGTGGGTGATCCAGAGGTTCATCTGAGCTGTTTTAAAAAGTGAGTAGAGATTAGGATGGACTGCTTGGAACAAGTAACATGGTGTGGACTTGGCACTGTATAAATAGCAGAATTGGAACTTAGTAAGCCAAAAGGCAGTCAGATGGCTTTATATCATGAGCAACTGTCAGGTAATGGCCAAGTTTAACTTGTGTAGCGATTTTTATAGAGGAAGTGCAGAAGGAAACAAACGTTAAGCCAATGAACAGCAACTTAATAGTAAATTTGGGAAGCAAGCACTAATTGAGTTTTATTTTGTACTCAGATTTGTTTTACAGGTTCAAGTTAATTAATCAATAATTACTGCTTGCATATCAGTAACAATGTGCTAATTGTGGATGTTCCTTGTCAAACTTGTCTAGGCTGTCAGCTCTTTCTAAATGATACTTTACATGCATTGAGTGCTCTGTACAGTTAATCTTTAAGTTTAAAACTCTGCAGTTAAAATATACAAAAACTAGTTAATAGCAAAAGCAGTATTTTAAGTGAATGTGTTTGTGTTTCACTAGGCTGGCATGTAAAGTAGAAGGTGCCATGACAACAAGATATAGTTAAAAGCCAAAGCATTAAGCTTGACAGCAGATATTAGAGGAGGAAAAACAATCTCAGAAGTAAAAACCTAACTGAACTAAATACCCCTGTACGTAGAGGTTGTTTTCCCAGGATTTTTTGTCTGCGACTAAGTTAAGTAGAATGGCTTCTTGCTTCAGTCGTTTCTAAAGTATCTTTTCTCAAGTATTCTGCTCCTGGAATCTAGCTGTTAGGTGACCCTAAATGCTCAAGTTGTCAGTTTTCCCAAGAATTGGGGCTATATTGTATTTCACTCTCAAAGTTCATTTTGCCCAACACCATTCAGGCTTGTTGTACCTTGGGAATGCGTTATTTAAAGACATAAAAGAATTGTAGGCCCTGTATAGTGGCCAAATATGGGGAGGATTTCCTGATGTGGGTCTGAAAAGGCTTTGCAACAGCTCTAGCCTCTTTCAGTATGTTGCAATTTCTATAGTTCCCACTGGTCTGCCCTCTGACAAGAAACTTCAGGGGAATGATGTACATTCTAGTGCAATGAGGTTGGGTTGTTATCCCAAAAGAATTACGAGAATCAGACATCACTACACAAGCTGATTAAATGGTCCTGAGTAACTGCAGGTAGTAAGCAGTAGCACTTTGTGTGTGCATTTGTTTGCTTTAGTGAAAACAGTAGATGCTGAAAACTACATGGAGAGCCTCTGATTTTTTTTAAGCTACATAAGTAGCATTTAAATGAATGTCTACCTATGTTTGTATTCTGTTGTCAAACTTCCTTTGATGGAAACTTAACTAGTGTGAAACCTAACGAAACTTTAGTGCAGTTCTAACTGGGTTTAGAATGCTTTAAAGCAATCTTCCCTCAAGCTAACAGATACCTTGTTCTGAAACTCATTTGCTCCAAATCACTTGTATGTTTGAGTAGTACAGACATTCAGACAGTGACATCAAAGGACAAATGGTCTATTTACATTTCTGTTGCCATAAATGTTCACCAAATTCTAAAGGGCTGTTCTGTATACTTAAAATACCAATAGCCTCTTATAGGTTGCAGTTGAAAATGTTCAGTTGCTTACTGAATCTGCTCTTAGCTGAAGTAATGGTTTGTCTGGGTCACTGATGATTACGGTGTTTTGTGTCTGGACTGTAGCTCTTGAAACAGTGAATAAACAGCAAAATTGTGTGCTTTAACTTATTGGTTACATGTATCCTTTCCAGGTCCAGAAGTGGTTACGATTATAGTTATTGAAAACATGGAAAACACTTAATCATCAAATTAGTAGATGGATTTCTATGTAACATGAATTTTAATTGTATTTTAAGCACTGTAATTGGTCTTAAGTAACACAGGAGCAGCTAGCTGGTCTGCACAAGAACTGTGGGGGCAAGTTGACAGATACAAAAGTGTGTAATAATCCTTGAAATGCCAGAATAAGACATTAAAGATTTTTTCCATCTAACTCTACTATTTAAGGCTTCAGAGTTTCAGTATTCCCCTTGGAGTGGCTTTTGACAAAGATTTGAGGGCTTTGCCTTTATTCAACACATCTCAAATATTCAAAAAAATGAAAACAAAAAATATTTTTAGCCGCAAACTGAAGTTCTCATGTGTTTAAATCTTGTAAGTCTCCATTGAATATTGGCAAGGGATAAATTCCTGGATGTGCCTTAGGAGTTGGGAATGGCAGAGGAAGGAAAGGTCAAGTGTTTAATTAAAAATAACCAGTGGATCTAATGAGGCAAGCTATCCTCTTTTTTTTTGTAGGTTTGCAGTACTACATAATCTATTCTCAAGGTTGTAATCCAAGTAAATGGAGAGGCAGTTTAGGAACTCCTTAAATGACCTTTTTTTTAATTGACAGTACACAGTGAATATCGAGTGTGGGATTAGACATCTTCACCTCCATTAAGGTATATGAGCTCACAGTTCGGAGATGACTTGCTCAATTTCCAGTGCTGCCTCTAAAAATAGCAACCATCCTTTAAGATAATTTCTTCGCATAGCAAAAACAGGACCAATCCTGTGCTTGGAAGTGTTATAATGACAAGATGTTTGGGAGGCACCACTGATTGCTTATTAACTGGGAGGCAAGATGGAAAATACTGTTTATTTTGCAGAGCTGATGTGACTGGTCTGTTGCCTATTTATGCTTTCTTTTGGACCAATTAATATGACAAAATCGTGTTTGTGCGTGCATGGTGATGCTCTGCAAGGGGAGAAAAGATCAGATTACCAGAACAAGCTGTGCTTGTGCCTGTAGCAGATGTGTCTAGATCGGGAAGAAAAGAATGACTTTTTTTTCTGAATAGGAAAATGTACAGGGGGTTCCTGCTCGCAATGTCCAATAAGGATTTGCAATCAGTGCACCTTGAATTGCAAGGAATTCAGTCTTCAACAAAATTATCTCCTTTCCCTACTGTATGGGACTAACAGTTCCCAGCTGGGTTTAATTTGACCTGTTTGTTTCTGCTGATCTGAGTTGTGCACCTGCTAACCCTAGGTCAGTGCAAATTATACCTAAATTGACTAAGAACTCAGCTTTTGTGAGCCCAAGAGTTTCTGGGCAAGAAACTCCCTTTTAGTACTTAGTGTTGTTGCTGTTTTGCTTTTAACTGAGGCTGAGAGTTGTGGGTAGATGCTGGCATGGTTCACCACCTTCTTGCCTTGTAAAAATGACTCCTGGAAACCTGGCACGGACTTCCTTGTGTAATCTTCCTTCTGACATGCTCTGGCTTGGGCTTGCATAGTTTGTGGGTGGAGGGCGATTTAGAGTGCTGATGGGGTCTGAACCACTGTGGATGAAATGGTTGAATTGAGTGGAAGTCATGGTCCAGCATTGTGCATTGGAAGGGAGGGAGACCATACTTGCAAAAGTTGGGCAGAAGAGGAAGAAATTAGGGTTGGGGGGGGAAAAAGATTGATTTTTGTCAGGGATTTTTTCACTGGTTTCTCTATCTCCCTTCTTCTCCCTCACCTTAAGCAGGAAGAAAAGTCATGGTAGAGCCTCTACCAGATGTGGTAAAACCCTGTGCTGGGGATATGTCAGCTTTTTTGCCAAGAAGTGCATCTGCTCTGTCCATCCCATCTCTTCTGGGTGTAGGTAGTGAGACCGACAAGTAAGTGGACTGGGAAACAAAGATTTTGCTGTGCACTGTTCTATTCTTCTTCAGGCAGAACTTCCGTCAATCTGAGTAACTGTTTTTTTCCACCTCTGTCCTGACAGATTATCTACCCTGTGAGATATGAGATCTTTTTTGTCTCTATTCCCAAAACAAGTGTCCATACCTTCCTTGGAGCAAGCACCTCCAATACAGCCTTGATTCTCTTCCCATTCCTCTCTCACTTTATATGTTTTTGGTTACAGCTGTCATCTCCTGATTGTATTTCTATTGCTCTTAAATGTTAATTTTTTTGACGTTTGACAATCCCTTCCCTCCTCTCAGGTGAGGGTTGAGTTTTAAAAAGATGGTCCCTCTTGAAGGGGATTAAAGGTGCTCCTTGATTGCCAGATTGGTGTCTCCATAACATTCAAGGCCTCAGCTAGGCTAGGGAGGTGGAGAAGCCTTCTTGGGAAGGAAGCCAACTGCCTCCCACGTTGGATGAAGCATCACTGAACCAGGCCCTTCCCTTCAAGCTTATTTAGTAAAGGAGTTGAGTCGCTGAATTAGGAAGCCTAAGATTCTGCTGTTGAGGTGTTACATGTAATTTAGTTCAGTCTCCTCCAGAAATTAAGTTAACCTTACTGATCCTGACCTCAATCAACAGGAAACGCACATCTTTAGTGTTTGCGTCTTCTGTGTTTGCTTATTGGGGCAGTGACAGTAAAGGTTAGAACTTCCTTGTCTTGCGTCTCTGGTGTGACTGTTGGTTACTTAACCTCTCTGAGGATAAGCATATATTGCAAGAGCACCGAGAGGATTGATTGGTGTTTGCACAGCATTTTAAAGTTATAAAATGGGATGTGTTAAGAGCAGTGTCATTGACAGGATCTGTTTGCAGGTATGGCTGATCACCAGCAGTTGCATTAGGTCTTGTTAGGGGGCTCTGCAAGAAACAGAATTCAAAGACTTCTTTTTGTATTATTCAAATTCGTATAAGCTAGGAGAATTTAAAACACATGCATAAGCATACATATACCTATTGTTCAAGACAGTCCTTCGAAGGAGTTGTGTACCCTAATACCTAGATTGAGTTTCTGGTGAATTTATGTGGATATTCACATGTTGGGATTTGTATAGAGGAAGATGTATAACTAGATCCAAAATATGGGACTGGGAGAGGGTATCACTCAAGACAGGGAATGGGTGCAGGATGCCTTTCTACATTCAACTTTTGATAGGTTTTCTGCAACAGTAAGCAAGTCTGACGTTCCCTGCCTTCAGGAAGACAAATTTTCAGTTGTCTCAGATTTGGGCAAGTTCAGTCTATATTCAGGTGTCTCTTGCTTATTACTGAAGTATAGGGCACACAGCTTTTGAAGGTGTCTTAGACTGATGTATTTTCCAAAACTTTTTCATGAACAAGATAAACCTGTGGCAAACAAGTAAGCAAAAAGGGAAAAAGAGATACCAGCTAGAGAAAAAGGTCCGTTCTCATCAGTTTCACATTTACTGGTTAATTGCTTTTGAAGACAAAACTCAGATCAGTTGCTAGTGATGTTACTAAAAGAACTAGCAAGGAGAGAACAAACTTACGAAAAAAAGGTTTGTAACTTAAGGCCATAATATATATTCCCACTTTCTGGGCTGTTATAAACTTAGCATGTAGCATGATACTCATCCAGTGTGTTTGAGGCCTATAGGAAACAAATGTTACATAATGGTGCATGAACCTATTTCATTATGATTATCTCTTAAATATAGCACTTAAATTTAATAATCACTTTACTGGCTAAACCTGTAATGGAATAATTTGTTCTCTACATGCAAGCTGAAGTTTGGTTATGTGTTCTGACCTTGTTCTCTGTGACAATGTTACGGCTGCTGTGATTCATTTCCATCAGAAAAGGGAAAATGTTATTTCTCTGATCTCTCTGGTTGTTCTGGGACCCAAGCCTAATAATTATCATTTCTACTCAACCCTATTTTAGTACTTCTGACAGGTGACTTGAAAGACCTAAGGACTCTGGGCTGTTTGTGGGATCTGTTATCAACAGAGGAACTGAAAGAATAATGTCATAGATAAATATTTGCAGATAAGCTTAAGAACTAAAAATCTGCTGCTGATGTGTGTTTGGAATTTTGTTAGTGCATCAGGTTAATGTTAAATGTTGGGGTTTGACTGCTTAATTCTGTTTTATAGAAGCAACAATGAACTTCTCGGGGAGACCGTACTTAAGGGTATGTGTTTATGCAGTGTGTTGACTTTGTTCAAGAGAGGAAGTAGAATTTTCAAGAAGGTATGGATAGCATTCATGTTGTGGTGAAATTTTGGATGCTAAATAGCTTTTGACTACTTTTAAGAGCGGAAAGCCCAGTTCAGAGTTTCAAAGGCTCAAAGATGATCTGATTAGAGGTAATAAATGATGGGCTCCAAAGTCATCTAATTCTTTCTACTGATCTCAGTATGAAAGAGGAGAGATTAACAAGAGGGGGATACTGATACTCTTTCATGCAGCTAGCACATACCTCTACCCAAAATGAAAATGGGATAGATTTAAGAAGACAATTGACTACATAAACAAGTGCTTGGAGACTAATAAAGAATGGTATTATCTTTTTCACTTTTTCTAGTATAATAATCCTGGTCATAAAACTTGCTCTCCTATTGACTGGCATTTGTCTTCTTGTATTCTATGATTTTATGCAAATCTTAACCGTGAAATAAACAATCTTTTCAAAGCTGAACTACAGCAAGTTTTGTTCACCGATTAGCCTTTGGATTGTGGTTAGGAAGTTTATTAGGCAAAGCCGACAGACAACAGGAGGTAATAGCAAGGAGGTTAATAGCAATACATAAATCAATTAAAAAAAAAAATCCAATTTGGGAGGGAATACAGTGAAGTCTTTAGAATATATAGAACAGAAGGTAGAGAGGATTAGTTATGCAAATATAGAAGGACTCATACTCTTTATAAACAGTTGTCATTTGGGATTTAGCTGTGCAGTTGCTGTTCAAGTCTTTTGCTGCTTTTGCTGTAGTTCCTGAAAACAGACCATTGAGCATAGCCAGTTTAATAGAAAAATTCAGTAAGGCACTTATGCAAAATGGAAAGGGAACCTGTGATGAGGACTATTTTAAGACATTTTGGTTAAGCCTCTGTTGAAGACCTTCTTTCACTTAAACGCCATTTAGATTGGCCTGAATTCTTGTGCACTTTCAATACAGAAAACACTATGACCCTGAGGAGCAAATCTGAAGGCCTAAGTAAAGGGAGAGCTGAGGGAGGAACTAAAGAAATAAGACAAGAAATTATGTAAAAACTTAATCCAGATAGTTCTACTTTATTGGTATTGCAGTAAAGTAGAGGGAGCATACTCAGAATACACTTGAGTTAGCACTTCTGTCTTAAATTGCTGTTTTTAATACAAAGTGCAAATAAGCAGTTAATGCTTTTGACTTTAGATTTTGTCTTGGCACTTTGCCTGTTGTCCTGCTACTGTCCACTAAATAGTATTAGTAGGGCAGAACAGTTGCATTTAATATCACAGCTTCTGCACATTGCTTCAGTATTTCAAGAGCTGGTACTTGTAATCAGCGATTGAACCATCTTTGCAATTAATTCTAGTGGCATGTGATAGCAAGCATAAATTGCTCATAAAAATTGTGCAAGATTTTTGAGCTTTGCATTACTTTCTTCCAGTAAAGTAGGAATGACAGCTTTATTTGTCAGACATTGAGAAATTAATACATCTCAACATTTAAAAGTTCTAAAGAGAAAGTGAGTTCCTGGGTATAGCTTGAGCATACTTTCCCTATGTATTCGTGTTTTTTTCCTGCTCTTCAAAAACAATGGGTTTCTGCATATTTTTTACCAATAATGTGTTTTTAATGATTTTTGTTTGTAACAAAATGTGATAAAAAGCATTGTCATCTCTAAACCCAACAAGAGTAAACTGGATTAGTTGCTCACACTTGTGCATTGCCTTATAAATGTGTTACATTGCTTTACTTGGGATCATTTTTAGGGTGTGTTTTTGGTTCTTTGTTTGTTTTGTTTCTGATATTTAATGGCTCAAGGAAATAGAAGTAGGGAGGGGAAAAAAGGCGAAGAATTGATTGAAATCTGGTTATCCTCTAAAGCCCTTTGTGTCAAGAAATGAGTAATATACCTGCAGTAGAGAGGCCATCTTCACCTCTGACTGTGATCAGCACTGTTGCCCTTTTCACGGTATTACTGAAGGCAGCATCATGGATTTGCACATCCCTGCTCCCTCTGATGGAGGTGACTTGGTGAGCTAAGCTATGGAGTGTTCATCTTGCTGCTTTTTAATTGCTTCTGTGCTGTAAGTAGATGGTTAATACTCTGAAGACCTAAAACATTTTTTTTCTGGCTAGCCCTAAAAATAGTAAGATATAGTTAAAAACTTAATGATTTTCAAAGTGAAATATTAAAATGTCAAGATAATTCTTAGAGTAAATTGTTTTTTCATTCTTGTGGTTTCTGAAGTCATCCTTTATTAGAATAATGATACTTTAAATGTATTCATTAAATATTACAACATGAAAGACTATAACCTTTAA
Source organism: Cygnus olor (assembly GCF_009769625.2). Classification (NCBI taxonomy): domain Eukaryota; kingdom Metazoa; phylum Chordata; class Aves; order Anseriformes; family Anatidae; genus Cygnus; species Cygnus olor. The sequence goes on from NC_049178.1 coordinate 11,577,502, forward strand.
TTTGAGGAGTTCTTACTTGCTGGGGGAACAAAACTAAATGATAGTCTAATGCTCTTTATCACTAATTCGTGTTACACTAAAATCAGGATGCCAGTGGGCTAAGCACAGATTATTGCACAGAGCCTTACTTCATCCTCAGTTGTTGTTTTGTTTTTGGTGAGATCAAATAGCCCTTAAAAATCATCTTTCTTCCCAAGCTGTTTCTTCTCAGAGATTCAGCAATCCATGCAGAGAGTGTACTGCAGAACACGTTCTAAAGGAGTGCCCTGTTCTTGTCTGGTGGGTCTCATTCAAGCCATAGGGCATGGAGGGGTGGAGGGACTGGATTTCATAAATTAGTCTAACTTGATTGCAAGATCATAACACCAGGTGCTATTTTTAGTCTCACTCAAAGGAAAGCAGGTGTTTACTATCTTCCCAGTTTCCAAACTATGCATTGTCAAACCATACGTTTGCGTGCACTGAAATGAATCTCATGTACAAAGCCAAAATGCGTAAGCAAATTTACAAGGGTATTTTTCAGTGGCTATTACAATAGTAATAAGTCTGAATTAACATATGTCACAGTCCCAAACTGATACAGAAAGGAGGACCATGTGAAAACACTTCTGAAAATAATGAAATATCCTTAAAAATCCTGATGGAGTGCAGAATTAGACTCCTTATGAAGAATATAACTTTGTATATTTTTCCATTGCAAGTGGATAAATGTTTTTGTCTGTTCTGTTTCTGATCTTATGATAAAGGCTTTACCTATGTGCATCTCTGCAAAAGCAGAGGCCAACAAACTGAACAAAAGGGTAAAACTTGGATTACTTCTCTGGTAAAGAGCGGTGTAAGTGCTTTGTCAGGTGACTCATCTAAGGTTTCTCACAACATAGTTTTTCAAACTTCAGTGGAACATATTTAGTTCATCATGTTGAAGAAATGAGGGTAACACGAGATGAAGGAAGGGTGTGCTTTTCTCATCCACAGTCTGGGGACAAAGAAGGCAGCAAAAGTGAATGAAAAGCATGATGAAATTTTGTCTGACTGTCCTAAAAGCCATAAACAAATTCTGATTTCAAATCAGCTAAATGTGCCAGAATAGTCCTTATCTATCCAATGTTACGCTGAGAGTCTCAAACAACGTATTAAACAGACAGTACTCAATCCAAAGCTATCTTTTTTTATACATAAAAATGTCCAGGTTTAAAATACATTAAAATATGACCAAGTTTTATGTCTTTGGGAAGTGAATGTTAACAAATATTCAGGGAATTCATGGACTTGCCTTGGAAATTCCTGAGATGTTACACTTCGAAGCATAGAATGAGTGTTTAAAATAGTTTTATGGCTTTCTGAGACTCATGGATTGGACTCTTGATGATTAGGGTATTTGGTTTCAAAGGCCAAGTAATAATTCTCAGACACTTTTATGCACCACAGCTATTCTTCATGTTGTCATTTCAGCATGTAGCAGTGTACTATGAGTCATTTGTTGGAATTTGGGAAGATGGTATAAATCACTAACAGAGATAGAAGCAAGCTCCGTTGCCATTATGAAAGGGGATCAAGAAGACTTTTAAAATGCTCTTTTACATATTCCACTGTAGTGTACATGCTAATTGTAACACAGTAGGAATACAACAGTCAACTGACGTCTCTATCAAAACTTTGTCAAGCATCTTAGAAAATATAAATAAGATTTTTTTTAAAATCATCATAATCCAAAAGTTTTTACTGAGTTGTTAACTACTCCTTTTTAACCTTGTAGCTTTGATATTAACTTCCAGCATTTGAAGATGGTCTGGGCAGAGGGGAAGGTGTTGGAGTTGGTTCTCCTCACTCATTTTGTCTTTCCTTTGATTTTTTCAGAAGCAAAGCTCCTGTGAGTCTATAAATACTTCAAACCAAAAGGATGTATGTTATTAACTACTTATGAATATGGATGATGCTAGAATATCTCCTTCAATTCTGGCTACTAAGCAAGTCAGATTCTTCACCCTTACATATTAACATTTGACCTTGCAGAAGTGTTTTGATGAAAGGACCACCAGGATTCATTTTCTGGGACAACAGCAAGTTACTAAGCTTAGGCAATGAAGATACTTGGCTGTTCCACGGTTGAACTTGGCGTGCCCTAACTCAGATGTGTTTGTATCTTTCAATTATCTCACCTACTTATAATAAGGTGTCAATGTTTTTAATTGCCTGTTATCTCCCAAAAATCTCTCCCAAAAACTTATGCCTCTCAGATGTCTGAGGGGGACTCTTCCTGGTAAACTTGCACTTTGGGCAGTCCAGGCTTTCTTCTAATAAGCAGGAACATTTGGTTGTTACTGTTAAAACCAACATTAAGCGCTGAAAAAATGTCAAGAATCTCTGATTGTGTTGCGATTGTTACCAGGAGAAAGCAAGATTTTTCATTGTTAAAAAATAAAATGCCCAAGACCATAGCATTTATTTAAAACTTCTTTACAGTTTTAAAAAGCCCTCTGGTTAAAAGCCAACTTCACCTTCTATTTTTTTTGTCATTACAGCAATGAGTTCTTTCTTTCTCCTATTGATGTGTCTGTTCTCTATTGGTGTTCTCGGCAAAATAATGGGAGATGGAAGTATTCTTTATCTTCCTTGTAAATTAATCGTAATGTATGATTTGATGTTATTTTCATTCAAAATAATAAAACCCTGGAATAAAATGAGCTCTTTACGAGCTCTTTGTTGCATGTGTCATGGACATATCAAGGCTGTCACACAACTCCTTTTCCACCCAAATACTTCATTTTTGTTCATCTTTGAAGGGGGTAGTGAGATTACATCAATGGACACAATGCAGATGTTTTACAGGTGTTGGTGAGGAGATGAAATATTTAGTTGAAGGAACTGGAGGTAATTCCTTAAGGACAATGTTTTATGTAATGTACTTGTGAATTTCAGCTTTAACGGAGAAATGGTTGAGGTGCTGGGTATTCCCTGCTCAGTAGCAATATAAAAGCGCTCTTTTCAACTCTCACAGTCAGATTTGGTGTTGAAGTTGGGAGATACCCCTACTTGATAATTCTCTGTTCACAAGGTGGTGAACATCTTGGTGCTATTTCTGCTTTTCTTGCTCTGACCCCACTAAGTGTTTGATATCAGACTATCACCAAGGTGAAAGGGTGGAGGTCCCTTTCGAGAAGAATCTTACCATGCTCCATCATCTATGCTTATTGTGTGAAGGTTAACTTTGGGGCTTGTTAAACTTTCCAAGTTTAATACTTTTCTCAAACTGGTACGGTTTCAAATGTGGGAAATAATTTTGTGTTTGCGTAAGGAGGACTAATTCTAGGGTTCATTTTCACTAAGTGTATGCAGAGCAAAACAATATTGTGCTAAACAGAGATAACAAACCTTGTTTTATATGATACATAATGTTGGAATCTGTGGTCTTGTAAGAGTACTAAAGCAGCTACATGGCAGAGACTTGAGGTTTGTCTTGTATCTGAATTCTAGCAGTAGAGTTCATTGGTAAGAATAGACATGCAATACCAAAATTGCATGCTATCCATCATTCAATCATTACCTCTGCTTTACTTATGCAGAAGTTGAGTATAAAGAGGAATCTACCCCATTAAAAGATCTTCTCAATCATTTGTGAATGTTTATTCCAGAGCTAAGATACACAATGGGCTTTTAACTGAGAACAGAATGATAAAATGAAGCACAGAAGCTTGTATCTTATTTGCAGTGCATCTCCTTTGCAGTTTTTTTAAAGGGAAAAAAAAACTCCCTTTCTGAAGCATATGTAACTCATGAAATCTGAAAATTGCTTTGAAGCTTTGACCTTGTACAGAGCTGTACTGCGTAATTGGCTTTTTCAAGAAACCTCTGCATCATATGCTTTCTTATAGTCTGTTATAAGTGATTTAATAGGACATGTCATTTTTAATTACTTTAGAAGAACATTCATAAGTCTGAAAATGCAAGTCATGTCCTCTTGGCATTACAGTTTCTAAAAGCATTTTTATGTAACCTGCAGAAACTAGTACAGTATTTCTTTTTATCCTCTAAGTGCATGATAGTTTTACATTTTTGTGATCTGCAGGATGAGTTCGGTACATGATTCAAGGTAAATTAGTCTTAACTGAGCTCTCTGAAAGAAATTGCTGCCAGTTTCTCAGCTTGGATGGTCTAAAATTAGCTCATCCAGCTCTACAATACATCACTGTCTTAGGAGGGCTCTAGTTCTCTCCACCCTCTTAATATCATCTAATGCAATATAATCTCTAACTAACGAGATGGGGAAAATGCCATGTCATTGTAACCACCCTGTCCATACCACAGCTGCATCTGATTCCAGTGGCAATCTGTAGCAAATAATTGATCTCTTTTTCCTTGATCTTGAGTTCTTAGCAAATCATTAGAATTTAAAAATGACACAAGAACCTCTTTATAGGAAAAAGTGGTTTCCTTTGGAAAAAAACATCATTTGCAATTGAATCTGCTGTCTATTGTAACTGATGTTAGCTACCTTTGATTCTTACTCATTATTTTCTTTGCTGGGTCTGTGCTCTGTCCCTTTGCAATGAAAGAATACTTTGGATGCACTTGCTAAAGGAGAATTTGCTGTGCTGCTGTTCTAGCTGCAGCTTCCATGTGTTTGAACAGTTTTTATCCATTCTGGGTTTGTCAGTGATCCAGTCTGCATAATGCAGGCAGAAAATCCAGCAGAGTAGTAGTGCTAGGAGCTGACAATGGGCTTGTGGATTTAATGAGAATTGCAAAATACTGAAACATCCTGTTCCAGAAAAGAGGCTAACATAGGTGCGGTTTGGTAAAGCTCTGAAGTTTGAGGTGAGTAGTAGACTTGTCAAAGAAATGCAATGCCTGGGAAAGGTCTCAACCAACAAAGCTGGCTCTTGTTACTTGTAGGAAGCATGCCGTCAGCCCCTTGGATTTGGTCTTCTGTCATCCACAACATTTCTATCAATGTGTGAAAGTTCTGAATACTTTCCAATACTTCCTGTGCGATGCATATGCTGCTACCCATGTAAGTGTGGCAGTTGGAGCATGCTTGTAACATGCAGTGAAGCTGGGTGACTTCCGTTGAAAATAATGGCGGCCCATTCTTCAGAAGAGGACTAGTTGAATGGAAGCTTGCTATGACAGACTTAAATAGCCCTTTTCCTTTAATGAAACTTCAACTTTATATCATAATTCAACTTTACATCATAATTTTCCCTTGCTATTTTTTTTACTGTATTCATAGGTAAGGTTAAAGCATTTCCTCTACAGCCAGGCAAGATGTGATAGATCTCTGTGTCCTTGCTCCAGCCCACCATCAACCTTCTTTACAATTACCTCAGTGGAACAATTCCTTTCCATTTCTGTGGGATATCAGAGCCTACCCAGCAAGGTACAGGTGTTACTTTTGCCCTTTCAGACTACACCTTGTTCAAAGCACTGCTTGTTCTAGCTTCTGCCTTTAGTTCCTGATATGTCCTGTTCAGCTGTCTTTTTTTCTGAATTTCTTGATAGAAAAAAAAAATTCTAGCTGAAATCAGATGTTATGATGTGTGTGTATAGGGGGTGTAGGTAGGTAATCAGATGTATCTATTATTGGTGCCTTAGAGAATTCAGAGAATGGTTTCTGGTTACAAAGTCAGGATCAGTCCTCTTGCTTCTACAGGGGAAAAATTTAAAAATAATTTAAAAAAATGCACTAGAAAAGCCACAGAAAACAAAACAAAAAGTGTCTTCTGGAGTTCATTTAGTGCAACTTCATTGAAGGTAGACACAACTATCCTGAAAATGATCATGTTTGATATCTGGCCAGTCTAGTCTTGACATCTGTTGATGAGAGAATTCATAACCTTCCTGTTCCAGTGCTTGAAAAGCCCTGCTTCTGCCACTGATTTTATTTATGTATTTAATATGAAAAAGTGGTTAGAAAAAGCTTCTCAGGAGAAAGAAGTGAGAATTTTGAAAACATAAGAAGTGTATGGCAGAACAGGAGAAAGGTTTGGAATTTCCCAGCTCTTTGGCAATTACTGCAAGGCACGGACCAGACATGCAAGAGTCACTTTATCCTACCTGGAACAGGTATGTATAAATATAAAGCTGAAGGGGGTGAATTAGTGCCTGAACAGGAAAGTCAGAGTTGCTGGCTCTGTGCTGCTGCTGCTTGCTTTTCTGTAAGCCCTTGTACTTGTTACCCAAACCTGCTTATGACGAATGAAGTGCTGAGAGTCTTACCTCGATCAAGTGCTTTAACATCCCTTTGTTATGAACCTCATGTTAGGGAAGAAGCTAGTCTGTAAAAGCAGTGACATGGCTATAAAGGAAGCTGTGCTGTCATAGCCTTATGTTCCCCTTCCCAACACTAATAAAAAAAAAAATACCCAGGCTTTTATGTGTTGGTATAAGCTTTCGCTAATACTGCTTATTCTGCTGGACTAAATAAGAAGCTGCAAATACTGAATTGTAACCACTCTGAAGATGAGAGAAACTGGAGAGAAAGTTTTGATAAAAGAATAAGAGTCAGATGACTCATTTCCATTTTAATGGGATTTTAGCTGCATTCTGAATATGCGTCAAGTTTAAATCCAGCACTTAAAAAGCTCATATAAGTAGCGTTGCATTTTCAGCAGAAGCATATGTTTTGTTTCCTAAGTTTTCCATCTGCTAAGGAGCTGGTAGTTGATTTGTGCTGCAATGAGAATTGATTGTGTAATTGTTTATTTACATAGATTGCTGTGGGGTTTAGAAGCCTCACTGGTAGATCAGCCCCTCTGTAGTGTAAAGAGTTTGTTTACGGTTATGTCAAGATACATCAAATGGCAAAGAAAAGTAAAAATGTGTGGGAATCATGCTAATCAGAGAGATGTATTTGCATAAGCTGTAGTCACAGGCAACCTGTAGTCTTATCTGGTGCAACTACTTGAGCAAACACTTAGTTTTATATTCATTTTAGTTCAGGCTTACTATATCTCTCACAATCAAGTGATGAGAGAGAAAATAGGACAGCTATGAGGTTAACTGAAAAAATGAAAAAGCAATACTTATTTCTCCTCAGACCCCTTAAAATGTTGTCTCTTCTAATTAATAAAGAAAATGCTGTTTCATATAATGACCGAATTTTAAAACAGGTAGAATTGCCAGACAGATTTTCTGTTTAACAAAATAATTCCAATCTTGCTAAATTGTGGTTCCTGTATAATACGGAGACTCTATGATACTTCCATTTGCTTTGCAGTGGAGTCAATTGCCAAAGGCTCTTCTAATGTGTCTCTAGGGAATTGCCAAGTGATGCAGACAATTTCCACTACCTCATTTGTACCTCTGAGAGGAAAAACATAAAAGGACTACATTTAAGATATAAAAGGTAGACCAAATTGTTACAGCAATCACCCAGTACAGACTGCTGTTTCTGCTGTCTCTTTTTGTCATATTAAATTTTCATTTCTCTTCAACAACAACAAAAAGAAATACTGCATTGCTGATCTAGTTCTGTCCAAAAAAGCCTTACTTGTACACATGTGCTCTATGAGGTGCAAAATTTCAGCTACCAGTCTCTTTCTCTGAAAGTTCTTGTACTTCTTACCCAAACCTGTCTGGTGTGAAGGAAGCACTGAGTCTCGTATCAGTTGAGTGCTTTAGCATCCCTTTGTCATGAGCCTTGTGCTATAGAAGAAGCTTATCTGTGGAAGCAGAGGCTTGCCTATAAAGGAAGCTGTGCTGTTGTAGCTTTGTGTTCCCATTCCTGATAGCTGTGTCAGTACACCAGTTAACAGGTGTCATTCATCTGTAGTGCCAAGGATCAGTCTGAATTAGCCCTTGTTGATGCTTGCCTCTGGTGACTGGGTGCCTTGGCGTGCAAACATTTGGAAGCACGCAGGAAGACTGAGGATGGCAAGGTGGCCTTCTCTGTCACTTGTGCCTGAATCCATACATAATGCCTACCTTGTGCTTAAGGTATCAAACCTGAAAACCAGGAGCTAGAGCACTGCCTCTCAAAGTCCCGTTTTCACTTCAAGAAGCTGTTGCTCTGATCCTTTGGTGAGACACACTCAGGAGCACAATGGAGCGGGTGGAGAAGAGTCTGTGTTATGGAGGATCTGACGCTTCCTACTGCGGTTTTCATTCCTAAGGAACCCAAGGCACTCAACAAATGTATGAACTTCTTTTAATTAACCATCAGAATTAAACAAAACTCCATCTCTTTTCTAAGGCTGTTGCCAAAGCAAACCAGGGCAGGAAGGCCTGCTTTCTCAAATGCTGCATTTGTCAGCAGTGTACCCTGTGGATTTCACTAAATCTTCCCAGGTAGAATTACTTCAGTTTGTAGATTATTTACAAAATTATCTGACCAGAATAAGGAATAGGCTGGGTTTTATGCTAGACATTAGGAATTGAGAAGTCTGTCTCCATTCTTCTTGTCCTGGCTAGCTCTGTAATGTTAGTCTTTTCATTTGTGTTTGAGAACCTGGAAAAAAAAAATTTTTTTCCTCAATTCAGCTATAGTAATGAAGCCTGCTTAGGTGGCTGTCCCAGATCCTTGCTGAGTATGGAGTTCTCGACTAACATTTTAATGTAAGATAGGCAGGATGAGGTGAGTCACAGTTCTCATGGCCTAAGTGTCCTCAGTGAATCTTAGTAAGCTGCTACCCTTCTGTGGCTGAGAAATGACAATCTAATGTGAACCTAGGGAATGTTGAGAAGGAAAGAAATAAAACAGTTTCTCAAACAGAAAAAATCTAGGGTGAATACTGGTAACTTTGCCTTAGGAGTAAAGTGGCATAAAGTGAAAGCTGGCTTGGAGTAGCATTTTAGAAGTTTTGTTCTGCCTTCCTAAGTAGATTAAGTACAAGGTGTTGTTAAAGTGTGGCTCTGTTTTGATGCACAGTTAGTGAGATCTGTTTTTAGTTGTTAGTAACTATTTTAACTGCTAGTTTTATTCATTACAAAGTCAGCCCAGTAGTTCAGCATGGCTTGTTAAGTCTGGCCAGTACAGCTGGTAGTGCATCGGGCTCTATTGAAAATTCTGCTGGACAAATTCTGTGCTGTACTTTTATCGAGGCAGTTCTCTCTCCAGTTTACACTCTGTCCTCAGTAACAATGCTGCAACACCATCAGTCTTTGAAGGTATGTAAAGGTGTATTAGAGGGCAACAGAGTTGGCTCTGCCTCTGAAAGCTGCTTAAGGACTGTAGTGATGGGATGTGAGAAATTACAAAATACAAACCGAGTTCAGCAAGAGCTGTACTGCTGTTTATAAGGAAAGGTTATTAAATCATCTGTTTTCACTAAAAAGACTATGTAGAAGTGGAGTGCAAGTACAGGGCAGATCTTTTTCATTTTTCTGACATTTCTTTTTAGTAGTTGTTTATTTTAAAATGTACTGCACAAGCCTCTGCCGATGAATTTCATCTTCAGAGACACCATTGATTTAAGTATTTTCTCACAGAGAATGATGAAGGAACTACCTGTGTAGCAATAGGAAAAAAACAGGATCATTCTTCTTTCTTGTACACATGCTCTCATATAGCACACACTCATACACCCAGAGGTGTAATAATCTCTATTTTGTTGCCAGAGCCAGTGTGAGACTAGTGGTGGCCCCAGGCAGAGATTAAGGGGCAGGTGCATTGAATGACTCATTGCGTTATTTAACTTAGCTTTGTGGGGTCTCCGTGGGGCCCTAAGTAATTGTTATCTGACCCATCCCTCTGCTGGAGCCAGCATTAAATCCAGAATCAATAAAGCAAGTTACACCATAGCTTTGAATGAATAATGTAGTAGTTTTGCAGCACTGTGTAGCTATTGAAGACCAGCAGTTTATGATTCAGGGGATGAACAGATATTCATGCTGTGCGTGGTGTTCTCACGTGCTTGGCTGCATGCACGGCTGAAGTTCGTGTAAGTTATCTTCATGATGAGAGAGGTGCTGGGAAGGTTATTACTTTGCTGACTTATCCTCGGCTCTGGATGGATGGGTGTGACTCTGCTGGGATCCTGAAGCTACTGGGAGTCGCATTGTGCAACCTGTGGGATCACTGCGTATCAGAAACTGTTTTCATAGTATTCAAACCAAGAACTCAGACTGAACAGTGCTGATTTCTCCAAGCATTAGCAAATGTGTTCTTTCTTGTGCTGAGCGCTCCTGATCTTTATTGTAGTAGCAATCTGAGACGTGCGGATGAAGATATGAGTTATAGTCACAATTACAGACACTCCATTTCCCTGAAAAGTTTATGGAGAGAGAAAATTGCAGCATCATAGCAAGAAAATGGATATGCAGGAAATGAAGTGACTGCCCAAAAATTGTACTGAAGTTTGTGGCAGAGCATAAAATTAAAACACTGAGGTGGAACTAAGAAGATTTTAACTAGAGTGAAGTGAATATTTTTCAACTAAATTAGCAGTCAGTGAGAGATGCAGACTTCTCAAAACTTAAATGTTTTCTAGGAGCATACTGGCTATGTTGGAATTTGTATCAGAAAAGATTCTGAAGTCCAGGATGATTTTCTCTGTTTTTATTGTTATTATTTTGTGCTCAGAAACACACTGGCCCTTTGGTCAAGATTTCATCTAGGCTGTGTGAAGCACAGGTTCACATTTCTGCCCTTTCTCATTCAGACTGGGTGCTTGAATCTGAGTTTTCCTCAAGTTGGGCATCTTGGCCTTTTATTGTTTCCAGGCATTGACCTCATCAGCTTTCCTTTTTCAAGGAACAAACAAATATAAAAGAGCATGAATGGGTGAAAATCCTCCCTGTTTCACAGATCCTTTTTGTTAACAACTTCCACTCCTTTCAATGAAAGCTTCATTGCCCCTGCTGCTTGTCCTAGGAGAAAAATACTTATGCTTTGATGGCTAAAAATCGTCTGTAATTAAGGATAAACTTAATCATGGCCAGATTATTAAGCTCATTTGTTCTAGTGAGAAGATTTTCTTCTATATTTTTTTCCTCTCTCTGGTGTGCTGTGGCAATGTTGTTGTGTATTCTCATTATTGGTAATAATATGTAACAACACCTCATTCAAGACATGAGAAGAGAGCAGCGTGAAACCAGAAAAACACATCAAGCCAAATAGTGTTTAAGGCATTTACCCAGCCCTCTGTTTTCCTTCTGTGCCTTCTTGTGTGTTGCATTGGTTTTGTTTACTGGTTTGGTTTGGTTTTTAAGCACTGAGTGTGCCAGGGCTCGCATTTTGTCTCCCAAGTCCATGCCTACCCCTGATACACAAATAACTGCCTGGCCTTCTCGGCTGGGGATTTTCCTGCTGCTAGTTCTCTCTTGAATCTCTTGGGTTACGTCCAGCTAGGGTGGACTAGGTGGTGCACCGATGGGAAAAAATACCTAAAATAATGATAGGTCACTGAACTCCCTCCATCTATGCTTTATCTTGTTTCTCCAGAGCTGTTTAGAAACCATGGCCTTCTCTAATGACTAACATAAGAGGGGAAGAACCACTTTTCCCTGAGATGTTTCAGTCAAAAACAAACAAAAAAAAATGCATTTACACGAATTCTGCAAAATGGGAAATCTTAAGCTGTCAGACAACCTCATCCTCTAAAACTGATTACCTGAAGAATTCTTCTGAAGGTTTTTCTGTATGTTTCCCACTTACTAGATGACCAGTGGCCATGCTGCAAGTGTTTCTAGGTTCATAATTGTTTTGGATGAAAGTAAAACTGGCTGCAGGAAAAAGCAACTGGGGTGTTTGCCTGAGGTAGTGGTAAGCAATCAATTTTCTTGCTGAATGTTTTCTAGGTAGATTGGAGCTCGCTCTAATTGGAGCCAGGTAGTTCTGTGACAGAACCAAAGCTGATACCTCTACCCTCCAAGCCCACCTTCTTCATTTGGATTCAGTGTCACGCTGACCATAACTGTCTGGTTCCTTCCAGCTTGTCCTCAAAGGGCACAGAGACACGTAACACTGCAAGGTTCCCCCCATCGGGGGGAGGAATTCCACCACCATCTTTCAGGGGCTCTCAGCTGCCTGAAAATATTCAAAAACACTTTAATTGCAGCACAAGTTAATGTACATCCAGCCCTCTGAGAATGCTACTTTAACAGCATCCCCATCCTCACAAGAACTTGAAAAGCTGAAGTTTTTTTGGGCAGCTGCCAAATGCAGGTAATGAATGGTTGTTTAGTGCTTTGGAAATGTACAAAGTAAAGCAAATACTAAACACCAGTTACATTCTGCTATGCAAGTCACAAAACTGCCTAGAGAACTGCCAGTGATAAATGTCCACAATTATAGTATATAAATACCAACAGGAATTATTTAGGGTGGAACAAGGCAGGGCCACCTAGGAGTAATTAGATAGACTTAAGGAGAGGAGAAAACTTCCGTGAGAGAGAACTTCTGAATCAGGCATATTTGATTAGAGAAATACTATCTATATAGGAAGAAATAACTCTTGGATAAGCCTGTGGTAGGTTAAATTTACTAACTCTAGAAAAGAAAGTATACGGAACCATTCTTAGAGCCATGGCATCCAAGGGTCAGGTTGTAAAGTGCTTCTCTTTGCTTGCAAAATTGGAAATGCAGGACATTGTTCATATTTTTGCTCTCTGCAGTGCTTGGTGTAAGTCACTTGAGCATCTGCAAGAAGTTTAGTGATGCATAAGATGGGGAACAGGTCAATATGTGTGAATAGGCTAACTGGTTTTCCAAGCCAGACTTTCTTCATGCTCAATAGCATCAAAGGTTTGTTACCAAGCAAGTACATTACACTGATTTCTTTCATTTGTCCTTCTTATTGCTTTATTAACAAATCCTGGATAACCTGTTATAGCATACTAATTTTACTGTAATTTTTCCTAGATTGGAAAAAATTGTGATAGTACCATTATAATAAATCAGCTAAGGACATTGAAAAATTGAAGGTTTTATCTCCCTCTGCACCTGGTGAATGGATGTACAGTATATGTACATCAGTAGTATGTGCTGTAGAAGAAATATAGCAGCATCTGAACAGAATGCATCCCTTATCTTCATGAGTTCCCTTAATTAGCTCGGTATAAAATTAAATTGCCTTCCCTGCAGGAAAAGTTTTCTGCTCATTATTCTTTATTTTCTAAATACTACTGAAGTCTTACTGTTTACATAAAATGTATGCTTGTTTGTTTTTTCTCCCTGAAGAGCCTTGAAGTGTTTAAACTTAATGTAGGATGAGAGAATGGTCAGTGAGTTAGGAGATTTTTCCTGGGGAGAGAAGAAAATTTTTCTGGTCTATGACAACACAAATTCTGTAGCATATTCGTAAGAAAGCAGAAAAGCTAGAGAAGAAGGTGAGGGAGGATTAAAAAGCAAAGTGAACAGAGGGATCACAATGAGAATGGAAAGGGAGAAGCAAGCTGATATATAAGGCCATAAAAGAAGGTGTAGGAGCTAAATTTGAAAGAGAGGGAGGCAGAAAGTCAGTGAGAAAAAAGCTGGACACCCCAACATACATTTTCCTTGACAAGACAATAAATTGGGTGCTGACAAATGGGTGGAAGAGAGGCTCTAAATCCTCAGCGCAGGACTACAGCAGGGAAGCAACCAAAGTTCTGAGGGTGTAGAACCACGGGCCCTGCAGAGGAGGGAGACAGGACTTCGGTTGAAATAGAGGCAGTTGTGTTAGCAATTCACTTGGCTGTCTTTTGTACAACTGCTCTACAGCCCCATTCTTTGAACGTGATTGACAATTACTGTGATTATTTGCTTTTTGTTCTTGTTGGTTTTAAAACTTTAATCAAAATTGCTTTCAATATAATCAATTTATAAAAGTTGAATTCTTAAGGATTTTTTTTCCCAGCACTTTTACAATCTGATCAATCTTCAATAATGAGAGCCAGCTGAAAAAAAAATATATATGATTTTATAATCAGATGATGCAGTTTTATCAAAAATGAATCATCTTAAGTGAATACATTGATTTAGATTAAATTTGATGGGAAAATATCAAAATGAATAATTTTACCCTCTTTCTTTCTGGCTATATTGAAATCTTTCATATTGGCATTTTATTCTTTTCATTTTAACTTTTATGATATTTACATTATTTTTATATTCCTATACCATTGCATATAAGAGTTTCAATTATTCCAACTCGGTATGTTTTTTATTTGCGCTGAAAAATGTCAAAACGTTGGAATTTCCCATGGGATGAGAATTCCACTTTTTATTTACAATACAATATGGAAAGAAATAGTGTTCCAGCGTAAGTCTGACCTTAGTATGTCTCAGCTCTGGAATGACAGTCAATTTAATATATGCTTGAGGATTGCGTATTAAGCTTTCTGAATGATTTATGCCAATCATCTTTTCATTATTTCTTCACCAATATTGGCAGTGGTAATTCCTTGTACATTAATGCATTTTTTTCTATCCGTCTAGATACAACTTACATGAAATAAACTACAAATAAGTCTCCTTGGAACATGCTTTTCAATTCTAAGAATTGTTCGTATATCTCATCATCCTTGCTGAATTAGGCTCCAATGATGGACAATGTCTGATTTGAATAATATTTAGTATTATCTTCAGTACTTATTTTACAAAATGTTTTGCAGTGTTGGTGAGTTGCAGTCCTCGTGGAAATAATAACACTCCTTATGTGATTGCTCATAAAATATGAACTGAAGGTGATCACTGAGATTGAGACCTGCTGTGAAACACCAGAATGGCAGATAAGAATGTTAGTAGGAGCTTATTTTTTTAATTAAGTACATAACCAATCTTTACGTAAGGAAAGATGGCTTCAGCTTGTATTGAAGAGGTAATTAACAAATTATCTGAAAGTTACACTACTCAAGTGGGGCTTCTGCAGGTAAAAGAAACTGAATGCATTCCATGTTTGCTCGTCAGAAATGTGCCCATATTAAAATTTATTGACTTAACACTTCAGTGATACTATAACAACAGACATCTTGACTTTGGGAGATAAACTGATGAACTATGTAACTTTATAACAAACACAAACTTAATGTTTAAAATGTTTAAATTTTGCTGTCTAAGTTCTGGTAAAATTATCCTATTTTAAAGAACTAGATTTTGGTCTCTTCTCTCAATACATTGTTAAAGAGGTAGAAAACACCCTCACACTTTCTTATGCATCATTATTCCTGCTGGGTTTTCCTCTCTAACTGTTCTTCTCCTTACAGGATATACTTGGAAACAAACAGCAAAACAAATATAGCAGGCTTATACAAAGCAGAGATGACAACCAAAACTTCTGTAATGTGTTATAGTATGCTGTCAAAATCTAGAGCAATACACAGAGGAAATTGCTTTATCAACAGAATCTGCTGGCGATCTGAAAAACAGGTAACTTCTAAATGATGGATTTAAGGGTCATTTGCTGATGCCTGCTGAGGGGCCTGTGCCTGGTGAAAGTTTACAGAGCATCTTGTACATCCTACTCCCCCAGAAATACTGAATGGAACCTGCTTGTAGGAACCCCAAGAGGTAAATGCCAATTAATGCATCTAAAGTTCTATCAGACACTATGAAAAAAAAAGTCAGTAAGTCATTTTGTGGGTTTTGTTGTTGGTGGTGGTTCATTGGGTTGTTTTGCTCTTTCATCTAATGTAGTGTTAAAACCAGAAATGTCAAATTAATCTCTTTTTCTCCAATCTGAGTAAACTGAGCCTATCTCTATTTGCAGAGTAGCTTGCCTGCCTTCTGAGGAAGAAAAAAAAAGTTATTGCTCTGAAAAAAAAAAGTTTCAGGTGTCTTCTGCATACAGGTTTTGATTTTGATTTTTTATTTCATATGTTAAAACTGAGAAAACTCTCCCACTGAGCAAGGCCACCACAGGAGTTCCTTTTGCTTTGAACAGCTCCAATGTCCTTTCTCTTCCGTGCTGTTCACCGCTGAGTGTCTGCTGGGATGAGCTGGTTCATAGACTTGGCTGGGTCAGGGTGAGTCTGTTCTCCCTTAGACGCCATTTTGTGAAAACCTGCTCCCAGAAATGTATTCACTAATTAA
The DNA here is from genome assembly GCF_009769625.2 of Cygnus olor. Classification (NCBI taxonomy): domain Eukaryota; kingdom Metazoa; phylum Chordata; class Aves; order Anseriformes; family Anatidae; genus Cygnus; species Cygnus olor. The sequence goes on from NC_049178.1 coordinate 11,593,451, forward strand.
ATACATTCTATATTTGTTTTTGTGCTCTCTGCCAGACTGATTTCATAGTAGAAATACTGCAGCAAACTGTTTTGGAAAAGGTTTTCTTGTCAGCTTTTAATATCTTGCTTAGTATTTATTTTTGTACTTACTTTTCTAAGCAGAAAATAATATATGTAATATATATTACATATATATGTTCAGTAATATATGTCGCTGCCTTTCAGCTGTAATATTCAAAAATATTTTCAAGAAACCAAAAGAAAAAATACCATCATGCTTCAATGCAGACATATTTACGTCTCTCAGGTCATTTGCCAAACTCAACCATCCTTTATATGCCATTTTCTTTGTACAGATATCTGTACTGGAACTTGGGTTTCTAGAAGCCTGGTTGGTCTCTGTAAGTAGAGACTTGACTAATTATTTCATTGTTGTTTTCTTACTCAATAAGAGTTTAAACCCAGTTCCCTGCTGTCCTGTGTCCCTCCTAATCACAGCAAAGTAGTGTTGCCATTGTCATTGTAACGTTGCTGATAGCGGCAGCATTTTAAATGACAAAATCCCGAGCAATGCACAAAAGCAAAGCCCCTGCCGTCTGGAACGTTCTGTATTAACAGATAAATCTATGTTGGATATGTAATCAGCGAGACGGATTTTGCAAAGCAGTCATTTCTGGCCTTTACAGAAAGGATCTGGCTTGTAGGCCTGGCTGAATAAAAGGCAAGGCGGGGTGGGGTTGCAGAGAGATGGGAATAGACAAAACGGCAGGAATTGTGAGGCAGAGCATATGGACAAATGTAAGGAAAGATACCTTGTGTCTTTCATAGGGCAGAGACATAAAATCTGGATTTGCTGCTGAAGATGGGAGGAGGCGAGAAAAATGTGGCTGTGATTGTGGTTGAGCTGGTGTTTGGGCAGGGAGGGGAGGTGACTGCTTTTTGCAGGGTGACTGCTCTGGGGTTGCTGGGGAAGTAGTCAAAAACAGTAACAGCCAAAGGACAGGCAAACATTTTAGCCACAAAATCTTGAAGGAAAATTAGGTACTTTTTAGAAATGGTGGAGAAAATCAAAAGGAAGTGTATAATAGCAGCAGTGCAGCCATGCCAAAAGCACAAGTCAGAAATCTTGAGACTGCACTGAGATTGTGAGCCAGGGTGACAGGATAAATGCTCTATTTTTCTTATGCAAGCTGCCAGAAATAGTAATTATGCTTAATTTATGGTTTTCATTTGAAGATATATTCCATAGTTCTCAAAGGGCACTCCTATATCCAAAAGCACATTCCAAATTCTCCTATCCCCTCCGGTGGAAATAGTTGTCCTCTTCTGTAGCTTAAGAAAACATGTTTGGGCTCCTCTAATATCTGTCTTTGGTACACAAGTTTAGCAAATGCACATTACTACGTTGGTTGTTTTCCCGTGAGGTGAGCTGTGATTGCAACACGGAGGATGAATGTCTTACATTGATAAGACAGATTTTCTGCAAGTCATCGTGAGGTAACGGGAAGTGTCTGTATCAGCGATCCTCGCTTGAGTTTTTGTGGTATTCAGTTGGGTTTTTTACAGCCTTGGACTAAAGTTCACAGGGAAGATGAATTTAAATGACTTTAGCTTTGTTAGATCTGCCATGATTTGCCAGTCACTCTGCCAAAATTTTCCACTTACAGTTCTGCGTGGCCTAAATTTAATTGACTAAAGGTGAGAAGCATTATTATGGCTCTGTCATTGCAGCCACTCTTCATATGTTTCACTAGCTCGAATGAGCATTTGCTAGGGTTGTTTCTGACCCAGTTTACGATGATGTAAACCAGCAATGAATTCACAGAAAAGAAAACAGATGTAGCATGTGAGAAAGCAGAACTGGGCTCAGTGCTGCTCCAGTAGCTCTTGTTTACAAGTGAGTGGGGGAGTGAAGCCTATTGTTGAAAAATAAATAAATTTCAAATATGCAGGAGCAGAGGTACATCACGTAAACTGTTTGGCTGATATAGCAGCATAATTCATATTTTGATTTCACTGGCTCTATTAAGATAAAACTGAAAGAAAGATAAATCTCGGTTTTACAGCTTAGTTTCATTGTAATACCTAATCATTTCACCAGAAGCAAAGGTCTAAAGATCAAAATGGACAGAGATGTATTTAACATAGCAAGCTGCAAAAAATGGTAATGTTAGTTTGGTGTATTTGAAAGATTATAATTCCAGTAGTCTCATTTTAGTAAATTTATGTAAATTACTTTATGATGTCTGGATTTATCTGTGCATTGATTTATCAAGTATGTCTCATTTACGAAATTCCCCATACTGATAACAAACAATTATTACTTCAGGTAATTGATTTAAAACATGGTGTAGAGCAATGTCAGCTGATATGGTGCCAAGAGTTACAGTACACATTAATACAGACCAGAAGTTTACGTGCCTTATTCTTGCTGCACCAGATCAATATCTGGAGTAAGACAATGGCATCCACCAGGATTGTAACAGGAACTCATCTGGAATACGAGCACGCAGTACACTGCAGGCAGGACTGAGTTTTTTATTCATATGGTTTATCTCAGCAGCTGACTTTGAGAGAAGGGAAGGCACTATGATCTTAGCAGGAGTGTGCAGGAAGAAGTTGAGACTGTGATCCTGCCTCTGTTAGAATTGGTTGCAATGTGAAAGATTGGGTCTCTCTAATCTGGAACAAACTCAAAACTTCCTGGGAGCCTTCCTGTGAAATGCTAGTATGAGCTTGAAACGGGGAGTCTTGTAAGCATAGCCATTGGCAGTCTTTCTAGGCAGTATGATGGGAGGAAGTAAGAGGGACCAAGACGTCTTAAAATAAAGCCCTGATCAGCTCAGAAATGTTCGCCTTCCTGTCAACATCAGCAATCAAATGACTTTGGAGCCCTTAAAACAATTGCTTGGCCTGGAGACAGGAGCTGTGAATGTTGTTGTTAACCTAGCTAAGGAAAAATGAAGTGAAGTCACTGGAGAAAGGTGAGAACAAACATGGTACTTGTTAGCAGACAAGGGAATAATTGTCCTCTGCCCTCACCAAGGTAGTGATTTACTGCTGAGGAAGAGCGACAGTCATGGTATGACAGGCACGTTGCTTTACCAAATCAGATATTCAATATATATACGTACATTATTAAATGAATCACTAGAAGTAAAGTATCAAATTAAGGTTTGGAGTTTTCTTCCTTAATTACTTAATTCCTTCCTTAGTTACTTCAATAGCTTTTACCTGACTGAGATCAGTGAAAACCTTAGTTGCTTTTATGGGATTGTTTCAACAAGGGTCATGAAAAGTCTCTAATTTTCTCCCAGAATTTGTGCTTCTTTGCATAGTGCATGCCTCATATCTTCCTACTGGGTTGTTTCTTCTAGTTGCAATATATCCATTTCACAGAGATGATCCACATTAGGCTTTGCTAATTAGTATTTTCAAAATTCAGATCAAATTCTGAAGGCAAGGCTCAGACTTGTCTTTGGGCAGAATTTATATCTTGGGCCTCTGACCTCGGTGTTCTCAGAAGGACAAAACAATTCTCAAACACTTCCTGTAATAAAAATTTCCAGGTCAGTTTAGCTTTCTTGGCCTTTAAAAATGTGTTTTCTACTATATTTGGTGCTAATGATTAGTTGTTTTTTCATAAGAGTGCTTGCGGAAGGCAAAGCTTAGCTACTAAGCATGCCAATGTGTTCACAGGGAACTTTGTGCAAGAGATGTTTATGGGTAGCTGTTCTGCTATTGATTGAGTAAATTATGGCAATTGCTCTAAATAGCTTCCTCTTTTCACCTCTGATCAGCCAGCGAAAAAACTGGGTGAGACAGAGGTCACCAGCCTAACATCAAGAACCAGAAACCTTAAAACAAAACAAGTCCCTCTGAAGACTTTTGCCAAGACATAAATCTACTTAATGCAGCTTTTGTGTCTAATTTCAAATAGCCAATGGGAAGAAATTTAAGTTGATTCATAAGAAATTAATAGGTTGTGTTTTTTTTGTTTTTTTTTTGTTTTATGTATTCATGTGGTAAAAATAAGATTTGGGAAGATTTTTGTGTGTGAATGAAATTTTTTTTTCTAGTTCTTTTGATTGCAAGAAATTAGTGGGCAAATTGTGCAGTAGTGTAGTTTTACTGAAACATGCTTCTCCAGTCCTTCATCTTTATCTTTAAATACAGGTCCCATTTCCTATGTATTTCAAATCAGATATAAGCTTTTTTCTACCAAATATGGCTTTATTACAATAGAAGCTAGAAGTAGCTGTTCTGTATTTGTCATGATGAAGCAATCAGAGAAATGAAAATTGTCACCCAGAGGAATTAAGAGAATGAGAAGGAAATTGCTTAATTGCACAATGAATTAGCTGTGTTTTTGACAGGTCAAGAGACAATGGGCATAAGCTGAAACACGGGAGGTTCTGCCTAAACCTCCTATTGGGAAACTTTTTTTTTTTAACTGTGAGCACTGGCACAGGCTGCCCAGAGAGGCTGTGGGATCTGCCTCCTTGGAAGTCTCCAAAAGCCACCTAGACATGGTCCTGGGCAAGCAGTTATAGGTGGCTCTTCTGGAGCAGAGAGTTGGACCAGGTTATGTCCAGAGGTCCCTTCCAACCCCAACCATTCTGTGATTTCAGGCTTAGTTATTTTATGTATTCTCACCTCTCACAATGGTATGCTTTAATCTTTGGTTTTTTTTTCTTTCTCTGCTGGACTCTCACTCTCTCCCCCAACTTCTGTCTTTGAAAGAAATAATACCTGTGACACAGAAGATTTTAAACAATGGTAGTCCCACTTCTAGACTTTGAGTAATAGGGGAAAATATCAAAGGCATAGCTGTGTTACCTTTCCCCTTTCCTACTGGAAAAATTCAGTATTGATTTCAAAAGTTAAAGGTGTGGGTAGTGTGGACTAGTGCTGACCCCAGCATCCCCTCGCCCTCTCACCTGTCCACAGTCACTAATTCACCTTTCCCTCTTTGGGTTAAGCATGATGCTTAGGTGTTGCATCTCGGTGTGGCTTGAGTACTGGGCCAAAGCTATTCTTCATTTGTTCTGCTCCTCAGGACAAAGACTGAGAGTTCAAATTTAGTTCTAATGTTTCTGCCCAGCCACAGAGACAGAAATAAAGCATATTCCAGAGCAGTTCAGTAAGTCAACTGGGAGAATAGCACAGGTTACGTCAGTTCATGTAATATTCTCTAACGTAAACACACTTTCCCTCCCTTCCTCAAAATGAAGTGCGTCTCAGAATTTGCATTTCCAGAGATGAAAATATCCTGCAAGGAACTGGAATACCATGTCTGCATTCCCTAAAATATTAAATAAATTTGGGTCAAATTCAACAAGACAAATCTGAATCCCTTGGGGAACATGTAATTAGATTTTTTTATAATTTTGTAAAGCATTTTTATTTCTGCAAAGGTATGTGGCTACTGTTACATCTCTCAGCAGTAGTGTTTACAGAATATAAATGTTCAATTTCCATGAGATATGGAAACCTAATGCAAATACCAAAAATTTTGAGCTATTTAGACTGCACAGCAGGCCAAACAAAAAGACTTCATTTCTGTGATTGACCTACAGAGTACTTTTTGATAGAGAAAAATTGGTGTGCTGATGCTTATTCTGTCAAAAGAAAAAGAACAAATGGAAAACAAAGCTGAAAACCCATGTAGTAAACAAGCAGATAAATGCCTCCCAGGCCTGCCTCAAGCTTCCACTTTTGCTACCTTGTGATGTGATGGGGCAGTCTGTAGATCCAGCTTGCTAACAGATTTTCATTCAAGCACCAGTTGCTGTGGTAACAGCATGAAGAGCAGATCAAATGGATGCCAGGACCAGACAGGTTTCTCTAAGAACTCCCTATATGTGAACGATTGGTGGTGACCTGGTTCCAAAAGGTTATCAAAACAGATTTGCACTGCAGCTGATTTACTGTTGCCTTCTCCAGGGGTCTGGACCTTGCTTCTGGTCCCCTGGGGTTTCAGCAGAAGCTCATGGACTTCCCCTAAAGGAACAGCTCGAGGATGAACAGAAGTGGTAGTTTCATGCCTTCTCATTGTCAAGGGCTGGGCTGAGTGGAGCCTTGGGCTCTGTCAAAATGTTGAGTAATTATCACATGATAATCACGCATTGGAGCTTCTCCCATGCTTAATCTGATTTCTGCACTGAAGTTGCTAATAACCCACTTAAATTCCACCCACATGTACTTTGAATATAATCAGTTATATTGGTTAATTTTTCATGCTTGAAGTTATGTGATGTTCAAGGTTCATCATCAGATTTTTGATCTCTTCTGAGGCCCTTTGGTTGGTTCTTCTGCTTCTAAAATTGGCTCACTGGATTCTTATGAATGGTTGAGTTGAAATCATAACAATGATCTGGTGCTTCCTGTTTAGCAAAATTCTGAGTTTCTCTTACTGATTTGGAATGCTCCGTTTTCTGTTTGTTTTTGTTTCCCTGAGAAATGTGTGAAGGGAGTGTGTATCATGGGTTAGATACAATTAAGTGGGTTGGGCCACTCAGCGTTCCAGCTTTATCTGGGAAGAGGGATGGAAGGCAACTCCTTAAACGTTCCTTGCTTCCCTTCCTCTCTACCTCCAGAATTCATTCCAACATGCTGATATGTTTAATCTTGATCCAATCTGGAGTATATTGAGAAATTTTAGAGAAATAATGCCAGGCCAAAGGTTTTGGAGCATTTGGGAATACGGTTAGGGCATGGGCATGCCTGTTCTATACGGTCGATGCATGCTCCTTGCCCCCTGGCCTGGCTGCAGTGTACTGGCAGCCTCACAGCTATGTAGTTGGGTGGATAAGAAGGTGTGGATATTGATTTAAAAGGCTTAAGATCTACTTTTTAAACACTCATTTTATACTTTACAAAAATACATCTGAAGTCCACTCACAGAACTGAGGAAAGTTCTATTTTCCACTCTAAATTGCTGCATATTTGATACTTTTGCATACAGTGTTAGGCAATTTATGCCTGGCTGTGCCCCTACGGGCATGCCATGGAGGTGTCAGGTTGTCCTCTGGTCTTCAAGCCTATTGCTACATGGAGCATCCGTCCAGCCCGTGCAAATAGCAGGTCATTTTGGACTCCTAACATTTTTTCTCTCCTAGTCAGCAAGCACAGCTCTAAAAATGTCAGTATCAGGAGACACAGTAAGTCTCCACATCAATTATATCCTGTCAACCACTTAAAGTAATTAGAGATGAGGACGTGCTGGCTAAATTTACATGGAGCACGTTCTGTCGTCTTCTCCCTTGCCTGCATATTGCATTGAGGCTGCAGATATACCACCAGCACAGCATAGGCACCAGGGGACACGTTGCGCCTCCAGCAAGTGCTCTGGGCTCTTTGTGGAGGGCAGCCCCCAGTTTCCCTGGACACACTAAGCGGATTTGTCTGCCCATGCTGCTGAAATGAACCACAGTCTACTGTTTCTCAGTGGAGGCATGCTTCACACATCCACAACAAGGAGTTTTAGAAGTGATTAGTTTGTGCAATTTTAGCTTTGCGCTTTGAATATGTAGATGAAGAGAGAGTGCTTGGCCATAGATAGAAAGCCAGAGGGGAGCAGACCAAAAGAAGTGTCGGAGTTCAGAAAAATCCCTGGAAGTGAATGGGGAGACTGGGGCATTTATAGGACAAGTTCAGTGCCTGGTAGAATAGTCCATCCATGTACTTGTGGATTTGGGGCATGCTTTCATGTGACTACAGCAGGTCTGGGAGACATTCTTGAACAGGAACGAGTCTTTTAGCATCCACGCGTTATGTTGGAAATGGTAAGATTTCAGCCTAAGTTTAGTATTCCCAAAGGGCCAGAGCTCAGCCCATGAAACCTGAGTTTTAGGCAAACTGTTGACTCTATATTGGCTCAGGATGCCACATATCTGAGTTTGTCAGAAAGCTCAGCTCTCTGTGTACGTGGAGCCACGGTGTTTAAGTCCCCATGGTAAAATGCTGCCTCATACTGAACTGAGACTGGCTTTGCTTTTCTAAGGTTAATTTAGCTGCTGTTTGCTGAAGTTGCTCACTGCTTTGCAAATGGAATAAAATTACCAGGTGATGGATTCTTCCTGTGGCAATGTGGCAAAAAATTATTCCCTGGAGAGGAATCCACGCGCAGTGTCAGCATCACTTAAAACTGCATTCACGACCTATTTTGGGGAGCTGACGGGACTTCAGTCCCCCGGGTCTCATCTAGTCGAGGATGAGTTGTATTCGCAGGCAATTACTAAATCAGCATTAAGATTGCTTCATAGATCGTCCTGATTCCTTGATCTTCCAGTGCAAGCTGTTCAATAAAGCTCTGGGCTATTTAGGAGAATTTGCTGGCTGAGAGCTTTCTTGATAACACCCCTGTGCTTGTATCCCGACTGCTCTTGAAGGTATCTTAGAAGCTTTTAAAAATGATCTCTATATCTTATCTGTGCAGTAAGGCCCTAAGTTTCACACTAGTGTGTACAGATATTCCTTGAATGTTGGCAACAGCTGGAGGATGAGTGTGTAGAAACCTTCCCACTGGAAGCTGTTGGATCTTCCCTTTTCCTCAGCTGATTTTTGTCTGTTTCCATCATCTGCAAAATATACTGCTCCATGTCGTCTGTGAGCAGCATTCAAACAAGATGTATTCATGGTAGAAAAATGGGACAACCTGAATCTCAATGAGCTTGCTTTTTAGATCTCTCAATACTGGCCTATTAGAACCGCTTTTCACAATAATATAGAGGACCTGTGAAGTGGAATAACTGCCCAACCTAAATATGCATTAATAATAAATAAATACATACTTGGAGATTATTCTGTGCAAAAGGCGAAGAAGCAAGTCTGGACATTTAGATCCAAATATGAGTTTGAAAAAAAAAAATCCCTCTAATTCTAATATTTACTTAAATGTTTTGGGTTTGTCTTTTATTTCAAAAATATCTTTGTTTTTCCTTCACACTACCCCCTGAAGCAGTTTATATCCCCTGATGCTGTTCATATATAACAGCACTGGGATCTTCAGTGTGGGGAACCTAGAACCAACCAACCTCTGCTTGCTTTTGCAGTGAATGAGCTGCTGAAAAGGGAAAATATAACCAGAATTTGGAGGAAAACTAAAGCAGGAATGGGGAAGGAGATCTTAGTCTGCGACGTGGATTTGGAACTCTGCAAGCATATTCACACGAAGGTGAGGGAGGTTTTGGCCTTAATAATGTACCTTTTTAATATGTTCATAGAATATTACTCTTTTGATATCTTTACTGCATTCATTCTTCTGTGAAAACCCATCTTAAATGGAAAAAAAAGCTCTTATTGCTGGGGTGTCTTACATCGATTCCCATATGGAAGGTTACTCTGGATAGCAATGTAATGTCTGAAAGCCATGATGAGGCAGACCAGAGGTCCATATAGCCTCTTACAGTGTCCAGATCAGAGGAAATTAAAAGAACAGGGAAAGCAAACCAGGCAGTCCATTAGTACAACTTCCTAGCAACCTGTGCACTGTAGTATTGCTGCTGCTTGAGCTTGAACTGGGACCTCAGATGGATTTTTCTGTCCTCAGTTTGCCTAATTGCTTTTTGAAGCTGTAAAAAGTGTGGGTGAACTTGTGCTGCTGTGAAATACAAGGAATTGAATTCTGAATGAGCTGCTGCATTCAGAAACAGGAGAATCAGTTCAGAGCAAAGAAGAATTGATCCCCACAGCTAAGCCTGCCACCATGTGCTAAATGTACTGAAGAGCAATACTTTGCTGCTGATGTCTGCAGTGGAAAGAAAGAAGAAAGGAATCTTGTGTGAAATCTAGAGCCAGGATGCAAGTTTTGCAAGAACAGCTATTATTCTGGTCAAAAACTGGCAGATTTCACATCCTGCTTTACTAAATAGTGTTGCTTTCAAAGCAGAGATTGCTGCCCATTGAAGAAAAATGAACCTTTCATATTACACACAAAAAAATGGCATATATCAATTAGGCTGTGCAAGCTAGCTAGCTTTTGAATAGGAAATTTATTAGTGATGCAGGCTGTGTTTCTGAAGAGAATTTCCTTATAAATATTAGACACACTAGCAGTGGTTTATTTATTCTCTTTTTTCCTTCTGGCTAGCTTGTTACTAGCAGTTACTCTGCTCCATGTACATTCCACATATTTAACTCAGAAAACTAAATGGGAAAAGTAAATGGTGCTTTCTTTGTGAAAATTCTTTGCTTATTTTTGTATTTGCCATAGGCCTTGTTTTTTTTGTATTTTGTTTTTGTTTTTATTTCTAAATCCATATTTGAATTTTTCCATTGAAACTTAAATTCTGATGAAGAGAAACTTTCATGGAAAAAATGTCTTTTGATCAACTACACTTATGAGGTTTCACTTGTCACAGATCTTTTATTCAGCTTCTCATCTTTTTTTCTTTTTTTTTTATCCTAAGGATTATGGGAGAAAATTCTTATACACATTTTTATAGTACCAGATACTAATAAGTAAGATCTAGCAAAATAAAAGATTCAGCATACTTTTTCAGAAGGATGCTTTGGATGAAAGCAACACACAAGATGAAATATGCATGTTTCCCAGAGAGTAGTTGGCTTGTAAACTTTGAGTTTTACCTTTGCATTTTCAGTATGATTTTTTTTGCCTATTCTGATATAAAAAAAGCATAACACAACCTTATATTCCTTAGACTGTTTAGTACAGCTGCTGTTCTCTCTTGTGTAACATTTGCATCTCATCTAAACACATCATATTTGAATTTCACTCACTGATGAAAAAATATTTTTTTTAATTTTTATTTTTTTGGTATGTGAATCATACAGGTGATAATATGTGGTCTGGAGTCTCATAAGTGCAGCCTAAAAGTAGTTCTTGCTAAGTGGTGTGTGAATCTACAGGGGAAACGCTTTCTCCCAAATCCCTTATTGCTGTTCTCTGATATTTTGCCATTACTCTTTTTAAAGAACTCTGTAAAGGATTTAGTTTCACCAAGGATTTTATGGGAGGATTAGCAGCTTTCCAAATGGAAGAAGACAAAGTTAGGTTATGTTGAATGGTGGTCTCTTTGCCATATGAAAATAGTATTGTACATGAAGATATTTTGAACCACTTAGGTTGTCCCTAGGAAATGTCCCTTTTTGCAACCATGGAGAAAATGAGAACTTCATAGCTCCTACAGAAATCAAAAGCTTAAGGAAGATACCCAAAAAGATGGACGTCTGTTGTTCTCTCAGCATCTCAGAGGTTTTGCTGAAGAGGGTGGGTTACCTGATTTATTGTAGATGGATACAGGAATGAGAAGAAGCAGAAAAAAAAAAAGTTAGTTGTTGGTTGGTTGGTTTGTTTGTTGTTTTACTGTGCTTTGCTTTAGGTGGGTGTTAGGCCCACATGCTAAAGTACAGGAAATCACAGACTATTCTCATGCTCTGAATACTGAGAGCGAGGTTTAGCTGGCGTACCCTGGGGAAGCCCTACTGTCTTTGCTGGTACCCAAGTAGCTTGTGCCATTTATATATGTTTGCTACAACCAAGTTCTTTTTTCACATGGAGACATGCTCTGAAACCAGAGCTCTAACTGAAGTCAGTACTGGCTGTGCATCCTCTGCCTTTTTAGAAATCAGCCTAAGGAAAAATAATTGTGTTCTCTCCCCATTGCACAAGAGAACTTTCATCTGTCTTTAGATCTAGAATTCCCCTTTCAGTAACATGGAAACTATTTTAGTCTCACTTCATTTATTAGACCTCAGTGCCCAAGTCACTAATCAGTCCGAGAAGACCGTGGTACTTACAGTAATTTGTTTGGATGTGTTTTGAGACTTCTTGACAGTTCTGAGTGCCGTGGCCATGCCAAGCAATCCCATTGACACTTTCTGGCCAAGACCAGCTCTAGAAATGTGTGTGGCAGAGGCCTTAGTGTTCTCTCCTGCCAAAACACCCAAATCTGGGAAAAGTCCCAGAATGAATGTGGTCATCTGGAAGAGAATATTGATGAAGGATCACCTCCTTTAAGGAAAACCAAAAGAACCCAGCAAAATTACACCCCCTTCCCCTCCTGCCCTTAGGAGAACTAAGCTGGATAAGAGGGAGACATTTTTGTGCAGAGATGGAATGAAAGAAGGAAATGGGGGAGGGTTGCTTTTCAAGGGTATTCAGATTCTTTTTTTTAATAAACATCCTTCTTACAGGAATGTTCATTTTTAAACATCCTGACATCCCATCCTTACACTACACAGCCTGATTAACACTCCATCAGAAGCCCTCTTCATGTTCCTAGATTCTGCTCACAGCAGGGGCGAGGAGAATCAGTTCAGGGATTACCTCTTCCTTATCCAAAGGAATGATTGTGACAGACAATTTGAATAATCCCTGGGGTCAAAGGTTGCAGGTGACAGGGATTTGGGAACTCCTAACTTGGAATCTCCCTGTGCTCTTCCTTAGTAAATGTACGTATGGAGGCTCGGCCTGAGGAACAGGTTTGCATGAAACCAATTTGCATCGCTGTACAAAGTGCAGCGGTGCATCATGCGTGTCTTCCTCCAACACTGCACCCACGAGGTCAGAAAGCAGAAATGCTGATGAATCATGTTTGCGCTGGCAACCTCCTACTCAGGTTCCTTCCCAAACCTCCCTTCGGATCATCGGATCATCGCAGTGCCTTTTGGCACACAGGTGGGACAGCTGGGACCTGCCACAGTGCTTTTCTCTGCTCCTGGTGACATCTACTGGCAGAACTATCTCAGCTTGGGCATTTGCTGCTGCAGAAGGTAGCTTAGATATACATCAGGTTTAATCTATATACCTAAATGCAATGTAGAATTTATTAGTGTAAAGGTTTCTGTATTTGTTTGGGTTATTCTGTGAGCAAAGGGAGGTAGATTTGTAGCAGGAAGGCAGGGTTCTTGACAATGCTGAAATGAGAGCAGAATAAATCACTGCAGTGGGTTTTATAGGCAGCACTTCAGCAGAGCTATGAATAAATCGGGTAATGCTATCATTGCCTAGAAAGCATTTTCTGCGGCTTAGTTTAGCTTGCTGCTTCTGCTTTCCTTACACAAGGGCTCTTTTGGCAGGAAGCATCACACTGTCAGAGGATACTGAAAGCCAGACTCACTACAGGAATCTGAGAAGGTGCTTTTTGTTTATAGTCAATGCTTTCTGGCTTTGGCGTGGCACGGGCTGTTGGTTTAGGAAACAAGGGTAAGGCATGCTTTTCTTTCTGCTCATGGCCCCTCTTTATGTGCTTTTACTTTTTGGGTCCTGACACTGAAAATAAATCCCCTGAAAGAGATAGACCTCATAAGACCCCAAGAAAAAGAAAAAAAAAAATTATAAGTGGAGAAAGAGCAAAACCTGGTTTTTTCTAGCCCTTTTGGCAGGCAGAAAGTTCTATTTGGGTAAGGCACAGATTTCAAAACAAAAACAAACAAACATACAAAACCCAGCTATTTAATGATGATATTCCAATTTGAGTCTACTGTCCGCATTATTAGTGATGATATATTTACATTGGTCTGTGAATTCAGAGGCAAAATCCAATTTAACTTTAATGGTTAATTCTTTGGGGGCTTGAATTCCCTTCGTGTGCCTGCAGCTGTTTTGACTTCACCCAGAGCTGTCCTCTGCCTGCCCATCTCCCAGCTTTTCCGTGTAAACTTGCACAAGGTACTGTATGGCTCAGTTGATATTTGAGAGATTTCTGAGGCCTGCTGGAAGGGAAAGCATTTTCCTGCTGATAGATTAAAGTACTTGACTGAAGACTAAGCATGAACATTGTCCACATTCTCTGTGGCTTGCTCCTGTGAAACATGAACACACTGGAGATCCTTGCTGACAGAGTAGGAAAATCAGAGCCGTATTCAAAATGTTTTCTAAATCCAATACCCAAGAGCTGAAGCCAGGCTTGCTCAGTTCTTCTGACTGTGCACATCGATATGCACACAATTAAGCACAAGAGACTGGCCATGTGATAAGTTCTCATTGATCCTGTCCTGGCAGCATTGGAAAAAGAACAAAAAAGTATTCTGTGGTAGGCGTTCAGTGCAGAAAAAACAGGTATTCTCCATCACTGTAAGGTTCTGAGTTGGCAGGGCATTCCCAGGGGTTTGTACTTTTAATAAGTTCCTACAAGAGTCCTAAAAATTGTAGAGTAAGCATGGCAGAAGGGACAGTAAGAAAGTTAAGCTCTCTGTATTCAGAGGTAAATTGGAAATAGTCAAGCACAATGATGGCCTGTTGAAAAATTGAGACAAACATCCGAATATTGTAAAGCATATTTAGTGCCACAAGCAAGAAAAAATCCTGTGGGGAAAAATGGGATCAAACAAGAATCACTGAGTCATGGAAGGCAAATCAAGATTGCAAAAAAAAATACTTGACTTTGGTATATTTTCCTATGCATTTGTGTTTGAGTTTGCAACAAGCAGACATAAAAACCCAACACAGATTTGGATTTTTGAGGACCCCTGAGGGGTAAGTATACCCCTGAGATTCTGTTTGCTCTCATTTATAATAATTAGTAATTTAAATATGATCCTATAAAACACATACTTTAGAGCTATGTCCTGAGCTGTTAAGCAGAGCATTGCTATGCTCACTGTCAGATCATTATACAATATCTGCTTTAACTTGTCTTCTGTTAATTACAGCTTAGAAGATTATATCCAGGAAGTTTCCTATACCAGGAAATACTGGTCCCAGAAAGACACAAATGCCCAAACAAGAGTTCCCTTAGTGACGCAGGCACTTTCTTTTGTAAATGGAGGTGTTTTTTCATGAAAGTATTCTCAGTTTGCCACCATTGCTCTTGTGTAAGAGGTGGAAAAAAACCCTGCTGCTCTTAGACTACAGCTGGGCAATGAAAGAATGATGTTGTGAAAGAAAACTCATGAGTGATGATAGAATAAAAAAACAAAAAACTCACCTTAAGCTGCTTTACTAGGATGTGTCTTTTGGAATATAGCCACATCGGAAAGGACATTGAAAGCTTTGATGTTTTGCCTCTTAAAAAGAATAGGGTTTGTATGTGATATTTTTTTGATATCTCAAAAGCAAGTCCTACAGATTTCCTGAAATTGTCTGTACCAACAGAACAGCAACAGAACAGTACAACAGAAACGGAGGGACTCCTGAGAAAAGCTTGTGATAAGCAGAAGGTTCCTGTGATCCCCATGGACCGCTGTATTCTTGGATGGGTATTTTCCAGAGTTATCTACCTATAAGATGTAACTATAACTTACAGGGAGTGACACATTTGTCACTGTGTTGAAACTCTAATGACCCACAGCAGGGTGAACTAAGCTGTACCCTCACACAGTTGTTTCTCTGAAATATGCTTATTTTTCTGTGCAGGCTAGGATCACAGGATGGCTAAAGACATCAGGAACATCTTCTGAGCACATTTGGCTACTCCTGCAAGCAAGGTCAGCTCTTTCTGTCAATTTTACACATAAAATGGTAGGCTTACAGATTCTTTTTCTGAATGCAATTTGTAAGAAAACTAATAAATCATCTCTTGATAGATACTTTAAAGGTGAACAAGAAAACTTATGTAGTCGACTGCACTTCAGTGCCTGTTTGCACTGACTGTCCTCAAATCTAGGGGAATTGTAGGCCTGGGAACATGGGCAGTGACTGGTGATGGCCAAGTCTGAGTGCTTGCCTGTGTTCTTTGTCCTCTTTCCTTGCCACAAATATTTACCTTGCTCTTCCTTCCTTTCATTTCTACGGGTAATTCCTTGCCATCTCTTTCCACTGTTCAATATCTTCCCTGTTGTCTCCTTGTCACAATGAATGATCTAGCAATAGTAATGCAGTTATAGAGCACTTTAGCAATGTAGCTTCCTGACGGGATCAAGTACCCAAACCTAGGAGGGGAATTCTGGTTTTGCAGCAGGAAAATTTGAGCTTTGTCTCCTCTTGTGCTTGTGAGCACTGAGTTCATGGTGTGATGTTGTGGCACCTTGGAAATCAGCTTGTAAAAAATGTAAAATTAAACAGGCCCACAGATTCATTAAATTTGGTAACAATACACATCGTTCTGCATTGCAGATCTCCACTGTGGGTGCATAGGATGCTGTTCTTAATATGTTTTTAGCCACCTTTTATTTCACCAGCCAAGAAAGAGCAGTATTTTGACAAGTCGTAACAATTGGCACTGCATACCTAAAGGTACTAATTTTCCTGACGACCGAGCCTTTGACGGATGATTTTCGTGCAGTGCTGTTCGGCAGCCGGAAGGTGGGGCACAGACTTTGCTGGTTTATGTCGGTATGCTAAGAGTTGGACGGTCTGATGCTGAGCTCTAATTTTGGGATTTATTAGGTTCAACAGAGATAAAGCAGCAGCAGATTGCAGATTAACGTTTCAGAAGTAAAATACGAGAAAATTTGAATATTTTTTAAGATCTCTCTCAAAACTGAAGCTGGCTGGCCTGGAGCTAGCAAAGGTTTGCACACCCAAGTAGCATAGGCAAGAAATTGGGGAATAAAGAAGAGCAGGGAACTGAACAGAAGCCAATGTCATGTGGCTGTCATCTGCCTCTGGTCCTGAAACTGTTTTGGGCAGCAATTAACTGGGAACACTAGGTTGCACAGATTTCAGCATGAAATGTATGTATTTTCTGTATTAATAGCAAGGACCAGGCAAAATCCAACTGAAAAGGAAACAACTGCATTTGAATATGAATATTTGAGGTTTCAGTTCTAGGGTGACAAACAGACATATGTGGCTTATCATGACACAATAACAACAATCCTGCTTTGGTACCCGTGAAAAATTTGTTCCCCCCCTCCAAGCTGGCGCCTGGCTTCAGTGCAGTCAGTGCACACCTCTGTTTAGGAGCACATAGTAAAAGGGGCATTCAGATTTTTGGAAAATTCCACAACTGCCCATAAATATCTGCTCTGAGAGAGCATTGCTACTGATTTATTAAGTATGCCACAACGTTAGCATATTTATCCACTCCAAATTAACTGAAACTGTTTATTGTGTAGTTTATAAAATTGCATCCTCTGGATGTACTTCCCAAAACACCCTGCAGGTAAAGTTTTGTGTTAACACACCTCGTTAGCATCATGTCCTAAATAGCAATGGACTCGGGCTTTTCCATTGAGAAAGAAACTGTAGAGTCAAAGGCCTTTAACTACACAGTGGCACCGGTTCCTAAATATTTGTGTCTGGCATATGTTCTGTGCTGCATCTGAGCTGCTCTCAGCTCCTGGGATGAAAGGTAATAATGAGAGTGCTACAATAGCCAAGTGCTTTATCAATCAGAGGCATCATGAAAAAGCCTTCCCCCTGCCCTCATCTCCCACACCTGAGAATATAGAGACACATTGCACAGCTCATCTTAAAACCTGCTGGTAATTTACACAATAATAGGGCCTGTCAGAATTAGGCCCTATTAAAAATTACTCATGCCCTAGAAACCGCCATCTTCCTCTCCCCCCACGTTTTCCAGGTGAAGAAGAGAATTAACATCCAATTTTCAGCTACCAGTGCCGTGACGCTACTCCTGACATTGCTGCTGGTGCTATAAAAGCAGGTCAGTCTCCCTCAGGTCTGAGAGCCTAGTCTGTGGGAAGAGTGAGTAAAAGCACTCCTCTAAGTCAGGTAAGGTCCTTCCTTCTCAGCTCACTTTTAATTATAATTGCTACCATCTTCCCTTCTTTTGTAAGGGCTGCAAATCCAGTTGGGGATCTGGCAAGCTGATCTCTGACAATATCAAATGTTCTAAGAACTCTTAATCGAAGGCAGCCCATGAAAGCACCCTGGGGAGCGCTTTATTCTCTGTGTTTAAAAGGACATGAAAGTACAATAGTTCTCTTTATACTGGTACAAAGCAGCCAATTGATCTTGTCAGTTTAATAAATAATACAATTGCTTCCATCAGACACTGTTAATAGACTCCTGTCTGGACTAATGTTGTACAGAATGGTACAAGTACAGCAATGCTATCTGCCCGTGTCTGCCCTGGATTAACCACCTCCCCCTTTATCACCTGAAGGCAAAGCTTCCAGCAACAGTCCCCGAAGGGCATCAGGTCTCCTGATCTTCATCTCTTTCTTCATTTTAATGTGTGCTCTTGGAAGAGACAAGCTAATTTCCTGATGCATCTGTTGTCTGGCTGGTTCCTAGCATTTGTACAGATTCAAAGAAGCTCGAGAATGTAAAATAAGCAGCAGGTTTGCTCTTTTTTTTCTTCCTTTTTTTTTCCCTCTTCTTTAAGTCATTCA
Source organism: Cygnus olor (assembly GCF_009769625.2). Lineage (NCBI taxonomy): Eukaryota > Metazoa > Chordata > Aves > Anseriformes > Anatidae > Cygnus > Cygnus olor. Next base: position 11,611,639 of record NC_049178.1, read on the forward strand.
CTGTCTAAGTGGGCTCAAGATGCTAAATTTGGATCCTGCTTTCCAAACACTGCAAAAGTGCAGGAAACTAGGGTGCAGCTTCTTGCCTGGGGCATTCTGAATACAATGACCAGATATCAGGAAAATTGAAATGAAGGTTTGGACAGAAGGGCACACAGCTCAGGGGTTTGGGTTGTTTCTGGTTTGGTGCCAACATAATCAGACCATTTTGAATGGGCCTTGAGTTTTTGGACTATCTGCGCTGCTTTTTAGGTGAATATCAGACACAGACACAACAGAGTTCATTCAGAAAGTGCTGGCAACATTAGCAGAGGGGATTTAATTTTTTTCATTGTCTTGGCTTTGTTTTCCTTTTTCTTTTCTCTGCCATGACACAAAGTGGTTCTGCGTTTTGCAGCTGAGGTCCAGGATAGGCAGGAAGAGGATGTATTTGTCATTGGAAAAAAGATTCCAGGGTTTTCAGGACCAGAATGATGTGCTTTGAAAACAGTTCATTTTACAGCAGTTATGGTTTCTACATATTTACATCTATCAACATAAATATAGCCATCTATCTACATAAATATATGATATATGTATATATGTGTGTATGTTTATATATAATATATATGTGCATACATATGTACAAATCTAGTCTTTCCTTTCACGTTAGAGTCCCACAGGTTGTCTCCTTGGTCTGTGAGAGACTGGAAATGCCTCTCTAAGCATAACTGAACTCTCCTGCTCAGCTTGACTGAAGAGAGAGCGTGGTGAGTAAAAAGCTAACATCCTCTTCCTCTTGCTTGCAAAAACAATCACCTCTGATCTTAATGCTGGAATCAGTTATTCCACTGTTAATGAAATTTTGTTTACCAGTAATGAATAAAACAATGACCAACAAGTAAAATAGAAGCTAACAGGTTATTTAGATTTACTATGCTTTGGTTTTCTCTTCTGCAAAAGTTAGGCAAGTAACAGTGCCAGAACTCAAAAGGGCATTAGAGGGATAAATAAATAATTGACATTGAGCTGCTGAGACATTTCACGTATTTGGGCAACGTGTGAAGGCAAGAGATTTGTGTCTAAGCAGAGAGATGTTCTGGTTGAGCAACGTGGTCCTACAGCATCAGAAGTCAGCAGGCCTGGGACCCTTTCGATCAATGGGGAAAGCAATTTCTGGGAATTTAATGCTTCATCCCCAAAGCCTTTCTGTATGAGCCAGTCTGTGCTTGCAAGAATATTGCTTTTGAATCATTGCTGCATTGCTTGCAGAGAAAATACACCACTGCTCTCCTACTTAAAAAACTCAAATGCTTTATATTTTAAATTCAAACACTAATTGAAATACAGATTCCTTAACTGGCTTTAGATATAGCTTCAGAAAGAAAAAACAGTCCTTTAAATAACAAAATGTTCATGCTGAAAAACAGTTTGCTTTACTCCCACACCCACTTTGAATCGAGGCTACTGTGCTAGAAGGATAAGACCCAATAGTGCCTCTAAAGCCACAGTCGGTGTTTGAAAGGCAGCTCTGTGCTCCTCTTTGAGCGCTATTGATACTTTCAGCTGTGGCATGAAAGACCTGGAACTCTGATCTCAGGTTTTGGCAAGTCAAGTCATTCAATTCAATTTCAGAACCGTGCAGCTGTGAAGCTTTACAATTTTTGATGTTTAAAAAGGTAGGGATTATTTCTGTTCTCTGTGATTTGCGAGCAACCGCTGTTTCTGTTAGCAAACCCAGGAAGAAAGCTGTCTGTCTGATGTGCATGGACTGTTACTGATACCTGCACAAACACCTGAGCGGCTATTACACATCTGGCTGGGATCTGTGAGATCAAAGCACTCTCTGGCACTCTGCTGCCCTTCGAACACCTTTTAATTGGCCATGAGCCCATGTATTAGGGCCTGGGACTGAGCTTTGCCTCCTTGGGTCACTGGGTGAATCCAGCTTAGGTCTGTAGGAAACTGGTTGGTGTTCTCAGCCGCCTTTCTAGTGGGGGGAGGGTGGCATCGCTATTCCCACTGCTCTGGTTCTCATACCTGCAGAGGGTTGGTGTATAGACACTGAATTTGCAGCTGTTGATCTTTCTCAGAGGGGGTTTCCACAAGCTTGGCTGAAGCCCATTAGCATGGGCTGTTTCGTGGGGATACTCCAGGTGCCCTCTCCAGAGGGACAATCTGGCTGGCCTTCTTCATCTTGCAAGTCATGGGTCAAACTGTTCATTTCCAGCACTGCGAAAATATTTCATAAGCTCATGTCTGGGCACTCCTTCACATGGGATTTTCATATACATTCTTTTATTTCTGTTAGAAATTGGAGGCCATTTGGTTTAGCTCTGGCAAAACAAGTGGAGGATGTCAGGGCTGGGATGTGAACACAGGCTCTGTTCTGCAATCAGACCACGTTCTTCTGGACACTGTCCCCGCTAAACAATGCAGCATCATGAGCATGTCCATGTCAGGGTGCTGCCGAACCGCTGGTCAGCTTTGTTTGTGGCCCTGGTTGTTTCCATTTCCTAGTAGAGGAAAAGCATCTGGCATTGTAGAAAGGGGCAGACCAAGGGTTCTGTGTGGGGAAAAATCGTGTACCCGCACGCTAACCATGGGACCGCCTGCTGCTAACCAGCCCACGGTGTTGTGCATTGTTACTGAGCAGCCATCTGAGTCATGACAAGGACGCTGTTCTGAGGGCACTGTATGGCGTAGAGAGCTGCTTGGGTGCTGCACAGACAGATCTGAGACCCAGGTGCCTCCCGTGGTGACCTCAGCCTGGACAGATGCAGGATGGATGCGTGGCAGGGACTTAGGGGTGGTCAGGGCAACCTGGGCTAAGGGTGGGTGTCAGGACACTGACAGCACTCCGAGCATGATGTGTGTGTGTAGGGAGATGAGACATGGGCAGGTGTGCCCTGTGGAAGGCAGAAACCAAAGTCATGCTGTAGGATGTCACTTTTGAGTAGAGCGCTCCGCTAAGGCTCCATTTGCGCTGTGCTGCTCACCTGCTGTTTGCAGCCAAGTCTAAAGGCAGCAAGGATATCAGTGCCTTGCGAGATTAAATTCTTTGATTCCAATCTCTCTAGCTAGAAAGTATGTTGTTTCATCTAATGCTTGTCTCTGTCTGTTTTAGGCTGTGGCGCCTGCTGTGAAAAGGTATGCATAATGAAATGATTAAATCATGCGTTTTCAAATAATCAAAGTCATGCTGTTTCAGCTATGCTGAAATCCTGTTCCTCTTATGAGACATCCAGCCAGATTCAGAATTTCTTTTGGATTTTGTATTTCTTAGTAGGACTCTGAAGAAAAAAAAAAAAAAAAAAAAGAGAATCTGGCTAAGGCCAGTTCTGCTCTCCTCTATGCCCAGGGCCAGATCTGATCACATTCACATTCTTCTTGTGTCGCCACAGACAGAAAATAACTTTGCAATCTGATTTTATGCTCTAAAGAAAATCATTCACACTGTGACAGCACTTCAAAATATTTCAATCCTTATTCTGTATATGCTGCTGGCTAAGACTGCAGTGCAGAAAAAATGCTTCACTGAATCTGTAGTTATGGGAAGGGGTAAAGCTTCCAAATCACTCCTTTCCATCTTGATTTTGTAACTAATCCCTTGTCCCTTCTGCATCTCAGTTTGAGATGTCTCCCCTGTAACTCTGCACTACTTCACGCCTTGGCATTCCTGATGCACTTAGTTGCTCAACACTGCTTAAGAACTGCACAATAAGGTCAGGTGGTGCTACTTGGGCTGCTACACAGAGAATCACCTCCCAACTGTGGGAAGTTTCCCCAAGGAAATGTGCCCTGGCACAGACGTGCTGAGGGGAAGCAGCTCGTTTCCTGCTCCCCAGAGAGGGATGGAGTTCCCTTCTTCCTAGGGGTGGCTGGAGCAAGGAGCCTGAATGCTGCTGAAGTGCAACCAGATGATAGACTTAAAAGGATGGCCAGGAGGGGATGTGTGATAGGAGCATGTGTGGGTGTGATAAAGTGCAAACAGAAGGAACAAAGAACATCTGAAGTGAAGGAAGTGAATCAGAAAGACCTTTACTGTCAGAGACTCTCACCAATCCACCAAGGTAAGGTCTCTTAAAAGGATGCTCTCAGGGCTGATTGACGTAAAATGAAACATCCTGTTTTGCTGTGGTTTTTGTTTGTTTGGTTTGGTTGTTTTTTAAGGGATGAGCATGTATGTGTATGTTCCCATGTTCTGCTCGCTGGAGTCATTCTCAAACAGGAATGATGTTGTCCAGGTGGGCTTTCTGACCTCCCGAGGTCATGGAAGTGACAGGGAATGGATGGAGGGTAATATGCTCATTTTAATGAAGGGACTGTATTCACAGGGAAGGTGGCACAGCAAATACAAGAGAGCGGCACTGTAAGATATTTTTCTAGGTTGATTCTTGCAGATGCAAAATACAGCCTCGGGGAGGAGAATGGTGAGCATATTCCTCCCTCCTCAGAGTGCCACAGTTAGGAAATTGAGTAACAATTGCAGTCTATCTGAGAAGGCAGAGAAATTTAATTGAATAGCAAAATATCAGATCTGCATTTCAAATGGAGGAATTATCTTTTTTGGGCCAAGCAAAAGTGTTTAATTTTGACAAAAGGAGATAAGAACTCATCTGCTTTACCATAATGGAAACTGTCGCAACCAGGCTCATTTTTATTATGACAGTGTTGCTCCAAGAGGCTTCGGATCCACATGTGCAGTTCTCCATCCTGAAAGCACAGCACCTCAACCCAAATGACACCTGCACTTTCAGAGAGGTGCAATTCTGTACTGCAGTGAAAGGGCTCTGGAGCATATGGCTGCAAAACTGGGATGCCGCCCTTGTCCCTTTGGTTGAATATTGAAGACACTGTGGCAATAGGATAGAAAAAAATACTCCTGCAGAAAGCATTGATCACAGGCATTGAATATGGTAAACCTGGGTAGCTCTAAGCAGGCAGCAGATGGAGATGGAAGAAAAGGAAATAATCTGGTTCTGCATTAAGACAGAGTCAGTTTAGACAACTGCTTTCATTTGCAGTGCAGAACAAACCGAGCATGCAAAAAGCAAAGAGCAATTTCTTCTCTCCACATGAACAAAGCTGGATGGTTATGCTGGTCGCCTTCAGCTTTAAAATGCTGCTGCAGAAGGCAGCCGGATGGTGTTCTCTTTTGCTCTGCTGAGTGGGGCTATGTGGGACGGGGTGTGATGCTGCTGTGGAAAAACCCACCTGGACAGAGGAGCTGGACAGCTGGTCTCAGATCTCTCCTGTTGAGCACAAAATTTTCCCAACTAGCTTTGCCTTGCAGCTCACAGAGATGAGATATCCCCTACTCTTTCCTCATCTGACATGAAGCTTGTAGGGACAGACATCCATGATTCACCCACTGGTTTGATCCTGCACTTGGAGCTGCACTGGTGAGGGGGATTTCACCCAGCCGGGGATCCAGAGAGGCTCTGTTGGAAAGCAGGTTCCCAGCTGAAGCCTCTGTGTAGAAACTGGTTTACAGAGTTAATGTCACCAGTGCCCAGGTCAGATCTCAGCCTTGCAGGTGTCCCCCTCATTCACTTGGCTGCTTTACCTCTTCCTTAAACCCCAAACTTCAACCATCAGCCAAGAGGGAGAGAAGAGCTGTGTGTGGTTTTAGAGTCTTCAGTGCAATCTATTTGAAAAATGTCTATTAATAAAAGGTGTAAGGCCTTTAGCAGTCAAGAGTAAAATGACTTTGTGTAAATAACAAATTATACCAGTCCATATTGATTTTTCCTGTCTGAGCAATTCCCAGATCAAATGTGCTCCTTTTACAAGTCAAAAGGTGATTTTTCTAACTGCAGTCTCTCCAAACTCTGAAGAGCTAAAACCCAAGTTTTTCTTTCTCTCCTTCATCACTACTGTAAATAAAAACCTCAGAGTGAAGACACGCCTTACCATTTTATTGCTGATCCATAAAGCTTACTTTTTAAATAAGAAAAAAGCTTCCCAGATCCATAAACCAGGCACAGCTATCAAGAATAATTGCACAGTAAAGCCATAGCTGTGTGCAGCCTTTATCCTCCTGAGCATCCCGAGTGCACTGCCTGACCTGCAGACGCATCCTCCATCGAGTCTGACCAGCCTTGCTCTGCTTGACTCAGGCAGTGACAGCCTTGTGCATACAACGGTGACAACAAACACAGCACAGCAGAGCAAGAGATGCAAACATCTGAACCATTTAAAAAAAAAAAGGCTTGGTATGAGGTGAGCCTGCAGTTCAGTTGTTACCCACATTCTTTATGCATTGTCGAGCATGGCTTTGATTTGGCCCTTCCTCCTCAAGGCACACCAGGCACATCACAGTGCTGCTGAGAGGTTTGTGGCTGATCCCACTGCCCTGAGATCTGCTGACAAAGCCGACAGCAGCAGCGATGCTCCAGGGCCATGCAGAGTCTGGGAGCAGGCCCCACAGCCCACTCGCAGCATCGTTGCCTTGGGTAGCATTGTGCAGCCAAGATGATGGATTTTTAGGAAATGAATGAATTTAACATTTATTCATGAGTGCAGTCTCTGAGAACTCTTAACATCTCTTTCAGTGACGACAACAAGACTGACATTCCAAAACAGAGGAAAGATATTAAATACCAAAGGAACATCCTATTGAGGGAAAGGAAATCAAGTTGATTTAACTCCAGAAATCAAAATTGAATACTTAGAATATTTCTTTCTGTACTACTGATATCAACTTATTATTATTATTTTTCTGAGCAAAAATGAACCTTCCATTTTCTTTTAAGTTTCTTTGATTTCTTATCATGAAGGCCGAGTGAGTGGCACTGACTTTCCTTCTAGGACTTTTCTGAGGAAACAAACCAGTGAAGAAGTGACAGTGACCAGACCTGGACTAACAAAGCTCTAATAAGGTACAACACATTGCCTGAAGCTATGCCAGAGGCCAGCCCACCAGGACAGACTAATCAGGGCATGGACGATGATACCTCTGTATTTTGGGTTTTGTCTGACCTTAACCTTCTGTATTTTGGGTTTTGTCTCACCTTAACCTCCAGTCCCGCACTGGAACAGCACACACAGCGCTTGGTGGTTCCCAGGCTGCCATCAGCAGCAGTCCTGAGGAGCCTTACTCCAAAACCCTTCACTGGGAAGGAAAATCGTTTAGAGCAATTCCTCTGAAGAAGAAAAGCTTAACAGCATAGTATACTTTTGTGTGTGTGGCACAAATCTTTCTGTCCCCTCAAGGTTCCTAATTTTCCAGATTTCCCAGCTGTTCTGTACCCACATCTCTCCTTTCAGCTCCCTCCTTTGCAGCAGGACCCAAGGGTTTTGCACCCAGTTTTCCCTGATTCTCATCGGTCTGAGAGATGTCCTAGTCATAAGGTTAGAGCTGAATACCAGGCATCTTACACCTGCAGAAAAAAAAGGTTGCTACTTGGTTATTTCCCGTCTTGTTTTGTGCATTGTGCTCTTCGTATTCAAGCAGAGCACCTGATCTTACTCAGACAATTTCTCTCGTTATTTTCTCTTATAGTCTCCCACAGCAACATCCCCAAAGTTATCTAATAAACAGGGATGTTATGACATCCTTGCACAATAACTCTAAATACCATCACAGGAAACATCGCCTAATAAACGATACAATTACTGCAAAGATGAAAACCAGCGCTCCTGAGCGCACACAGTGAGTTGTTCTTTGTCTTGTCGAACAAATTATTTTCATTTTTTTTTTTCCTTGAGTGCTTTGTTTTGTCTTGCTTTGCTTTTCAAGCTGCCTCTTATTTTTCCTCATTGCTTGCGATCGCATGCAAGAAATGTATATCTCCGGGCACAGAAATACAAAGCACAGTCATTTGGAGCTGCCACTGGAATGCAGGTCCACCCAGTTCATTTTTTTCCTATCATACTGGGTGGAGTGGCTCCACAGATACTCCTATACACACCCTTTCTTTTTTTGGTACTGTTAATTATTTTAAGCTTCTCTTCAGGTTGGTGGCAAAGCTTATTACCATGGAAAATGGGCAGTTCCTCTCCTTCTGTGGCGACTAGTAAGTTATGAAAAGCTTTTGAGCTCAATTTATTCTGACTTCCACCACGTCTTGCTGATTTATCTATTATGCTCTAAAAAAAAGGCCAATTAAACCCAGCGGTTAAACCAGACAGACAGAAGGGCATGCATTTTGCTATCAAAAGGTGTTTCTGAAACAAAAATAAAGACAGTCTTGAAGCCAATAAATGGTGTCTCTCGCTTCGACCTGCAGGCAGCACTGCCCGATGGGTGCTGGCTCTGCTGTGGCAGGAGCATCTCGTTACCTCCCTGCTTAGCTTTGTTACCACCTTCAGCCCCAGCAGTGTGCTACAAAGGAGCCCAAATGCTGTATTTTAATAATCTGTCTTATTCACAAGAGCAGAGCCAGCAGCAGCCAAAGGGAGAGCAGTTGTTGGCCAACCAAAACACAGCTGTTGCAGCTCATTTTGAAGTCCACCAGCCTTTTCTGCTGGCCCTTTTCAGAGATTAAGCTTAATCTCCTCTATGTGAGGCTTATGTTGCCTTATTCGAGAACGGTTTCACTGACGGCCTTTGAGTTTTTTCCTCTACCTCATCCTTTGTGGTTATGGCAGGGAAACGGCTTTCATAGAAATGTACCCAGGCAAAAAGCAAAGCTGTGCAAAACCTGTGTGGTTCTGCCACGCAGCCACCAGCCAGGCCAAGGTGCACAAGAGCCCACAGGCTTCCTGAGAACACAGGGGCTGATATTTTGGCATTCTGTCAAAATCAGGTAAAAGCGACTATTTTGTATGATTTGAACAACTGGGCACATATGCTAAACAAAGGCTGTGTTTTAAGTTGAATTGTATTCCTTTTTTTTTTTTAGCTTTATCTCAAATCCAGATGTGAGTTAAGCGTGGGAGAAGGGGCAGTTGTCTGCTCTAAGTTGTCTGCTCTACACAGATCAAAATTTCAGCAAAATGTGCTGCGAGCTGCAGCACAGTGAAGCAGCCGAGTTCGACCAGCCTCCCTGCCTGCCTCTGTCTGTGCTGTGCGACAGCCAAAGCAGAGTTATAAGTAACTCCTCTCCTCTGCCAAGAAACTCCCTGCGTTGGTTTATCCAGAAGGGCTTCTGCACCAAAGATAGCCTCTGGTGTGGGGGTTATGTTCCAGGTCTGCTTTTAGGGGAGAGCTGTTCCAAGAGAAGTTGAAAGTTTGTCTTCGGGTCTGTGATTATTGTAAAAGCCTGGACCGGAGCTTTTTTGGCTGCTTGCGTGTCACAGCACTTTTCTAACGATCACTGGTTGCTGCCTCGGTTGAATAGGTTTCCTAGGTTAACCAGGAAAAAGAAAAAAAAAAAAACAAAAAACTCCACCCTTTTTCATTTTATAATTATCTGCTATTTCTCCAGAGCTGTTCTTTTATCCGTATATTTTGCTCTTGCCTGGATGTGCCCAGTGCCTTGCAATTAAAAGGAAGCAGCTCTATACTGTTACCAACCTAAGATCACATGCTGCAAATCCTTGCTCATTAGAGCAGTCCCACCAGAGCGAATGAAGCTGTTTCACATCAGGTCTGCTTGCTTTGCGAAGTTTAGGAGGTTCTGACCTTAAGTTGCGTGTTTTAAAATGTCAGCAAAATGTTCTCTGACTCACCATTAATAGTATAATTGCTAATGTGATGAATATCCAAAAAAAAAAAAAAAAATCCAAATGTGTTTATATAACTATCAGAAAACTTGCATTCCCAAAGGGAAGGGGCAGTTGTACTTTCAACATCACTTGTTTTGGCCCGGAGGTGTCCCATGTGCCAAAAAGTAATAATGCAAGGGACAGGGTTAACGTAAGACTGAATTTAGTGAAAATTCCTTACCTGTGCTACTTGGCAATGCAATGAGGTATTCAAAGAAGGGAAGAGTTTTAAAATAAGTTTGTTTTGCGCTTTGTTTTTTCTGTAGTTCTTGGCTTTTCTGGTTTCACTTCTGGTTTGTGTTCGATCAGTCAGTGCTTCTATGCTCTATGTGCTCCGAATTTAAAAGACATCTGCTTCACTTCAGCTGTATCCCCCACTGTCAGATTCTGCTTCCTCCCGTTATAAGAATGCTAAAACATTGCTGGCACGAATATGCAAGGAAAGTAAATGCAAAGCCAGAGCCACAGATAATTGCTGATCCTTTTAAAGTGCCCAAACCTCTCATGAGATCTTTGATGCAGAGACTGTTCAGTGAGACAGACTAAGGTTTGACCACTCTTTTTGCAAGCACAAGAGCAAGCATCTGCAATTACTTTATGAAAACAACCGCTGGTGAGAGTTATAAATCAATACATGCAATGTGCTTGGGATATTTTATTTTAATTAAACCATGCTTCATATAGCATTCAGAGCTTCTCAGCTGCCTTGTTAGATCCCTAGCATCAGGGCAAGAGGGCAAAGAGTGAGCTGCCGCCTCTGCAGTTGGCATCAGGCAGCCAGATGCACCAAGCGCCCCTGCAAATTTTGCTGCTTTTAATTTTTGGTGTTTCCTATTGATGGATGATGTTGCAAGTAATTTACTAGAAGTCACAACTCACTTGGTAGCCAAGTGGTTGCAAGTAGAAATTACAAGAGAACTGTATTTAAATATATTAATAAAAAAAAAAATGTGTAAAGCTTTCCAAGCTGGCCAGGCAGGAGTGTTAGTTAGCAGGTGGTTTGTACCAGGCAGATGTGCCCCGTCCACATGTGGGCACCCTTCCCTGCAGGTTGGGGAGGGGATTTTACTCGGACCCGTGCAGCCCTGCAGCATCTGGCCTGTAGCTGGCTTGCATCTGGCCAGCTGAAAATTCAGCCGGAGGAGTTGACATCCATCTGCACCCATGGCCCGACATGGCTCAGGGTGCAGTTTGAGGTTAAAGCTAAAACAATCCTTTTTTTTCTAGGAACGATGCCTTGGGCAAGGCCTGTCTGATCTGGGAGATTTGATGTTCTCAAGAAAAAAAAAAAAAAAAGAAAAAAAAACTTCTCTACTTCAAAGCCATGTCTTTCCCCTACTTATAGGGGTTGTAACAAACAGATCTTGTGATCTTACATGGTCAATCACAGCTCTAGGCTTGTCGTAGCCCACTCTGTCAGTGACCTCCTTGTCACAAGTCCAGAGAAGGGGGAAAAGAGCCAAAAAGGAAAATGCCAGTGTGATGTGTAGGGTCAGCTTGAATAGCAGTTATACTTGGGAAAGCTGTGACCCATTGGTAAGTGTTGCTCGAGCCGGAGCAGAGGATCTGCACACCGAATCACAGAATTATCAGTCATCCATTTCCCTGTAACCGCAGCAGGGAGGAGACAATGAAACAGCCAAAGCACACGCTTCCTAAGATTTAAAAGAGCATTTTGAAATAAATGCCTGGAATATTTAGGCTATGCAAATGTTCAGCCAGGTCACAAGCCAACTGCAGGCGCCGCACGTGAGCAAAGCCCATCCGCACGACGACGTGGCGGGCCGTCAGCGGGTTTTTCATCAGCAGAGCCATGACCTCCAGGGAGCCGTCCTATGCTGATTTACTGCTGTGATTTCAGCCAGGCATCTCTTGGTGGGGTGGGACTGACCGCCTAGCACGTGTTTTGAGGGGTGTTAGAGGAATTCGTTTGAGCCCTGGCGTTTACAAGAGCGCTGCCCAGCACTGCGGGGGTGTGAACCCTCTCCCTCCCGCGGGGTGGGTGCTTTGCTGTTTGTGCCTGTTTGGATGGGGTTTTATAATCTCTTTCAGGCTCGGTTTGTAAGTCTTCTGGGTAATGAGTTCGATGCTTTTTGTAGTTCTAGGGCTCGGTAATTGCTTGGCTCCTTTCCAGTTGATGCTCCCCGCGCACAAAGAGGGAAGTGTGCTCCTCGTTATTAGGGCTTTGATGTATGTGCCTTCCTCTAAACGACATGAGGAGAGGGTTTGTCTGCGCTGCCTTTTGCTGGGGTGGGGCTACGATGCCCACGAGGGCCAAGGGTGGAATTGGACAAACAGAAGGACACATGCAGGGGATAGTTTTGGGAGCACATGCCCCTTGGTGGCTCTGAGCAGACTGGGCAGCTCGGCATGCCGTCAGTGCCTCCAGATGCATGCAGGCGCTCGGAGGGATGCGAGAGCACGCTCTGCTCTTGGCTGCTCTTTAAAGAGCAGCAACAGCTCTCTGCAGATAGAGGCTGTTTTGTACTAGAAACAGCATTGTTCCGTGTCAGTCAGCAGCACCGTGAACACGTTTGGGCGTGAGCGCCCTGATAGAACAGCTTGAGCCAGAGCAGCCTCCTGCTGCAGTGGGCATCCTTGGGAAAAGTACGGGTTTGGGGTTAAAGCATTCCCAGCATGGGGAGAAAGCTTGGTATGCTCCCCAGAAAGAACATCAGATTTTCTAGAAATTCAGCCAATTCGTCTGCAACATTTAATTTCTACTCTAGAATGCCTGTGTGCTACAATGGAGAATGAAACCTCTGGGGGAGGTGGTTTGGTTCAAACTGTGTGTGTGCCAGGGAGAAACTGCTAAAATGATAAAAACCTGGGCTCCATACGTATACTCATGTTTTGTTGTATGGAAAATATAATATTTATTGGGCAAGTTGAAGCAAAATAACAGCTTTCCCCTTTACTCTGGAAGTTAATCTCAAGTGAACTTACACTGAGATGTGTAAGTCCAGGAACTTGAAGTGAATGGAAAAATTAAATTAGTTCTTAAAGGTATCTTAGAGGAGGTAACTTGGCAGGAGTCTAGCTGATTTAACATTAACACCCAGAAAGCATAAGGGACTGTAAGTTAACTGTCATTGGCTTCCATCTCCTTTCACCCTATGGAAGATTTTCCTCCCATTCTTCTGTTTTCTGACCCTTTTGAATGCAAACAAAATTAACTCAGCTTTTCAATTCAGTGAAACCTTTTAATCCTGTCTGTGTATGAAACACTTCACACCACACTGTGGCACTTCATAGTAGATTAAATTAACTCTTCTGTATACTCCTGAACAGTAAGAGACCCTCAACATATAAAATAAATCTGTGCATAAAAAGAGTTTAGTAGAAGGCTGAATGTTTTCCAGTCCCTCAGAGCCATGCAGATCCGTGTTTCCATCACATGCCCGTGTACCTGTATAGGTTCAGCCAGATGCCTGACTTCTGTGGATGTCACAGAGTCCTGCAGCTTTTTCTCTCCTTTTCCTTTAGAGCAAAATCTGCTGTCTTCTGAAAACCTCCTGGAGACTGCAACTGCTGCCTGCTGGCTGCTTCCAGGCAGTCACACATCTTCCCTTCCATGCCTTGTGTTGTGGGAGGACTGCTTACCCCTCTCCAGGCTCTGTTGCAGGTCAGTCAAACAGTCAGAAAAACCCTCCGGGTCCACGGTACTCACATGGGACGGGTGTTCAGTACAAGTTAAGACCAGGCTGTTCCTGATTCTGATGGCAGTGTGTGAGCCCACAGCACAGAAATTTCCCCATGGGTTTCACCTTGGAGGGATCCTCTGTCACTGCACTGGGTGCTTTGGGGAGAAGCCTTCTAAACCCATTTGTCTTCCTGCAACATGGGACCACCGGTGCCCTCACAGGGTGCAGGCTGTGCAGGTGTCCACAGAAGCCAACACCACAGCTCCCAAAAGTTTGTCATCAGAGACTGACCTTCAGCACTGAAGCACCTCTAACCTTCTCAGGAGGTAGGAGGAGGTTGGTTTGGTAAGTAAGCCTTGATGTCCTACAAAGAAATTATCTAGATGGGAATTAGTAGGAGCACAGATGTATGTTTTTAGAGTAAGCTGCTAGGAAACAGGTTACCTCGATCCTCTATTTTGCTCTGCCACTGACGCATTTTGCAATCATGTGCAAGTCACTTCACCTCGATGCAAGGATCATGCCTCCAGGAGAACAGCCTCTCATGCCTCTCTAGTAATGGTTCTGTTTACTTTCTGCTTTGTCCCTGCTCAGTTGTTGTGGGGTCAGGGCTTCTGTGTTTGGAAGAGAATAGTGTGGATTAGAAGGCCATGTTGCAACAGACAAATGAGCAACAGAGGACTTAAAATGGGAGCAAATGTGTAATTGGTTAAAGGGGTAGTTAAGTGGGAAGGAACCTGCCGCTACTGGTAGGGCACAGAGCTCCATGTTCTCACCTCATCAGCATTTGGAAACATTTATGGGGCTCCTACAAGGCTTTCAAGATTCATTGTACACTTGGCTGTGTTCTTTTTGCCATAAAGAGCTGTGAATGTGTTGTGCTCCCCATGGCATTAACTTGTCTGGCAGCACAGTCCCTCTGAATCAAGGCATTTTACAGTCAAATCACTAAAACCCTTTTGGAGCTTGCCAGGAAGAATCAAGTACCCCCTATCCAGAGCAGAAGTGTGGGGAGAAAGCTGCTGACTTCTGTGGGCCACTGGACTTTCCTCCTGCCTGTGGGAAGCCCTGCTGAACGTGTGAGCAGAGCTCTGAATTCACATCTGCTTCCCTATTGGTTTTACAAAGGACTTGTGCAGCATGGTAACTGGGAACAGAGCTTGTCAGTGAATGTGGCCTTTGGGTTCTGCTGCTGTTTTGCTGAGGAATTTGGGGAGGACACATACTGTTGCACTTTTCCTTGATGTCAGTGAATACAAGTCTCATCCCAAAGGGCATGGCCCTGCAAGAGCATTCATCTCAGTGGGTCCTGAGGGTTCTTTGTGTTTGAAATTGCTTTGGCAATTCACCTGTCATGGTTAGGTAATAGCTATAATAGTCCTCTAGAACCTGGCTGAAGAATTTAAACTCAAAACCTGGGATGCTGTCATTATACTAATCTTTTTTTTATACAACTGTCAATCCAGCTTGTAGGCTGGTGCACCCACTGTGCGCTCCTTCTGCGTGCTGCTCCTTTCCATCAGCTCATTCTCCCACTTCAGGCCCCTATACAGCTCTGCTTACATTTTCTATAATGTACCCATAACTTCATCCTTAGGTTTGTAATGCAGAGATGCCACAGCACCTGTCTACTCAACCAGTGGTGTCGCCCCGATGTTTCCAGTCCTGGCTTCTGTGTTGGAATGGGTAATGAAAATGTTACTTGTTTCATCTTTATTCAATTCATTTATTAGGCTTTTTGAAAAACATTAGGAAATGAGATGCTGTCTGTTTGAGAGGATCTCGGAATTCATGGGCTCAGTTAACTGCATGGATTAGAAATGACCTGGAGGGCTTTTTTTCTTTTGATCTGTGAAAATTTAAATTCAGCAACCAGTGTTTCCACTGCAAGAGAGGGTGATATTACCACCTCTTGACTCCAAAGAAAAGCTGCTTTCCCTGACTTCCTTATGCTGCTTTAGGTGCTAGTGATTACCAGCCTTGTTTTCTACCTTTGTCGTTGCAATACCAGATTTTGTGCAAACAGTAAGTGATGCAGGTACACCACCTATTGTTAAAATAGATCAGCACTTCCAGCAGCAATAACTCATTTCAGCTGCTTACAGTTTTGCCAAATTGCTGCTATTTGGTTTGAAACTTCCCAACCAGGGCCTTCTGCTTCATGCTGATTAATTTGCTTTAAATTTCAGCCAGTGTTTCAGCTGTTCGATGACCAAGATGAAGGAAATGTGTTATCAAATGTTGTTCTGACTACTTACTGGCCTGTGGTGGAGGTTCTTCTCCTTTTTATAGTAGAAATTCTGCCACCAACGTGTGTTGGATCGAAACTTGTCGTGTCTGGGATGTGCCTTCTGGCGTCAGGCAGGGCTGTGCATACGAGCACCTGTATGAAACAACTGGCGAAAGCACAGTCCATTTCCTTGCCTTCTGTTACAGTCTGTCTCTTGGATAACTTGCTTTCCCTACTCCTGTCCCATCATCCAATTCAGGCAGCTCACTGCTGTCTCTTCCCTGCCCTTCTTTACCAAACCCATGTGAGGTCTCCTTTCCTTTTCCCTCCGTGTGGCAGGGCTGACCCCTTGCAAATCTGTCCTTGTCCCTGAACTGGGTGACACTGTAAGAGAGCATCTCGTGTTGTAAGATCATGCAGGTGCTGATTTGGCACCAGGTCCTGTACTGTTAGAAATTGCATCTTCTGATTCCGGAGGTTCAGACCCTGTTCTGCTGGAAATGCTTGTGCTAAGTGGGTTTCTTCAGGTAAAAGGCTGCTGATGGATTTTGCAGCCAATATTCCTGAGAGCAGGCAGGTGGAAGGGTTTTTTTTGACAAGAAGAAAAACAGATCTCTGAGACTAAGTAAAGGAAAGATCCTCCCCCCCTCATTTTGCACTTAATGTGATTTAAAGCTGGCAAGAAAGGCTAGATACTGGAGAGCAGAGATATTCCCATTTGTCACTGAAACTAGAGGGAGGTTTCTCTGAGTGCAGCCCAGAAAGTCAGGTGCATTTGCTTTCACTGCCATTGGACCTTTCACCAAAGTACTGTTTTTAAAGCATTTGGTTCCCCAGCAGGATTTCCCTCTCTGGTTTCCATGAGATTAATTGTTTGAAAAGCTGGAGTGGATGGAAAGATTTGCTGGCCAAGTCTGTATAGAAATACCACCACTTCTCTTCACAGGAAAAACTGATGCTTTTAGCACTGCCCTGTGTTTCTCTATGGTCTAATATTTCACTCAGCTGTTACATATTCTTACTTTATTCGGCTATTATTTAACACATTAACAAAGCACGTGAAGTGGTTTCATGTAGCTATTGATTGATTCCTTTTCCTTGACTGTTTTCTCAGATGTCAACACGGAGTTGACTTCTTTGAACCCACGACAGGTACTGGGGATACTATGCTCAAAATGAGGAGATTTTGCTTTGTGTCATTCATTGCCCTTCCTAGCCTTGGTCACAAAGGGTGGGATTTAGGGTTAGGCTTGTCTCAAATGTGCACTTGTCCTGACGGACTGCAGAATACATTTCAGAGACTTCAGCTGAGAATGATTTTCTTTTCTTGGCTACTGCATGCTCCAATTAAGCTTTCATTGGAAAATGTTAACTAGCAAAGTATATCTCCTTTAGCTAAAGCTGTAGCAACTGCATAACTATAAATTCCTGGTTAGTCAAACAGTGGCTCACGAGATCCGTGGAGTTGTGCCCACTTTGTTAAGCTTTGGAAATCTTGAGAGGAGGTCCTGGAAAGCCAGCATTAGCCTTGACTGCATGGCCGGCTGCTTTAGCACCATGAGCCTCCCTCAGGCTCCACAAGAATAGTTTTGTTGGCCACAGACCAACTACCAGGGGAAATAAAGCTAAGAGAGCAGAATAGGAGAGGACAGTAAAACCATATATACTGCACTGCAGCGTGGATGAGGATTAACTGGCAGAATAACACAGCTTTATTACATTTTTTTCCGCAATTCCTGATCTTTTCTTTGCATGGAGCAAGAGTTTATATCCTGGGCCAGCCGTATTTCTAGAAAATGTATAATCATGGTTCCCTCTCTTTGATTATTTTGCTGTTCAGTTACAGCCACTTTGCAGGGCAGCATGACGCTCTTCCACATGGGTGGTGGGCATCCTTAAAAAGCAACACCAGCCTGGTCCTTCCAGACCAGAGGGATTTGATCCCCATTCAGCTCTGTGGCACAGCAGCAGCCCCTGGACCTAACCAGCTTCATGGTGCGAAGGGGAGCTTTGAACTGGGGGTCTCAGCCCCCATGCCCCTCACAAGCTTGGATGAGAGCTGTGTTGCAGTACCGTGTGGGTTTATACTTCATTCAGAGCATGTCCTTCTCTGCCACCCCTGCAATTTGAGCAGCAGCCTTTCATTTCCTTATTAGCTATTAGGTATTCCTAGTCTTGCAAAACTGGAAGGATGGGGGAGGATTTACTCTCCCATCTCGTATTTGGGAGAAGCCACTGAAGGAACAGAGGACTGCAGTACTGATTTGTTGGGCAGGGGCATTTCAGGGCACAAGCCACAGAGAGGCTGGCTGAAGCACTTTGCTGGAGCTCCTCCACTCCATTAGCTCCAGGATGCCAAATGGAAGTAAAACAGAGCGAGCTTCAGTGCAGCTCTCATTGCTTCGGGTTTTAAACATTGCAACATATGCCTGAGGTGTCCTGTACTGTGTCCTGGTGTTTTCTGAGAAAAGAGCATGTCTCCATTGAAAGAGAGAATCTTGTTTTGTTTAAATCCATTTCTGAAGTTTGCAAATCAATTTCCCTTTCAGACTGCCCAGTTCACTGAATCAAGCCTCTACACAGTAGCATATTCAGTTTCTGCTGTAACCTGCTACAGCTGCTTTTAGCTGTAGCTTTAACCACAGAAATCACAGGAAAAAAAAATCCCCAGTATTTGCTTTTTTTTTTTCTCTCTCTCTAATTTTTTCTTCAATGACACTGGTTGCACTGTTAGTTGGAAGGAAGGTCTGGGGAGTGCATTTGACTGTGCTCACTTCCTTAGCTAAGCGAGGCACTTGAACGCTCTCTGGTTTTACTGAAATCACAGTAGTGCTGAGAACATCTGTAGAAAAGAATTAGCTTTTTCTCTCTCTCTCCCTCTCTTCGTGACAGCAAACCTCAGAGAAGGTCAGGCTTATGGGTGTTTCTGTGGATTATTTTAGCTGCACTGAAAAGTGCAGAGCCCACTGCAACCAGCTGGAAATACAGCGACTGCTTAACAAGTACAGAATTAGCTGCCATAATACGTAGACTCGGTAGCAGCCAGACTATTTAACATTTGCAGCAGTGCTAACATTACGAGCAAAGTGCTCCAAGAGGAAGTCAGGCCACGGCCTGAACAAGGCAGAGCATCAGTAACTCAGGCAGCCAGAGCACCTGTGCTTAAATGAGAGGTGATCTTGTAGGTGGTACCGGTACGGCCGCAGGGGTTGCCCAGAGTAGGTTGGACAGTGTATGCTCACCAGGCTGCACCTAAAAGCATTTGGGAACTAAGCCTGGGACTCACTGGATGATGTTTCTAGGAACACAATGCAGAAACTCATGAGTCCTCACTCCACAGTCAGTATTTGCAAGAAGAGGCTAAGGCTTTGCTTGCAATCCTTTGATATGAGTTGTCTGGGCTGTGGTCTGGGAGGGTAGTTGGGCTGTTTCTTCTGCATTAGTTGTGGTAGCAATAAGAGCTCCAGCTCAAATCCAGTGCCCTGTCCCCTCCTATCTACAACAGACTGTGCAAACACCGGACCAAAGTCCTTGTCTGAAAGATTTCTTTATAAAAGAGAGGAACCAGGCAGCTGCGCTTTCTCTGAGATGGCTCAGAGACTTGGAATGCGCTTTCTCCTCTCCATAATTACAACTAACCTGATTTGGGAACTTTCCAGGGCTAAACTTCTTGCAAAAACACCTCTGGATAGAGTTTCTGGAGGAGGCAGACACTGTGCCTCCTGGACATTATGGGTAGGTGGCTGTCTGATTTTAGCAGTGCTAGAGTTTATTAATGCAGAAATAATTCAATTAGGGCATCCAGAGGATTGGAAAGTAGCCTTTATTATTTTTAGTCTAAATAAAAATAGTATCGCAGGCTTCTTAGAATAGCGAAAACAGAGTCATGAAGGATTGCTGGACAAAGAATATTTATATGATTTTTCAGCCAGGTTTCCAAGAAATTGAAGCTGTTTAGATTGGATTTGACCAGCCCTGTCATGCCTAGGTGTATGCAATTAGTCCTCTGTGCTTAAAATTGCAGGAACAATTATGGACTTGAGTTTGTGGCCATATATGCAGGGTACGGCCTGTCGAATACTATTTGGACTATGATGATTATTTTAATCTTTCCTCCTTTAGTAAACAAGAAACTCTGTTTTTAGTCATGAGGGAATGTTTCGGTGGTACTTACGAGATTTAGGAGCCTAAAGACTCATCTAATTGTGGTCAGTGAGGGCAGTACCTAATTCACACGGGTGTCACTGGAAACATTGCTCCCTTCTGTTGCCTTCTTTCCTTCTCCTTTTCCTCTGAGACCAGTCTGCTCTGTTGCAGGGAGTCTCAGCAAAGTCAGTATTTCCAGATGGCCTGGTTGTGCTGACAGGGCTACGGGGTGAGAAGGGGAGAAGGTAAGCCCTGGAAGGAGGCAGGCAGCACACTGTAACTGAACACTGTTATACTGCACACTAACGTACAACACTGACAACTGGAAGGATGGCTTGGTACACAGGAGTTCTCAGGCACAAAATAAGTCCTCCTCTTCCATCCCAGAGAGCTGCAGGTGCTGTCTGCAGCCCCATGGAAAGACCTACCCAAGCTTCCCTGATGTGAGAAGGACAAGGACATGCAGGGCTTTCTTTCATTCCTTCCTGTAACACAAGGTTTTAAGGAGAAAGGGAACTTTTTCAGCATGCTCATTCCGTGGTTGAGGAGACTTTTATAGCACTGCCCTGACCACTGATGGCAATTTATGTTGTTATTTACAGGGTCAGACTGGCTTTGGACTGCATGTGTTGCTTTTTGTTTTTTTTTCCCCTTTTTTTTTTGGAGCCACTTCAGATGGGTGTGTGCACAGCAGCAACGTGAGTGGTGCAGGGAAGAGCATACTCTCCAGCACACTGTGCCCTGCCAGGCTGCGGAGCTGCTGCATGTGGCCAAGAGCACCTCTCTCAGGGCACATCCACTCGCTGTGCCCTCAGGGACAGAAGTGCCTTTACTCAGCTCTAGGGAGCTGGGGAATGGAACACCCCAGATCATGATCATGTGCTCATTGCTGCTGTGCTAAGAAAGGGGGCTTTCTGGACAAGATTCTTAAACCAGCAGCCATCTCTCTCTCTTTCTCATTATATCTTGGCTGCTGGCTGGCTGGCAATTGCAGATCATAAGACCAGATCATTTGGGCCTGGAGTTATGCTCATGAACAAGTCGATTTAAATAGATAAAGTCATCAAAGTCAAAAAAATGTGACTTTTCATAGAAATTTCTCAGCAGTCTTTGGTCTCCACTATCTTCCCGAGATGCTGGGCTTGTCTCTGCTATTGAGTCACATACTTCCACGTGAATAAAGCCCAGCTTAGCATAATGCTTTATAACCATTGTGAAGGTATAAAACATGCTGTTAACAAATTTCCTTTTATCAAATTTATGTTATATAGACCTCCTGGACTTGGCCCCTCAGTTGGGATAAAGATGAAGAGTTTCTGCGAAAATGCTTGTGGCAGCCAAAGACTTGGCAGCCCTCCATCTGTTAAGAACTGGGCTCCCAAACACCCTAACAAGGTCACAACAAATTTCTGTGAGGTTCGGTGTCACCCACTCGTGCAGACTTCCCACCTTGCATGTCCCCAGCTACACATGCAGAGCTTTGAAACAAAGTTTGGCCAGCTCTCAGTCACTTTCCTCGGTGCACAACTGGAAGGCACTGGGATGCTACACTGGTGAGTGCAGTGAGAGGGAGCTCAGGGAGCTCAGTGGTGTGTTCATGCGGCTTTTACTGGGTTTAGATGTTTGTCAGTGTAACAAAAGCTGTTCCTTGGCTTCAGTACCAGGGGTATCTTGTTTGTGATGCTGTGATACTCGAAACAAAGAGATTTGTGTGCATGCTCTGCTTTCCTAGAAGCTAACAGCAGCTCCCAGCGGCAGGCTGCCTGGCTGTTGTGTACATGGATGCTCTCCAGCGCTAATGTCATCAGACTATCAAGTCAAAACACGCTGGTGTGCACGTGGCATCTTTATTTACCAGTCTGAGCCCAGACATTTCCACTGGGGAGGCACCGTGCTGAGAGAAGAACTTGTTTTCTGGCAGCTGATGAGGCGATCCTGCTCACACGTGCCAGTCCCTCTTCCACGTGTCTCTAAACCAGCTTTTGGGGCCACTTGATGAAATTTGATGGTTTGCTCCTGCTCTGCAGTGCCAGGTGGATTTGAACAGTGGTATGAACTGCATCTTCCAGCTTCCAAACCTCAGAAGGGACATGGGGCACCTGGTGCTGCACGGCAAGCACAGAAAGCACGGGGCTGGGAACAGAGCTCACTCCCCGTGGTTATCCATCGGTTTGTTCACTGCTATCTGCTGTTTTCTCAAGCACTGTGATGTGTGGTTAGAAATTAACACTTTCCCCTTCACTCAATATGAACACACCACCAGAGAAACCCTAGTGGGTGTCCAAAATGGGAAGGCTGATCCAGCCAAGGGGCCTTGGGCAACTATGAGGACCATGATGTAAATGTGCAGGAGGGGCAGGCTCAGGGCAGGACCGCCTGCTGTGTTTGAGCCCATGGGTGCCCCAACCTGCATGGTTGTCACACTGAGAGGAATGTCCCAGTCCTGGCATAAGTTACAGCAGTGTGGCTGCAGCTGACCTGGGCTTTGTGAGAAGGACCTGTGTTTTTTGTGTTGTTTTGTTGTTGTTTTTTTTGAGAATATCAACCATAATTTGTTTTTAATCCCAAACTCAGTGGTAGGACTGTGCTTTTAATCCTACAGTGACTTAAATATCACCATGCCGCACTGTGACCCATGTGGCACAACAAAAAACCTGTTTCCCTCCATCTTCTCCCCATGAAGCATGTTTCCATCCAATGCAAGAGAAGCTGTGCATTGACTCGAGCACTGTGCACTGACACTCAGTGGGCAGGACCACAGCGGCAGCTTGCTGCAGGGCTTCACAGCCTTCCCCTGAGCAGAAAAGCCCTCAGCTGGCCCCCACCTCAGCCAGGAGCAAGATCTCAGCATCCCTGTCTCTTCATGTCACCCCACGTGAGCTGCTACAGGGACAGCAGACAGAGCTGCCCAGTTGCAGGAGTGCTGTGGGCAGCCAGGCGAGAGGCTGAGGCTTTCTGCTGGAGAAGTGCAAGAAACAGCAGAGCACGGGGCAGAGGCCAACAGCAGGAGCCTCGTGCTGCTGGTGGGAGGCCTGACAGGTTTGTTGCTCTTGCTGTCGGAAGTAGCTGCAGTTCCCAGCGCTGTGCTAAGATCAAGGGCAATTGGTTTTCCACCGTGTACCTGTAAATCCCATTCCTCCTGCGTGCAAGCCTCTAAATCAGACATCAGCAGAGAACAAGTTCCCAGCTGGTCACAGTATATAAACTACTGAAATATAAATGCCTGGTACGAAAGGCAAGCGTGGTCTCTAGTTGCCACTGCTGAATAAAATGGTTGATGGGATTTTCCATCATACCAACAGCACTTCCAGTAGATGCAAGCACTGCAGGCAGAGTAGTCCTCAGAGCCTGTAATTTGGCCTGTTCCCATCACCACTGGTGCTTTTAAAAGAAAACAGCTGCTTCTTTTATTTTTGTTTTTTAAATCGTGGCAACTAGAAAGTTAAATGACTGATTTCTTGACGTCTCTTTTGACAGAGGCCAGCGTTTCACGATGAGAAGCGGGACCAGCTTTCAGTTTCCTTGTCTCCAGGGAGACTTCCCATGAGACAGTTGCCAAAGGATCTCTGGGAAGTGATTAGCGTTTTGTTCAGGAACAGAAAGGTCAGCAAGCTATGGAATTAGCAAGGTTACAATAGTAATTACTCAGGACCAGATGCTATTTGCGCTATCCTAATCCTTACTTTTTTTTTCTTCTTTTTTTCTTTTTTCTTCTGACAAGCTGTATGAACCTGCTTAGCTCTAGGGACTGTACGCTGTCACACCCACCACATCAGGGGGATTCCCCAGGGTGTGCAGTGTCTTTGGGATTGATTGCTTACTCCCTGCCCTGTCCCCCTAAGGCCAAGAAGATTCCTCAAGGCATCAGAATTACTTTGTATGAACTGGCCAAATCTGACCGTAGATTTTAAAGATTCACCAAAGCAGGTGTTCCAGCATGGTGATACGAGCAGAACTGGCCTTTCCTGGTTAACACACAAAAGTAACAGAACCGGGGACCCCTGCTCATCTTTTGGGGCAAAATGTAGTGGGTCCCAGTTATGACAAGGATGGTGCAGATAAGGTAGGAAGACCGTAACAGTGTAATTCCTTGGGAATCTGCCCAAACCCTTGCAGGCCTGGTCGGATGTGGGGGCCCTGGCAGCAAAGGCAGCATGCACCAGAGCCTGGCCACCAGCAGATGGAGGTCTCACCAGAGTGAGGCCAGAGTAAACTATTTCCGTGGCATTCAGGCCCCAGAATTTGAGTGCAAAAGCAAAATATGCCCAAGAAGGGCTCCTTTTCACAGTAGTCTGAAAACCAGGACTTGGGGAGGAGTTCAACAAATTCCTGGGTTTCCAGCTCACACTAGCTGCTGTTAACTTTCTATTCAGCTTGGTTATCAGACCAGAGCTTGGGGTTAATCTCACTCAGTGGCACCAAGAGCCTGGGAAACAGCAAGGCATTTGGAGAAAACCTGCTGAGAAGACAGTAACGAGCGCTGCTAATGAGGAGGGGGGGAATCGAGCATGCACTGCACCAAAGGCACAGCATCTTTCTGCAAGCAAAAAGCACTGCCTTTTCGCCCGCTAGTCAGGTGCATTTCCTCAGCATTAACAAATAATTTTCGTCCATATGGTGTGATTAGTAGCTTTTGGCCATTATTATGGACCATCAGTATTGCTGTTATAGTGGTAAATAGCTCTAGCCACGGTCTGAGCCCAGGGTGTGAGGCACAGCGTGAATGGGGAGCAGGCTGACCCTTCGGTGGGGTGTCCATAGGCTGGCAGGGAAGGAGCCACTGCCAGTCTCCAGCAAATACCCATTTCTTGGTTCTTCCAATTAACCTGGCAAAGCAGAGAGAGCCAGGCTCAGTGCTGAAAACTGCTGCACGCCTCAGCTGTTCTCCTGTCACTGCTGGGGCCCAGGGAGGGAGAAACGGGGCATCTCCAGTGGAGGCAGAACTGGCCACAACTTATAATTCAGGGTCTCAGAGCTTGAGTTCAATTCCATGTCCTCCTAGGCAAACCAGGAGCTTTGCACTCCTGCCTTAAAAAAACACAGAGATCAGGAGAAAGGACATTCCCTTCTATATAGCTTTATTGCTTGCATTAACATTACTTATGAGCCTCATTGCTTTCAGTTAAAGTCTGCGGGAGGAGGGATTACCCAATAAAAATAAATAAATAAATAAAAGAGATATATTTTAAGTCCAAAAAAAAAAAAAAGAGATTTTACGTTCACAAAAAGTTTTTTTAAATGCATAAAAGAGAGATATTTTTTAAATGCACAAAATATATATATATTTTAAGTCCACACAAAAAAGGTATATTTTAAGTCCACAAAAAAAGACATATTTAAGTCCACACACATACGCACAAAACAACAAAAAAGATATGTTTCAAGTGCACAAAAAAAGAGATATTTTAAGTGCACAAAAAAAGAGGCATATTTCAAGTCCCCAAAACTTTTCGATGCTTACTGAACACGCCGCGAGAAGCCACCGGCCCCCCTTCTCTACCCCCTTGCCAGCACATCAGTGACTCCTTCCCCACCCCCGAGAGGACCTCGGAAGCCCCGGGGCTCCCTCCCGGGGGGCGCAGCTCCCCCTTCCCCCGGCGGGGCGGCCCCGCTCGCACTTCCTGCCGCTGGCGGCGGGGCGAGGCGGCCCCGGCCGCGGCCGCGGAGCGGGGCGGAGCAGCGGGACGGGACGGGACGGGACGGGGCGGGCAGGCGGCGGTGCGGGGCTCGCCGGAGGCTCACCGGGGGCCCGGGGGCTGAGCAGCTCCGCCGAGCCGCCGCGGAGGGATGCGGAGGAGCCGGGCGCCCCGGCGGCTGGCGCTGGCCGCCTGCCTCGGCTCGCTGGTGCTGGGCGTCTTCTACTTGCAGAGCAGCCTCAAGCCAGGTGGGTTCGCTGCGGGGGTCGGTGGCTTTCTAGGGGGGGGACCCCCACCATATATACCCCCGTATCCCCCCCCATACGCACCCCGCAGCCGGGGATCCGGGCTCCTCCCGTTGAACTGTCTCCCGTGCCGGGGAACGATGCGGTAAGGGCAGAACTAAAATATGAACTGCTTTGTGCTGGGAGGGTTCGTTATTTCCCTGCTCTTCTGGGGAAATTAGCTCCTCTTTCCTAAGAGACGTTATTGGGTAATTCCTGTCGTTTTAACAATGCACTAATGTTTTCTTGATTACGGCAGCAATCCATCAATGGGGCCTTTAAAGTTAGTTCTGGAAATTGGGAAGACTGATTTGACTGAAATGTTAGTGGAATGTTATCAGCGTGGACTACATGAAATGCGATTTTCCTTTTAAAGGGGCTGCTCCATCACTTTAATGTGTTTTTATCCTAAACATAAAAAAAAAGCTTAACTTGTTTGCTGAGTAAGATTGAAGAGGAGTTAGGTTTCGGCAAGCATTTGTTGTTCCTAGGATAGCTTGTGAAGTTTATCAAATGAAGTCACTAATCCCAGAGGACCACGCTCAGTATTTTATTCCTCAGTAACTTTTTTTTAAAGAAACAATCTGTGCCGTCTTATTTTAATGCCAGGAATATTCAGTGAGCAGTGCAGCACCGAACTGGCTCCAACCTCCACTGCTCCTAACAGAGGGGACTGTGTTGGACGCTGGAGTCACTTTCTATTTGACAGTGTTTGACTGGGTAACGTGGCTCTTCTGGGAGCCTGGCTTTCAAAAGGAGACTTCTGCGGGTCTGAGTCAGCAGAACTTGCTGTGCTTCCTCAACTTGTACGCCTTGCGTGGTCCCCACGCAGTTTCGTACGGGGTTCCCACCAGGTCAGAGCAAACCAGGTGACAGTAAGGGCGATGGCATCTCCTGACAGGTTTGGGGGATTTCCTGTCTGGAGCGCTCCCTTTAGAGGCGCTGGCCGCAGGCTGGTCAGCTGAGGCTTTGGGAAATGCCTTCACTAGGCTGCAAAGCGATTTCCTTGCTATAGGACAAGGGGCATTTTTTAAGGGTCCTGCTGGTGGCGATGGGACTGGTGCAGGCATCCCAAACTGGTGCAAACTAGTGGTGCTTGACTCGTTGGAGGCTGTTTGTGATGGTGAATACCCTTTGCACACTGGTCCCATAAGGTTCACAAAAGAGGTGAATTAAAGCGATATTCATGTTCTGTAAAATCTGGTTATTTTCTTGCCACGTAACTGTTTCCCGGAGTCCAGCCTACACTTTCATGCCATTTCTTTCCCTTGTTATTTTTCAGATTACAGTATTTTCCCTCTTCAGTTCCGTGAAAAATTCACACTAGCAGAGGAAAGGTCGTTACCAAATACTGAAAAGACATAAGCTAAAAATTGCTTCTTTTTCTTTTAGCCCACAGGAAAGCAAACTGAGCCAATTACTTGAATTTTAGAATTTGCTAGTTACAATAATAAGTAAACAATTTGCAGGCAAAAAAGTCATCTTTAAAGTGATGGTTGCCTTGAGGTTATTTGGAGTTCTTGGTTGCCTGGTGTCATTTGGTTTCTATATAGTAATGAAGAAAAATGCTAGGAAAGGCAGCAGTGCTTTGAGCTCCCCTCTGGAGCGGCCAGATCCTTTTCTCCACCTTTTGCAGGATTCAGCAGGTTGCCTTTCCTGCGCTGCCCATGCTCCATTTCAAGTAACGTGCTGAATTAATCCTTGCTAACAGCACGGAGAGTTGAAACCATCCTGCGACCAGGACAAGGCGTACAACATGGGAGCAAAGATGGTATAAACAGAAGCCTTTAAGTCCGGGAGGTGAAACTAAGGACTGATTTCGGGGAACAGGAATTAACTCCATTTGCACTTCCCACTTCTAATTCCATCCGCGCAGTTGTGCGCACAGAGCGGTTTGCACTGAATCAGCGGCTGTGCTGGAATAAGGCTGTCTTGTTCTGCACCAGGAACACCCACACACCAGCGTGTGCTGAAATAACTGCTCCTAAATAGCCACTGAGCCAGTTATTTTGGTGCTGGGCTGTTTGTACTGGAGTCAGCAGCAGAGTCCCCCGCTGGACCTCCTGGAGGCAGCCCACAGTCTGTCCCCCGTTGGCTTTGGGGTCGGTGGTGACCTGTCTGTCCTTTTGGCCTTCGGCTGCTGCAGTCCAGACTCACAGACGTGGCCAAGGGCAGGATATCTGCACTGCAGGGAAATATTAAGCTAGTGCCGAGCACACTGTCAGGTGGAGTTCACAAGCACCGCCACAATGGGTAGTTACAGGGTTCAACCGCAGCAGTCTTCTGGCATCTCCAGGCTCCCCCTGGAGCGGTGGTGTGGGCAGGTCTGGTCCATTCATGGGCAAACCTTGTGTGGTCTCAGCGTGGTACTGGGCACGGTGTGGTCCCTCAGAGGGACTTGGTTGTGCTGGTGTCAGCCCGCAGCCATACAGGAGATCCCACCTGGCACTATTGCCGTCCCTCTTCTGAGTTGATTTTCCTCTGCTGTCTCCTCCAGGGATGGTGTATCGTTAGCAGTGGCCACACTGACCTACACGCCATATGTTTTCTGCATAGAGGAGGTGGTAACAAGTAGTGGGGATGGATCTCTGACCATCCTTTCATCTGACTCCAGTTGTAGAATGTCTAGACCATGGTAACTGCAGGAGGCTGCTGATCCTTGCCTGCACCAAAGCTTTGGTCGCTGCTGGTCTGAGAGAACTGCACTGAGGCAAAGAGGGAAGCTGAGATCATTCAGTCTGCCCTCAGGAGATCCATGCGTAAGAGCACCAGCTGTTCTGTTCTTACCTGGTGCTTGGTCTGTCAGGTACAGTGGCTTGTGCATGCTGGAGGTGATGGGGGACATCGCAGGCAGACCTCACCCAGCAGCAGCCTGCAGGATGGGGAGCTCCCCGCTTCCTTTTGTTCCTAGCTTGTTCCAGTGCTGAATCACCTTCTCCAGCAAGAAAGAAGGAAAAAACCTCCTCAGTGTGACTTTATTTCTTCTCTGGTTCTGTCCGACTGCAGCATCCAGCTGTTGTTTCTTCTTTTTAGCAGCACTTTATTAACACTGGCTTCTGCACTCCTTGTTCTTTCTCGTCCTGCTGTCAGCATGAGTTGTGGGACTTCACAGGGCTTTGCGGGTTAGCCTTACTTAGCTTCTGAGCTGACTAATGCATAACGAGACACCAGAACCACAATTGTAGTAGCACCAATGCTGTGATATCACTCCAACCTTTCGATGAGGAACCAGAAAGGTGTGGGAGCAGGGAAGCACCAAGGCCCCTCTCTCCATCTGATCCACTTCTGCTTCCACTGAGGCACCCAACCGAGCATCGCAGGTTGCTCCTGCCAAACCAAACAATGAAGCACGTGGCAAGAGGAACCCCCGGGGGCACGTGCACGTGGGATGGCTCTGCACCAAACAGCGGCGTTAACAGTGGGACGTGAAATAATGCCGAAGCTGGGAGCACTGGGAACTGGGGAGACTTGAGGCCTTTCAGCTCTGCCTGGCAGACAGCTACCAGCCCAGGCATCGCCTGCACTGAGAGCTGGCTTTGTGGGGCTTTGGTCATGTCAGCCAAGCCTGGCTTTCCTGAAGTGACCACCGAATGGCTTTTCTGGGCCAGAAGGTGTCTGGTTTTAACACGCACTGAGTTCTGCCTCTGAGATCTGGGCCTTCTGATCCTTGCAGATCTGGCCTTTCACGTTTTCCGAGCCATGCATCCAAGATGAGTGGTTGCTCGTGTGAGCTGTCAGTCAGCCCTGTCCTTCCGCCTACAGATTTGTCCCTTCAGGGCACAGATTAGAGGCGATTTGCCTGGGGTCCTGCAGAGTGCTGGTGCCGGAGCCTACAAATGCACCTAGCCCGAACGGAGCCACTTAAACACTTAGAAATCAGCAGAGCTTTTCAAACCAGGGATTTTTTTTTTTTTTTAGAACAGGAAAGAGCCTATTTTAGACCTCAGTTCCTCCCCATTGTTTAAAGGTATTTTGAGGCTGAAATTCAGGCACGGCCAAAGTCAGGGGCGGGCGCCCTCCCGATAAGCAGGGCTGCGCTGCCTGCGCGCCGGCCACCACTGCAAGCGTGGGCAGGGGTGTGAAATCTAAGAAGCCCTCTGAGATCGTGTTGGTTTTTCTGCTGTGTTTCTGTTTCGTTTGCTTTCGTCGTGGGGCAGTTTTGCCGGGCTCAGGTTCCTGTGAGTTCCAACAGGCAGCTGGTGCATGGACGCAGCGCTCAAAGTGCAGGGCGTTTGTCAGTAGCAGCGTTGGGCAACACGGGCTGGAAGGTCCCTGGGTCTGCCACGATTGAAGATGGGGAGTGCCGTAGCCATGACCCCTGATGGTGGAAAAATCAGCCCGGTCCAGTGCTGGAAGCAGAGCAGTAATGAAGCCCATCTGCTCCCGAGCACCAGCCCTTCCATGAGGAATGTTTTTTCTTGTCCGTCTTGGCTCTGTACAGTTTCCTGAGAATCTCTGATACGTGCAAGAGGTTTGGGACGGGGAAGGAGGGCGCTCGGCGTGCCGGGAGTTAACTCTGTGCCTGCAGGAGAGGTTCATGCCTTGATGGCTCTGCAGTCCTCGCTGGGCCCGCATCCCTTTGCCATCCTGGCCCCACTGCCACTCTCCAGGAGCACCCTGCACCTGCACCTTGTGCTTCGTTCCCACTCCCATTGATCCTGCAAATAGGTCTGTGCAGAAGCAGCTTCTGGGAGAAGGAGGACCTCGTTCCATGTTGGTGCAGGTGGGACCTTCTGGTGATCCTCAGTCAGGTCCGAGGTGGGAGATGAGCACTCGTGTGGTGCCCAGAACCGATGCTGGGAAGAGATTGCTGCTGACACCGGTGGCTGGGCAGCCCCAGTCCTGCAGGGAGCAGCTCTCCCTGGGTGCTGGGGCTTGCTGCTCCTTTCTTTAGCTGCTTCCCCGCCAGTGTCTGAATGGAGAGCATGACAAGCCCTCCATCTTAATCCCAGTGCAAACACAGCTGGCTTTCCCAGGGCTTGCTAGAAGCCAAGAAACTACAAAGGCATTAGGTGCTTAACTCCCATTACTCCCCCTTGGAGCTGAGTACCCAAAGAAGAGCTTAACTCCCCAAATACCTCTGTGGGGCCAAGCGGGGGACATTACACATCCA
The DNA here is from genome assembly GCF_009769625.2 of Cygnus olor. Taxonomy (NCBI): domain Eukaryota; kingdom Metazoa; phylum Chordata; class Aves; order Anseriformes; family Anatidae; genus Cygnus; species Cygnus olor. Next base: position 11,642,325 of record NC_049178.1, read on the forward strand.
GGCTTTGAGACACAGCTGGGTGAATGCCCCAGACTTCCCCTGTTAAAAGGCAGTTAGAGGCTATTAGAGGTCTGGGAGGGAGGAGGTATCTCATACGGTAGCTCTGGTGGCCTAAAATGCCCGGGGTGAACATTGCCATGTCTAGGTCCTGACTTCGCATGCACCCCACGCATGGCGCTGCCCAGTGCACGTCCCCTTTTCCAGACACTCATCTCCAGATGCTGGGATCCTTGCTTCATTGCTGGCTGTCAAGGTTTGCTCTGACCAGCCCAGTTTTCTCTCTGCTGCAGGTTTGCACTCCTTGCAATTCCAGTCAGCTATGCACTTGTAGAGCTCTGATAAACAGGGATCAACTCCCAAACATCCCTTCTGCAGCCCCGTTCTCCTTTTCCCAATTGCCTTTGCCCCACCCTGCGAAGCCAAAATCTCAGTCTCAACCAAAGCCCAGCATGGGCAAAGGTGGAATAAAGAGTGGCTCTGCATCCCCAGGAGCTGGGTGGCCACTGCTTGGATAAACTGCTCATCCTGCATGTTCTTCACGGAGATCTCCCAGTATAGGAGGTAGCACTGGGGCATATGGTTTGGTTTTGTTTCTCTCATAGTTGTAATGAGCCAGGGAGCAAAGCTAATGCTATGTTTATTGTGTTGGAAGGAGAGCGTGATGCTCTGAGAGAGCACGCAGCCTGTATGAGAACAGGGAAGGAGAGGGGAGCCAAAGGACATGCTGTGAGAAGTGGATTTGTGTGTTTCGGATCCACGCAGAAGCAATACCTGACCTTCCCTGGTGCCAAGTGCACAGTGAGCCCTGTGCTGTCTGGAGGCTTGGAGAGCCAGCCAGCGGGCAAACGGGGGCTGCAGTGGCGCTGGGACATCTATGGAGGCAGCACAGTTGGTTTCAGCAGCCACCAGCACCTGATCCCCAAGCCAAGGAGACCTCGTAGCCAGATGAACCTGGTCACCCCGCCATGTAACAGCCCCAGAATCCCTGCTTCTCTCACTGGGCTGACTGGCAGAGCCCAGTGTTGCCCTGAAGTGTGCTTTTTTGTCCGACCGATGGCCCGAGCCCTGCAGACAGGACAGCGATTGCAAAAGGCAAACACACTGCCCTGCCTCGTGCACATGCTCCCCTGCAGTCAGCAAATACGTCTCAGCGCCAGCCCCAGGCATCGCTGTGACTCGCCCTGGGTGGCTGCCTAAAAACTGGCCTTTTTCTATGAAAAACTGGGGAAAGGCTGGGCGAGCGCAGGCCTGGGGTTTGGATCCCGGCCACCCTATCAGAGATCTGGCTTGAAGCTGACCCGTGAAGCTTGGCAGGACGTGGATTTGGGGATGTCTTTCTGCTGGTTTGCTGGGGACAGGTTAGTACAAGGGACGCAGCTCTCCCAGGCAGGTTTTGTTTTCACCTGGCCTTCTGCAGCAGCTCTTATAGGGGCAGCTGGGTGAACACGCTTCCTGAAGCTTCCTGCCTCGTAGCACTTTCCAGCTCTGAACTTATGAAGACTCACAGACAAAAATCTGCGCAAGCCTGAATTTTGTTTCTAGCTAGACAAGATCGTCCTTGCCTCGGGGAAGGAATTCAAACTCTGCTTGGATCGCACAAACCCATGTCCCTCGAGCTTGCTGGGATGGCCCTGAGCAGATTTCTCCGAGCTGTCCTGGGGCCAGCCTTCCTTGGGCTGCAGGGCAGGGAGGTGCCCAGCCTGGAGCCAGCCAGAGGGGAGCTGCAGCAGCGGGGCAGAGGAAGGGGCTGGCTGGCCTGGCTGCTTCTGCTTTTCCCATTGAGCCCCGGAGCTCCTCATACTTGGATGAGCTCTGATTAGATAAAACTGTTTTACATTTTTGGGCGGGGACCGATGGGAGTCAGTATTTCCTGGGAGAGCAAAGCAGTTTCTCTCCCAGCCAGTTGCTGCTGCTGCAGGTCTGACACCCTCGTTCAGCAGCTACATCCGCAGCGGAGGTGGCTCAGCACCGTCTCCCCGTACAGGAAAGCATGGCCACACAACCCACATCCTTCAGCAGTTCTGCGCTGAAGTGAAAATCACCATTCAGCATTTAAAATGGCTGAGAACTTGGTTTGGAGGGTGCAAAGCTTGTGGGCGCAGTGTCTGCCTCCTTGTGCTGTCCCAGTTGCAGGCTCTGCTCCGGTCCTTTTCCATGCAGTGGCAAGAGCTTACTACAGCTACAGCTCTACAACCATTCCCAGCACTGTGGAGAGCCCAGCCTGGCTCCTTCAGACCCTATTTGCCTCCCTCTTTCCTCTACCTTCCCTCTACCTTATCAGTTACCATCCCCAATGGCCTGGGGCAACGAAGGAGAAACGCCTTCAGGTTCCTCGCAGCACCGCTTGGCCGGCACCGAGCCCTGGGGGCAGGTGTCCCGTCGTGAAACTGTTTATGCAGCTGGGAGATGCTGCAAATCACACCGCCCTGGCGGGTGTCATACTGGGACGGCTGTGTTACGTACGTGACCACGTACACAAACTGCGGCTGAGCGCAGCCGTGCTGAAGAAGCGCCCGATGCCGATGAGAGCCAGCTTCTTCAGAACGGGACTTAATTTTCAAAGAGTCCCTTGGAGCATTATTCAGCTGGATTGGAAGCTGCTTTCTCCCTGGAAAGTCTCTTTTGAAGGTGGCACTGTCTCTGCGGTGGCTGAAGTGGCAGATAAACCACTTGGCAGCTCTCCCTGTGGTGCGAGCGCATGGCAGCCATGTTCTGGCCGAAGTCTGGGCCCTGCACGGCAGCACACAGGGCATGGCATGCCCCACAGGCCCCATCCCATCTCTGTGCACAAAGGGACACCTCGGCCACAAGTCCTCGTGTCACAACAGCTTATTCTTCTCCTGGGAAGTGCCACTGTCTAACAGGCCTCCATCTCCTGGCAATTCTAGCCCTTCTGCAGGGGGGAGCAGCGGCGGTGGGCTGGAGCCATCCGTGGAACGGTGTCTGTGGGAGCACGGGGCTTTTTGTGGGGATTTGTCACCGACATGAAACCTGATCCAGCCAGATGTTGCTTTGCTGCCATGGGGTAGTGACCTTGCAGCAAGGAGGGCAGTGTTGACACGAGGTTCAAAGGTGCTGTTTGTTTGGATCCGCTGGGCGTGGGTATCTCTGGGGCTCCGGAGGGCTTCCTTCAAGGCAGGGAGCTGGGAAATTAGCACAAACTAATTGGAGGTCAGAAGCTCCTCGGGAATTCCTATTTTCTGTTGTGATGCAGGCGTGCAGCTCTGCCCCCTCCCCTGGCCATGGGGTGAATCCACATGGTCACGTTTCTCCGTGGCATGGGAAGGTGGCAAGTTCAGTCCTGCAAACATCTGCAGAGCCGGCCCGTTCCTTCTGGCAAGGGTGCAGTGGTGGCGTATTCACAGCTGGGTCATTTCCAAGTTTGCTCCTGGCAGCACTGAAGAGATTGATTTCCCTTCAGCTTAATAGGGCCGGCAGACGCAGGCACCGTGAGGCTGAAACAAGGCTGGCCTGACTCCAGAGGAGTTGTGCTTCGATTGCCCATGAACGGCCGCTGGTGGATGGGTGGAGGTGCAAGACTACCAGTTCCCTTCCTCCTGAGGTCTCCATTAGACCTTGCTCACACCCTGCATAAAGGAAAGAGATGTCTCCAGAGCACCTGCTGCTAACAGCCACTCTCAGGGCCTGGCTGGCAACAGGGAAATAGATCCACCGGCCCCCTGGACAAGTTGCTGCCAGTGATGATGGATCTGTTGTGTCTCAGTGCTGCAGTGACACTGGAAATGTTTGCATCCCCTATTAAATAGGCTGGTTCTCCGGTAGCCTCAGACAATGCCCACTACTAAATGCAGCAGAAATGGGCACAAGGAGCTTTTCATCACAGGATGAGAAGTTACACACTAGAGACACTTCTCCCTATCCTGCAGCAGCCCATAATTAGCTCCTGTCCTGCTCTGCAAGCTCATGCACCTCTTATACATGTTGTGAAGCCTGTGCATCTTGCTCCATACATCGTGGCAGTGATTTTCACAGGTCAGCGTCCCACTGTCAGGACAGTGCTCACAGGGCACCGATCCTCAGCTGCTTCTGCCAAGCACGCAGAGCAGAGCCGGGACGGGAGTGGCCGTGCACAAGGTGGTGCAATGGGAAGCATTTGCTGAGTGCGCATTTTTTTCCAAGTGCTTGTTGAGCTCTTCATCAATTCCAGATGCACGGAGCTGACAAGACATCTTGAAACGCATGCAGCAGGCAAGTTGCTGAGCCATGCAACGTTAGAGGGGCTTCCTTTTTCTTGTTTACTTGTAGGAAGCCTGTGTGCAGAGGGCACAAACCATGTTTGCCCAAACCAGACCTACCTGCGGGCAGGTTTTAAGCACGTCCAGCCTTGCCCAGGGCACCCTGCACCCAGACCCCCGCCAGCTGCCAGCCAGCCCCTGCATGTCCCAGCAGGGATTTCTGCCTTGGCATTGCCAGCACAAGCTCTTCTGCTGCAATTCCTGCCGAGCAGCGGCCTGGAAAGAGGCTTTATTGACGAGGAATGGAAAAGCTGGCAGTTTGGGCTTGCATCATACGTGCAAGCAGCCAGCCGGGGCCAGGAGAGCAACAGGCATAATGGGGAAGAGAAATTGCTCTTGGAAAGCTTCTAGCTTGGCTTGTAGGAGGAATTAACCGTTTGAAAACAGAGGCTTGTGTGGTGCTTATGTACAGATATTTTATTTGTGCATGTAGGCCGTATTCCTCCTGGATGCTGTTCATTTTGTGTTTCCTATCAGGATGTCAATTGCATTCCTTGTGACAGTGGAGAGCTAGGCACATCGCCCCAGTGAAATACATCCCCCTGCCTCCAGTGCCCGTGATCCTCCTCCTGAACCTAGCTGACATCTGCCTCAGCCTGGAACCAGGTGACCCGAGCCTCCTGCTGCCACCGAGGGGACACGTGGTTCAGGAGGAACTGCTGAACGGGACAGAGCATCCAGACAAGCTGCTGCTGGCTCTGGTCCTGCTCTGAGCCCTGCTGACGACAGTGTGGCATTTGGCAGGTTGCTTGAAGCAGCTGGATTCCTTCTTTCCTTCTCGGCGTGATTTATTGTGAGCTAATCCTATAGCTGTCGCCCTTTTCCATCGCTTGATTAGCATTTCCTTGGCTGATCCTTGACTCAAGTTGACTAAGTTGGAATAAGAAAGCCTTCCTCGAAAAACAGAGCTTGAGACATCGCTGTCTCCAAAGAGGAGAGAGCCACGCAGCCAAGCGCCAGCTGTGCCAGCCCCAGTGCCTGGGTGCAGCTGGTGATGCTGTGACGATCCAAGTGGTACCTTCAGCGAGAAATGAAAGCAAATTACCTTCAGAAACATAAAAGCAAAGTAATCTGCACAAGAGAGCAGGAGTCAAGAGAGGAAAGCACTTTCATGAGGCTTTATAGAAAACAAGGAGCTTCTGTATGCAGCTATAAAGTTGTCTTCCTGGTGGCAATGCTAACTAAACCTCCTGGGATCTTGAGCATTGACAGTGATGCTCAGGTGTTTATAAAGCATCTCCAGCAGCCAGGTCCCTGAATGACATTCACTGCTGGAACCAGTGGCCCTGGATACGGCCAGCGCTGCCCAAACAGGAGGCAACTGGCTGAAGCCTTTTCGGGAGTCACCTCCAGGCAGTTGGTTGTTAAAGGCTGGGCCTTCTCCTGTTAGGGGAAAAAAAGGTAAAACACACAAACAGAGCATAATTATTCTCCTGCCCAGCATATATGATGTGCAGTAGAAGTCTTCCTGCACAGGAAGTTTCAAACCCAACCTCGTATCAGGAATTTTATGTTCTTTTTTGCAGCAGCTTAAAAAACACCAGCATCTGCTGACACCCCCTCAGATCTCCCCGCTGCTTTTGTGGCAGCTGCCTGAGCAGCCACGGCTCGCAGACGGAGGACAGCGTTGGCTGCACACCCGTTGATGCTGAGTCGTGTCTAAGCCCCAGCGCTAACTGCAGAAGAAATCCAAATAGTGCTGAGCGTTGGGCTCTGGTCCCTCTTGTTAGGATTGTGTTAGTCCCGTTGAACCCATTGAAAAGCAGCGCCCTAATTCAGACTCCCTGCTTACTTTTTGTTCCTTCTCTGATTGTTCTCCAGCTGGAGACCACAGTCACTGGGGCACGGGAGAGGGGACACTGGGCAAGCTCTTGTCACCCTAATGAACGAACCATCACACGTACACCAGGCGACCGGTCCCGACCAGGGATGCCTGGTGTCACGTCCCATCCCCTCCCATCACGAGCCACGTCCGAGCCAGAAGATCAACCACTGAAGGGTGGCCGAAGGTGATGAGGGGACAGCCACCAGCAGGCTGCCGCTGGGAGGGGGTCAGGCCAGCTGCAGGGCCATTCAGGAGGCACGTGCCGTCCTTCCTCGGCAATGCGGCATTGCCGCCCCTACAAAGGTTGTCACAGCACTGCAGAGGCCGGGCTGAGGCATTTCCCTGTGAAAGTCCATGTCCCCTGAGGTCTGGTGGCATTTAGTGCTGGTGGCACTAATGTGCACGCAGACATCAGGGATCACACGCATAGGTGGAGGCAGGTGTGCTTGGGCTTTTGGACCTGCTGCAGCTCCCTGAGGCCATGCAATCCACCCCCAGATGGTCTGGTCACCACATGCAGCTGCTGGCAGGCTCAGCCGGTCCCTGGCTGGCTGGAAGAAGAGCAGGACGTGTGTTCACCGCTGTGCATGGCTTCTCCCATCCGTCTCTTTCCATAGGGAATCACTTAGGACCTTCCTCCGTGTCCTGAGTTAACGTTGCCTGGGGGTATCACACCCCCTTGTGCCCCTCTCTTGCCCTCCAGCCAGCAGGGCAGGTCCCTAGGAGAGTGACTGATTTTTCCTGTTAAAGGCGGCGCTGTCTGTCAAATTATCCCATGTAAAACACTTCACAGTGTGTTTCTTGGCTAGAGGGAGGCTGTCATTAGTGCCAGGGAGATGCCAAGTCCCGGCTGCAGTGGTTAAATCCTGCAGACTAGAGCAGGCTGAACTGCTCCCAACACTTCCTTCCGTCTCCTTCCCAAAGGAAAACATCTTGGACGTCATGCACACCTAGTAACAGTGCAAAAAGCTCCTTTCCCTCTTTTCTAGGAGGTTGGTTCATCTGGGCAGCTCCCGAGGTGGCCTCAGGAGTGGCAAGCATCACTTCAGGAGTCACTGCCCATAGTAACTCTTGTAAGGAGCCTGTCTGGAAGGTGCTGGGGCACTTTCAGATGCTGGGGCATCAGCAGAGACGTGGGCTGAAGATGGCTGCTGGGGACAGGGTGCCCCATTGCCCTTCAAAAGCTTCCTGTGGCTGCTTGGAGTTGGCCTTAGGTAGCTTTGCAAAAAGCTGAAGGTGTCATTTGGGGAAAAAGGGGAAGTTATAGGGTTTAGTGGGCCCTCTCCATCAGCTCCACAGAGGTGATGAGTGTTTTAGCTGGCTGCTGGGGAGGAGGAAGACGGAGGACCATTGCAGGTGGACCCCTGCACTCTTCCCTCATCTTTCCCTGGAATGATATTTTATGACAGTGGCCAAAACATCATTTTTAGGTGCATCTGGTGCTGCAAAACCTTTACCCTTATGGGAACATGGGGAGGTTTATTTGCTGGAGCTGATGGGAGAGGAGATTTGTCTTTCCCTGCCGCACCTCATCGTGCCTGTTGGATGTGGGCTGTTGTCTGTGTAAACCTCCTCACGTGCACGTCCTGTCTTGTCCCACTCAGGTTTGCCTCCGAGCTGTTTTCCTCCAAGTTGCTTTTATTCGTGGTTTTTCCCTTGGCTGTGCGGGTAACCTCCTTGCAACAAATCTCTGTTCAGCCCTCTTGCAGTTTCTAAGTGCTGGGAGGCGAGGGGAGCGGGGGGGTTAATTATTTGGTTTGGCTCTTTCAAAAGGGCTGGGGGGGGGGATGGTAGAAAATGCGTAGCAGTGGTAAAAAAGCCTGAGCTAAGCTCTCAAGCATCCCCGCGCTGCTGGGATTCGGTTCTGTCTGATCCAGCCAAGTCACTCGGTTGGTTTCATTTTTGATGAATGAAACAGCTTTAAATCAGGACCACATGAACCTCCACTTGGGGCATCTTCCAAGCTTCTCCTTCCATGGTGAGTGGTCCTAGGAGGCTGGGCTGCCCTTACTGGCATGGCTCTGGGCACAATCCCATACTAGGTTTATTCAGCAGGACCTTGAAATTAGGGTATTTTGCACCAGCTGATCCCGAATTTGCAATAAGCTGTTGCTCAGCCACACAGCAAGCAGGTCGATGTTTTCAAGCCCACCATGTCGTATGGGTGCTGTGGGGAAGTGCCTTATACAAACTCAGGGCAGCGGTCGATGGTTTCAGACTGACCATTGAGCCTCAGCTCAGCGGAGGTCCCGTGCTCAGCACCTGGGGGCTGTGGCTCAGCTGGGGACACAGAGGGATGCAATCAAACCACATGGTGGCTTTGTGGGGCGCAGGGATGTGCCTGACTGTTGACCTGCTGAAGGAGGCATGACCACAAAGGTGACTTCAATCCAGCCCTTCTGATATGCTGGCTGTTGGGGAGGGACTTGCTCCAGGACCTATGCAGGGGTACAACCAACTACAGGTGTTGGGCTCCCCTTGGAGGTCCTGTTCCTAATGCTCCCACTGGGCATCCCAACAAGGATAGGTGTTATTTGGGACCTGGTGCAGGCAGCTGTGGGGCCTGGGCAGCCCACGCCAGGCTTTCAGAGGCTGCACCAGCCGTCCTAAATATTCAGCCCGGTGGCATCCTGCCCCTTGGCTTTGCTGTAATGTCTGGAAATGCTCTGCAGCAAGCGAGGGGAAGGCCCTGCTCTGCTGGGCGTGCCGGCTGTCACCCTGCTGCAGGAAACGGGAGGGGAGCTGGCAGGAGAGGCCTGATGGAGAAGGATGATTATTCCCGTTCCCTAAGGAGCGAGCCCAGACAGACGCCTCTGCCAGGCGGCTGCTGCTACGCCTCTGCCCTGGCAGAGCCATGTGGAGCCAGGCAGCCTTCCCCAAGGCTGTCCCACAGCACAGAGGGCAGGACGAGTTATACACCGGGTTATGTGGGACCTGCCCATGGCTACGCTGCATGGGGTGCATCAGGGGGACACCGGTGGCCCACATCCATGCGACTGCCAGCGCAGGAGGGTCGCTTGCTCGTCCCGTGCTGATGGGAACAAATGATCGCCCACATCTGCCATGCTCCTGCGCATCCTCAGCCAGGTCTCTGGCATTCGCCATCCACCCCAGGTTTCCTGTCAGGTGTCCTCAAGTCTTGTGCCCCAAATCCAGAGTATTTGGGATGTTCCCCTTTCCCTGGGGAGCCATGGGAATGCACGTTTTTCCAGTGATGCAGCAAGATGATGAGAGACAGGGACCCATGTAGCCTGCTGGAGGTATCGTCCATGTGACAGCAGTGTGATGGGGGGACGGGGGCGTGTGGGCTCCTCAGCCTCAACAGAGAAGATGCTCAAGCAGACTTAAGGTTTTTGGGGTGGTTCAGCGAGCTGATGAGCTGGTCCTGGGGGCGAAGACATGGATGAAGCCCAGCTGTGACACCAGCAGAGGTGGTTGTGTCTGAATTCACAGTGTTGAAGGGTGCATTTAAACAAGTCAGACATGTGACTCTGTTAGATTTTTTTCCTTCCTTCTCTAGTGTTTTATTTAATTCAGCCTCCGTTGTCTACATCCTCAGCTTTTTAGCTGCAGTAAAACTGAGTGGTCACAGACAGCTGAGCAGATAGGATTCAGCCTCTTTGCTGAAGCCAAAAATCGGTGTTCCCAATCCAAAACCTCCCTGTAGGAATAAAAATTGGAATGGTTTGGGTTTTAATTCCCAGAGGTGCTCCCTTAGCTCTGAAGGTGCAGAAGGATGTGAGCACCAGAACGGCCACACTTCACAGCTGAATGCAGCACGCACGAAAGCAGAGGGTCACTTGATTGGTCATCGTCTCCATCAGTGGCTATAACCCTCATCAGGTCAGTGGGTCTGGAGCTTTATTTGGGATTTTGGTGTTTAAGATCACCATCGTTTTGAGAAAAGAAAAAAATAAATAAGTAAAAGCACAAAACAACAGTCAGCCTTTGTGCTTAGGTGAAAATAGAGAAAATGTGTTCTCCATCAGTACAAGCCCAAATATAAAGGCCAGAGCTGAGCTTCCTAGAACTAAGCTTTGCTTCTTTGCAGCCCTGTTGGCTCCAATAGCTCTGATCCTTCCAGACAGGGCTCTTAGCACAGACTGGCCGCTGCCCAGGGGCTCGGCTGCTGCTTCCACGTGCGATTTCTTGGCCTCTGTGCCCTGGTCCATCTTCAGACAGGCTGTGTGTCCCAGGCTTTGGTATCAAACTGGGAGGGAAAACAGGGCTCAGACTGCTGGATCTACCACTGCTGATGCCAAGCTCTATTTTCATCCTCTCTCACTTTTTTTTCTTTTTTCCTCTTGGATGTTAAAATCGAAAATTGGACGGATTCAGCAGTCAGTGGCCGCAGCTAGGATTTGGCTTTGAATAACGCTGTCTCGATGTCCTGTCTTAAATCAGACGGTAGGGTTGCAGTGGGGTCCTGCTCTGCCCCATCATGTCACATGTCAGCGAGGGGTCAGAAACAGCAAAGCTCCACACAAGGAGACCCAGCTCCTAATTTTTGGCTCTTCCAATGACTGGCAGCATGACTGGAAGCAAGTGGTTTTAAGCTGATCCCTTCAAGCTGTGGAGCTCTGGGTGTTGTTTCCCCATGGTATAAAAAAGGCTGCCCCAAGAGCTCCCTGCAGCACAAACACACGCCTTTCCCGCTTCCCCGTGGGGAGCTGCAGGCTGTAATTAACACCCAGACTGATCATTTCGGGTGGCCAGGCAGCACAATTATTTTTTCTCTTTTTTTAGGTTTTGCATAGACACAACAGGAAGCGAAGCTGGGGCTGTGCGACAGAGCGGGGCGATAGTGGCAGGGCCAGGTTTAACTCTTTGGGGCCTCTTGGGTGCGTACTCACGTGCAGGCACACGTGCTCACTCCTCACTCCTCCGGGCCAGAGATCACCACATCTGCAGATTTCACTCTTCTCCAACATCTTGGATTGGAGACGACGAATGGATCTTTTGGCTCCTTGTGGCTCCAGGGCCTAGCCTGCAAAATCCCTAAAAGCTCATCCTCCACCCCAAAAGGAGTTGCGATTCCTCCCATCCAGAATCCCACCACCCCGGGGTTTCCAAACCTCCTGTTCGCGCAGTTTGGCTCCTGAGCAGGTGGGCATCAAGGTGTCCTGCACCTGAAACACCTCCTGTCCCTCTCCGTTGGTGCTCTCCCAGGGCAGCATCCATCCCAGCCCCTGCAGGCTGCCAGGGGACAGCCCGGTCACCTCGCTGCCCTTCTCCACAGCTCCGCAGCTGCCTTGGTCCCAGGGGAGCAGAGCTGTCAGTGCTGCCAGTGAAGGTCGACGATGCTGTGGATAATAGTATTCATGCTCCTTCTATTTTTTTTTCTCCTGTGGCAAATACCTCACTTGATACGTTTCAGGAATTCATTTGCTTTTTTTATCACTGTCACATTGGCAATTGATAGCCCTGAACTAATGCATCTGGGACCTCCTGCCACTTCCAGCAGCCAAGTAGCAGAAACTGCTAAATTCCAGCGTGGTGAAATTAAATTCTGTTGTATTTCTTGCTCCCCTGGTCCAGGACAAAGCTTCAATTTCCCTGTTTGGTATTTCAGTCTTTCCCTGCCATGGCAGCCATTCTCCGTGCTTTGTCCATCATCGGTATCATTCTGTTTTTATGTCAGGCTCATTCCTGAAGTATTGATCCCAAAGTCAATCTTAGAGATGTTTTGCTGGAAATCCACCTTCTGCCCAGTATTTCCCTTTAAGCACCGCTTGTTTTCCAGCTGCTCATGTCCCTTACAGTTCCCCTTTTAAACTTCTCTAGAAGAAGTACTTATTTCCTGTGGCAGGTCATATCTCATGCTTTACTTGTATCTGGGTGACTATCTACCACATATGCTCAATCTACAGAAGCTGCTTATTTTATTGACAGCTCGGCTTGCATGGGTGTAAGCTGCACTCAGTAACTGCCATCTTGCATTTTATTCCCCTCTCCAGCTTTGTACCCACATTTTCAACTGTTTTCCTTCCTTCAGGCTCTTTCCTAGAGCTTTGGTAATGCTGATGTCAGAGGAGCAGGCTTGTCGCTGCCTGAATCCTGTCTCCTCGCCAAGATCTTAAATTCAGGCCCTGGATTTGCTGTTGTGGTCACCGAGAACCTCCTTCCGTAATTAAAAGTCTCTGCAGCCAAAGCAGCAAATTCCTTCGCTAGTGCTTCCAGAAGCCTGGGATGGGCATGAGCCAGTCTTTCCCTCACCTCACACATGAGTGACTGTCTTCATAATCAGCTCGTACACCTAAATAGTCACAGCTTTAAAATCCATTCCCTTTTCCAAAGAGAGCTGGCAAGTCATTTGAAGCCCAGATCCCGCTGCGGTGTTGATGTCACACCGCTGCAAGAGAATTGCTTTGGTTTCAATGGGCTAGCACAAAACTCTGGGCTGCAGAGGGAAGGAAGGAGGGAGCGTGTTGTCTTTCCAAGCTCCGAATGAAAGACTGAAAGCATTTGTAGTACAGGAGGCTCCAAAATGTGCCTGAGCAGCTTTTCGGGCTCTTCTCATTCAGTGATTTCTGGTCAATGTAACTGCTTTAGCACGGGGCTTTCCCTCCCTTGCTCTACATCACTGCTACTCCCATGCCTTGAGCATGCGAAGGGCAAATGTGGTAGTTCCTTCTGCCTGTCTCAGTGAGAAACATTTTGATTTGGATGAGGGACATACACTGTCTTCATATTTGTTACCCAAGTGGTGATCCTGGTGTCGCCAGGGAGTGACATTTTCTCCCCTTTAGAAACTGGATGTACCTTGGCTAACTGACATCCCCGCTTACGGATGCAATTATGGTGATGCTAAATTTCTGAGGATTGCCATCACATGTGGGGGAATCTGGGAACCTCATAACAAGCTATAAAGTCAGGAGGCAAGCCAGCGTGCAAAGATCTTGGCAGCTCCCCCGTGATGGAAGATCCTGCTGTACTCAGGGCTGTGGTGCCAAAATGCAGCACGAACTATTAATTTGCTCTGATGATCCTCCCGCCTCAACACTGCCATACATTTCAGTACTCCTTGGCCTTCCCAAACTGCTTGGAGTCCCAGGAGCATCCCAAAGATGGGTAAGCCAGCAGTGCAGGGGATGGGGTGGCTGACTCCATCTCAGCATAAATGAGTGGAAGAAAAAGGACACGTACGGGCCATTTGCATCTGCCCCCTTCATCCCACTTCCTCGTAGCCCAGGCTGCATCCCAAACGTGATAGAAGAAACAGGCACAGACTGAGCCGAGCCTTTCCCCAAGCTCCCACTTACACGCTAGGTTTCCTCTCTAGCCGTGCAGCCCAGCCAGCTGCGGATCCCCGGAGCTCTAAGGCGAGCCATTGCCTGCCGGACTGGGTGGTGACAGACAGGATGGGGACGGCAGGTAGGGGACAGGATGGGGAGACACTGCGGGATGGGATTGCACGATGAGCTGGTTGGGACAGACCAGCAGGGGAAGAGGGCTTTGTGTTCCAGTTGGGGCTGAGCAGGAAGGACTGGGAGGGCAACACGGTGTCGTGCTGAGCCGTGCACAGTTTCCCTTTCTCCTTGGGACACCGCATGCAGCACAGACGGCTCTGAGCGAGGAGATGCCCTGCAGCTGAGCCGTGTGCCAGCTGCCGGCGGGCCGCCCGCTGCTCCGAAGGGGTTGGCAACAGCCCTGGGCAGGGAGAGCAGAAGCTGTTGAGATGCCGTGTGTGCTCAGCACTGCCGGGCACCTCCATCTGCATGGGAGCAGCAAGCCTGCTTTTTTTTTTTTTTTTCCCCTTTTTTTTTTCCTGTAACCCCATATAATGTGTTTCCAGCAGCTTTAGGTCAGCCTGAACCATCCTGGGCTTATTTTATGTCTCCTGTGAGAAAGCCTCTGGGTGATGCACGTGTGAACCTCAAAAACCACCGCCCCCCAGGTTGCTTTTGTTAAACACAGGCCCAGTGCCTGCGGTGCGGGGCGCTTGCAGGCAGCCTGCAGCAGGGTCACACCAGTAACTAACAGGATTTTGTCAGCCCCAGCAGGGAAAGGGACTGGAGTTCAGTGCCCTTTGCTGGCAGCCTGGAGGCGCGGCGAGCACAGCTTTCAGGGTTGATCTCGCTCCCTTCTGCTTGCAGATAGCTGAGCTGGAAAATGTGAACTGGGACCTGCTGGGACAAATGTCCCAGCCCAGCGCTGTGAACATTGGGTCTTGCGCTTATCTCTCGTTAGCAGAGATGCCCTTTCCCCCTCCTGTGGGGTAACTGGTGCAGGGCGTTGAGGAAGAAGCGGCACCTCGTTGAGTCACCGTACAGTGCCACGGGAAGTGGCGCGTCCCATGCACACGCAAGCGACCATGTGCTGGTGATGAAATCTTGTGAGGCCAGCCAGGCATTTCCCCCTGTTACAGCCCAAAGAAGGAGTAATGTTGAGCTTATACCTGGGTGACTTTGGGGCAGTTCTCATTTGGGCAAAATATAAGCACATGAAAAAGATATCTGCTGTCATAGATAGCCCTCCGGCATCAGAGCAGCCGCTCTGCGGGGCGGCAGCGAGGATGCTTAGGTGGCCATCTGCATCTTCAGATGCTCAAGGGGATGTCACTGGTTGGATGGGGGGAAAAATCAAAAATAGCAAATAAGACAAAACTGGGTGAAACTTGTGACCGAGTTGCCTGTTAATTACTGTGTGACTGAGCCTGGGAATGCAGACTCCCAGCCCGGCGCGTCCCGGCCAGTGCAGCCGGCATGCCGCGGCACTTCCCACGTGCACATGGGGCCAGCTTTTCCCAGTTGCTCTTGAAATCATAACAAGCTGCTATCTTTATGTATGGCCTTTCATTTGTTTAAAGGATCTCTGGACCTTTTGCACCCTAACTGTGTACTCTGTTGAAAAATAAGGGGGAGGGACAATCGTTATTATTAGTGAAAAGTCCCATACCACATAAATTTTGTGCTGATGGCTGTGGTTTTTAATTTCATGTAAATCAGCCCTTTCTTTTGACTAAAATCCAGCCTGTGAAGACTCTGCAGTCCACTTAACATCTTGTTAGCATTTGAGAACGGGCTCCGAATTAAACAGATTGGATTTGCTCCATTCAGGTTGGCTAAAAATTAGAAGTGACAATGGAAAAACAGTATCAGTGATGGAGAAAAAAAAAAAGGCTCATTGGCTCATCTTCCCCACCTTCCCCTGTAGCTGAGCATCTTTCCCCAGAGCCAAATGGGTTCATCTCTGTGTGGGTTACATCACCACATCCCGATACGGCCCCCACCGCCAGGTTGGGCATCAAAAGAGGGGTTGAAGGAAGCAGCCCCTGACCCCTCTGATTTTTCTCGCTCCTTTTCCAGCTGCAGAAGACGGGGCCATGAGGACGGCCTGGCAGGGGAAGGCCGGTCGCAGCCCGCTCCAGGCCCTGTACGAGAGTGACCAGGTGAGGGGACAGGGCGAGGGAAATGGGGGTGAAGAAGGAGGGGACGGCAGGTTTTGACCCCTTCTTCCAGCCCTCCAGTACACAGGCACTGCGCCATAGCCAGCTGCCCGAGGGCCCGCACACAAACCTCTACCTGTGTCCAAAAGAAAAGACCGTGCCACTTTGGGGGGTAATTGGTGCTCAAAACCTGCTTATGGCCCTTGGGTGGGAAACCTGTGAGGTTTTGCCATCTGGGGGTGTCAGAGGAAATTCTGGGCCATTATGGCAGGGTAAGAGCATCATTGCTGGACTTCCTGAGCTCACCATTCATAGCTCCTTCTGTGATGATCTTTGTGGATCCCTTGTATATAATATAGTATGATAATTAATATAATGTAATGTAATATAATGTAATGTGATGTAATATGTTCCTTATATATAATAGAATAGAATAGAATAGAACCAATATAATATAATATGTCCCTTATATATAATATAATTATAATATAATATATTATAATATAATGTAATATAGGATAATTATATATGGATATATATAATAGTCTATGATTCTGTGTTGGAAGATATATATATGCATATCGATACATGCATAGACACAGATGTATATGTATATACATATATATATGTATATAAAGCTGGTTGTGGTCATGACGGGTTTATAATCCTGGGACATTTCAGGCCTTTCCATCACCAGCTGTACCTGCCGAGATGCAGGGGCTTGGTGGGTCCCTGCCCATGCGGGGCTCTGCTGCAGCAGAGCCATATCCCTTTCTATGCTCAACGCTTTGTGTTCCAGCCTGGGGTGGTGCTTACACGTCTATAAGCAGCCGAATTACATTTGCTCTGGGGAAAATGGCAAATGCGGACTTCTTTGGCCATGATGCCTGCATACCCTAATCCTGCTGGAATGTCCTGGTGTTATTTCCTTAAAAGTGATGCTTAATTTCTCTGGCTTTTAAAAGGAAGGAAAAGAAGGGAGCAATTTTGCTCTGAATTAACTGAAAGACATGCACTTATTCCAGTGGGCGGCTGCTGAAAAGTAGTCACATTTATTTGTTGCCATGCCTGCAGACAGTGTCTGTCTGTCTGTCTGTCTGTCTATCCATCCCTATAGTTTTGAATTATGCAAGTGCAGGGAAAAACACCTGAAAAAAAAAACCAGATCATTTTAAATGTCTGGGTTTTTTTTTAGCACTTGCAAAAAGCATTTCCATTTTTAAAAGGTGGAGGGCAGCCTCCAAGCAAAACCCAGCAAGAGAATTTTCTTCCAAAAAGTTTGGCTCTGTAGCAAGTTGTACCATGAAAACACCTCTTCAGCTATGATCATTGCCTCCCTAGATCCAATGTTCCTCATATCCAAGTTGCCAACAGTGCCAAAATCATCTCTCAGAGGCAGGTAGAGTCCGTTGGCTCGTCCTTTGCAGGAGGAGCTTTTTGCCCAGGTGTTAGTGCCACCCTGAAGGTGAGGGCTCTGCTGGATCACGCACGGTGCAGGCAGTTTCCTTCAGCATCCCAGCTCCTGGCGGGAGCTTTACAAAGCCCCAGCTACGCAGCGCTGCCTTGCCCACGCTCTGGTGCCTCCCAAAAGCAATGACAGCTGTCAGCAGCGAGGATGGGGACACCAAGGAGGTGGCCTGCCCTTTGCCCTTCATCTTGTGGTGGCCACAAGTGGGACACACCGGCTGCAGGGACAGCGCCGTGGAGCTGTGTGACACCTGCATGACCCAGAGTGGAAGCCACCGTTGTCTTGCAACACAGGGTCATTGCGTGGCATTAAAGCAACGGCTCCACGGGGTCAGCGCCACCCTGGGTTAGAAACGGATGGTGAGACCGTTAGCGGCTGTGGCCAAGACGAGGCTTTTAGGAGGCTCCCAGAGCTGGCCTTGGGGCTGAGCATGAAATCTCCCAGCCTCGGCTTGTAAAAGGCAGAGGAAGCAGGCAGGAGGAGGAGACAACTTCCTCTTCTGAGTTCCTGGAAATGGCTTCCTTCCCCAGATGTTTTATTGACATTTTTGGAGTTTCTGACGAAAACCTGGACAGGAAAGGACACGCCCCCAGATTGCAGGGGGATTTCAGCTGGGGCCCATGAATGTCCCCAGACTGGTGTAAGAGAGCTTCATTAGCCAGCATGGGGAGAGGCTGTAACATGACTCATTTCATGCCCCTTTCTGCACTCCTGATCTTTTCTCACCCCTTGATTTGTCTCCTCATCTTGCTCCTCATTACATGTTGTTCTCTCTTTTGCCCCCAGCACATCCAAGCATTAAATACACCAAAGCAAGTTGAGTTCAAAGTCAATAATGTCCCCAAAAAGCCCACGGAAATCCCTTGGAAGACCCCTCCAAAAAAACAGGGAAGGGGAAGTGATGGGAACAGTTGTGGGCCTGACATTGTACGTAGATTCCTGTCATTTTGGGTGAGCTGGTGACCATCGCTTTTTTTTCCTCCCCAGTTGGAGCAGTCATCGCTGCAGGCAGTTCACCAGCAGAGACGCGAGCTGTTGAGCAACGTCTGCAGCCGTTACACCCGCAAGCGGCGTCTCCTGCGGCCGGATGACTTGCGGCACTTGGTGGTGGATGACACGCACGGGCTGCTCTACTGCTACGTGCCCAAAGTGGCCTGCACTAACTGGAAGCGGGTGATGATGGTCCTGACGGGGCAAGGCAAGTACCGGGACCCTTTGGAAATCCCCGCCAACGAGGCCCACGTCTCGTCCAACCTGCGCACCCTCTCCGAATACAGCATCCCCGAGATCAACCACCGCCTGCGCAGCTACCTCAAGTTCATCTTCGTGCGGGAGCCCTTTGAGCGCCTGGTCTCGGCGTACCGCAACAAGTTCACCCGCAGCTACAACACGGCCTTCCACAAGCGCTATGGGACCAAGATCATCCGGCGGCACCGGCAGGAGCCCAGCGACAGGGCGCTGGAGCGCGGGGACGACGTGCGCTTCGAGGAGTTCGTCTACTACCTGCTGGATCCACGGACGCAGCGGGAGGAGCCCTTCAACGAGCACTGGGAGCGGGTGCACTCGCTCTGCCACCCCTGCATTGTCCACTACGACGTGGTGGGCAAGTACGAGACCTTGGTTGAAGATGCCAACTACATCCTCCAGCTGGTGGGGGCCGACACAAGCGTCAAGTTCCCGTCCTCATCCAAGACCACCAGGACGACGGATGACATGACGGCCCAGTTCTTCCAGGACATTAGCCCCTTCTACCAGAGGAGGCTCTTTAATTTATACAAAATGGACTACTTGCTCTTCAATTACTCCATCCCCTCTTACCTCCGCATCCGATGAGGCAGGGGCTGGGGGGGAGAGGTGGGAGAGAGCTGGGTAACTCTCGTTTTACCACAAATCCTCTCCTCCCACCCTGAGCTCATCTCTTGGTTCACTTCTTGCCGTGCCCTCCCCGTTATGGTCTGCTCCGCATCCTGATGCCTCATTCAGGCAGGGTCTGGAAGGAGGAGGCCTCACAAAACACTGGGGCCAGAGCTTTCCTTCCCTTTTATCTCCAACAGGAGATGTTGTGGGGGGACAGGAGGCTGCTGGCTTTGAGGGCTTGCCTTGTCTGGGGACTTTTAACTCCTCTGTATGTCCAGTTTTGGGAAGGCTCTTTTTTTGGGCAGGATCCCTTTGGGTCTTTCTCCTCCTCACTGGGCATGGACTTGGGGACAGGATGGCATGTGTCAGAGACTTGCATAGGACCAGAAATAAAGCAATAATTTAATGTAAGTTTTTCCATTTGTTTCAAATTGCTCCCACCTTTTTTTGCCTTGTTCTTCTCCCTCCACACCAGCTTCCCACACTGTCCCCCCACCTCCAAGGAGTGCAGCAGCGTTTCTCTCTGACAAAGCCTGGAGGGCTTTTTTGTTCTTCCTCCTCACGTGGTCTTGGCTGGGATGCGAAAAATACTGTGAACAGAGAGAGAGGAGCATGTTGCAGCTGGCATGGGCTCCCGCAGCCGGAGGCTGGTGCCAGGGGTGGCTGCGTTGCACCAGGGATGGAGGAAAATCATCCTTCGGAGCAGCACTGGGGCAGACTGGGGTTGGGAAGGGCCTTGAGGAGCGCTGTGCTGGGTCAGGGGAGGGCAATGTTGAGGTAAAGGTGATACTGCACTGGGAGGGCTGGAGAAGAAGCGTGTCTATGTGTGCCTGCTTAGTTGTGAGAGTGTGCGCGTGTGCATCAGAAAAAAATAGGGAATTAAAAATGGGGACAGAGACACCTAGAGGAAAATTCCCCTCTGGTTGGCTGGCTTTGGACAATTCATTTTTTTGAAGAAGAAATGGGGAGGACACAAAAGAAAATGACAGACACAGTCCTAAGGCTTTAAATTCAAGCAGTCCAAAGAGCTGTATTTCTTTAAAACCATATTTCAGTCTTTCCTCTTTTCTGTTTAGCTTTGGCTCAGTGGCTGCCTTTGTAAATAAACACGCCGGTAATAGAATTTGCTGTAGAGTGTGTCTGCTGGCTCAGCTGCGAGCACTTGACTTATTAGTGCAATACAATGGGAGGTTTTATAAAACCCCAGTGTGCTCAGACTGTTTTAAAAAATAATGTTTCCATCTAACAACTTTCGGCTGCTACGTCTTAACCTTTTTTGCTCTTTGCCTCTGATCTGTCCCTTTCTGCTGACATTCCCTCCTTGGTTACGCTGTTTGGACAGTGGGTTTAGCAAAGCACTGAAAAAGAAAAGTAAATAAAATTGCTGGTGATCCTGGCAGCCTGACCGATTCTCCCAACGTGGGTTGGAGCTCTTGCAGAAACGGCCTTTCTCGTGCTACCTTAGTATCTCTCTGTCTGGCTGAAAGTCAAAGCACAGAAACAGCTGATATGATGCAACAAATTTCGTCTGCAGCATTCAGGCTTGGAGTGGCGTCCTCCTGTTTTCTCAGGAGTCTCACGTTCCCCGGTTAGCACTTGCCTGTGCTTGGGGGAAAAAAAAAAAAAAAATCATTGTTCAAGTCACCACAAGCGCTCTTCTTTGCTTTTGGTCATGAATCATAACTTGGAGTCAGATGCAGAGTCATAAAGGGATGGATTTTTAGATGGATTTCTTTTCCGAAATACCGTTCCTTGCAGGTAGCTCTTAAAAGCTGATGGCACGGTGAGCAGCAAGGGTGGGCACACAGTGGCAAGGACAGACAGGCAGCAGCAAGGACAGACACGCAGACTGTCTCTTGCTGCCCACAGGTGTTCAGACTGGCTGGTTGGGAGCCCCTTTGGGATCTCTGGTGTGACAACGAGGGTCTGACACAGCTTTGTTCGACGGTGGTGTTTTGAAGGTGGTGGCAGAGGCAGCCAGCAACACGCCATCATTTGGGTCACACATTTGGGCATACCCACCTTCGGGCTTTTTCTAGGAAAAAAAAAAAACAAACAACCACCACCCAATACATTCAGGTCAGATCCTCGGCCTTCCCCCTGCCCAGAGCCACCCTTCGGAAGCACGGCCTGCCCCCAGAACATGGCCACCCTGCGGCCTGCAGCCCGGGGCAGCCCCGCGGCGCGGGCCGGGACCGGCGTGGAGCTTGGGGGACACCGTGCGACAGCAGGGCACAACTGCAGGCCTGCCAGACTGGTTTTTTGTTTTTGTTTTTTGTTTTGTTTTGTTTTCCAGCTGTTTCACCGCATCCCTTCCTCTTGCCGGTGGAGAAAGCATCAAGGGAATCGAGGCCACCTCGAAAATGGAGTTGGATTTCTGTTTGCTCCTCTGCCTCAGGATGGGAACGTGGTGGCACCTCAAAACGCACGGGGCTGCACGGGGGCTGAGCATCACGCCCCCCACCCTGAGGGGACCCCGCTGCTGCGAGCAGGGAGAGTATCCAGGAGGAAGACAATGGTCGGGTGATGAAGGCCAGGAGCCCCACTGGGGTCCCAAATGGAAGGGTCTCCGTGACACTGGGGTTCGCAGTGGCCGACCTGTGTGACCACACACCACAAGGTGTTACAACAGCCAGGTGACACCGCTGGGCCCTCCCAGCTGTGATGACCCTGCCGAAAGGAGCAGAGGTGCCCGAGCGAGCATGGCTGCAATTAGCCACCTACATCGTTACAAAGAAGCTCGGCTGCTGGCAGGCAGGGAGCCAGAAGCAGCTCCTCACCCAGCCTGGTGGCCCCAGCGGGTTGGGGCAGGAGAAGCAGGAGGCCGGGGGACAGCAGCAGCCGGTGCTGCCAAGGTCACCCCGGCTCAGCAACGGGAGCCCGAAGACAAACGGAAAAATCCAAGTGAGATGCAATAATTGCACACGGCTTGGCCTCGGGCAAGGAATAACCTTGCAAACTCTATTTAAACCCTCCCTTCCCCTCCACCTCCCCATCAAGTGCCTATTAAAAATATTTTTTTAGAAAAAAAAAACAAAAACACACCACATCTGTTGCCATATGAAGCAGCATTCAGACCCCTGGATCACAGAGTACCTCTCTCATAGATGGAGCGAGTACTCCCCAGCAGTGCTTAGCGAGGAGCTCAGTAGGATCACCCAGGCCAGCCCTGGCCTTAAACAGGCTGCAGGGCTTGGGGACAAGCAGCCCCAAGGGAGCCAGCTTGGTCCTGGGGTTCAAAGTGATCCTTGGGAGCTGCTGTGGAGCTCTCAAAGCCCCAGGGATGCAAGAGAAAATAAGAACAGCATCACTTTTATGTGTGTGTGTGGACATGCATACATATGCAGTGTAAATAATGATTATATCATAATGTATAATAGAGTTATTGCAAATAATTTTAATAGTTATATGTTAATACATATGTAATAAGTATGTATATAAAATCTGTTACAAAAATAATTAGCATATGTGATTATACTATAATGTTTAATAGAGCAATTATATTTGTATCTGATTGTAGTATTTAATAGGCATTGATTTATGTGTTTACGTGTGTGTCTGCATATATGATACCTACACACATACGCACACACGAGACTCCCTCCCCATACAAGAGGAGCCCTTTCCCTTCCCACAATGTTGAGCTTTCAGGCAAATGTGGCTCAGCAGCTAACAGAGCCGGCCCCGTCCTCTGCACACCGCTACCTTCACAGCTTGCTCCGGCCTTCAGCATGCGGCAGGCGCGCTGCCCATGCTGGGATGCTTCGTGCTGCGGAGCTGCCAGCCCTGTCCCTGGTGACCCATCTGAAATCATCGCATTTTTCCATCCAGCGCAACACAACCGAGCTTCAGTGATGGGGAGCTTTCCTTCCCGAGCTCGCTGTGCACCGCAGATTGGGTTGTTTACCAGCTGGAGGATTAAATAGACCTCCATTGAAGGGGAAAAAAATGTTTTCAAGTATGTCTTGGAAGTGGTGTCTCGCTTGAAGGAGGCTTTTCAGGCTTGCTTGTTTGCTGGCTGGCACTTCACTCGTCCCTGGTGAGGATGCAGTGTCTTACACACAGTAGTTTTTCTGGAAAAATACTGTACTAGGATGGAGGCAGTGTGTGGAAGCTGGGGAGAGGCAGATAAATCCTTTGACTGCCCCTGAAAGCAAACCCCTGCTCTTCTCGAGACCCTACGGCAGGTGACAGACCCTTCTTTGCCTGCCAAAGGACACCCAACCTTCCTCCCCAGCACCACCAGGATCTCCCCAAGGCCACCCCAGCACCAGGACAGGCACCCAGTTCCTCCCAACCACAGCACCCTTCCTCAGAGACCTTCCAAAACATGGGCATGAACCTGAAATTTAGTTTACTGGGGAGCAACTAGCAGCTGGGTTACATATAGCCTTCGTTACCAAGAGCCCTTTCTCATTTGCGCAGGGAACGAAAGAAAAGGAGGAAGGAAAAAGAGTAAACAGGCTGAATAGCCAAAGAGCTAGCCTTTCGCTGCCCCTGAATTAAAAAAAAAAATCCTTTTATTGAAACCATTTCCTTTGGTTATATCATTTCTCTTGAGCCTGGAAGCAATTTTCAGTCTTAAGCGCTCCCTGCACTAAGTGCACTGGCAGGAGGCTGATGCTTGGCTGCCCACCGAGCGGTCCTCCGAGGACAGCGAGTCTCTCGGGGATCCTCGTGACACCCAGACATCACTCGCACCCCAGCACCTCCTTTGACAGGGGGCCCAAGCCTGGCCCGGGCAAGGTGCAGTGCAGGTCAACCCGTCCCGGCTGGGCAGCACACGTAGGACACAGATGGCCTCTATTACGTGTTCCCATTCGTGTCCTCCGTCAACAGTTACAACCACAACAAGCCGAGCTCTGCCCAGAAATCCCCCGAATAAGGGACGCACCCATGCCAGGGCTTTGTTGGAGCCGTGTGGCAGAGGAGCAGCCGTGAGTTGGGCTCTGGGAATTGATGCTGGTGGAGGTGACTGGGCCACCTCGCAGGAAAGCACCTCTCTGAGGCAGGAGGGACATGCAGCAAGGTGGGGAAGAGAAAGGCTGGTGCTGGGGCAGGAGGAGTTATTTGCCAGGACTGCTCAAGCCAGTGTGAAACTGGCACTAATAAAAGTGCACAAAATAAAACGCTCAGCTCAAGTTATTAAAATATGTATGTATCTTTTAGTGCGTCTCCCTCAAACTGGGACTGGCAATCAGACGCTTGCTTTGTTTTCCATGCAAGCCCCCACAGCCTCCGCTGCTGCTGCAGTTATCGCAGGTGCTCAGGGCTGACAGTGCCTGGGCTGCAGCAAGAGATAAAACAGAGAGGCCCAAGGTGGTGGAGAGGGTGCCCCAAATGCTGTCACGTCCCCACCACGAAGCTGGTGCACACATGCTCCCCAGCTCAGTTGGTGTGGGGTTATTTACCCTTCAAATCTAAAAAAGGAAGAGGAGGCTGGGAAAGGAGGGGAACAACAGCTTGGTTTTGTCCAGGGAGTGCTTCTCCCCACACCTGGTCTTCCAGCAATGAACAGCTTTTGCCATTAGGGACCCTCAGCCACCGTCAACCCTGTGCAGAACCCCAGCCCCACAGCAGCACCTGGAGCAAAGAAAATGCCCCAGGCCAGCAGGCACCCAGTGCAGCTCAAATCCAGATGTTGAAGAGCTGGAGGGTCCTCAAACAAGGCAACTGTCTCCTAGCAGGCAGAGCCATGGCAAGAAAAAACATCCTCAAATCCACAGCATTCCATTTTTTTAACCACTTTATTTGTGTGTGTTTCTATAAACGTTGTAACTACTGGACATTTCATAAACCGTAAAAACAAAACCAGCCCTCCTACACCCCCAAAATGCACTCAATCCAGCTCGTTGGTCAGACAACAGCAACGCTGCTGGCTTAGGTAGGTGGTATCCCTAGATAACCTCCTGCTGGGCACAAGCCAGCGAGACACTCACTGAGTCAGACCCTGAGCGTCTGAGCGACAGAGAGAAGACGAGTTTAAAGACCTGGATGCTCTCCTCCTCCAGGGAAAGGGGGCGAATACAGTATTTTCCTGGATGGCAAGTCAGAGCTGGACAGAGATGTTGTGATACCTGCAGGATCGGACCTGCAGGATCAGCGATCTCAGCAGGCTTTGCAGCCGCCTTGCAGGCTGTGTTGGTTCTAGGGCCTGAAGCCGACCGAAACGTTCGTTCAATACAATATAGCCCAAAAGCTCCTTAGTGCCACGTTGGCCGGGTGCGGGTGTGAGCAGCAGGCACTGCCTAAACCCCACTTACTCACATGCGACGGCGCAAGTCTGTGGGTGCTGATTCCTCCGGGTGGGCGAGCCCAGCTGTAAGGCACGACAGGGAGGAGAGGCAGGGCAGCGGGGGCAGCAGGGGAGGCCCAACCCAGCCGGGTGACCCAGCGCTCATCGCCAAGCACCCCACTGTCATGGAGGAAAGCACCGTGTCGAACGAGTGATGTGGAGCAGCGCATGTCGTCTCAGTTCCCCAGGGTCATGTCTGCGCCGTGGACTAGCCAAGCCAGGCGGAAACAGGCGGCGAGGAATCCAGTGCCCAGGAGATCCCCCAGGGCAGTGAGGTAGGGGATAGAGAAATTATCTGGATCCAGTGCCTTCCTCCACATCAGGCGCACAATTAGGTCGGCCACGTAGAGCAGGATTCCCACCTGGAGAGGCAAGACAGGCCCTGCTGTGATGCAGCAAGAAGGTAACACACAACCTCCCTCAGCTCCCATTCAATTCAGCAGAAACAGGGTTGCTGCGGATATGCAGGCAGCCCCAATGTGTAAGTTTGCAACCAGATTTTTTTTCTCCTCATCCTTTTTCTTTCCATTAGAAATTCAAATCTCGTCTACTTTGTTTCTCCTAAAAGTCTCAGTGGGCAACTAGAGTTTGAGGCAGTTTTTACATCAAAGTTATCCCAAGCAGCACTGACACGTTAAAGAAAAAAACATTTATTTTTTTCATCTCAACAATTTTAAAATCTTTGTTGTGATTTCTTGTAATTCCTATTTTGCTCCTGCTTCTGATAAACAGATGGAGGAGAAAATATTTCTCTTAAAGATTAAAGACCGTCTAGTTAATTGAATTAAGAAGGGAGAGTTTGCACTCTGCATCTGCAGTCCCTCCATAGGGGACCACAGCACAACAGGAACCAAAGAGAGAGGCAGCATTTCTAATGGTGCAAAATGCAAGCTGGGTGCAGGGAGAGGGAGACGGAGGAAGCAAATTAAACAGCAGAATCACAGAAATTAAAGCTGGATAGAAACTTGAGAGTTTTATATAGTCCATCCCTCTGCCTCAATGCAGGGTGAAATATGTCCCCATCTTTCCTGACAGTGTTTAAATGTATGCTAAACCACCCCCAAAGATGGAGATGCCACACTGTAAGCAATCAGCCCCATGGCTTTTTTTTTTTTTTTTTTGACTGTTCTTCTTTTCTCCAAGGTCTAACATAAATCTGTCTTTTTCCATTTGAAACCCAGGATTTCTTGTTTCATTCCTAGTGACCACAGAGAAAACGTTATTCTGTCCCTCCCCACAGAAACTCAGTAGTTTAAAGGCTATTACCAGATTTTTCTCAAGCCTCTCTTCTTTAGTCTAGCTAACCCCAGTCCATTCAATTGTTCCTCTAAGGTCATGTTTTCTAGGCCCCTAATCTTTCTCTTTGGGCTTCCTCCAGCTGAACCGAACTTCCCCCTCTCATTCTTTCTGGTTTTCTTTGTAAATTGTAATGGAGGAGAAGAAAGAACCAGGCTGAGCACATTCTCCTCTGCTGGGCTCCATGGGAGTCTTTTGGGGTCAGTGGCGTTGCTGGGATTCTGCTCTTTACACTGTCATTTATTCAGTGTATTTTCATGCTTGGCTCTGGTTGAGGAGTTACCTCGACGCATAAAGAGAAGAATAAATATTTTCCTTTACAACTATGGCTGTGGTGCTGGGCTTCGGGTTGTGCAAAGGTCAAGAAAAACTGATTGTTTACACACGCAAGGAATTCACCCGTGGACACAAGGCTGCTTGTAAGGCAAAGTGAGAAGCCAGCTGCCTTGCCCTACAAACTAATGAATTACTGATTTAAAAGGGCAAGTGAAGTCAGAGCCTCTGTGAGTTTGTGACAGATGCATGCATTTCTGAGTGAGACGACAAAGTTTACAGGGCAGTGAAAACACTGAAAGGGAACAGGCAGAACAAATTGGTTGAACTGCCCATTGCTGACCCCAAACCTTTACTTTCAGCGACGAGCTTCCCAGGCCTGGGTTTTCCCTTCGCTCTTGACTCATACGGCCCCATCCAGAGGGATCATGATATATGAAATTGGTTTCCAAAATGAGTGGGGAAACTTGCTGGCTGGGGCTCATAGTCTTTCACTTGCTCCTTACTAGGATGACCAGTAGGAATAATTGAGGCTTAGAAACTCAAGGAGCAAATATGGTAGAAAAAAAAAAAAAAAAGGTACCACCTACAGTGAGAGGTACCTATGCTACATGTGTCTGCCTACTGCAGCCCTGTGGATGACAGTAATTTGTTCCTCATCTCATTCTAATCCCTCCCTCGTCCTTACTGGCAGTTGTGCTTCTGTGGGAAACTGCACGGTGGCAATTAGGGTGAAATATTACTGGATGAGTAGAAAATAGAGCTTGCTTGGTAGGAAGGACGCCTGAAATGAACAGAAATGGGGGCCACTGCTGGGAGCTTTAGCATGACTCCTGTCTAGCTTGGAGACTGTTTTGGTTTTGTGGTATCCAAGAAGTTCCTTTTGGAAGAAAAGCTGGGGTTTACCTGCAGCAAAGCAGCGGTCAGATAAAACATCACAAAGGTGAAGGACAGAGATGTGTGGCCTCCTTGCAGCAGGTGGATGGTGTAGAGGAACACAAGGTGCCCTGGGATAACCAGGAGGAACAGGACTCGGGCTGACTTGGAATTCACCTCTGCAGAGGACAGACAAAAACAGTGATCACAGCGGCTGCAGACAGTGGGGAAAGAACAGAAGATGGTTGTGTATTTTAATGCTGGTACGTAGAGTTGGGTCTGTCCCCTCCCACCAAACACATTGCTAACGCCTTTTCTAGATCATGCAGCAATCTGGAGCATCTGCAGTATCAGCCCAGCAGCTTTGTCTGGCACTGAAAACTGTGCCAAAGACGTGCTCCATGCTGATCCTCTCACTCTACATCTTCTAAACACTCCTTCTCAGCAGCTCTCTGCCTCCCACTGCTTCTGCTCTGTCTTGCTGCAACCCACTTTCCCAGCTTTTAGTCTGCTCCAGCGGTAACTCGCATCCTAGCAGGGAAAATCGAGTGAGCCTGCAGTCTAAAAAGACAACAGACCCAAACTGAGTTTTAATGATGTTTAGGTTTATCCACTGCTGAAAGTGGAGGAGTTACTGATTTGCAGTAAGGTAACGCTCTATTCAGCCCCCTGTCCACAGGTGATGGCTCTAGGCTGGCCATGGTTAAAATCACCTTCTATCAGATAAAATCTCAGATTCCTTTTCAGTTACTTTCTTTAGCGTTCCCTGAAGACCAGTTTCTTTACATGTTAGTGAGCAAAGACACACAAGGTTTTTTTCAAACTGCCTACTGCAAAGATGTTGCTCGCCTGTCTGAGGATCTTCCCCACTAGGGAGAAAGGGAGTTCTGCCTTTGAAACCCACCTAGTCCTTCGCGCCAACCGGGCTTGATAAAGGAGCTATCTGTGATGACGGGCCTTGAGACACGGACACCTAGAGTTCAAGGTCTACCTGATGAGAAGAATGTGGTGCATGGGTTGGGCCAATTCTGCCTCATCTTGTATGGCAAAACTCCAGGCATGCTCCAGAAATGCAGGAATGTGGAAATACGGCTGGCCTGGATGGCGACCAGATTCCCTCCAACACCTATGAGGACAAAAGACAGTAAACCAGTACACCACCTTCGCTGCAGCAGGAAATACCAGCCTCAAACCTAGCCCAAGACAGGTCAATCTGCATTCACTTACAAGCTCTCTAGGAGCAGCGGTGAGAAAATCTGATCCCACATGTCATGGTGAAGCTGTGCTATTCACCTGGCAGGAACAACTCTTAAAAAATCAGGATGGCTCCAGTGATGGTCTCCTTCTCATTGCTTTTTTGGAAATGTTCTCCCTGGCTTCCCAGCATCAGCAGTAAATGCAACGTGCCTCTGAAGGTGATGTAATTGCACCTGGTTTGGTGCAGTCTGTGAGCAATACCTGGGGAAAGCAGTGCAGGCAATGGCAGCTGCTGCTCTTGGCCACTGCTTGGATTTACTCAGTCAGAGAACAAGACAACAAACATCATGGAGAGTGATTATATGTCTGTCTGAAGGCATCTGACACACTTGTTAAAGAAGGAATCATATGAGAATGAATCAGAGCCCAAATATGTTAGGCAATTAAAAGGAAATTAATTCCTTCCAGACTGATTAATTCTAGCAAATATGAAAAAGCTGCTATATTTTCCAGCAGAAAATAGAGGGCTGATGATCTGTGGAGCAAACTTCCACCATCCTGAGTGTGTGCGGGGTAGAAATGACACAGAAAAGGTATCATTGAGCTGGATTGCACAGGCTTCTCATGTTTTCCCTGCCTTAAAGAAGGAAATAATCCATCATTAAACGTGAGATTTGCCGGAGTGGAACCAAAACAAAAACACCCTCACAGAGCAGCACATTCAACACGGAAGCTTTCTGAAACACATACTGCTACTCTTTGCAGGATTCTCGTGCACATGCAAAGGTAGTTACCTGTGCAAAGTCACAGAGCTCTGCCAAACAGTCACCCACCCCCAGAGACTGATGTCTGGGTCAGCCATTGTTCACCTAAACGGCTGTTGACATATAGACTTTCCTAATCGGGAACTTTGGCTAACCATGCTGGAAAGAGTTTGTCACCAAGGCGGCTGTCTTTATGCAGATCCAGCAAGGTGACAGCTGGATGACACCCTCTGACATTTCAAGATGACACCATGCTTTGACAGTGGCATGAGGCCAAGCCTTCCCTAGGAACATGGGTTTCCCTTGGAATGGGCCTGGTCTGCAAGGAACATTAGAAGAGCAGAAAAACAACCCAGTAGATTCTCAGTGATCCCCAGCAGTTTATATTGATATATTCGTGTGTGTATAACAGAGTATTGTGAGGCTTCTTACAAATATAAATATACACACAAAAGATGTTTTTATGTATATATATATAATCTATACACATAATCTTGTATACATATATATGTGTACATAATATATTAGTCTTTATCAGCAATCTGTTTAGGGGATGATTGCACAGCTCAAATTAGTGAGTGAAGAGAGACAAAAAATGGATTTATTGTGACATCCTTAGTAGGTCTGTTGTTATGAAAGTGAAGGTGTCAGCATAGCTATCACAGATAATCATCAGATGTTGTTAACATTTCCAACAACTCTGTCAGTATGTTTCAGCCCTGCCTGTTATTTCGCACCAGAGATGCTTCAAAATACCAGTAAGTAGGGATGTAATGGGGACCAGTGGCTTCACTTCCACTGGTGATGGGAGCAGGGACTTGAAAAGAGACTCCTGCATAGGGACAACAGTGGACAGCATAACCCTTGAGAAGACAGAGAAGGAATAAATAAAAGCATGCACATAACCTCCCTGGCCAACCTACCATTAATCACAGGTGTGAAAACAGCCATGCCTTCAAACTTTGGGTCAGTTACAGTTTTGTCCAAGATGAGTCCACCAATGCTGTAAAAAAAAAAAAAAGGACAGGCAAAGAGGGTGAATCAATCTCTCTTCCCCAGGACAACTCCTATGCTGTGAAAACAGCACACTGAGATAGGTTATTGCTTCTTCCCCATTGCAAGTGCTGGACTGTTCCCTATAGCAGACGTTTACTCCTTTTACCTCGGTTTTCACTGATAGCCTTGCATTTTTTGTTAATGGCTTAAGAAGATCAGCAAGGACCCCCTCTGAGCAAAACGAATACTAGTCAGGGAAGCTTTACCATCCTTGCCAAAAGTTCTGATAAACCTCTATACTGGTTTTAGCAGTTTTCAAAACTCTGTCTCAGCGGGGTCTGAATGATGGAGCTCAGAGGGGAACGAACTACCTGGCCCTACATTCACCAGAGTCGTTTACAGCTGGATAAAAATGAGGCTGAAGTCTGACTATTTGCGACGGTTATCATCTCCCTTTTTGGTTTCCTGGCTCGCACCCATGTGGTACGTGAATGTACGGAGTGAGACTTAAAACAATGACTTGCTTTTTCCAGTCATTTGTGAGCTCCCTATCTGCTTTCTCACAGCCTGTTGAGATACCCTTCTGCTTTCCCTTCCAGATTCCCCTTCTGTGGCTTTCTAAATAAGCACAGGGTCTCCTTGTAACACACAAACATTTGTGGGCTAGAGGGGGTTGTTTCTTGGTTTACCTGCTGATGCTCATTGCAACAATGACCGGCTGCCATCCAGACTTCAGAACTTCAGCAAGGGAAGGACTTTGCTTGGCGATAGCAACCCAGAGTGGGATCATGACAATGAAGACAGCACAGATCAGAGGAGAAAGGTATTTCATATCTGGCAAAGAAAAGAAATCTTGAATTAAATGCCCCTGGCTTCCCGGGCTGCCAAAATTATATTGCATAAAGTCTGGAAGAAAGGCAGCAGGGATCTGGCTCAGACTGAGATACGTTAACAGAAAAATCATATGAACCAAGATATTCCCCACATGACCACCTCACTCCACCACAGAAATTCATAATTAACCTCTGAAACTCACTGCTAGAGGATGCTATTTGAAAATCAGCAGGACTCAAATCAAGTAATATTTGAAGATGTGCAAGCCTCCAACTTTGTCTCCAACTAAGCAAGACAAAAGTTACAAACTTTCCAGCTTCAGGGTACAAATAAAACAGCAGGGCAAGAGGGGGAACTCTCCTATGTGCAAGCTGCATCAGATTTAAGACAGACACCTCATGCCTTCATCTAAAACAAGACGTAATAGGTACTTTTTGTGATAAGCTAGCAGGCTCAGTGAGCAGCTGGCCTGCTCTACAGGGACAAATGCTCTCTTGCATGTATTAGCCAGTTAAGATCCAGGGTTTCTTTCATGCTAGCTAACATGTGTTTCCACTAGGTGCTTTTTCCGTTCAGTAGGGGCATAACCTTGAAGTGACCTTTAGAAGCAAAGGTTTTAAAAAATAAGTGTATATGCAAAACTAAAAGAAAATAAACATGACTCAGAACCATGAGAAACACCTTCAAGCGATGGGGATGATGCCAATCCTACTGGTACAAAAACACTTCTTCGACAAAGCTCTCCATCTGGTCTCTGTGCTGGGGCCATTGCCAGTGGTTTGTAACACAGGCTTTGCAGGTAATCTGGGAGACTGCAGGCTCGAAGTGCACATTTTTCAAAATGACACTGTCAGGGCCTCAGGCTACCTGGATGAGATAGCATTGATTTGATGATATCTTCACAGAATCAAGGGCACTTACACAAACGGATGCACTCTTTACATGTGGCTTTAGTCAACACTGAAATGCAACCACTTCTGGGGCGTAAATAGTCACTGTTTTGTCAGGGCACTTACCCACCTTTAGGACAGGCGGGTTGTATGACAGACTTAGCTGCTGTACTGGATTTCCTACCCCCATCCTCGTTGTTTGGGTGATTAATTCCTTCTTAAACGATGCATACACACAGCACTGGTGTCTATCAAAGCTTACGAAGCCTACAGAAAGACTCCTGCTGGAATGAATGGACTTAGGTCTCTGCATACCAACTCTGCCACACCATGAACAGCCCCTAAGCAAGCTGCAACCCTTTGACACAGTTCATATCTTCATTACGGACTGGGGAGGTCAAAGGTTGATTTTAAAAAAATCAAAAATCTTCATTGGCGAAAGAGTGTATTCTCTGTAAAGAGAAGGTACTGTACCAGAAGGCACATGGTACCCCAAACTTACAGACCCACTGGTATTTTTGAAGGATACATTTTGGTAGGATCCAGAAGTCACATCCATCTTCTATCCCTTACTACACACTGGGGAGAGAAATGGATTTATTTAACCGCCATCAATGGTGCCTTCCTTTTACCTGACTCACTTTCTGCTCTCAACAATCAGGTGTCTGTGCGGTGAGTATTATCCATATCAAGAGGCTGAAACTATTTAAACTACTCTGAAAGCATCACAGATGCTTCTCTAGTCACAACCACAGAGGCTATCATGTTGTTCTGCCATGTGTTCCCTTGGAGATGTTATCAGAGGCACAGCAACTGAAAGGCAAATGAACTCTACAGAGGCAGGTGTGATGGCGTCATGGAAAAAGCCTAATAAAAAATGCACCTCTGAAGCCCAAGGAGAACTGCATGGAAGCAATTCATGGGCCTCTCCCTGCAATCTGTGCTCCCTCACTTTCTGGCACATGGAATGAGTTATGCAAACTGGGAACAGCTGCTCTCACTGCTGCTCACAGTCTGAAGCAACAGTTTAGGTTTCAAATGGTATTGAGCTTGCTGGATCTCTTTATTTTCCTGTTCCTATTCTAGGTTACGCTAATGGTAAATAGATGAGCACTTTACAAGCAACAGTCAAACATATACCACCAAGTTGCAACATGTTTTGTGCTTTTCAATGTCAACAGGTGCCCAAGTCTTTGCCAACCAGCAGCACAGCTAACCTCATAGCCACAACGCCTACTCAGAGCCCCGTGAGCATTAAACAATGCAGCACTATCTCCCTAACTCCAAGAATACAGTATCATCTTGTTCATCCACTACTCTCCACATGAGAAGACATGAGAATACTTTACAAATGCCAAAACCCTGAAATAGCTTTGTGAGGAGGGGCCTGCTATGAACCATGCACAGAAAGTAGTTATGCTGCACTAATGACAGATGCAGGAACAGTGTCACATACATCAACCTTCTTATCCAAAGCTATGTGATACACGTTGGTCATTTCTTTGAGACATACTAGCTGCGTTTCTTAGGTTCTGCCTTCCAGTTTGCGGCTAAAAGACTGCCTGGAAAAAGCGTTTGTGGTCGTTTTCCCACCTCATGAACAGCCTCCACTCTGAAGCATCCCAGAAACGTGCAAGTGCCCTGCAATACTTTAACAAGGATTCATCTCTTGCTGAGCTGCAAATTCCTGCTAAACACCTTACCTATGTATTTGAAGAGGGTACTGCTGATTCCTGCCAGCAGGGAAAGGGTTATCAAGTCTCCAAGGCTTGCTGCTATGGGTGTGGCGATGTTGTCTGGATTGATCCCAACTTTCCTTGCTCCAATGATCACGCCAATCATCACCAGACCTAGAGAAGACACAGAGCAGGCATCAGAGGAAGCATCTTGCTGCGTTTCACCTTGGAGCTGCTATTTTGGTTCCCAGAGGGACGCAGGGTCTGGGGAAAGCACGCAGCAGATCACCCATAGCGGAATCACACCGCTGACATCCCCAGGAATTTGTCCTCTTGCTTTCACCAATCTGAAGGGCATGCCTCTGCCCTTATGAACTTCACCAAAGGCCCAAAGGCACACGAGCAGATTCCAGGGATCAAAGGAGATACCAGCAGACAGCCCAAATGTAGAAGCTCCCCTCCTGAGCAGCCTAATCTTTGCTGCCTTGAAGCAGAACCAGGCACGAAGCACACTCATAGATAAGCACACAGCAGGCATGCGGCAGCCTCCTGGTGCCATCTCCTACTCTGGATTCTGCAGCACAAAGATATTTTCCATATTAGACCATAATTTCTGAGAGTTTCAACCACCAAGGAGCAGCAAGCTTACTCACAGTAAGCAAAAGCCTGAATTAGCTTTTCAGCCCAGCCATCACAAAGACCCCTTGCAGCCCAGAGTCTTTGGGCTGCTTTAATTTGCACATGGTGAGGGATGGTGCAGGGAGCAGCTCCAGAGCCATGGGGTTTTTATGCAAGTGGCTCACACCACCCGTCTACCTCCAAGCACCTGGGAAATTCAGCTGGACCTGGAAAATTCAGCTGCTTTTCAACACTGTCAGAAAGGAGAGAAGTTTGTCTTGCCCAAGTAGGTTAATTAGCACAGATCCCAAGCCCTGATGAACACGTGAGAATCCTCAGCCATCAGATCTCTCACAGGTCTGTGGAAGGGCCCCCTGGCATAAACTCCGTCTGGCCAACCTTCACTGCTGTGTGACTGCCAAGGGCAGCCTTGGGACAAGACACATGACATCTCTTCAAAATCCTCCTGTACCTGACAGGATGCGCCAAAGGAAGCCTGGGAAAGGATTTGCTCCTGCTCACAACCTCTGTGTCTGTTTGCACAGGCCCACAAAAGCTGAGCATGCACAGGAGCATAAGCTCTCCCCTAAAAAATGCCACTTTCCTCAATACAACGTGCCTTATACAAAAGCACATCCTCACATTGTAGCATTCTCCACCAAAGCCCTCCCAGACACCCACACTCCCCTCCCCACAGAACAGCTCCCGCTGCCTCCCTCCCTGGCCATAAAAATACCAGTTTCCCATCGTGCACACCCACACAGGCCGGCTGTGGCCATGCCCAGGGAAGAAACTACTGCTAGCTGAAAGCCTGCAATGGCGCAGCAGCAAAGCCTCTCTGTATCACACTGAGCAGAGAGATTGAAGGGAAGAGTTTAATGAAAGCTGGGCTCCTGTTTTTTTCTTTTAACAACTGCCTCATGTAATGTTCTTCATCAAAGGCATCTACGATCACCCTTTGACTCCAGCTTCAGGATATGCAGTTGCTCCGACTCGTTCCTTTCACTTAGAAAACTTGTTATATCCAACTCTGCCAGCTCCCTCTATTCAGGGTATCATGCTGCCCTCACATGGCAGACCTACAAAATGTTCCTCCTCAGTTGTCACAGAGCAGCTCCTGCCTGTCCACCCCATCATGTTTGCCTTGCAAACGGGAAGAGCCAGGGCTCAGAGCGGGTAAGGCACAGGGACAGCCCCAATCCTCTGGTGTCCATCTTGAGCACGGCCTGGAGTTGTCTGCTAGCAAACAGACTCTCAATACCCTGCTTTGTGCAAGGCATCAGCTAATCCTCCCCTACGAAAGGGACAGTGTGGATGGCTAATACGTCACCCAAGCTGAATGGAGAAAGTGTGTGCGTCTGCATATACATCCACCCATGATATGTGGCATTTTTTGTGGAAGTCAGGTAACATGGGACATTTTGATTGCTGCTGTTGATGCCAAGTGCCCAGCAAACAGCAGATCCTGGGAGAAGAGAAGCAAGGACGAGGAGCAGGAGTGAAGCAGTGGACATGGGACTAATGCTCCCTCCACTCCTCATCCCCATGCCAAACGAAAAGGATTTCAGCTGGGCCTCCCTGGCAGAGGGGAGAGGTTTTTCTGCACCTGAGTACTGCGCATTTAATCTGAGGAGGAACTAAAACAACTCACCAAGAGAAAGCGCAGCTATGAAGGCCGTGGTCACGCTGCTGGCACACAGCACAGCAGCCTGGCTCAGCTCCACAGAGCCCTTGGAGATGGCTCCCAGGATCACAGCAGCAACGGCAGCCAGAAGTCCAACCACGGTGGCCTGGACCTAGGGGCCAAAAGACAGCTGGTGAGCAATCAGCCACATCTGCTCCCAGGCAGTCCTGGCTCCATGTGACTGCAGCATTTCTGCACAGCTAGGAGGGCAAAAAGCAAACCCTTGCAGAGATGCTGATTGCTTGTGTATTTAAGCAGCATCCCTGTAAGGCTCTGCTACATTAAAAAAAAAACTCCTGACAAAGTTTGGAGAAAAACTCTGGAGGCCTGCAAAGGGCAGATAACACTTTAGCAAAGGACACTGAGTCCATCAGTGAAGGAATAGCCCCGGTCAACACAAAAATGGGCTTCCCATCAACACAGCACTCCTACCAAGCTGAACGCTGTGGAAGGAGATAAGGGAAAGCACACAGACACATGTTGCAAGCCCTTCAGCCTTGCCATGTGCAACCTTCTCGGCTAGTTGCTGGATTTTAACAAGCAGAAAGAGTTTGTTTCTCCCATCTCTCCCCTCCTGCCCCAGGCTGATTCCCAAACTCTGCCTGTAAACGACAGGCTTTAGCTGGGGGCTGTTGTGAAACAGGGACTGTGCTGCAGCTCCCCCTGCAAAAGGAGTTTCTTTCATTACTTCTGTTTGTCCACAAAGGCAACGTATGTCTAGATCTGTTTTGCTGATGAACTACAAGCTCCAGAGCTACACAGAGCTTTATTGGAGGTCAAGGCTTTGCTTGGCTCTGTTGAGAATATCTGCCCCGAATCAATAGCTCTGGATCCAGAACTGCTGGGAACAGATGCCGTCAGACTACAGAATAACAAGAGAAAAGGACTTTTTGCCCCTCCCAGCTGGAGTGACTCACCTGGATAAGGGCTAAATTGCACGTGGCCATTTTCCATTGCTTCTGAGCATCATCCATCTGTCCAGTGTTAGCCTAGGAATCAAAAGAGACACCCTGAAAACCTGTCCCCGTGGCAAAGGTGGCTGCTGAAGGCAATTTCATCTGGCCCCTGTGGGAAAGGGGCCACTAAAAGCCAGAGAAACAAGGACAAGTCAGCATCTCCCAGCCTTCCCTGCACTCCCCTCTTGAGGCATCTCTAATGTGCTCCCAACCAGCACCCCAGGGGCATCAGAAGCTCACAAGGAAGTGCAGAGGCATTGTAGGGCACCCACCTTAAGACCAAGTGAGCACATTCACCAAATCTCATGCAGACCATACGCTGGACAAATTAAACTGTTTTTCCTCTTTCTGGCCCCCTAAATTGCTCTGCTAAGCTCTAATTTCTCCCAAACAGCTGAAAGCAAACAGAACTGCTTATGGAGATAGGAAACCTTGCTGAGATATCACATCCAGAGAAACAAAAGCTAATGCAGGTCCCAAGAAGCCTCAGGCTACTCCCCCCAAGATGGAATTGCTGGGAAGCCCTGGTTCTCTCAAGGGTCAGTAGCCGCAGAAAAGCAATCCAGTCCCAAAGCTGATAGCTCTGGATCCCTGGCTCTGTCTCCTTCATGTGTCACCAGGCCCTAGATAGGAGCAACTGGCCTCACAGGGATTAATTCACATTCAAAGAGCAGACAGAAATTCTCTGTTCCATTTATAAAATGAGGGCAAATGCATTATTTTAACACTCACACACCGCTAATTTCTACTTAGCAGAAACTGGCTTGTCTCATACACAGAGTAGTTACATAAAAGCAGAATCTCTTGATGCCTCCTGCTAACTCCTTCCCTCCCACTACCACCGCCTTGTTAACACTCACAGCAGTAGACAGCCTGGATGCCAGCGTCATCTCAAGATTACCCTTCAGGCCAACCAAGGCAGGAACCAGGATAAAAACTTCTGTAATCGTCTGAAACACAGCCCAGTGCTAGAAGGGAGAAAACAAAAGAAAAAAACTCAGTTTGTGATGCTGACCACTGCAATGCTGTTGCTTCAGAGCAGAGCAGGTTCCCAACTCGGCCCCTGCTCTACAGGTATCTTCTAGGCACACGTGGGCAGATTCTGCCCGAGGCTGGTTGCACTTCGGGAGTGAAATAAGCAATTTTTAGCTTGCAGGATACTTTCTGATCTCATGTACAACAAAGCACTATCCTAACAGTGTAGAAACCTTCCTAAAGGCAGCAGCAGGTTTTGGAAAGTCACAACTTAAAATGTACCTTTTAGCATTAGCCAACACCATCAGAAATTATTAAGGTTCACAAGCCAAATGAAATGCAGCACGCCCTCCATCCTCTATACTGACACTAGACACAGGAACTCCTGTTGCTATCCAGACTCATGAGAACAAACACAAAGGTCTGGAAATGATCTAACAACAAAAAGTCATGCCTGTCTTTCTTTACCAAATCTCAAACTAAGCATCTAAGACTGGTGGTGGGACTGAAAGACTTTTTTGTATCTCTTCTCCGCAGGCAGTTCCTAAATCTTCCTGTTACCAAGCACACTCCCAGCACAGCTGGAAAAAGGATTTTGAATTAAGATATCCCATAAGCCTGAACTGCTGGGCCAGAATCTTCATTATCATTGCTCCTCTGAAGCTGAACTATACAAAGTTCTTGAATCAGCTGCAACGCTGGAGATGATCTGAAACCTTAAACTCTGTTGATTAACACACATCTTCTCTAGTGTATCTACCACGCGGTGCCTTTCAATATAATTCATTTACCCCCTGTGCGTACAAGGATGTTGCAAAGTCACGCTGTAGCCAGAGAGGCTCACATCAGAATGAAACTGCAGAACAGAGCAGCTCACTGTGAAGTAAAATCAGCCAACCTAACATCTAAGAGCAGAATACAAGAAAAAATAGCAGCTGCAGTGACTGAAGATCCTTCTAATTTATTCTTACCTCTATCACTGGTCAAATTCAGATGTATAAAATAAGCACCCATAAACACGACAAGCATACAGGATAATTCTCCAGTATATTTTCCAGCCTACAATTATCTGCCACAGGGTCCCGAGCTGGAGGGGCTTCTGCGCACTTAGCGCTGCTGGAAGGATTTCTCTTTCATGTACTCGTGCAATCTACCCCCTCCAGCCCATGTGCCATCCTGGGGCAAAAATTTCCACAGCTTAGCTACACATCACGTGAACTTTCATTAATTCTGAACTTGTCACTGGTGAGTTTCATATGGTGGTCCTGAATTCTTGTGCTAGAGGACAAATATGAACAGACCTCTGCCTACCTTCTCCACATCCCTTGGGATTTTGTAAACCTGAATATCCGGGAGGTGAGACAGGCTCAATAGATGTCAACACATTCACCATTCAGCCTGTTGGGAAACATACACAGGGTGTAACGGCTCGGTGTTTTGCTCTGGCTGTGCCCTGAGAAGCTGTGGGAAGCCGGTGGTGTGGCTGTCTGCTGGGAAGACTTAACAGCTTCCTTCTGAGTCAATATGAATGATAGAGGGGTTGAGCCAGCCCCGAGCACGTGGTGCAAGACACCCCTCAGGGGTGCAGATAATAGGCAAAACGTTATTATCAATATGAGGAGGCTTATTTCCTGGCACCGCTGATCTGGAACCTGGCACATTTCAAAATGTTAAAAGTTACCTACTGTGAGTAAGTAACAGACAACACGAGAAGAGTCACCTTATTTGGTACACTGCAATTTTGTTTGGATTTGTTAACATGGAACTTAAATACCTGAGAAAAGGGGCGGACATCTCTTAAAGACTCAAATTGCCCTCTCTCCTATCTCTTTAATTAAGAATAAAAAAAGATCCAAACCCATCTTTGACACCTTCAAAAGAAAGAGGAGAAAAAATAGCTCTTAGCCGCAATGTAAAAAAGCCCAACCATTTAAAATACACAAATGTGCAGGCATTCGTATGTAAGACCTTGCACATTTTGCACATAAAAAGACATAACTATGAAGAAAGAGACAAACTCAACTGTTTATATTTTACACGTAGGTCACCTTTGGGAGATAGGACTTTGTTGTATCAATGTATGCTCCAATCCTTGCGTTAATGATGGATTTTACAGGTCTCAAGCCATCATAAAGGAAGGTTTAGCATGTGAGGTATGATTTTTTCGGGACACTGGCTTATATATAATTCCACTGAAAAGCTTTGAACAACTAATAAAAAAATCACACAACTGTACCAATAAAAACAAAGCTGATTTAATTGCTTCCATTTGAGTCTCATTAGTGACTCACCAAGAGCCTGAGGACAGATTCACACTAATTCATACCACAGCAGTCAGGATTCCATTGTGTTAGAGACTGCAGAAATGCAGAATAAATGGATGGTCCCCGTGCCACTGCTACGCAGGACTGCCAGGAGAAGGAGCAGGTGGATGTGGTGGGTTAGGGCTGTTCAGGCAAGGAGCTGCCAGAACAAGGACAGCTGGATGGAGTCAAGCAGGCATCTCTGTCCTCTGAGGTGAAAACTGGCCTAGATCAAATCCACACAAGGAAACCGAGGGAGAAAGTAACTTTTTTCCCCACTTCACACACCCATAATGGAGTTAGAGCCATAACTCGCAAAGCACGGCACTGAAGAATTTGGACACCCTATGATCCACTGCAGCTGGCCCACCTGATCCTATGATCCCCATGGCAGTTGGATCTGCTCATGGGGTCCCAGAGGGGAAAAGAGGCTGTGATGTACTGAGACTGAGTCTCCCGCTCCAGCCTAACCGCACCATCCCACACTGTGCTGTCCTCATAATCCCAGCCACGTCCTCTGTTACCCCTCCATCCTCCCACAGCAGCAGCTAAGAAACCTCACAGGTTTTCCATTGCCCTGAACAAGTCAACAGAAAGATCAAAAGATCCTGGATTGTAAAACCCAAGCCAATTCAAAATCCCTTTCAATGTTAATCATCCCATGGGCTTCTATCAACAAAGGATAGAAATATCTTATGTCTGTGACTTCTGTTTGGACTGTGTCACGTTGCAGTGGTGTGGAAGGGGAGAATGAAAGGGAAGCTCTCCTTCTGAACTCTCTGGTTTGAAATCTGATCGTCCAGCTTCAACCTGATTCTTCACCTTACTGTAAAACAGTGGGCCAGACACTGGCGGGGTCCCACAAGGTTTGTGCCTCCCCAGCAATGCCAGCCAGCCTGGAATCCAGACCGACCAGCCGGCCAGGGCTCACTGGAGTGGAGGCTGAAGCGGGATCGTTCAGCAAGAAAAGACCCTTGCAGTGATCTTGGTCCTTCACAGAGGCTGCATCCATCATCTGTGCTCCTAAGAAGAGAAAAAGGCAAATGGCTATTGCTTTGGGCATCCTTTTACAGTATGAGAGACCCAAGTTTGAGTTTGATGTCAACTGGGCTGGACAGATCTCTCTTGATTTGATGGATCAGAAATTGCTGAAGTCCTGTAAAGTTTGATGGACACAAATAAGCACTGTCCACTTGGCTCTACAGTTTATAACAATATCAGCTCTGCAAATTATAGAAACAGTCAGACTCCCAGCAGAGCCACTGTATTTCTAAGTAA
This sequence comes from Cygnus olor, assembly GCF_009769625.2. Lineage (NCBI taxonomy): Eukaryota > Metazoa > Chordata > Aves > Anseriformes > Anatidae > Cygnus > Cygnus olor. Next base: position 11,684,030 of record NC_049178.1, read on the forward strand.
CAAAACAAAGCAGCACCATTAAACTCACACGTATGCTTTAGATACCATCTTGGAGCTTGTCCACACATCTCCCTGTCAAAGGTAGACCTGGAGTTTTCTAAGAATGTTTTGTAGCAACTACACATCGTCCAAAGCATTCCTCAGTCAGATCATCCCCTGAAAAAAGGGCAAATCACAGACTCCTGGACTAGAAAAAAATGTAGTCTCTGCAGTGTGAGCCCTCATGATTGCCACCATGAGTCTCACAATACATGGCCTCATGCAAGCAAACCAAGTCTCAGATTTTAGTTGGACAGGACACCGAGTTTCTAGTTCTCATGCTGCAGGAAAAAAAGCTGAAAATAAGCAGCTCACAGACAAAAAGGCACAGAAAAACAATCCGAATCCTTAAAGGCTAAAATCCCTGGATTTTTCCAACTACCGATTTTGTTTTTAAAAAGAGGGTTGTTGACATCATGTCAGCTTACCTCAATAACATCTCCCCGATGCTGGCTGGGATTCTCAATGCACTAGCTCCCTCCTCTGGGAGCTGATGGCTTCTATTTTAGTATAGTTGGAAACACCTTCACCAAAAAATATACTTCCTATTATTATGCTTCATGCATGACCCCATTTCTAAGAGTCTAGTGAGCAAATACTGCAAAGTGAGCAAAGTAGACCGTGCTCTGGTATTTTAAAAGACACGTGCAATGTAGGTACACAAGGACTGTGTTTTCCATCAGTTTTGCTACAGTCACATTCTTTAACAGAGTCCGCTTCTCAGCAAGTGCATTGGATTTGTTTTAAACAAAGCCCTATTCACCTGCCAAGGGTACGGAACGGGTACGTATGATATCTTTATACTTCTCGGAGGTATCTGGCCAAAGATAACTGCTAAATATTAACATAACATCTTGGGTAGTTTGAGAACTTCTGTAATGCTGCAAGACAGGTCTGTGCCTGAGCGCTGCACAACAAGGTGGAGACAACAAACACAGCATAGCAACAGCTGTGCACTCCAGTTAACCCTTCTTTGATATTCCTCATATTCCCCTTTATTCAACTTCGCTGCCTTCTTTGTTTTTTCCACTGCAAGAAAAAAACAGCAAGGTATTGTCCTTCCAAACACTCAAGTGTCCATATTTAGATCCTGCTGTGGTACGAATGCCAGAGAATCTAATGTACTCCAGTGAGCTCAGACTGCAGGATATATCCCTGGGAAACTCTGCCAGCCTTTTGATTTGTAAATCCACTGGCATTAGATGCCCAAACTAGATCAAATTTTGCATTTCTATTTGTGCCACTGGTACAAAGGAAAGACAGACGGGATAGATTCTGGCTGTGGGCACAAAGGTGTAAATCCAGCACAACTGCTTGGAAGTCGATGGAAGTTACTCCAAATTTACACCCACCTCAGAATCTGGCCAAGAAGCACTAAGTTTGTAGGCAATGCTTATCTTTTCATGCTGGCACGCGTCTCATCACAGTATCTAAATACCTTCTAGACCAAAGATTACATTAGGTTGTTTGCAAAGAACTGAAAACATATAAACTTGCCTCCAAGTGAAACGGGTAGTTAGTAACAACCCTGACCTAGATCTCTTTATCAGACGTTTTTGAAGAAAGAATATCATGCAACAGGGGAATACACTGCAGCCTGATCCCAGCTGCTTCATAGCAGTCATCACCAAAGTGTTTAGCTGGATGCAGTACAGTGAGCACCCAGTCTAAAGCATCAAGAGTGGCGTCAGGCAGCCCCTCTGAAAGCTGCTGTCCCACTTCGCAAGGAGCCCATGCACTGATCTTAAGAAGACAGACAGCATCTCTCTAGCACAGGAAAAGCCCACAGCCATTTGGCTGACCGGCTACCAGGACCACACGCATTAAACACAGCAAACCACAAATACTCAAGGTCAGTGAAGCAGCCCACCCCCTCACTACTGAAGCTGCCTAACCACATGTACCTACTTGAACAACATCCATCAAGAGGCCAGCAGCTACCATGCCCAAGCCAGCCAGAAGGAAGGGCACGAAAATCTGGGAAGCAATGGAGAACGAGGTCTCTGGGAGAAATCCACTGGCTGACCTAGTCAACTTGCAGGTGAAACCACGCAGCTTCTGGCCATGAAAGCACAGCTCCAGTTCTAACTGGGTGACCACCATGGTCGAACACCGTTACCCCATGCTCAGCAGCACAAGTGGAGGGAGATCAGGTCATCACACAGATCCTCCTGGTAGCTCACTCTGAAGTCAAAAGAAATAAGCTTTTCCTTAAACTACAACAACGATGCCAAATCGTTTTATCTTCTCCTCCTCCTAGGAGCGCGTCCAGAGGGTTGCAGCAAGGGTATCCTCCAAAATTGGTTCAGCTGGGTTGAGCCCAGGTGGCAGCAAACCCGACGGACACTATTTCTCCGAGTTACATCCAGGGGGGAATTATAAAAGATAAAAGAAGATTGTAGAGATGTCCGTGGACGAATAGAAACGAGCCCACACCCCATTCAGCTCCCACCAGCTCGGTAAAAACCAGTAAGACCTGCTCAGGCTACAGCACTGAAAGAGTGACAGGTCATGCAAGAATCCTTCAGCGTGCTCAAACGCACTAGTGTCCTTTCTCCTCAGGTTACATTTCTTGTCAGACTGCGGCTTGCCTTTGATACGATGGTTTAATATATAAGCCTGCTGCGAGCCGGCCCCACTTCCCTCACTCCCACCATAAGCAACGTTGAACTTTTCTCGCTGTCCCAAGGCCGAGGAGGTGGGGAGTTAACAGCCAGGATCCGTTTTGCTCTCCTCCAAGGTGAAGAAAGGTCAAGGAAAACATGAGTCGACGTTTCTGCCGGCTGACTATATTATGCAGCTTCCATCCCCGGGCAAGTGACAGTTAAGCCAGCTGGTGAGAGAAGATCTGCCCTTCTAGACCCTGGCCCCTCTCGTCCCCTCCATGGTCTCAACAGGATGTAACGATCGCTCTGTGCCAGCTATACCTCTGAATGACTGGCTTTCAAGGGGGAAAAAAAAACTAGAGAACCAGCCAATAAGCTTCAAAAGCGAACACCCTTATCTGCTGTCATCACTTCAACTTTCTGCTAGTTTGCAAAGGCCGAGATAAGAGTCATAGCCAGAGCTTATTTAAGGTAGCTCCGTAATCTCGCTACTCCACAGGCAAAGGAGAGAAAGGACGAATATTTCCAGGGCATGCCGTGAGCTGGTCTCCCTTCCTGTCCTAGAGCAAAACACCCTGCTTCTGCATACTCCCAGGAAGATACCGTCACTTAGAGAGGGGGTCTCACCCCGAAGTCTCCCTGGTCAAACAGCTGACACAAGCCCAAGAACCAGAGCTGCATCACAGCCACATACAAAGAATTTCTATCCTGCTCAATAAAGACTGCAGTGAACTACTCAGCTCAAAGTCAAGCACGAGGGGAGGGAAGTCTGGGTATTCTGCTGGGGCTCCTTTCCAATAATTAATTTGGGCAAAACTAACTAGAACAGAGGGTGAAAAGGCTTTAAAAACTCAATTTAGGATGAAAGTGTATAGGATTGGCTTAGCAGGTTGGCAGCCGGGCTTTTTCACTATTCAACCGTACGTTCAAACCCAGCTATGCCCTACTGAAAGAAATGAGTGAAAGAAAGCGTTCAGTGGTAGGCATGAAAGATCCAAGTTTCCCAATCCAGTTCAAATTCAATGTTTGAACTGCACTGACTTACTAATACCTGTTGTACTAATCAACCTCCCTGACGCTCTCTGCAAAGAGATGTAAAGATTAATGGCTTGTGGACTCTGCCCCCGTGACTTGGTTCCCAGCCTGCAGCTACGTGCATTAGCAAGGCTGGACAGAACAAGGCATACTTCTGCCTTGTAGATAAACGGAGAACTAAGGACATTCTCAGCCATTTGGATGGTGCATTTCTTTTGGTCTGGTATCACACACAGCAAAGTACCAAGCCTAGTGGGCTGAGGCGGCACAACGCATCTCTCTGCAAGCACAGCAGGGTGGAAAACAAGAGCCCTAGCTACAAAATGGGAAACTCCGTCCTTTCTAGGTTAGTATTTTGGGACAGCCCCTAGAGCCTCCTCCACTCCCAGATAGCTTGGTGTGTACATGTCCACCTCTTTCACCTAACAATAGTCCGGTTAGCTGAAAGCTAAAAAGGGAGTATATTTCAGCTAATCTAACTGGAAAAAAGTCCACAATAGCTGGAAGAGGGAGGTTAATAAAAATCCTGTAATAACCACACATCATCTGACCTCTTTATACCAGCCAGGAACTGGGCAGCGATGGCATGAAGGCGCAGTTCTGGTTAGAAACTCAGAGGCTTCAAGCAAAAAAGAATAAAGGACAAGCTCTGGGCAGCAGCTACACGCTTTTTAAGGTCTGATAACATGCATACCTTATATCACCACATCCATCAACAGGACTGCTGACAGGCAGCAACATTAATGTAAAGGAAATATCAATAAGCTTGAATGACTCAAATGACATTAAAAACACAGCAACAACACATCCTGTTCTAAAGCTTCAACCTGGCAGGGGTTACAAGTTTATCATGCTTCAGCTCTCTCTGTTTCTAAGCAAGCACCATAAAAAGCCTTCGACCGATGAATCAGTGTACAGAAAGGTAATTGGTTCAGGGCACCTGTGCGTGTACACTGGGTCATTTTGTTATGCATTTAAGGAGTCTCTGATAAAGTCTCATGCCATTATTGCCAGCAAAGAGATGTGTCACATTTTCCTAGCAAAGAGATATATCGTATTCGTTGGCAAAGAGACATACCACATCTGAGAAGAAGAAGAGCGTTGCCAAGCAGCCGGAAACAGATTATAACTAGTTGGGGAAAAAAATGCACCTCATGGCTGTAGCATTCTTCGTGGCAAAACCTGGTGAGTGCTCTGCTGCCCTTCTCTGCACATAAATACACCAATACCCCTACTCTCATAAATTAGCCAACAGGTAGCATTGCCCTGGAGCAGCCAAAGCAGAAACAGCCTCTTTGTTGGAGCCCTCATCCTGATCTAGGGCTTCCATCTACTGCTGCAGTTCAAAAAATGGACAGAAAGACAGCAAGTGCCAAGGAATGCAGTTTCAAACGTACCTTATCATCCCTGCAAAGAAGGGACGAGGATACAATGAGCACTCTTACAACACAGCACCAGTAGCAGCAGACAGTGCTAGTCTAACATCTCAGAGCCCTCAAAGGGCAATGCCTTTTGGGGACCCTACGTCCTGGTTGTTGAAGCACCGTCACTCCTGACTCTGCTAGCTCTCCATCAGATCAAGCTGTGTATTATTGCTGTTTCCTACCTTGCTCCTCTGTTCCCCACTTTAGGAAAGGAAAGGGAGGGGGACTGAGAGTAAGTGGTGAGCTGAAAGCAAGTTGCAAGTGCCTGGGGCCCAAAGTCTTGCAGAATCTCCTGTTGCCCCATGGAAACAGCAGCAGGTCTGAGGGCAGGACTGCCTGGTTAAGGGAAGGGCAGTTCCCAGCAGCAGTGATTTCATAATTAGACACATTCAGGTGGTCCACACTTACCCATGAAAAGTCATTTTGCTAATTGCCAAAGGCCTATTTTTCTTATGTGATGTTGCATGGCTTCATTTCCCAGGCTCTAAGCACTAACGTGAATGTTCTTTGTGAGCTCTTTATTTGCATAAAGCAGAAACCAGACTTGCGGTTTCAGAAGAGTAAGAGGTTTGTTTCACATTCTGTTTAAATTAGTGGCCCAATACTTCCTAGAAAAAAAAAAAAGAAAGAAAAAAAAAAACCAACACTCTAAAGGAAAAACACTGAAAGAAAAACAGTCTTCCAAGATCGTAAGTCTATCTGCAATATATTTCTCACTTTAATACCTCACTATGGGAAGTAACATGCATTTAATTTCAGAGACCCATAGGAACGAGCAGGTCTGAACACTCTGAAAAATAAAAATGAAAACCACAAACTTGTGCAAGTCAAGTGTCTGCTTAAGACTCTCAGAACAATGTCTAATGAGACAAAAGTAGTCTGACAAGGGGTTCTGGATTTGAAGTGGTATTTTCTGGAGCAGACATTCTGCTGGCTATTGAGCACATGCTAAGGTCAATTAAGGATACTCTGTTCCTACACTGAAGCCTCTATAGCTCTTCTATCTTAGGGAGATCAGCCTGGGGCTAATAGCAAAAGTACACACCTCCAGATTTGTGAAAGTTATATCAATACAAGCACAGCAGTTTCAGTGTCACTGTATCTGATAACTCAGGGCAGTCTGACCCAACAGCTAGCTAGTTAAATAACACAGGTTAACTAAAAGGCACACGGCAATAAGAGTCACTTAGAGTACAAAGACATAGCAATTTATAATCTGTAAATTAACTACAGCTTTAAACTATCTGAAAGTAGGCGTTCATTGCTGCTTTAAAGCTCTGTATTGCTATGCCATGGGAGGCAAGGTCTGGTCCTGACTGTCACAAAAACAGAGGTCAGACTGGAAGACTGACGACTCAAGGACTTATGTTATTTACTACAAGGCCTTAGAGAAGGATGTGGGGCGCAGCCTGAGCTGGGCTGGATATATGAAGTGTTAGCAGTGCTGGGTCGGCTCTTTGCAGGGGATGCAGGGCTATTTAGAGCCACATCCAGAGCCAGGAGCAATACAGCTGTACCTACTGCAGAAAAGCACTATGCCACCACAGGCCTTGGGGCTGCAACTCAGCCATCCTCCTCTTGGGACCACGTTAAGACCACTGCACAGGACTGCACCTTCCTACTTAGATGGCTCAGCTCCTTTGCAAATTCTTCAGCACCATGGTGTCTATTACATCCAAAACAGAAAAAGGGCCAGAAACACCATATGCTGTCTACTGAGAGCTTCACAAAAGCAGCTATACAATACCTGCCTTGGAAGGACATGTTAGTATGCAAAACTGCTGCACGTTTTCCTTTACTTGCTAACCCCAGAGCAAATCCCCTGCTTCTGAAGTTTCCCACCTATCCCATACCAGGTACATCAGATCAGTTCCTTTCCCTTACCTGAACATAATCCAAAACCATGCCTGCCAAGACCATGCCAAACCCAGCTAGGAGGTACGGCAGGAGCACCTGCAGGCAAATCGCGATGGCTGACTCTTCCCGTGACTTTGCCATGGATGCCTTCTCCTCAGCCAACAGCTTCTGCTGTGTGGGCAGAGAGACATCCTCTGCCTCCTGGCTGCCAAGTCTGCTCTCTCTGTGTTTACCCTTGCTCTTTGCTTTGTGCCTGGATCGCTCTCCATTTCTAGTTCTGCCCTCTTTTCTCCTCTGCCGAGCCTCCTCACCTTTCATGGTGGCTTTCTTGAATCAAGGAGTTTTTCTGAAAAACAAAGTCAGAATCAGTGAGATGACGAAAGGAGGTGCTGGGTGGGTCAGGGACTGGTGACCCTGGCAACTCCACTCCATTAACCTGAAGGCAAACCACCACCTACCCCCAAAACCCTAGATGCTCTGCTAGACTCAGATGCTGGTGCTTAGTTTACCTTCAGTTTGCATTGTGTCAAACCAATCTCTCCTTCCATTACTGCATCTCTCTTCCCAGGCCTGCGTTCACACTGGAGTGCTCGTCGTGCATCCTGACTCCTACTCTGGGGATGCCTGAAAGGATGCGGAGGGTGCTGCAGGCAGTCGGCATGCTGGACCCACCAGTTCTCATAAGGGGGTCATGAGAACTGAGGAGCCCAACAAAATCCAACCCTTTTTAGGATCTGACTAGGAGCAGTTCACACCCTGGCATCCTGCAGTCCAGCAAAAGGTGTAACTCACACCTAGCGTAACAGAGCCAGCTGCCAATCGCTCCCCAATAAGAGGGTAATTCTTTAATCTTCCATCCGATCTGAACACTTTCACTTCCTCTGGCACCTCCTTTGCCACACATGCACGCAGTATGTGACTCACCTACCTACAGAGAACCTGCCATGACCCCAGCAGCATCCTCTGAGAAAAAATAAACATGCAAAATTGTTACCAGTCGCCCTTTTCCTCTCCTCTTGTCTCACTTCTTCACATCACCATTCCTCATCCTGCCTGCCTGGATCGTTCCCCATCGCCTCCCGCCAGCACCCACCGAGGTTAACGCTGCCTGCCTGCTGTTGACCATTTGCAGGACCAAACCCTGCTGCCCAAACCCCAGCCCCGACCCATCCCCTTCCTCGCCCAACATCTGGGCAGCGGAAGGAAACCGCTGGGAGGCCCCAACCGCAGCTGGGCGGCGGAGGAGGGAAGAAGGAAGGCTGGGCAACCCTAAAACCACGCTCTACAGGAGGAGGAAACCCCTGTGTGTGTGTCCCCGTCTCCTTCCCGTCGCTTACCGGCTCCTCGCCCTGCCCGGGGCTCTGCCCTCAGAGGGCCGCGGGAGGCGCCCGCCACGGCTGGGCCGAGACCGCCCTGCGCGGCGGCCGCGGGTTCGAGTCCGGCCCCCGGCGGCTCGGAGGCGGCGCGGCGCCCTGAGTGGCAGCCGCCGGGCCTGCCCCGGCGCCGTGCGTGAGGCGGGGGGGGGGCCGCGCTGCTGCAACCCCCGGGTCGTGTTGTTGGTGGCTGTCCTACGGCCCTGCCTGGCTCACGGAAGGCAGAAGGGGACAGGGCTTGGGGGGAAGGGGGTCGGAGGGCTCCCGGAGCGCCCTCGGGACGTGAGCCCCGCAGGGAAGCGCTCCCCAGGAGGAGCTGCTGCTCCCCGAGCCAGCAGGCTGCTTGAACCCCCGGCTGATCTTATCAGCAAGGGTGAAAACTCCTGAACACAGGAGGAAGAAACCTGAGGCTGCAATTAGGAGTTGAGGAAAGACTTTTCCTCTATTTTCAGTTTTTTCCTGCCCCCCCCCCCCCCCCCCCCAGTTTGGCATTACAACATCTCTCACTTCAAGCTTCCTGTGCAAACGCCTCCACCGCAATCAACAGCGAGACTCCTAGAAACTTGATTTCATCCCCCTCCCCTACTGAACCAACGTTAGAAATGTAATTGCAGCATCCATCACATTTGAGCACATAAATCCCATTACGCACTGAAGTAACTGTACTCGTGCACGGCTCCTGAATCATGCAGCTCAAATTTCCAGAACAATCAAGGATATTAAATCATACCTCAGTACCAGAGCAATGTTATATCCTGCTGAAGTCTCTCAGGTGTGACGCTATGCTAAAGGGCTCCTACTGACAAAATGGTGCCTCTGGGCCTGCAAGCTCTGGGCTCAAAGCAGGGTACACTGAAGGGAGCTGAAGGTTTTTGTAAGTGACAGTAACGAAATGCTGCAGCTGCTGCGTGTTGAGGGTGCGCATTAACTGTTGAATGTCACTGCTGTAACAGCGAGGCTTAAATTTCAGCTCACTTGGTGTAATTTTATGTCTTCCCTTTGCAACCAGTGCTTCCCTGAGAATGGCCAGAAGACAGCGTTTTCCTATGGGAAATAAGAAGGGAAGGGACATCTATCAAAAACCTGCAACCTTGCCAAGACATTTTTAGACCTGTTAAAAATGTATTCTGCTATCACTTTACCCCTGAGCTTCAAAGAAAAATATCTACAGAGCAAGCAGAAATCTCCCTGGGGAAACTGATTGACAAGGGCATTTTGGTAACGGCTCCAGCTGAGGGATCTCCCACCTGGATCCAACCATCAGCTAGCACAGGGGTTCCCGGCACCCTGCCACACCTCATCCTATGTACAAAAACGGATGTAACTGTTTGGCACATGCACCGTGTCCTCGTGTACCAACCTCAAATCTCCAGTGCATCACCACTGGGTACGTACTTGAGAAGGCTGTCTTTCAGCAGCAGCACAGAACTGCATTTCTTGGAAGCGCAGCAGCAGTGTTTAGATACACCCTGGCTTTGACGCAAGGGAACGGCTGCTGGACCTTGACTGCAAACAGAGCTCCTGTGACCTAGGAGCCCGTGAGCTCCCAGATAGGAACAGTTCAGCTGCTCACTGCAGCCTGGGAAGTGCTCAGTGGCATGAAGCTGAGCAGCTTCACGCTAAAATGATTTTCTTCCTCACTCTGCTGCAATTCACGTGTGCTACTTCTCTCTGCTCTCACAGAGGTACAAGTGATATCAGCAGTGTCAAAGGCATTAGGGGACTCATTGCACTTGTTCTTATTTCTCCATAGCGCTTACAAAGACTTTTCTGCAATAAGAAGATAAGTTTCCCTCCTGTCTTCCATGTTGCTTTGCTCCTGGACTTTATTTCCGACAACTATTCCTTCAGCCAAGCAGAGGAGAATTTTACAGCTCTTTCCACTCTTTTGTCCAGACACGACATTTGTTTTTTTACCCAGTTTCCTGTTATAAAATGGCATTTCTTTGATGACTAGGGACTACTGAAGATATTTCTCAACCATAAAGCTTGATTTATGACTTCAATGCAGTTAGCCCCAGCAACAGACTTAGTGTGACTGCCAGGCTGTGCAATGTCCCTTGTCACCACTGCAGTAAGGCTGCTGGTGACTGCTCCATGGCACACTGGGCTGCCGTCCCACCATAGGACATGCTTCTGGACACCCAACAGCTGAGATGCATGAAGAAATGCTCAGTCTAACCTTTCTGCACTGTGAAACACTGTTAGCTATTATGGGTTAAAAGTATCATTTGGAGGTTGGTGTGCAGATAGAAACAGGCAGTACAAAACCAATACATGACATATGCTTAGTGCCTTATAAATCTGGGGTTTGAGAGATGTAAAACACAGCAGGAACTTCCTGGAGTTGGGTGGGTGGGAGAAGGAGACATCTCTCCTCCTTTGCTTTTTTTTCCTTTATGTATGTTTTGATGTCAGTTTTATGGTATGCTAGCCTTCACACACAGTAATTTACAGGTAGCTCAGTTAATTTAGTTTCAGTCTCCATCTCCTTCTCTCTTTTTTTTTTTTTTAAACTGTTTAAAGCACAGATGTTTTGAGCAGCAGTAATACTCCGAGAAATTAAGAGAGCCATCTCCTACCTGCTTTCTCTCCTCACCTTCCCTTGCCATAAGCACCCACCGTGCAGCTACTGCTGTTCTTGGGACAGTCGTTAAGCCAGTTTACAACCCTTCAGAACAACCCTACAGACCTTCATTCAGGTTTCATATACAGAAATCACCCAGTGTAGGAGAGTGAATGTAGCACAAAGACCTGCTTTTTGTGCCCTGGGACACCTCTTACCTTGACCTGCAGTGCTACAGGCCCCTGTTGAACTACTCTGCAGAAGAATAAAGCCAGCCTAAGCCACCATGCTTGCCTGGCACTCTCAGGAGCTGAGGAGAGCTATTTGCACGTGTTCTCCCACATACTAGATTACCAAGGACAAGATATTTATAATGCATGATGCCCTTCTACTCCCAGTCTGCCATTAGATGGCAGCAACTGAATGTGGAATGAGAGCGTGCAGCTCTGCAAGTCCTACTTATCGCACAGCTTGTGCAGGGATTTCAAGCTTTTCACTTCTAGGTCAATGGTTCAAATCTGGCCCAGGTCAGGAGGGGCCAGAGATCTTCACAATCCGACAGCTGCTCAGCCTCCTCTGCGAGAGCGGTTTGCAGGTTTCTGTTTCTAATCTTGTGGATGAGTGTCTGTCTCATCACTGGTACTAACTGGCACCTCCACTTGATGCATAACAAAGAGGTGGAAGATGCTCCAAAAAGACCGAATTCTCCTCCCGTGCTCTAGACAATTCGACAAAGGGATCTTGTGCATCTCGGAGCACAAGCCTACCCTCAGTAACAAAGCCAGAAGAATGCATTGGCTCTGTTCCCTCTGCGAGTAAATAACTGCCCAAAATGATCTCATTCCGGACAGGAGTGTGACAGTTGGGGTCTTTCAGCAGATAAAATTAATTTGTTATTAATTTAGGATATGATATTCAGATAGACTAATGATGGCGCAATGAAATCCCATCAAACATGTTGTAACACATGTTATTTACAGCCTCTGTAACTGCAGGGACAAACTCCATCCAGAATTGCCTTACAAGGTGACCTAATCTGGAAAAGAAAACCTAGAGAATTTTCTCACATTAGAAGATACCTCACTGTGACTCCTTCCCTTACAATTTTAAAACCCTGTGAGGGACTGGAGCAACTGATACTCTCCAGAGAAATCCATGAGATAAAAAATGAGCCTAGCGAGCATGTGATTGTGATATAGTTCAAGCCTGCATGTGTATCACTCAGCTCGTTCTGTTAAGATTTGAGAAGCATGTCACTACGTAAATCCCTTTGGGCAGCTGGGCACCCCTCCAATGCGCAGATTTCCCTTGCTGCTAATGAATCAGCCTCTTTTGCTAACTTACCTCCAAAGCTCGTTTACTTGGAAACCAAGGGAGCTTAGGGAACAGGGCCCTCTCCGTGCATAACAATGACCTATTTTAGATACTTCTCCTCACGCCGTCACGGAGAAGGGGCAGCAAGAGAGTGCTTCTATCCAAGAGGCATTTCCTGGAATAGGTCCTAAACAATGTCAGGCCATTTCCATTTTGAGACCTGACATTTCGTGGTGCCAATGCCTCCACACAACAGAAAATGCCAGTGAGAGTCAGGGATGGGATCCAGCTGCCTCATTCCAAGAACGCACACCCAGGTTCCTCAGCACACGTGGCTGTTATTCTCACAAACAGCCCCTTTCCATGGAAGCTGATAACATAAAATGGGAACGCTCCCAGTGCAGAATGTCAGAGGAGACCAAGGGTATGTTTTCTACCTCCAGGCATGTTTACATTGCTAGGCTTTCTCAGTCAACATGAGCAATACAGCATGGGAAACAGACGCATGCATCATGGAATCTGTCCTTTCCCAAGCCCTGTGCTGCTAGACTGTTTCGCGTGGCTGAATTAGCTGGTATAGCTCTGCATGACGCTTCAGGAAAGACATACCTTGTGCCTCAGGAGGGAATGCTTGACAAGAGGAAATGTTTCATGTATCATCTCCTCTCTTAAGACGTGGGCAACTGCATATGCCTGGGAAGAAGCAAAATCTTTTGTGGTTTTTCCACAGATAGCTTCCTGAGGGAAAATCAAAAGAAAAAGTACACTGTAACGCATGTGTTGTATAGTACTTTTAACCCAAATCTCAGCAGCCTGAGCATAAGGCTCAGATCCCAGGCTAGAACCCACTGGTTTCAGTCCATCTTTGGCTGATTCCTGGGAACGCCAGAAGGGACTGGCCTTATCCTGTGTGACTCAGCGGACATGGTACAACTTTAGAACTGCAGCATTTCTGTTACAAAAGTACCTGACCTACATAAAAACAGCCAGTGATGGTGGAGAATCAGCCACAAGGGTTAAGAACTCATCCAGTGTACATTGCTTTATGAGGCTGAAGTTGTCTGGCTTCAGCTTTTAGCCCCTGGATGCGCTCACATCTTTATTACTAAGTTCTTTTCCAAATTACCCTTTCTCTTCTTACGGTTCTCCTCAAGTCCCCCACCTTTAGGCAGGCAGATAAGCTCCCAAAAGTTTCCAAACAGCGTACTACTGAATGGGGCTCAATATTGGGCAATAGCACTGAATGTGGATAAAACCGAACCTTTCTGTGCCAGCAGAAGACTCCATCAATCCAGTGACCACTGTAGCGCTTCTGGACCTCTAGAGACCAGCACATTGTTCTGTGAGGTTTCATAACTGAAATGTGCTGTGGTTGCATGTTTGACAGGAGACCAGTGTATCACAGTGCCACTGTCAGCCAGTCAATAGATTGCTGCCTGTAAGCTGTCAACCCTACTGGATACTAGGCTAATTTAAAGGGATTTGTGGTTCTTAAATAAACCTTCACTGCTACTGGTTGCCCTATTATTTTCATTCATGAGTCACCTGTAAGCTCTTCCATTATTTTGACTAATGATACTTCATCAGCTCTCTTAAATGCTGGCATACAGTGCAGCTTTCTTCCCATTCTCCTGGAACTTCCCAGTTATTTGCTGCTCCCGCAGGGTCCATTTCTTACCACCACTGACAGTTAAGGCTACTGAGTAAGACAAGAAAGAAAAAGAAAAAACAGAGTTTTCCTATCTACCAAGGGGCAGCTACTCAGGCTACATCACCTCCCAAACATTAATGGTGCTAACCAACTATGCTCTGTTCACTTAATGCAATTTTAACTATTAAAAAGGAACATTGTTCCTGACCCCTGAAAATTAGTAGGATATCATGATGAATGAGTACTCGTAGCCATCTCAGCATGCTTAGTTTAACATAACTGCATCTACGCCAAGAAACAAGATGGCTGTATTTACGCGGAGCACTCATATCAATTCCCTGTAGTGCACATCAGAACACTAGGCAAAAGCTGGCACTACTCAGTCTTTCTGTGGTTCTTGGTTTGTAGTGACCACTTCAAGATAATTTGCAGAACCATTCAAGAATGTGTGACACCCAAACTGTCTTGATGCAGGACACAGCCCTGTGAGTGGTAAATCTCATCTCTGATTTCTTAGGTGCTTTGAGTATGAGGGAGATGACAGTAAGAAATCTTTCTGTTGGGATAGAGCAGCTCCAAAAGTAGGTAAAGGGAGCATCATCTCTACCGTTCAGTTCTGCCTGGGAGTGATTTCTTAAAGTAAGGTAGTGATCCTTTTACTGTATTTTTATTTTATTTTTTGTTACTGTTAAAATAAACCACCTTTCAAAAACACTCAGTCCTGCAGAGAATGTTTGGCACTGCTAAATGTATTTGGAGACAAGTCATTGCTCCCAAGGAAAAGGAACAAAGCTCTCATCCAGCATCCTTTCCCCACAGATAAATGGCTCTTACTTAAGAGGAATTAAATCTAGATGGTTATTCCTTAGGGCACAGCTGTGCTGAAGTGATTTTATTAAGTGACTCAGAAATGATCATTCTGAAACATCTTTCTGGTTTGCTAGAATATTTCCTTAAGCAGCCATTTCATTCTTGGATTTTGTTGATCTGTGTTCTGAATCTTTGCATTTGACTTCTTAGCTGTTTGCTGCTGCAAACAGCAGCTAACATTCCTGTCTGAAAAGCTGCATCTTGGTGGAGAAAGGGTCTGGGGACTCCAAACAATATTGTTTGGCAAAACAGGGTATGCAAACAAAGTGATTTGGCAGGTCTGAATGGCAGAGGAAATTAGTCAAGGAACGAAGAAACCCCTCCGCTGCAAAGTTACCAATTATCAGAGCATTAATGGCTAGGAGTCATTAGAAGCTAAGGATTGCTTGGCTGCATCTGGAATGAATTGCTGGTCTCAGTCCAGCTCCTGCCTGACAGGTGTTCCAGAGATCACCATGAGAAATGGCCTCAGGCTTGGCCCAAGACTTAACAGAAAACACAGGGCTTGAATGGGATTACGAAGACTGAGCACAGACACATTTGTTACCAAAAAGCAGCATTTTAAAAGGACGGTTATAGCCATAAGCTTTCAGGGGCACCTTTTCAACGTCATTGTCTAACAAAGCAGATGCAGTTTTGTGTACCCTGTCTCAAGACTTACCAAATGTGTGTGCAAACTACACAGTTATTGCACAAATGCATTTTAACCCCCAGACACCCCAATACAAAACTCCCATAAAACAGCATTTAGGCCTTTTGCAAGCCATGGGAGGCACCAAGCTCAACTCAATCCCATGGATTTTGAGATTGACTTAATAGCATGCTTGTACTTCTCAGGCAGGGATGGATCAGAGCACAAACTCAAGCAGAAGCCTTCTTGGAGAGGAATGTGGCTACAGCTTCCCTAACCACAGGACCCCTGGTGCAGCTAGTGAGAGAGCCACTTGTCCCCAGCATACCCCCTGTGCAAGGAGATGTGTCCTTGCTAGTGCCCTGTAAGAAGGCAGCGATGAGGGAAACAGAACGAGGAGGATTTTGCCATTTGCCTATGTCCCTATTACTGGAGCCAAAAGCCGCTGTTCAGTTTCTACCCTCACGTATGTGGCCTTTCTCCTCTCCACTCCAACACAACCAAAGCCACACACCAGTACCCCTCTGCTAACACCCCCAAATACTACGTTCTTTGCTCAGTGAGCCCCTGGTCACCTGGGGAGCAATGTGTTGCTATTGCTGAGTGCAGAATTGTTGTAACTTACTACTTACGGGCAGAAACCATTTGTGGGCTGGGTAGCAGGGAAGACGTATTAGTAGAATATAAATAATAGATCAATACTGTAATGTCTTCCATCTAGTTTATGGGCTTCCTCAAGCAGATTATTTGTTAAGTAGAATTCTGGAGAAAGAAAAAAAAAAAAAAGAAAAAAAAAAGTTATATAAATGTCCCAATTCTGCTGGTATTAGACCCAAAAAAGCAGGTTTGGATCCAAACTCAATCTCATTCAAATTATGGGATGCTTCAAAACCTGAGTTTTTGTTTGTCCACATTAATTACCAAGTGCTCCTTCCCTGGCTTACCCAGGCAAAGGCCTAATCACCTCTAAACTCTTGCTCGCAGTACCATTTATTTGTGCAAGCCCCAATCTGACAAACTCTCCTCACAGCGAAAACTGCAAGTAACAACTTTTTCCAGCACTTTCAGTTCTATTTCAGTCCTGACTTTTCTCCCACACACCAAGCACCAACTTCCTGCTGTTTTGTTTTTTTTCCCCCATCAGTGCTATTTTCCTCCACAGGCAGAAGAGGACAAACACAACAGTCCCAGCAGAGCTCATCCTTAGCCCCTGCAGCCCTGCTCAGAGCTTGGCACATCACCCACAGGAAGAGAGAAGCAAGGGGAAAAACCTGCGTCCCTGCTCCGTGACTGAGCCACAGCTTGTCAGCTTTTTCACAATGTGGTAAGGAGGCTTACAGCTCTCTGTGACAGCTCTGCAATACAGGCTGATCAGGTTCATTTGGGGCCATGCCAGGCTCTCCTCAAATATATATATTATTTATTTATATCCAACTTGTGAGATGGAAAACTGGTTTCTATATTTAATAGAAAGTGCTCCCGGCAGATTAACCCTGGCAGTGTTGGGCTTTGGGACTTGGTGGGTTCTTTTTGAGTATGTGCTACTACACTTACCTTCCTTCTAGGTCTAATCCAACACAGAGCTAGTGTCAGATAGCAGGATTATTTACTCTTTAGAGGGGAGCTGATTTATTTTCAACCTTTTGAAAGAACCAGGCTAAGAACCATATAGTTCTGGAAAGAAAGGCAAGAACTTGCAAGGGTTTTTTGAGTCTATTTGAATTTTGAAAAATAAAAGTTGGTTTTGGATATAACCTTGAAACTGTGTCTTAGATACCACAGGGTACTTAGCCTTAGATACCACAGGAACCCCTATCCTGTGATACTTTAGAAAGATCACTTCTGCCTTTTGAAGCCAAACTAAAGGGCATGTTCCCATCCAAACAGCAAGGTTAGAAATGCTGCATCAGCTGTGCTGGGGGATGCACTCTTCAAAGCACATTTGCCTGAGTGCTTCCCATGGCTGGAAAGCCACTAGACACATCCAGACAGGCGACCCAGTAGCTGTGGTGCCCTCGTGCAAGGACAGCTGGATGCAGCATACACTTCACCTACAGCTGCTTGTAGAGCAGCCCTACAAGCACAAGGCACCATCTCTGGAATCAGTCTTCTGCCACCAGAAAGGACAAAACACGACAATAGGAAGGCTGTCAAACATGGGTGCAGACTGAAGGAATAAAGAGCAGTACGCTGTTATCCCCTAGCTCCAGCCTGGGTAAATTACATTCTTCAAATCTGCATTTTGACTCCTCCTTCAAAGGTATGCAGTGCCTGATCTCCCTACCCTGTTCTGAACTGCTGTGCCAGGCTGTGAGAAAGCACTGTGGTAACATTCAGTCCCAGACACGGGTACATTCCCGGAGCAGGGGGCACTATTTCTGTGCATTTCCTTCAACCCAGACCAGCTGAGCTTGTTTTGAACCTGACTTTCTATTTGTGAAAGACTTCGGGGATCCTTGGCTTAAAAAAAAAAAAAAAAAAAAAAAAAAGACAGCTCTCCCTTTACAACTCGGGTTGCATTTCCCTTGTGGTACGTTGAAGGAAACTGAGACACGAGACACTTTAGCTAGCTTACGCAAAGCTACAGAGATACCAGCAGAAGACTCCAAGCAGAAAACCAGCTGTCCTTAATGCTGTAACCACTAGATTGTATCACCTTCCATTACGCCCTGATCTCTTCTTGTCCAGACCTTTCTCCCTCTTAATGAGGACCATCTTTCCAGGCTCAAACTCTAACTTCAAGCATTTGTATTCACCACCATGCAAGGAGATCTTGTCCTGACATAGCAACCACAGCAAAGTAGTTTAAAAATCTGACTGCATGCAAGTGTGTGTATATGTATACATGCATACATATACACATACATTACATATACATTACATATACATACATAAATATATATAAAACATTACTACAGAGACAAGTATCATACTAGGAAATCCTGATTTTTCACTGGCAGGCTGGAGAAGGGGAAAAGACAGCCCGTTCTTGCTTGCATGCCACCTCTCATTTTGTGCATGGAAACACTCAGTTCCTGAATGCAAGAAGTGCATGTGTTGGTTTTGCAAGAGCTGGTCCAGAGCCTGCCCATGGGTATACAGCCCACCTGCTGCCTGTGAGTCTCATACCAGCATGCTGAGAGTAGCCATTACACGCCTTGGCTTTTCAGGAATCCGTACACTCGGTCTTATCCAACCCTCTCTGTGCCTCTGGCCATAAGCAGAGCTATTGCTTCCCTCTATTAGCAGTGAGTGGTTTATATTAGATTCAAAGCCCCGTGGATTCAGAAAGAATAAGAAGTCGTAGCACATGACGCATGCTAAATAGATATTTCATCTATTTACCAAAACCTTTGATATGACCCAGAAGGATATTGGCAGGTCTGCACACTTCAGAGGCAGCACGGTCTTGCCTTTGAGAAAGAAAGCTTGGAGAAGGCAAGCCAAAGCTTACATCCAGCTTTATGCCATGCACTGCTAGTTTGAGCAGCAATTTAGTCTCTTGTGTCTCCGTCTCATTTATACTATGGAGATAATTACAATTAACAACTGAGCATGGTCTGGGGTAAAGCTTTCTGAAACACTTGGGTGAAAAAAGCTGCAGACACATGAGACATTGCACTTATAGATTTTTATTCCATTAGTAGCTCGCTTCTGCCACAAATAGGACCCAAAACAGCTCTGATATCTTAAGGCAAGATCTATTTATGTATCTGTGTGCTAAGCACAAAACAGAGTCCTTGAAATGACGGGCAAACAGGCTTCTCTGTTTAGAGGTCTGGGCTAATAATGAGAGCCAACCCGCTGAGCACCCGGGCATTTAATGCATTCACAAGAGAGGGACCTCAGGAACAGACACTGCCCTGCCCTGCCCTGCCCCGCCTGGAAACTCGGAGCTGGCAGTGAAGTGGTTCGGAGTAATGAGAACCATAATAGGTACATGGGCCCTGCACTTTCCATATTTGTGATGGTCTGCTTGGAGCCCGCAGCAGCAGCGCTAGCAGTGCATTACGTCTTGTGATCTACTCTGTAATAATAAGCCTGAACAGACGGTGACATTAAGACTGGGAGAAATGTTTTTGCAGCATGCAGTCGAGGATGAAGGTAATAATTTAATGAGCTTTTGAGGAATTTGCACCCTCACAGAAAATTCTGGCCACGAATGAGGATTAAAACAACTTCCTTTCTATAATACCAGGGGACTATCACTAACTGAACAAATACCAGGTCACAAAGCTAAACAAAAATGTCTTTTACAGGTGTAAAAAAGATCTTGCTGAAGTTCTCCCTATTCTCCCTTATTTTCTCCAATCAAATCATTCTGATTGAATACATTTCGTTAACTTGAACCGGGTGAGCCCTTAAAAAGTCTTTTGCAGTTTGTTCGAGCAGACCAGCCTAAAAAACCTAAATGCTTCAACCTTAATTCCCCAGACAGAGCAGCCTCCAATTTATATCAGAGACAATTTAATATCAGAGACAGCCATTAACTTGCTGCTGCCAAAATTTAGCTATGTGCTCAAATGTACTACAGGCCTCCCTTCTCCTCTCTCACCCCCTGCAATGTTTTTGGGAAATTTTTGGTTTATTTTGTTGCTTTTTAATACACTAATTGTCTACATTGAAACACTAACAAGCACCCAAAAAGACATGGGAAACTGGGCTTCACCTTAAGAAGAGCTTTCAAACTACAGAACAACGAAGCTTTACGCAGCATGTCTCCAATAGTGGAGATCTGTAAAAGCACAAACACCTACATGCATGTAGCTACAACAGAGGATGGATGAAATAGCTTTCAGAGTTCCCACCCCCTCAACAATTTACTAACTGTGAGAAATACTGACTAGTTACCTTCTGAAAGTAACAAACTACCAATGCTTGTAGATACATCCTCAGGTGCTTTATAAATTGCAGTTAGCTGCAGTTCTCATTCTCAGGCACTCAACTGAGCTCCTCTGGTTTTCTGAGCATCAGCTCAGCTACGTAAATCTTTGCCTTTCACAGATAAGAGGGAAAACGTGAGTGGTGAGCACTATTAAACCAGCATAACTTGACTAGTGTCTAAAGCCTGTCTGAATATGTCACAACGGAAACAGGCTGGATCCAACCCATTAAACATTAGGCAGGTAAGAGTCAGGCACCTTCAGGGGACAATTTGTTCCATGCATCTTAAACATGTCTCTTCAGATGGTACCCAGCTGAAGAGCTTATCTTTCTCCACTGACTACTGCTACCTTCAACTGGATTTTAAAGGACAGTAAACAGACAATACAAATCCTACTCTAAGTGTCTCTTAGCAAAAAATCTTCAGCAGTAAACAAAGCCTAACATCACTGCCCTTTCTGACTGCAGACGTCTCTGCTCATACAATTTTTTTAGGTTTTTACCACAGAGTGCAGCGACCACAACAGCCGTATGCCTTTGGGGTTCAGCAAAGCCTGTGCCTGTGGATGGATCTGGGTTTCTTCCCATCTGGTTAACAACTATTTTGGCACAACCACTCATCTCCGCACTGCAGCTGTGCAGGGAGGTTTCCATTTCAGAGCAACACTGGGAGGGCTGGCAGAATCACAGAACGGCTGAGGTGGGAAGGGACCTCTGGAGATCATCTGGTCCTACCCCTTGCCAAGCAGGGTCACCTACAGCACGATGCACAGGATGGCATCCAGGCGGGTTTTAATGTATCTGGAGTAGGAGACTCTACAGCCTCTCTGGGCAGCCTGTTCCAGTGCTGTCACCCCCACAGCAACGAGCTGCTCAGGGGAAATCTGTTCAGGCCAAGTTAAAACCTTAATCCTTAAACTTTGCACAGTAAGTGCCTCTGGCTCACTGGGTCTACTGCGTACGCCGATGGATATTGTGCATGGAGACACTGAAATCCGAGGGGTAAGCATTTGTTTCCCCACACTCACAATGTTAAATCCAAAGCCCCCTTCAGAGCAAGGGAAAGTAAATCACGCAATGAGATATACTGACACTGCGTAGAAGAGTTTGCCATAGTAAAACGTAGATCACTTACTCTTCCTTGTCCCCTAGCTGTTTTGGTTGCCAGAATCTGCCCAACACCCTGCCCCAGCCCAGGAAGGAGCAAGCTCTCCGTCTACCTGTAACTACTGGCAGCCCAGCCTCTCCAGAACTACAGCCACTTTCTTAAAACACTCCTTTTTCAGTGCATTCCTTCTTCTCTAATGGCCACAGAAACTAATCCTCAAGCTCTGAATTCATCAGAAGCTACAAACACTGGGAACAGCGTACAGAGTTGGAAAGGGATTAATGAGTTTCAGCGCAGCAGAAGGCAAGCTGGATGTCAAAAGCCAGAGCTGCAGTCCCAGCGAGCATCGTGGCACCGCAACGGGATGCAGTGCACGGCAGCTCGAGCACGAAGTGCCTCTGGGCAGCAGCTGCTCTGCAGCTGGTGCAGGGCTGGCTCCCAGCTCCGGCTCTCAGCCTTCCCAAGCAGGCAGCAGCTGCGTGTGTTTTTGGCAGGTCTGTGTGGCTGACAGGGGACACACTATGTTTGGCCGCAGCGCAGGTGCAAGCGAAACAGTGGCGGAGGCAAGAAGCAGCCCTTTTCTTTCTGCCTGCAACCTCTGCGTATCAACATGAAGAAACATATTGCCTTAGTTCAAGACTCCTCAGACAGAAAGCCTAACTTGTCCTCAAGGAGGACAATTCTGCCGGATAAGGCTGGCTGCAGCCAGAGAGAACTGAGACTGGCTCTGTCTGAGGTCTTCACGCAGCCCTGCTAAAGGGTCCCACCCTCATCTGATCTCACACTTTCCCAAAACACAGAAAGGCTGCTCTCAGAGGTGCATTTCTGTCTACAGAGATAAACATCTTTCAGAGAATAAAATTCATCCCAAGTTTCTAGATATGCTGGGCTAACATGCTAAACCACTTGCACTGGCAACATCCCATACAGGGGACATATATGCCACAGGAGGAGGAGATGGGGCAGATCATCAAGTTTTCGCCGTTGCCTGGGAACAAACCCCAGGCTAAGAGAGTCTGAAGAAAACATTTTTATTTAGCTGCTTCTACTCAAAAATCCTTAGGAAAGGGTACAAACTTCACAACACTCTCACCTCCTGCCCAACTTTAAGTAAGGAGTTAGGATCAAGTTGTAAATACGATCCTATCTCGAACCTCAAGTATGCACTCCTGGCTCTAACTCCAGCCTCTGGCAATAGTCCAACTGATTCCAGTGAGGCCAGGGATTTGCCCCCAGGATGGTCACACCTGGGGTTTTATTCACTCCATGATAAAAATTTGCTAAACTTGGAACCCGATTGTAGATCAGCTTCCAAACAACACCCATGTTTAGGGTGGTTGGAGCTGGAGCTTCAGTGCTGGCCCTTCTCCATGGAACTGAAAGCCAGAAGTATGATGATGACAATAAATATTCAGCACTTCATCTTCAAAGCACTGGGTGGATGTTTCAGTCAGCAGCTAGCTAATCAATGGCACGATATGAACCATGGTGTCAGTTATTTATGTGATAACCTTGCAAGCTGCATACGAAGATAGTCAGTGGGGTTGACAGGTATAATCATATTTATTTTGCCCTAAAGACTCCATTATTGGTAGATCCCAATAGTGGAAACAATATAAAACTTCTTATAAAGGATGTTATGACCTAGAGGCAAGTTGGCGGAGAGGGACAAATGGATACTCCTTAAGAGCTCACTCATTTGCCTGTGGCTTTCTGAGAAACTCCAGTGTTTCTTTTCCCTTCTGCTAAGGGGTTTGGCTGTAAACATCCTCATCAGCTGCACTGCCTCCTCAGCTGTTGGAGATCTTTGCTTTGTGACCAGAAAGTGGCACAGGAGTAATTGAACATGAACCCTTTAAAGGTCAGGTTACACTCCCAGTAAATGAGCTATCAGAAAAAAACAGGCTTCCAAGCAGTCTGTGGGAGGAATGAGCACTTTGCAAAGCAAGCAGGCTATGAGCAGAGGCACTGCGGGACCTTACACTCTGGTTGTTTCAAGTCTGAAGCTTCTTGTCCAGAGCATCAAACTAGGTGGAAAGAGAAATGCAGAATCAAGATCAAGAATACAGAATCCTCAAGATCAAGAGGAAGCTATTCCACCTATATCAGAGCCTGGTTTAGAAGACTTAAAATATCCTCAGTAAACTCTGGCTTAATCCATCTTCTTTCCCTCCTTTCAATGGGCAGTTTTCACTGATTTCTTGAGCTACAGTCAGTTCATAGCCATCTCTTTGAAACTCTGTTTATTTTCTGCTTTGACCTCCTCCTCCCAAAACTGTTTGTAGTGTAAAACGATCATATTATAGTTGAGCCCTGCATACTTTGGCTGGGGACAGAGAGTTGTCATGGCTTCAAGGCAATTACTATTATCAGAAAGACTTCTCCATCATTTGTGGTATTTAAATTAAGATTCTTATAACAAATATCCTCATAGCTCCCATACAAATGGAGGACTTGCTCCAGGAATTTTTGGATGTGATTCTCTGGCCTGTGTTATGCAGGTCAGAGGATTTGGTCATAATGGTCCCTTCTGGCTTTAACACTTAATAATCTATGATTCATTTTATTTAGTCCCATGATCTAGTCTCTCTTTTCAAAACAAAGAGGCCCATATGCTCTTGCAGAATGGAAAGGAGAGAAAATAAAGGCAAGATGATCATGAAGTAACAAAGAGGCAGTCACAAGCCTGTTATCAGGTACACCTCATCAGGAGAAGATAACTGATGACTTTTTTTTTTTTTTTTACAGTATTGAATGAAGTGAATTTATTCAGCATAAGTGCCAGTTTGTAGTTAATGTGGCTTTCTGAAGAGCTGTGACCTTGCAGCAATGTTGGGTTGAGCAAAGTGATAGACTCGGAGGAAGCCTGCTGTATACATTTAGGCCTGCAGCTGTGCTTTTTAATAAGACGTCAAATATATCATAATTAACTCTGTGGACAGAGTCATGATTTCTGTTGAGAAATTACACGGAACAAGAGTTCCCAGGCACACACAAAATTGCTGGAAACTGAAGGAAGAGCTCTATGGGGCTCCTCACCCTGAATGTAAAGTACATCTTGTGTGTATACATACACATTGAGTCTCTTGCTCTAGCACCAAGTAATAAGATTCTCCCATGCAGTCCAACATGACTTTTTACCCTTTTAAGAGGGTAACTTAAGAAGGCAAAGCCACTCCTTGTGGGTAATGAAACTGGTCATTGCCCCACAGTACAAAGCATGTCTTCCCTTAGAGATCCTCAGGGGCAAGAAAGTTAGGATTTGAAGCTCAAGTCATACCTCATTCCTGTCTAACACCTGCCTTTTGAGATCCCAAACAGCAAATATTAAGAAATGAAGCTTTACAACACTACCTTAAGGTAGGTCATAATTATCCACAGCTTAAAGGGAAACAAAAGTTCTCACTTTGGACAACAACTTTTTGCTGGTGCTTTCACACACCAAACCTGCAACCCTGCAGTAAAAACACAGAGCGGAGGTGGTTCTGGGCAGGCTCCTGGGCTGCCCACGCTCCTGGACATCCCTTCTCTGGCTCTTCTGTGCCTCACAAAGGGGTTAGGTGTGTCTGTGTCTATGAGCAGAGAGCTGCTCTCGCTCCTCACCCACCTGTGCCACAGGGCAGGGAGTATTAGATCTGGCTCCGCACTCTGCTAATGCACTTCCACGGCACCTGGACCAGAACCAGCTTGTGCCTGGCCAGCTCAGAAACAGGGAAGCTGGACTTGGTTCTGCCTGTTCCCATCTGCACAGATACACCCTGGAAAGATAAGGGAGGAAGCCAAGGATTACAACAGAGACTTTGCGATGTGCACATCATCCCACATGAAACACCTCAGCTCTCCGCTGCATGGAGTGCCCACCTCTCCCTCCCTGAGCCACGGAGCAGAAAGAAACATCCACCAGCAAAAGCCCCTAAAGCTGCTCAGCTGCAGGTAATGTCAAAAATCCTGAACAAAAGTCCTAAATCTTGATTGTTCAGGTTGGCTCACAGCTCCAGCCCAGCTCTAGGAAAGTCATGCTTTGCTTACTCCACAGTTATTTCAGAGATGCTCTGCTGTAGGCTGAGGCACTAAAAAGCATGAAATAAGCCTCTTACAAGTGGTAACTCAATTCCATTTTTCATCAGTAACAGGGAATTAATGGCTAATGGTATTTCACCTAACTGTAATTACATATTAAGTATAGTAATGAATGAAGCTGAGAAGCATGAGGGGCTCCTTATTTAAATTATCCAAATTACTCAGCCCTCTTGGCTTGCTAAACACTTGATCAGCAACCTTGAGAAAAGGCTTGTAGGACAAGGGATTTCTACATTTTACTGCGTATGCAGATATCCCAAGAAAGGCAACATGTTCTCCCCAGAAGTTCAGGAGTGCATTTGAAGCCAAATTTATCTTTTGCAACTGAACCAGCTGCCTGGGCCAACCGTTAGGATATTCTGTTGTATCAGAGGGTAAAAAACCTGAAGTCTCTCCCTAAGGTTGACTGACAAAAGAGAAATTTCGTGTTCCACTCGCATTGTCAAGGTAAGTTGAGGTTTAAAGAGGGTGTATTTTTAAGCTCAATTATACTTCATTAGCATTTAAATAAACAGTGGTCAACACAAACAAAATTGTTAGGATGAACTGTCTGGCCAGATAATGAGCACCATGTAAAACTGGAAGTGTGTTAAGTCCGCAGAACATTAAGTGGGTGTAGCGGTCCTCCTTCTGCTATCCACATGCAGTCACTGAGAGCAGCCGACCCGTTTTCCTCCTAACCTATTCACCACCTTCTCCTAAAGGTCATACTGGCAAGATATCATTTCTCTGCTGCCACAATTAATGGGTCTGGGAGCATAACAGGGATATATCCCTTTTCTTGAGAGATTCAGAGGTTTGACATTTACCAGCAAATAAGACTGTGGCTTCCACCAAGTGCCACAGTGCAATTTGGGAATCCCTCCTTTGCAGAGGCAGCAAATAAGCCCTTGGTAACTCTTCCACCACCACTTTTCTAATAACAAAACATAGCTTTCATCAAAACACAGCTTATTTTCCAGGACCAGCATTGTGGCCCAGAGCACAGCTTCACCCACTATCTCCAGGAACAGCTAGCAGATGGTACAGCTAACAGTAAAAACCCAAGGTGGGTCAGAGGATGGTAAGAAAGCAATTGTGGGTGTTGGTCCCAAGTTCCCAACCTGGTTTGACTGGTAGCACCAGCAAAGCAGAGCTCAGGATGTGGACAGAAAGCAGAGAACAAAGCCTTTCACTGTGTCAGGTAAGGAGCTTGGCACCTCTCATCAGTGCGACTGCAGAACCCAGGAAGCGCCTGGGAGCTTATACAAGCTGCTTCTTGTGGACACGACTTTCCCGTACCACAAGCTCCCCTGCTCACTTCAGGGGCCGCTTTACATCATTCCTCCCAGACCTGCTCGTGCCTGCGTCACACATCCTCCCTCTCTCCCTGTCCTCTTTTCACACCCACTCCTCCATTTCTTTCCACGACTCCTCACTGCCACCCTTTTTTTGCAGCACCATCTGTCTAGGACGGCCTCGCCTGTGTTCTTCCTCATCAAGTCATTCCCAGGAAGCAAGTGCAGGATTTTAGCAGGGCTAAAAACTAAAAATCAAGTTAAGGATAAAAAGAAGTGATTCTTCCTTTCTGTCTGCCCCCATTCAGAGGTTCCACCTGACATCCACTTTCAATGTGCTACCAGAGGACCCTTTCCTTTCATCCACTGGATATATTTCACTCCCCGAGCCAGTTACTCCTCAGGTGTCTTTCACACGGGGCCTTCCATGCCAGATCCCAACCTGCTGCCTTTGTGCTACGGAGTGGCACCGGTTCAGGAAGAACAAGCTCGGAAGCTGCAGGATAGGAGGAAAGCAGCAGGGAGGGCTTTGAGATTGGAGGCAACTTGTTTGAATTCCTGCCAGCACACTCCAAATGTTTCCAATGATGAGGGAGAAAAAGAAAGAAAAAAAAAAAAGATAAATATTCTGCATGCCAGATCCATAGCCATTGCAAGTCAGCACAGCTCTGCTGCCATCTGCTGGCTTCACCCACATATCCCCATCCCATTCCATGGGGAAAGTCCTACGAAGGACAGACCCCCAGGACACTTATCCCAAATGGCAAGCAGAAAAGATCCAAGTGACATAAAAAAAAAATCAATGTTTGGCTATAGTACTGCAAAGCCAACTTGCACCAGCCGAGGATTTGCTAATGCAAGCTTAAAGATACTAAGACAGCCTCAAGAAAGGGAATTTCAGAAGTAAAAAAAAATGAAGCTGAGTTACAGCCAGCTTCTGAATTCCCTCAGAGCCCTTTACTTAGGCAGCTTTCCAGTTAGTGTCAATGGAAGTTTTGCCTGAGTAGCAACTGAGTAAAAATAGACTCAGAATATCAGGGTTTGACCCAGAGCCTTTAATATACAGAAATAGAAAGACACACACACAAATGCACAGAGAGGGTAAACCTCAGGAGTGATAATGAGCTTTGATTTTTCATCAGCCACAAAAATGTCAACTATGCTCCCAGTACATTCCACAATAGAGCAATATTTATATTTGATCTCTGCAATGGTTTCACGCTGCACGTTACATAAGCCACTGATTCCCATACAGTAATGGAAACAGACAGCACTTGCCACGGTTTATTTTTGCATCAGGCATTCTTTGGCAGATACTCATGGGAAACAATATGGCAGGGGAATGGCATTAGACTTCCCCTGTGCAAACGCCAGGAAGGCTGTGAACAAGCAGTACAGGACTTTTGCTCTTTTTTTGGAACGGTTGCAAGAGCTAATGGGTCGTTTTGTCCCCTTTGCATACCTAGAAGGACTCGTGTTATGAGAGCAGATTCACTAACAGAACAAATTTGGCCCCAGTGCCCAGGAAACAACAGTCCCAACAGTGAGCTCCCCTGCTTTTCCAAGGCAGGAGGCCACCAAAGCTGTCGCTGCTCCTGCTACCTGTGTGATGGGATTCAAACAATCCACAAGGAAAAGTCACACTTCCCACCAGCACCGCTATTTCCCCAGGATCTGTGCTAGAAAAGCACCACGCTGCACAGCAGGAGCTCAAAGCTGGGGTTCAGTCCTTGGCTGAGCCTAGGCCCTAAAGTAAATTACTCTCATTTTAGTCTGCCTAATAATGTTATTAAAGAGGATGGAGCAGTTAATATCAACACCAGCACTAACTACTCAGTGACACAGTGCTGCACAGCCTGCCTGAGTCCACCCACCAGCACACTGCGGTCATATAAACGCAAGACTACAGAAGAAAACCTGCACCTGGAGTTGAAATGCCATTACCAGCCTGGTGTCAGCCTTGGTTTTTTGACCCATGACAGTGGAATGGGATGTGGAATTATCCAGCAGCTTTGCTCGGGCTTAGCTTTGTTTGTATCTGTGCTTCAGGTTGAGGTTTGGGACAGGTTCTTTCTTTCCTACTGGTAGATATCCTTAGGGGGAGAAACTCGTCTATAAAGAACTTGGTGGAAGCTGTAGCATTGTGCAGTCTGTAGGGTTCTTCAAGCCCTTTGGAAACAGGCTGAAAGAAAAGAAGCCGCCTAGGTCATCCCTCCCACAACCAAAGCAGGACCACCTCAGCCTGGCTAAAAGCATCTTGCCAGATCTGCGCAGCGGGTACTGAACGTCCTGAGTGCCACGGCAGCACCATGGACCTGGGAGCACTCAGAGTTTGACAGGCTGGGCCCAAAGCTCGTGATTACACGGACCAGCATTGCTCCCTGCATCCCACCCCACACCTGCACAGTGCTGAGAGCCATGCAGAGGGCTTGGCATCCAGGGGACCCCGTGCCCTGCAATTCGCAGTCCTGCCAGCGCTGCCCGGGCAGACCATCAACAGCTGATTCTGCAACAAGAGGGTCAGTGGAAAAACCGTGACAGAACAGCTAGGAGCATGCCCCCCGATAAGCTAGCAAGAGTTGGATGTAGTCTTCGCATGTTTTATTGCCAGGGATCAGAAGACAGCAAGGGCTTTAAATCTGCCTCTTCTCTCCGAGTCATGGTAAGCTGTTTTTCTGGGTGCATAATTGCCCACAAACTCTGACGGAATGTAATGGCTGGGAGTACTAGCATATCTTCTGCTCTCAGCACCATGCATGATTATTTTTTGCATCCTTGCTGGAAAGAACAGAGCAGACTGTACTCCAGGACTTTGTCACCTTAGGACATATGATAAACATTCACATGTGTCACACTCAGACTTACGCCAGCCTATTAGCAGTGCAGGAATAGTAAAGGCAGCAAGAGATGAGCTGCATTTCCACAACCCTCCAGCTGTCAGAAGCACAGACTGACAGAAATAAAGCTGCACAGGGGAGACAGGGCCAAACCAGAAATAATCCATCATGTGCCATGGTTCCCAGATTCCTCAGGATCTTTTCCGAGGAATCTGATGTCAGGCGTTGAACATGTCAGTACGACTTGCACTTTGGTGATTTTCCATCTGCGGCTGCTGTTTCTGATATTACACGCAGGGTTACCACTGACACGTATCACTTCACGAACAGCTGGAGGAGCAGTGGCCAACCTTCTTTTGCATACTGAAAGTCTTGGGCAGCCAAAGCTCACAAGACACACCATGAATTCTGCAAGCCTGGGAATACACCACACAGGCAAGGATAGCAGCTCCACTGGGGTCTCGCTGCTCTAACACGTGTTGGCACTGGGCTGTGCATGCAGCGACAGCAAATTCAGCCCCCTCCTGGTTTACTTCCAGATAGATCTGAAGTCCCCAGAGCCCCACAGGCCCCACTGCTGGTTATGGGGCACAGCAAGTGCATGAGAAGTTATACTCAAGAGGCAGCTGTGGTCCAGAGCCACACAACTACCTTATGAGATAGCAAGGGATTAGTGAGGACAGTGAAGAAAGCAGCCAGAAAGGCAGCTCTGTAGCTCCATAGACCAAGTGCAAAACATCTGGGCCGTTTGTGTAGGGAAGAGTTGCTCAGAGTTTTCAATACCTAGTCTGACCAGCAAAATTATAACCCTTGGAGAGAGAATTAGCAGAATGTCCAACAGATAGGACATCCATCACGCTAGACACATTCAATAACGTGGCAATCACAGTCATGCATGGACTGACCCTGCTCCTCCTCTCCATCTCTCTCTGTCCCCAGCCTCCCTGCATGGTAGCAAATTCTCCTGGAAGCAAATTCTCCCAATTTTGGGGAGCAACAACAACTAAAACTAACACAGGTTCCTCCATCAGTATACAGCAGAGACAACACTTCTCTTCTGCCCCAAACGTGGTCATTGGTCTTGTCCTGCTCCTTCATTCTAAGGCAGATTCCTGCAGAACCACCATGGCACTGTCTGGGGCTGCCAGTCCTGGCCAGGTGTAGAAAATGGGAAGGAACTTGGAGCACACCCCTGCCCTGCTGACACCAGTCAACCAAATAGTGCCACAGAAACTGAACTCGGGATCACTTAATCCAAGCATGTGCATTTCTCCATCGCTCTCGCACTCACTCTTCATCACCATTTCTATCTATTCATAACCACGTTAGACATTTATACTAGTTACAAGGAGAAGAGGATCCACGTGAAGGAGGTGGTTAAAAGTTAACTGAGTTGCTACAGATAAGATTATTTTGGAAAGCAGCATGTCGTCAGGAAATAATAGTGCTAATGATGAGCCAGCTTCATCTTGTTTCTGTTTGTTGTAATCGCTGGAGCTGCAAAGCCACAAGCAGTAGAGATGCAAAGATGCAACTCTTCCATGTTCGAAGTAAATAGCAAAGTCAGCTGAGTAGCCACTGAACAATACACTAAAACAAGAAGTTAAAAGGTACCCAACAAATGCCAACTGGCAGAGGAAAACACAGTCACATCTCTCAGCCACGTGTCCCAGCTGAACTTTCTGTTCCCTTCTGTCATTTAATCCCAGCTTTTCCCAAGTAATCAAAGGGTGCTTCAAAGGAGACTGCCCACCAGAGTGCCCAGAAGCTGCACAGTGCTCCTGTTCTGAATTCAATACCTCCTGAGCTACTGCCTTTCCTATCATCAAAAGGGTCTTATGGGCATATTTTAGGTGCTAAGCAATCCTCTGCAGCATTTATTTACAGCAACGGCAAAGTTCACTGCTTCCAGTTCTTGCCTTTATCCTTTATCTAGGGAACTTTTTTTTCTTTTTTTAATGTTCTTCTCTGATTTCAGTGGTTTTCCTTCCCCTGCCCACTCTGCTACTGATGTTTAATGAACTTCTGCGAAATCATGCCACCCTACTCTGTTGCTTTTTCCCATTTCCAGGTCAAGCTACTTTCCTACCATTCTCCTCCTCCCCCCAGGCCTTATATGCTTCTTTTCTGTGTTCTCGTTCACTTGTTGCAAGCCAGTCCCTTTAACCCACCAGATTCAATGGGCAGATTCCTGCACGGGGCTGTCCTCAGATCTCTCCCTGCTCAAGTGCACTGCCTGTTCTCACCAAGAGAATTAGGTCATCTGATAGCCAGGGTACAGAACAAATACTACAGCAACAGCTCTTACAGCAGCACAGAACCATGGGCTGCTCAGCAATCCAGTTTAGCATGACCCGGTTTTGAGTCACTAACTATAACACCAGAGCTCTGAAAAGTAGGGGATGGCTTAAAAAAGGAAAAAAAGCCCGCACATATACAAAGCTCTATGCAAGGCTATATGGCTGCAGTGCTCACGCAGCTAAAGAGAAGAGCAAACAGGGCATTTGTGAAGAATAACATGCAAAGTTGCAACTGCTGGCACTGACTTCAAGCCATAATGCTGCTGTGTGCCACCTGAGATCAGGCACACCTTGCAATATGACAACAAAAATACAATTGCTCTAGATTGGGGTAGCCAAGTCACGGTATGTGGATCACCAGTGGCTTGTACGGCCCAGTTCCATCACTGTCAGCTACTTGCGGTCACTGGTGCCAAAAGAAAAACGTTTGTGGAAGCCTGAACCAGAGCAGTACAAATTGGTGCAGACTAACCATAGGTGCCACACTGCTCAGCCAGCAGGAGGAGGTTTCTGCAAGGTAAAAGTGTCCCATGTTTAAGAGAGTTATCTCATCAGTGCCTCACCTGCTAGCAGAATGAAGGTGACAGTAGGGCCATGACTACAGCAGGACCACTCTTATGGAGGTTATTCAGCTTTTTCTGATACAGTTGTCACACTTCTGACCATAAGAACCGCAGTTTTCTCTGGGCCCTGCAGCAGAAAGCTGCCACTCTCCCTGCCTCGATACCTCTCCCCTAGCAGTGCTGTGCAAGAGCAGTGGTCAGCCCTCCCCATCTTCCATTTACTGTCCCCTGTACCACAAGCCAGCAGAGATGGTCACAGAAGCACAGCCTTCTAGTAAAAGTAAATAGTAGCAGGCTACTCTATCTACAGGTGGTTTTGCAAACAATTCTTTCACCTCACAAGAAACCCAAACATCCTCTGAATCAGCCCAACTTACTGCTGCTATTCCCAGCTCTGACAAAGGAGCTGAGGTTCATGTTTCTGATCAAGTCAAACACCAACTTGATTTTTCATAGTGACTCACTTGGACCAAGCAGGGGATCCCAGAGGAGAATCCAAGCATGGAGATCCCATAACACCAACATCCTTCCTTTTTTTTTTTTTCTTTTTTTATAAAGCATTTTTATTTAACTTTCTCCTGCCCAAACCTTTCTCCTTTTAAATAAAACTTTTCAGCAGCCTAATTGCAAAACCAACTCCTTTCTCCGTCTCTTACAGGGCCCTTTTGAAAATCTTGGACTTGCCAACATTAGGGATTAGACTGTACATGGCTGTCCTAGCACAGAACAGAGAGAACATCATGTAATTTCCATTTTTCTCCCGGTTGTGCTCTTTCAAAGCCCCACACTACTTATGGTTTCCACGCCACATATTCTTCTGTCCGTTGCCATGGCGCAGCCACTGGTTTGTCATTAATATTGTGGGTAACTTCAGATCCTTGACCTCAGGGCTTTCAGAGCTTTTCATGGTGTATTTTCCTCTTGATTGAATTGCTCTGCATTCCCAAGCACAGCTAAAACAAAAATAAAACACTGCTGCTTTTGAATGGAGAAAATTCATTTCACGAAGACAGGCTAGAAAAGGCTGGAGACCCATTGAAGAACAGCAGATTAAAAGGAAAACAGCCATTCTCTGCAGACGTAGTGACCATGGCACGGATTTAGATTTACCTACAGCATCTGAATCAAGCCATGGTCCATGCATGAACACAGTATCTGGTACAGTTCTGACTCTAATTTAAATGTCACTCCGCTACCAGAGGACCTCAAATTATTTTATAAACTCTCATCTGTGAATTTTCCCAACAGTTTTGAGAAGCGTGGTGTTACTGTTCACAGACTGCAGATGGGAAGACTGAGGTACAGAGATGGTAAGTTACCCCACAGCTAAACCACAGATGTAGCTCACAGCTTTCCACGCGTTTGTCCTACCTTGATTTGGGTTCTTGCCTTAGAGGGCACCAGGGGTATTTCCACATCTAGAGGTACGTTATTTGTACAACACATCTGTGCAAATGCTTTTATGTCCATGATTTTTATTCAGGGGGATTATTACCAAGATGTCAGTTGGTAAATGAAATGCTATCTGTCATTCTCTATGTTTAAACCTTGGATTTACTGAGAGCAGAAATTCATCTTCACTAATTTTAACGCTAGTGATAATTCTTATTTCAGAAAGCAGTCCATTTCTGAAGTCTCTTAGAAATCAATTGGTTCACATGTACCAGACTGACTCTGTAGTATCCCTGCTCAACAGAATTACAATTTTTGGTGGTGGGTTGTTTGTTTTTTTTTTTGTGGACTGAAGAAAAGTAACAGCCATTACCATGGAAAACACGGTTATTGTTACACCGACGGTCAATTCCCAAAGCTAAACTACCCTTCAAAACCTCAAAACCAGGTTTTAAGAACTGCATATACTTAAAGATGTTGCTTCCATACGAGCTTTTCTTGCTAAATGAATTTCCAGAGACATGAATTTGAATTAAAAAGGCCTAAGCCATCACATTTCTGAGGATCAAACCTTGCTGCCCAGTCTGGTATATTAGTATCATTTGGTGAGGGGTCATTCTGGATATAAAAACCCCAAGGGAACAGCATCAGTCATTTTCCTTCTTTTTACAAATAATACCTTACAAAAAAGGGAAAAAATGATCTATCAAAAGGTAAAAATGTATCTACTAACTATTTTGGGAAGAGGCTTTGGAAGTTGCAAACAAAACGCCTGAACCTACACGTGACAGTCACTGCACACATCAGGCAGGCAGTTCTGTCCGCATACACACACTTAAAATGCCTAATAGCAGGACTGAGGATGACAAGAACCACTTGATTATTTCTCAATCAATACAAACCCCTGTCTGGAAAAACAAAGAGCATCAAACAGACAGTAAGATGCAAAGCCTAAGTACTTTTCAGCTGACGCTGGCAGACAAAAGAATAAAAGTAGCATGAATGTACATCCTTCCTCCGCAGATCTGGGGCCTGTTCGAGCTCCTGTTGCTAGTGAAGTGATTGTAGGATCGCTCTCAATTCAATTGTGCCTTCCCTAGCCCCTCCAACCAGAGCCAAGAAAGCCCTGTGCTGAGGAAGGAGTGTAGCCATACCATGCAGACTTTCAGGACAAAACCCTCTCCCTGCTGCGGACACGTCCCTCTTGCCAAAGGCTGAGAGTAAAGCCAATCCCACAACTTCTTCCCAGCAGAATAAGGACCCCCTTTACGATTTGCTCAGTCAAGAGGACACTCCAGCTGGCTTTGCTCCCTCGAGAGGCCTTTGCTTCTGTAAATCTGCTTTGCTAGGCCAGCTACATCAGAGCCGCTCTTTTACTACTGCAGAGAGGGCAAGTTTGCTGTACGATCCCCCAGGCAGCCCATTTGAAAGCCCTTCATTGGGAAGGCCAGTCACATCCCACTTCAGACAAAACGCTGCCTGACAAACAGCCTTGTTCCTCAGATCCCCAGCTGGAAAAAGGGAAAAAAAAAGTGCTGGTGAAATCCCATAGCTCCTCAGGGAAAAGCATTTCTGTGTGCGAGCATGCTATATGGCTTATAGAAAGGCCGTACCTGTTTATTGTCATAAAAAATATATAGGAGCACAACAAAAATAAGGGAAAATGCCAGATATCCCTTCCTGGGTTAAATCTTTTGAGATGCTGAATGCTACCACCTCCTTATGGATAAGGCACTGAGAACCCTAAGATCATAATTCAGTTTTCCTCGTGTTGTCACCCCACACACCCATTCACAACGCTGTCTGTGGATCTGGGTACCATCCTACTGCTTCCCTATATCTGAGTTCCTTTTCAACCCATTTATGAAGAGAACAATGCTGCTAGTAGGATCTCTGTCTGTGTATTGTAAAAAGCCATATCTGTTCCTCTGCAGTGTATCATGCTGGATTAGCCTGATATTTTCTGCTGTAACTCAGACTCAAAGGATCTGTACTATGCTTAAAAAGAGTATACCTACTACTTCAGTATACCTACTGAAACCAGGTTGCCTGGTCTTTTCCAGGCCCAAATCCACCCCAGAGCACAGCCGGAGCGATCATGAAGCACACAGGGGCTTTCTCCAGTACTCGAGCTGTGTCAGCATACAGAACAGGGACCTGACACCACCAAGTCCAACTGAGAACAGGCCTGGACCGAAACCTTCCTTTACTGTACTGACACACCTCAGCAGCTTCATTGTCTGCTTTTCAACAAACTGACCCAATTACAAGGGATGAATGGAACTGATAGCATCACACGGAACAGTCACTGCAGTTGCCAGTTCACGCCTTCAAGAAGCTGTTCTTCTATCCAGGGTTATGTGCGGCCCTTAAATATAAACAAATGTGAACCTAACATGTATTTCATTTCCACATTGCACACAGTTCTGCTACCACCTCTGCACCAGAGGGGTCAGGATTCAGCACGGACATATAATCTCCTTATCATAGAGGAAAGAGATTAATGAGCTTTGGAACACAATTTTTCACTTGGAAGCATTTCATTAGGCAAGCTTTCTCCCACATGGAGAACATGATGCTAGAATGGAAATAGCTTAACCCATTTTATAAATTGGCATGAGTCAAGGTAAACAGCAGGTGCGGAACAGATTCCAGTCGCGGTGTTTCATGCTTCACTTACTGGATGATGATATAATTTTACCACCGTTGATTAACTAATTTTGTTAGCATCTACAGTAGTCATCTATCAGTGCCTTGAGGTCTGCAATTATTTCTCTACCAAAGCTATGACCTATTTATACATCATCCAATTATCTAAAATAGTGACAATAAAAACGACACCTGGTAGTTAGGCTGCAACACTGAAAGTCAAGAAATGGGAGTTCTGTCCCGGCTCTCTTACTCACTTGCTCTTTGACTGTGGACAATTCACTCAGGACATAGTTTCCTCATATCCACTACCTGGGGGAGTCCTGTTTCAGACATCTGACATCAAAAGAAAACACAGAAAAGCCTTCAGTACCTCCAAAGGATCCCTTAAATGCAACAGAGTCCTAACATTCAAACACGTAACAAGTCTAAATATTTAATCAGATACCACAAACCTCACACACCAGCTGATTCCTGCTGGATGTTTCCCCAAAAGGAGGCCTCAAACACATGCATTCCAGATCCCCCTCTCCTGATCCATCATCCTATGCATGAAAAGCACTCTGATAACCACCCTGCTACATTGTCTATGCAGAGTCAACAGGAGAGGCCATAGCTTTGCAGTGCTTGGGGTTGGGGCCCCATAACAGCCCCCCAAAACCCATGCTCAGATGCATCTGTATGGTGAAGAATGCCACGACGTGCTGCTACCTCACAGCATGGGGAAAAAGAGCTCCGCAAAATGAGGACAATCAGTATGTGTGGCCACCTACCCCAGATTCAGCAAGATCTAGTGAATATAGATTTTAGCCCCTTTACAAAAAGAGCTGCACAACTCTCCACTCTTAACACTCTTCCCTAATGTAACAGAGCAGACGCAATGTTTTTACAGGTTGTTTTTAATCCTGCAGCCTGGTTAAAAGGATACACTGTTCCACGAGCAGCTATGTGCCCTGGACAGCCGGTTAAAAGCACAACTTTGTGCTGCAGCAGGAACAAGGTGGATCCTTTATACAGTGGCACCTACCCACGGTATAACGTTCAAGCATGCAAAATGAAACCAGCTGAGTTCTGCACAAAGCTTTTGTGTGCGTCTGATGGGCTCTGAGAATCTTTTGTCACAACTCAAAGTGCTGTCCCCAGAGAGGAACAATTTTTTCCTTTCCCTCAACTCTGTTTTATGGTTTTCTTCTAATTTTACAACACAGCCTGTGACAGCTGTGGTCACGGTGTGTCTGGGTTGAATAAAGCCGGGGGACCCTTTGCCAAGCCTCTGCGCACTGTGCTGAGCTTAATGAAATGTGTCAGCTCCACTGTGAATCGTGCATTCATGGAAGTGAATGAATCTGAATTTTCAAGGAAAACTTACGGGATACAAAACTGCACACAGCAAACCCCAGGGGCAGGGGTGGGAAGATGGGGGGAATCCCAGTGAAACACGCAGCAGCTCTCCTAACAGCAAAATAGATCCATATAGATGGGATTCAATCAATCAGTTTGAGGAATAATTTAAAATGATCAGTCACCTCTGAGGCTCAGGGGAGAACGAGTACAGTTCAATGGCTGAGTTAAATGCCAGGTGCCAGCAGACTAGGTTACAGTGCAGCTCTGTCACATACACCCAACAAACCCAATAAAATTGCATCATTTTCGCACCTTTCTCTCCCAGTCATATAACAGGAATAAAATAACAAAAAAAAAAATGCTTCCTTCTGGCTCAGTTTGGTTCTCCTCTCTTGTCTATAGAGGTTATCTGCCCAGGAGAACACTGACTATTCCTGAGCAGAGCGGCCCATCAGTACAAAAGTATCCCCATCCTACCTGGTACTTGACGCTTTTATCACACGTGGGACAGATTAGCCAATCTATATGGCTCCTCCACATGGTGAACGTCCTAAGGTACACAAAGCAAAGTGCACATTAAAAAAGAAAGACCTTGTTTTTTTCCTCCCTCCCACACTGCAGAACAAAGAGAACCTTAATGAACGTGAAAAATGCAATTTTAACAAAAAGATTTTCAAGATGTTTAAGATTTTCCTGCATCATGTCAATTTGCGAAACTCACAGTCACATTGCACTTCCCCTTTTCTTGCTAGAAGTCAGCCAGTCAGTAAATAAATTAATGTCATGATTCCATTGGACACCAGGAAATGTGAGTGTTCATCATCCTTGAAAATCATGCGGCATATGCTCTGGGAATTTTTGTGACATATGAGAGCCACAGGAGGAATGGGTACATTTTTACCCAAATTGCAATAAAGAAATTGCTCTTCTTTTTCCTAGTGTTCCCAGTTACCCATCAGCTGAACTGCACTGAATCTAGACCTGGCTGTATCACCCCTGAGCACTCTGCTACAAACTAGGGAAAATTACAACAGGGCATCTGATGTTTGTGGTTGGGCCCCACTGCAGTTTGCTGTCAAAGTCGATCTGACATCTCTGTATCAGACAAGAAGCCATCTGACCTCGTCACATGAGTTTAACCGGGAAAACAGCAAACAACACTTGCACAAACATTGTAAAACAGGAGAATGGATGCCAAAATGTGGATGTCCTATGGGGTAAGGGTTAACAGTCAAATACTTTTAACAAAGTCCCAGATGTGTGAGCATTGCTGTCAGTTTTCTACCTCTCACCAGCAATTTTTACTTCAGATGTGCTTCACTAAGGAATTAAGCCTTAAAATATCCTTACAAGATAAAAAGAGGTTATTATTCTCTTCTATATTAAGGAAAATGGGAGGTTAAATGACTCCTGCAAACCTTACACCTGTGTTGGGACCAGAAATAAAACCCCAGCTATCTTTCCTCCACTCCTTGGCTTTAGCCCAAGATGACATTTTCCCACCTCCTAACACCAGCCCTGCAGAAATATGCTGGAGAAGAAAATCTTCCCCTGCAACCAAGAGCCCCAGGGGCTGGAAACATGGCTCTGAGCTGTGCCAACCTGCCACATGCACTAACTGCCAAAAAGAGTGACAGCCATTTGAGAAGCCCACTTTCGAACGTGGCCCAGCACCCACCACCCCGTCTCCAGCTGCTTCCTTTTTGCCCCTGAACCAGCAGCACCATCCTCCTTGACCCTGAACTCCTTCTTCTCCACATCTGTTGCTTGCAAATCTTCCTGTCACCACCTCCTTTTTTAAACACTAAGTCCTTGACCGCATCTCCATTCCTTCAGGCCACGACTGCTTCTTGCCATAGAGGATGGGGAAGTCCCCTATTCATGGATCCTCCCCAGCTGCCCATGGCACCGACCTCTCCAGTGCAATTCCCCAGCTTCTTGCCCCATGCAGAAGGTGGAGATGAGGGCTAGCCCCATCTTGGTCAGAGCAGGCACGTAGCTTCAGCTGCATCAGGAACCGGAGACCCCACAAGCTGTAGGATAGAATCTAGTGCAGTGCTGGCAGGATCCAGGTCCCCCAGCCCCCTGATTTCTCTGATCCAAGACAAGCTTGCCTGCAATATCTTATCTATACCCCACTGTTTCCAGGATCAGTTCAAAAGAACCTTCTGGATTTTCTACTCATCTCTCTCATCCCTCCCCGTTTCCAGTTCCTCTGTCATAATGTAAATGCACTCCTGGTGCAAGACCCTTCTGTTGTCCAGAAAGTCACAAGGTCTTCCTCTCATCTTCTGCTAACGAGTTTGTGAATATTCAAATGTATTCTATGTAGTTTTAACCAAAGTTTTATGTAATTACCAAAATCTATTCTCCTCCATGTTATACAGTGAAATGGTTGGGGTCAAGATTTATTGTAGGCCACTGCAGCGTGCTCTTTGCTGAGCCTAATGAAAGCAGGGTTTACCCAAGAGGAGGGATCTATCTCAGTGTCCTGCATCTCAGCAACAGCAATAGTTTTAACTCATGTGCTTGTAGACAAACCAACATATTCAGTTCTAATAACCTGTGCAAGAAATAAATTTTTCAAACAAAGTCTCATCTCACCTTTCTTCAGCTTTTCTGGCTGGAAGGGGCTAAGTGAGGTTACAGAGCTCTGAATCCCACATCTTGTTCTGGAAGTGCCCATAATGATGGTTGGGTTCTGAACATGTAGAAGTGTTTTTAATTACTAAGGGGAAAAAAATGAAGTCAAAGCAGAGACAGCTGCCAGAGCTTCCACAGGACTGACTACATTCACAAATCTTGTAATCTTTTTATGTTCATTATGAGAATGCTACAAAAAAAGGGCAATCACATCTTGGCCAACAAATTAAATACTTATTCAGAGATTAATTCACATCATCTGTACTCCATTAGATGTTCTCTTTTGCCAGGGAATATAATGCAATATTTGCAGGGGGAATAGTTGCTTTTATTGCCAAGAGCTTGCGATTTACTGGCTCTTGCAGCATTGACATGGGAGTCACAGGGCTATGGGCACAGCTAGAGCAGATAATGGAGCAACATACAGTATGAGACATACGGAGCAAATCTGCTTCATTCTGGTGTTAAAAGGTAATGATTATGACTCTGCAATGCAGCCAAGTGACAAGGGGGAAACAAATCCATAAACCAATAAAAGTATATCCTTGTATCATGAAGGGAACAATTTGTTGCTGCTGGGTTTGGGTCTTTCTTTTTCCCCAGTCTACAAATACATTGAGATTTCATTTCAAGATCAGAAGATAAAGCTGAGGGAAGTATAACTTCTAACTTTGGTGTGTCTAACCTAAAACATCATAACACGGCAACCTTTCCAAGAATAAATGCATAACATGGCTAAAGGCAGATCCCCAGAATCATTTTTTTAAAAAAGCTTCCCTAATCAATTTGTGATTCTTCTTGGAATACACAGTGCCAGAAAGCAGTTCTACTATCCTGCCTATTCTTACATTTGCTAAATATTAAGATATTACCTTTTGTTTTTTGAGCAGAACCTCAAAATGGAAGATCACTTTGGGATAAAATGCTAGGTATAGACAATAAGCTAGAACACATTATTTATAGTAAGTACCCAAATATACCATCAAATATGATGGACTAAATTCTCATGCTTCCCTGGATAGACCTGTTTATGTGGACTTGGAAGTTAACACTACTTTGAGAAGGAAGTTGGACCAGAAACCTCCAGAGGTCTCCTCCACCCATAGTTACTCTATGAGTCTATGAAAATGGTACACATCTGCTCCTTTCTCCATATGTGTCAGGCACAAAGTACTGTAAGGTAGGAAGCCCTGTGGTATCAGTAACACATGAACCAGGTGCAGAGTGTTTTGTTGATAGTGAAGGACAATGCTATTGAGGTTGCATTGTTTGGATGAAGTCCCAAGGCTTTAGGGACAGGCTATCTATCCACTGATCTGTTCTGCAGCTCTGGCTCCTCATGGCCTTAGTACCAAAAGCTGTGGCTACAATAATCCAGTTCTGGTAAAAAAACCTCTTGGCCTCCTCAAACTTCTGCAAATTATTTAGGAAAAATGGGGTTGCGTCCACATTTTATCACCCCCAAGTTTTCCAACCTAGAGATGAAGACAGAAAAAGCAAGGTGACCATTACAGGTATCCAACACATTCCCACACACCTCTTTTCTCCTTTGCTGATGTGGAAGAAGTCCCCTTTCCCATTTTACCATCTTCAGGGTCATCCAACAGGCAAGGTGGGCCTGAGGAGCCTGCAGATGTAGTATCTGCCTTCATTTGCCTGCTACTCTTTGCCCACAGCCCCAAAGGCCAGCAGTGTACTACCCACCTTTAGGGACTTTACAGGTCCTTATATATTGCATTAGATGAGTGCGCATACAAGAGTGAGATTCATGAAAACCACCATGCTCGGTTCAGAATTCCTTACGTTAGCTCATAGGAAATGATAATTACTTAGTTTTTGCCCCTTTGGGGCTGTTAATGCTGAATTTAAATAGCTACAAGGAAAATTACACAACACATAGGTATTCGCATCTTTTACTGGATTTAGCTCCCAATCCTTTTTTTGTGCCAAACACTACAGGAGACAACATTGCAATAAATACCGCAAAATAGTGGTTAATTATCCAAACCCCATCTTTTTTTTTTTTTTCCACCCAAAATGCTCAGAGAGGTAAGTCTAAACACTGACAGCATCGAACTCACAAAAAAAGCAAACAGGGCACAACTGAGAGAACGGGCAGAAAATTCCAGCTGACAGGTTGGTACACTGTACCCCAGGTCTAGGTAGATGGTCTTGCTAGTGGAACATGCAGTCCCTTCCAGATGTTCCCAGCTATTTCCAACGCTGTATCCATGGCCATTTTAAACCACCAAAGAGCAGAACTAATGGAAAGTTTGTTTGTTTCCTGCAGGATAGTGGTTGGCTATACGTGATCTGGGCTACCTAGTCAGCCTTTTAAATACAAAATAAATAGTTTCTTCCCAAAGTAGTTTTGCAGAAAATGTTGCTTTCTGCTAGATACAGGGAGAATTAATACCTTCTCCCCACTACAGACTGCTTTGCTTGTTTCTCCCACTGGCCTCTCAGAAGTAAAAGAGGG
The DNA here is from genome assembly GCF_009769625.2 of Cygnus olor. Taxonomy (NCBI): domain Eukaryota; kingdom Metazoa; phylum Chordata; class Aves; order Anseriformes; family Anatidae; genus Cygnus; species Cygnus olor. Next base: position 11,726,952 of record NC_049178.1, read on the forward strand.
AAATGCAACTGCTCTGTTTAATGAGCTGCTATTACTCCTATTTTTATTATGATGCCCAATAAATATTAAATTTTTATTTTCCTGAGCTCTTTCCTTCAGGAAATGTCAGCCAAACATAACCCAGCAAAAGCTAGCTTTGTGTTTGCCTTGGCTTCTGGGACTCACCATGGTCCCAGAACAAGGACAGGATGAAATACTGGGGCACACCACCTGGCTTCAAAATCAGGCACTGTCTAGAGCTAGCTTGCACATACTGGGAGCCAAACCTGTATTCTGGGCTTTGCCAAGTCTGGCACTTTTCTGTCATTTTCCCAAGCCTGTGGTAGCCATATCAATACAGAGATTTGAGAAAAGTCTGAGCACATCCAAGGCATTATGCGAATATCCCCTCTTGTGCTCTGCTGCAATACATGTATTGAAATAACCTCTTAAAAACTGCATTGTTAAGGCTTTACAAATGTCATCATTTCTGAATTATCAAGCAAATGCCAACAATTTTCCTGCCTTAATATATATAACATAACCCACTAACAATGTCTAGTTGTCAGGCGATGTCAAGAAGAGGGTGTCATGCCTGGTTTGTGAAAAACAACTTGGACACCACGCTCTCTGGTTTTGGCTCATGTACTGTAAATATGAGGACACCCTTCATACTTCTTCAGATGTGCCCCTGATGGAATGGGTTCATACTATAAATCACTCCAACTTAATTACATGTTTTTCTTTTCTGCATTAAAGATTCCAGAACATGATTCATCCTCTCATCGCTATATTTTGACATGAATGCAACTCCTCCACAAACAATGGGAGTCACACCAAATTGGGGTACTAAAACAGGCTCTTAGACAACACTGTTTTTACTTAGTCCATCCTCTAAGCAACTTCTACTTTCACTGAGAAGTCCGTGCTGAATTACAAAATTATTCCATTCATTCCAAAAAAAGTGTTATAGAAAACTAGGGCCACGTGCACTGTCCCATCACAAATGCCAGCCCCACGCCAGCACCGTGTCCCCCTGATGGATTGCGTCCACTGACAAGTGCCAACAACTGGACAAGACAAGCAGTTTTCCATCGAAAACCAAGTTAACTCTTTCCTTTCTAGAGAGTTCTTAGTTTTGACACTGACGAGAATTAGTATCTGGATACCTCATATGTGCTTTTTTCTGTAGACTGAGCACCTTTGGAGGACTACAGCTCCCAGCACACTAAAATCTTCTCTCTCACACAGGTGAGTTTTGGCCTTGATGTGCTGTGGGATAAAGTTCTATTCTTTGTTGTCAGTGAGCATATGGTCTTGCACTGATTCTGTCAGTAAACAAGTACTCTTTAAAAGCTTGAAGAGCTACCTGATTTTCTTTACTTTTTGACAGAATTCGCTGCTGCAGGAGTTAAAATTCACATGCTTGTTGTAGACCCTCCACTAATGCAAGTGAGAGAATCACTGCAACGCCTCTGCCAGAGCATTTCTCCTGCTCCAATACCTTGGTGTACTGGCAATTAACTCAGGTTAGCTGTCTTCTGCTCAGGAAGCTTGTAAGATTATTGGCATAAAGGACTGTGTGCTGTTCTGCTGCCCTACTGATGTTGTACTTAGGGAAGCAGTATGATGTTTATTTGTGGAACTCAAAATTCAAGTGTGGATTCCTTGAGACTGTACAAACCCACACATAAAACCAAGCAAACTTCGAACCGGGCACAAATGCTTTCCTAGCCCAAGATTTTCTGTCGTGAATGCAATCTGTAAATGAGGAGGGTTATAAAAAATGTGTCCCCAGCCAGCTTGCTCAAGGGACAAAGAAAACAAAGACTTGATCTTGTGCGCTTGGTTTTCCAATATCTGTTGTTAAAGCAACCCATTCCTACAAATGCCGTGGCTGTTAAAGTCAGGATATATTCATTACACCCACAATTTCCAGGATATACAAGCATAATCTGCTAACCCTCGCTTATCCCTAACTTAATCAAGGTAACAAAATAGATACTGATATGATAACAAAATGGACGTGATTGCACACACTGCCTTTTCCAAGGGACTCAGCAGTTTCTTGGCCCCATCACTCAACTGCTCTATGGGCAGCCCCTTTTCTGAGCTGCTTTCTGAAGACTGTTTCACTACTTTACCTATTCTTCTTGCAGCTCTCTGAAAGGCACTCAGATCTGTGCACTTCAAGAAATCTAACTCGGGTCAGGGCTTGAGGGTCTTATTTGGATCTTTCTGAGTGCATGGCCCAGTGTCTATGTACATTATAGCACTAGACCAAAAAGCTTTTGGTTTAGTGACTCCTTCCTAGGGAAAAGATCTCCAATCTTGTGACACCAGACTACTTTTACCATATACCATTTTTAAAAGCAGTAATGTTTTAGTTGGCACAATACTGACATGAAACACACCGGGACTTTGGAAGGAAAATGTAGGGGGAGAAAAGAAGAGAGGAAAAACAAATCTCATTCCTTTAACATGTTACCTCACAAGCAGTCAGCTTTCTGTAGCTGCTCAGGACCCTGGCACACTGGGAGCTGTTCTAGGGGAGAGAAGCGGATGCTGAGACCTGCATGCAAAGTGCAGTCCCATCACGCAGCAATGCTGTTCATCATCCACATTCCCCTCCCATACACTTGGTAACACGCACAGACGCTCAAGTTTATTGGACTTAATCAGTGCATTTCTGTTCCTTACACACATGCTACCATCACCAGAGACCTTTGGCAGCAGCTGAAGCTCGAATACAAAAAAGTACTGATAATCCTGGGCTCTGCAGTTTTTTTCTTGAACAGCTTTGACAAGACTTGTTGAACAGGCAAGAGTCCTGAAACTTTCAAGATGAAAGCAGAAATACAAGAGTAACTGCCAACTTCATTAACACCTCTACCACCGTGACCAGAAATACTTCTCCAGAGAAATGCGGACAGGAGACTAAATATGTAAGTGAAAGACATTGTTCCTGAACTGTACTCCCAGCTCTGCCACTGACTTGCTCAGGGATTTTTTGGGATATTAAACTGCTGGTTACAATACTTTCCCTGCTGGTAAGTGAACCAAAGGATAGTGAATTCCTGGGCAAGGCAAAGTTGATATGATCTTTCATACATTTCTGAGGCAAGCACTGTATTTGTGTAAAACATTCAATATGCTAAGCATACATTCATATCTGCCTTCATTTTTGCTAGTGTTGGCAACTCTGCTATTTATTTCATATGAGAAGCTTCGCATTCCCTTTTTACACATGCAACAAAGTACACTACACATCATGGGAAGCTGCTCCTAACAAATGTCTGTAAACTCACCTCATTCTTGCTTCAAATTCTTAACCACAGCTCTGTCATGATAACCCCCCTAAAACATAACGATGACCAGGCAAGCTAAAATCTTGCTGTATTATGCAATACCAGCTAGCCTGCACTACACATGTGACAGGGAGACGTCTGATCCAGGGTTGCACCGCATTCACATGAGCTGGCATGTTCCTCTGTCACTATATAAGATGATGTGGAGAAAGTAACCTAGGTCCAAGTAAGCAGAGAGCATATTTGAAACAAACCAGAGGAAAAGGTTTTCCACATGGGTTTGAAACAAGCCAGAGGAAAGGTTTCCACGCAACAAACTGAAGGCTTACGACCACATGATAAGAGCTTAAATGGGTATTAAACATATTCAGACGAGTCACAATCTATGAAATCTCCATCTCAGGAGATGGTTAACCTGCAGGTCAGCATTGCTCCAGGGACAGGACCACTCAACACATGCCCTGCTCCTGATCTCTTTCTTTCAGCCTTCCTTGCCAGTTGCTGTCAACCAGGACGCCAGGCTAGATAAATCTTTGCTATTATCCAGCAGAATATTCCTTACAGTTTTGGGTGCATTAGCAAGATCTGCTTTATTATACAATAATATAGCACAGTATTGTGTTATGTTGCTTCTAGCACTGTGGCAGCCTTCATGGAGCTGGGTGTCCCTGTACACCACCTCGTTACAGCCCTGTGTTTCTTGTCGCCGCTTACCTCTCTGAAGCATTTTACTTACTGTGCATGGTATACAAAGTGGGATGCTTGCTTGGTCCTGTGTTTACTGAATGTGCATGCTGTATAAATATTAGGCACAGGAGATACTAAGGTAAGCTGTCAGAAAGCCGCCCGTGGAGGGAAAACATGGGAGGACCTGACCTCCAGCCCCCTCGATCCATCACACAAGGTTGCTGATATGATAAACACCGTAAATAGAAATGACTTGTTCTGAGCAATAGCTGTTAAACCAATAAACGGCGAAAACTTCGGAGAAAAAACCACCGTTTTTCCTCATTTATCAAACAAGACTCTGTATCTTTTTTTTTTTTCTCCCCCTTTTTAAACAAGTTCAGTTTGTGAAGATTGAAGAAAAACAAGACGTCCTTTCAAATCCCTCCTCTGGATCAAACCTCATTAGGTTTTGATGTCAATGGTGCATAGAAGGCTGACTGCTGCCAGCAGAAGTATTTGGCAGCCGGGCTGTTACATAATACAATCCTGTCTTTCACAGAAGAGAGATCTCTGTGCTGCTAAATGTGCTAAAATTTAACCCACTGCTTTGCTCCATCCAGCCAAAACAGCTCTGTGCATTTTCCATAGTACTAACCAATGGTTATAAAAAAAAAAAAAAATCAACTTTCTGCTTGAAAAATAAAATACCCGAAATACTAAAAACGCATATAGATATTTATTTAAGGAAGTACACATTTCCCTTTCCGCACCTCTGACCAAAATCTACTCTGAGAAGGGAGATGTTTGTCCCAGAAAGCAAGAGTAGTATTTAAAAAAAAAAAAAAAAAACACACTTGTACAACTCTCAGAAAAAAATTATGCTAAAGAAAAGAAACAAAGTGTGTTGTTACCCTCGAACTGTGTCACTGCTTCATGGAAATGTTTGGACTCAAAACTCTGGAAATGTAAAATGTTTTCCAAGGTTGTTTACAGTAAGCTTGAATTTTCAGCTCCCATGAGTAGGAAGAAAGTGTTTAAACTTCAAAATTTTTTTCCAGAATGGCTTTTTAGCTGTGCCTGTTTATCCCTTGATGCTAAAAGAAAACAAAAATACAGCTTTGAGTGGTGTAGATCAGGGGCACTTCTGGTCCCACTCCTAGTTTTCATTAACATTTGTCAACAAACTGACCCAGCAATTTACCGTGCCAGATGCTGACAGGTGATATTCCCACTGAACCCAAGTTTTAAAAACCCAACTATCTTCTCTAAGCCCCCACATAAAACCTCCCAGCCACCCCTGGACCAGCCCCAGTAAATATCTTGTGTTCAGCTAATGAACACCCTCCAGTGACATTGATATTAGCACATCTTGGAAAGAGAAATTCCAATTACGGGTCTGACTGAAACTGGAAGAAAGGCCCTCAGGATTTACCCCAACAGAAACCAAATGGAAAGGGCTCAGGAGGCACAGCTGTCCCCAGTCAGCTCATAGTCACCAGCAACGATCACCCAGTAAGCCTCTCAGAGCTGGAGAAATACTTTGGGGATGCAAATCCATATTCAAGCACAGAGTTAAGGGGAACTGGGGGGTACATCAGAGGGATAGGGTGTGCACCCAACTCCACACCAAAGATATCTCGCATGGTGCTACCAGCCACCTCTCTATTCCCTGGCTAACATCAGGCAGACAAAATCCTTCCCCAAAAAGCCTCAGAGTCGGCTGTTGCTGCAAGCAGAGGTTAGTGTTACAGGTATCTCCTTACAGAGCATGGACACAGACAGCTATAGACATGCTACACATAGTGCATGCCAGAAACAACCATACCCCCTGTCCTGGGTTCCTACTACAGCGTAGCACGCTTTATTTAACTGACCGTGATGGAGGGAAGGTACTCACCAAGGCAGCTAAGGGCAACAGCTATCCATTCACCCCTCTGAAAGGAAAGTCAGAAGACAGCAATTTATATACTTGGCACTGTCCGCTGAAGGAGCCTCTCCACTCAGAAGACCAGAGATCAGCACACCTGAGTCTTAGGGCTCCAGTTCACCTCTGAAGGCAACCCTACCCCAAATGGCCCCCACTTGGCCAACAGGACAAGCAAGGCACCATCTCCCAGCGGATGCTGGTCACGGTGGCCTGCGGCACTGCAGTGCTCCCATAGAGTCCAGAAAGCTTCTCAGTATGGTCTGAAGATCATTCCTTGGTGCTCCTCCAAACCCCAATTGAGCACATTATGTTTTCAATTGAGCTGCGTGTTTCACGGGTGGCTGCTTTATTTATTGTACACAGGGAGGAGTGCACGAGGAGAGAAAGTAGGTGGGAAGAGTTATGCAGTTTTAGGAAAACTTAGTTTACTTAGGAATTTATCTTTTGATTCCCCAAATCAGGAATTAATTAGCCCACATTGCTCTCTTTGTTTAGATGTTGCACATTACGCTTTGCTAGGCAAATAAGGGCCTAGAGCAAGCACTGTATAAACAAGCATTTGTTAATTGCGACTTGCAGCATGACAGAAAACCTGGGGATATAACCAGCTCAGAAGAGAGACAGACCAGTCCCGAGCTTGTGAACGGGCATTACACACGCATATACCCTGATCCCCACCACCATGGTCCCCAAGCGGCAAATCCTACAGTGCCAACACGGCCTCCCCCGACAGGAGGCTTTGGGGAGAGGGCAGGCCCTGGGAGCCCGAACCCTGGCGCCTTCTGCCGCCTGCCCGATGCCTCCGAGAGATGACAGCAGAAACCTGGCTGCCACCGCCTGCTGTCACAGCCAGCGAGTTCAGAGGTTTCTCTTGGCTCGCTGGCCTGCTTGCGTAAGCAGGGCGAGGTGGTGTGGGGAGCACGAAGGATGAGAGGCCAGATCCTGCAGCGCTAGGGGGCGTGGAGCGGAGCTTAGCTGGGTTTTACTGGGTGTGAACAGCATGATCAGCAATTTGAAGTCACTACGGGTGCTAGGATAGGCACAAACAGGGACTATATGGAGAGAGCTGGGGTCAGCCTCTGTGGGCAAGGACATGCAGAAAGCTTGATCCAACGACCCCCGTGCTAGTTCCCTTCCTGCTTTGCTCAAAATCAGCACCATTCTCCCTCATCTTCAACATTTTACATTGGTTTAAAGGCAGACTCCTTGCATAGGCCCCCATGGGGGCATCATAGGTATTCTGAAAAAAAACTAATTTCAATGTCATCTGTATTTGGTTCCTTACGGTCACAGGCAGGAATCAAACTGCCTTTTCTTTTTCTTTAACATGTAGGCATTTGAGTAGATTGAGAGAAAGTGTGCTTGCTCACACAAGGGACACCGGTCTCCTATGACATGTCTGTCTTTCAGAAACCACACTGCCTGCCACAATTCAGCACTTTTCTGCTGAAACCACAATCTCTATCATCATTTTATTATTACAACAACAGCTCATGCTCACTGTTTATAATGATAGGCACTGAACTGTAATCTTAAAATCGTCCCTTGATACAAATAATCCAGCAGAAGTATAATTGCATATTATTCATGCTTGGATACTATTAAGCTTCCATTATCAGACTAAATCTTCATGACTACACATCTAAAAAGGGAATTAATTCAATTCTACACAATATTTTCTTATGGAGACTCTACAACCTACGTGTACCACACAAGGTTAAAGCATGCTAAAGATTATTCCAAAGTCTTTGGTGTCTAAATTGCTTAAAAATCACTGGATGAAGTGCTTAAGCCTCACTGAAATCTAATGTGTTTCCAAAGATTTTTTTTCCCTTAATATCTCCCATTTTCCCTGTGGAAAATTCTTCCTCAGAGTTTTTCTTCCTCCTACTGTGTTGTGACTGGCAACAACATCCAGGCTTAATATAAGAAGTCTTCCTATCACCTCCTTCGAAAGCTATTCAATTCTGTAAGAAACTGCAGCTTTCACAAATAGACAGGCAATTTATCATACTGTACATAATGTCCAGAGTCCCTGGGCCAAAGCAAGCAGTATGGTGGGGAGAACAGCCTCGGCACCCTGTCCTCCAAGAACCTGTTGCGCACTGTGCAGCTATGGAGTGCAACCACTACATACTGGTGTAGCCTACCGACGTGCCAGGCCCGAACTTCAAGCTATGCCAAGTAAAACTCTGATCCACTTTTGAAAATCTGTGACCACACAACAGGGCCCTTCTCATGTAAAGCACTGTTTGCTGGCTGAACTCATCAACATCTAAAACCTCTGGTCCACCAACGAAGTCCTCGCTTAGCCACAAACCAGAAAAGATGGCTTGAGTTGCATTTAAAAACCATGAAACGTCTTCGGGACTCACATGGCAACTTGGCTTCCTTCCCATCTGCAATCACACATGAGGTTAAACTCAACAGATTTATTTACGCCCTCTGAATTCACTGTGATTTGGGTTTTGTTGAACCCATCAACCTACAGACACATTAGCTGAGCATAAAGGTACCGTATAAGCAACATACTGTTATTATTGGCTGGTATTGTGTTTCCAGGTAAAGAACTAGAGAGCAATGACTTGACAAAAGCATTTTTAAAATAGTCTATCGTATCATCCAAATACTTCAGAAGCACTTGAATTAACCACTAATTCATTCATTGCATCCTCAAATTTGGATTCCTTTTCTAGACATATTGCCTTATAATTATATATGCTCTTCTTCTTTCCAGATGGCATGTTCAACCATGTCCACACTAAAAACAGATAATCAAATATTAATTCATATCTCAGAAAGTCTGCCCTGAGAGATGGCCTTTGGCTCTGTCAGTTCCTTCAAAAATAAGAAATCAGGCTTTTGGCTAGTCCACAGGGATGGTAAGGCTACTAGTTTCTTGCCCCTCAGGGCAAGGAAACCTTCACAAATTTTCTCCCCCCCTTCCCCCCCCAAAGAAAATCTGACTTAATTCTAATTTTGTGGGAAAAAAAAATCACAGAAAAATGAAGCTTAGTATTCAGGGCTTCAGACCGGAGGCAGATTCAAACTGTGCAGAGACAGACATTGCTACATAAATCCTAGGTGGAAAGACTGGTAAAACACTCACTTTGACAAACATAGCAGGGATCAAAACAAGATCTTTAGAGCTTAAATCACTAGCCACTATAAATCAATTTGGAAGTCCAGTTTCTTTGAGCTGGGCCTGTAACAGTCTGCCTCTAGAGACTGAGCAGAGGAAGCTACGCTGTACGCCCAATAGATGATGTTCTCCCCATGGCCTGAACCAAGGACCGAAGCAGTGCCAGGACATGGCCTCTCCATCCATGTAGAGAACTCCCCACTCCACCCTCAAAGACAAAAACATCTCTCTGAAATGATTAGTGCTAAAAATAAATTCAAAATTAAATTAAATTAAAAAAAGGTTACCAGATTGGGACATTTTGTGCTACAATACTACCTAACTACTTTTTTCCATTTTTTCTTTTTCTTCCACCGCCCCCAAACTTCATTTGGCAAAGCAGCCCATTTCCTAACATGGACCAGGCACCCTGGGTTACTTTAGAGAAGATGTAAACAAGCCAAGTTTTTCAGAATTGCAAATTAGCTACTGAACACGTACATGTAGCATTTGCAGAACAATTTCCCAACACGTACATTTGTACTAAGAGTCTTAATGTCCCTATGGCGTAGAGTGATTTATAACTGAGGCACGTGTGACAGATTCGTGTTACCCATCCAAAGAGGCTGTGGTATACGCCATACATCAATTCTCAGGCTTGTTTTCTTTTCATTTTCTTTATTAAAGAAATAAAGAAAATGAATCAGGGAATTAAGAAATTCAGCTTGCCAACCTCCCAGATTTTTTCACAGTGGTTTAAATAAATCAAATTGAGATTATAGAGGGCCAAGACCAAGCATAACTATTGCATTAAGGAACACTGTTCTGAATCCGCAGTGACTAACAGGATAGCCTTGTGTCTCGACTCTTTTCTTTGAACTCAAGCTATGCATCAGAAGGCTTCAAGAAATCAGCACAAATAGAGAATTGTCTTCCTGAAAATATATAAAGTACCAACTTTTTTTTTTCTTTTTTTTTTTTTTTTAAACATAACAGTTGGGCATTTACAGCTTTGCAAAGACACCACAGTGAGCCAGACTGACTCTGGCCATTACATGGGACAGGCATGTCTTTAAAAAAAAAAAAAAAGAAAAAAAAGAGGATGCAAGGAGATGGCACAAAGACAATCTCAATCCCTCTTGCAAGTTCTGCTTGGGAACATAACCCCAGGGCTCTGCCTACATGGCACATTCATAATCAACTCACACACATGTACATCCAAGCACTGCATGGTCTCACCAAGGGGAAGCCAGATTTAAACACTCCTGAGTTTTGGGATGGTCTGGGTGAAAAAACACATGGCCCAGGTCCAGTTCTCACCGCAGCCAAATGCCCAACTCTGATCTCATTGAAAACAACGGCAAAACTCCCGGAGAACAATCTGGCTCAGAACTGGCCAACTGTCTATCATTTTTCTCACTATATAAGCTCTTATTCCTATTATTATACCTGACTACATGCTCCAAATTGTGGTTTCTTTTCCCACCCTGATCTCACTTGAATGATGTCAGACAGGGATAGGGAGACAAATACAGAAATGCAGTAAATGCCAAAGCTGGAACCAGCAACTCCAAGAAATAATATAATAAGTACATAGAGTGCCAAGGCTGGATACAGCAGCCGAGGAAAAAGGGAAATGTAAAACTTTCTTGGCAAGGGCACATGGATTCATCCAGCTGAAAGAGGCACATTCCAGCCCATACCATTGTAAGCAATAATCTATGTCTCCCTTGAGAAAATACAGATGTTTGTAATTTTTTTGATTTTTTTAACTGCTCATATGAAATAACCTTGTTGTCTTGAAAAATTCCTCTAGGACTTGGTATTGCAAATGTTACTTCTGTACAAACTGTAAACTGCTGACTCAAACCAAACATACAAACAAAATTGCATTCAGGACAATTTTGAAATGCATTCTAATAATAAAAATGTACTTGAAGATTAACTGAGGCTAATTAATTAAAAACACATTCACAATAGAAAAGATGTTATTAATAAAGAAACTGCAACCATCTTTCCTTGCCCATAACAGTGTCTTCCTCTTTTGCATCATCTATTTCAGAATTTTCTTTGCAGAAATGATACCCATGAAAACTGAAATAATATTCTAACCCTTTTATTTCAGCTGAGCTAATACTGAAGTAACTTCATTGTCCTTTAATCAGATGTTGCTGATTTACAGGAGTGTAAGTGGTTGAAGAGTACAGTCATCACATTCTTAGCGAGGCTTACTGAATTTGGCACCAAGTCTCCCGCTGGCAACTCCTATGATCTGGGGCAAAAAATATTTTAACTGAAAAGGACTGATTCTTCTCTGCTTTCCACTATACACCTACATCTGCATACGGTACCTGTCAGGAGCAGCCCTTCAGATTTTAACATCTTGTTGATGTGAACAGCTGTGTGTTCTTGAGCACACTGGTGAAAAAAGTTCATTGTGCAAACACATTTTATAACAGTGAAGACTGAAAATTTGTGTGCTTTCTCTGCGTTAACCAGGTCTCTGTTTTGATTGTTCTCTCCACCCCCATTTTCTTTTTCTTCCTTTGGCTTACAAGCGCCATAGATTCAACCTCCTGGCTGAAAGTCAGCCTTTACTTTTTCATCTAGGGAAGATGACGAATTGGAGAATTTAAAATACCTCTTCACAGAACGGCCCAAGAGCACAAGAGTCACCACTCAATCTGTCAGCCTCAGAATTCAACCCCAAGCAGTCACTGGGGAGATCTGTCAAATCTGCAGCTGCTGTTATCCTGATGTTGTTGAATACTGCCAATTTACATTAGCAGAGAATCTGGCCCAAAATTTGAAGTAAGTCCAGGATAGACCTAAATGGGCTTATTTGTTTAGTTAGCACATTTAAAGAAGGGCAAGCCTTTGAGTCCTTGGAGATGGTAGATGCCTCCTCAAGATTAGATCATGAACATCAAGAACATGTCAACTTCTGTATGGACATGGATACCGACACTAATAGCACACACTCCCACTGAGTAGTACATGCATCCTCTTCCATAAGCATTGACAACAGCTACAAATGAATTCTAGTCCTTTCTTTGAATGAGCCCTAAATGGGCTGAGGTGGCAGGTAATTCTCCAGGTAGCTTGTAGATGCTTTGCATTGTATTCCCTTTTATGTATTTCATATATGCTGCACTTGCAATACATCTCTCTTCACCTATAGGGCAGACCAGGAGGACGCAGGTGAACAGAGAAATGGTCTTCCTCCTAATGCCCTTCGTTATCTTGCTACCTCAAGCAAATTTTAATGTTTCATCTTTTCTACTTGAACACTTCTCTGACGAACCCCCAGTGATCTCCTTAGCAAACAACTCTATTTTTTAATTGATCACAGAATCAATATGCTTTTCCAAATTTCTCATTTAAATGTACCTGTGCTTAATTTCAGGATTTAAGTCTTTTCATGCATCACCTGTCTACCTCTGACACCTCCTCCTCCTAGCTTGTTTTTTTTTTTTTCCCCCAAACTCTCAATTATTCATACTATGGTCTCACCCCTAAGTCACATAGGAAATTGAAAGTGGCCATTTAAGATACACTATAAAAACAGGACCACTCCTTCCTGCTAAGAGGAGACATGGTTTTATTGTTTCCCAGGCTCTGCTGTGTCAGCAGCTCGAACTGGCAATTATAAAAATGAAGTTGCCAATGTTGGTAAAAAGTCACTTTCTTATAAGTGCCTAATTATCTACCAGTAGGTCTGGGCCCAGTCCTCAGCGCCCATTCCACACATGGGTATTAGCTGTGACAAGTGGAAATTTTCTTATGTCATATTTAAACAGTCTTGTGAATAGAAATGGAGAACAAGTTTGAAAACACAAGGAAAGCAAAAAACTCCGATGCAAACTTTTTGTGTTGCCAGAATTCATCCCCTTCAATTCGTTGCACTCCCTAGATCATCCATTACATCTAACAGACTCACTTTTCACATAAACTGCATGTCCCACTGGTGTAAGCCCCATCAACACATCCTCAGCACAGCCATTTTTCTTCTTAAAATTAGGATATATTTAAGAATAGAAGAGATGCAGCTGCTATATTTTGGGTGTATATCCTCGTCCTCCTCTTTGGCCCAACACTGATCTATACCCTGAGCCTCATACCTGGAAAGCAAACACCACCCCTGTCAATTGAGTTCCAGATGCAAGCAGATGACTGGCCCAGTGGTACACAGTTTTTGAAGTATTACAGCCTTGAGGTCCCAAGCTTCAAAATTCTGTGTTTCCAGGACATCACTCACACAATGATTCTAACTTTGAGTGCACTTCTGGGCCCAAACCTCCTCTAACCACCTCCTTCTGAAGTCCAACTCCCCACAGAATGGCAAGGAAATTCTTACCTCTCCTTCCCAGCCTATTTCTCTGCAGTGTCTTACACATGCCTTTCTGACCTCCTCACACTTGTAAGCCCTAAGATGTTCCATTTTACTGGAGTAGATCTTCAGGGCAAGGCAAGAAAACTAAGGATGAGAAAGTGAACAGACATTTCTGAAATCAGTAACTTTTACCCGTGAAGCATGCAGATATAGCTTTGCCAGCCAGAGCAGCAAACACCTCTCTGGTGGACCCCAGCAGAGCCTTCTCCACATCCTTCATGGGTTTAACACTTTCAGACCATGAGTCAATAAAAGTTATATATTTAAAAAAAAGCAATTATTAAGGTATATAGGGAACCACTGGTAATAGTCACTGGTAATAGTCAGTGCACAGTAATGTAAACTATATTTGAATAAATTGGATAAATTCAGGTAAAGTAACAATGGCTTCTCAGTGCACTGGGAACTCAGATGTTTAACAAACAGGGGCTGTTCTCTATCATGAGTAACTGGCTGGTTGTTAAGACCATTTTTTTTGTTTCCTCATCAGCAATGGATTCGAGACAGTTTAGGTCCAAATCCAAGCAATCCTGAAATTCAGGGAGCTTGGATCTAAGATTTAAGTTCAATTCAATCCTGTCTTTTTATTTCCTTATATTTTAGTCTATCTTTAAGCATTACCAGGGCCAGAATAACTATTTCCAGGATCCAATTCAAAAGGGAGCCCTCAAGCTGCTAAGAAAGGGATTTACCATTAAATTACTTCCTCATCTTCTAATTTTGCTGCCGAATGAAATCTGGGCAGCTGTTAGGAGTTTCTTCGGGGTCCTGATTTGTAGAGTTACAAAGTGAACATTGTGTTGCTTGTACACAACTGCTGTAACTGAACGCCTGTCAGACAGTTCTTATTCAAGACCGGTTATCCATCAAAAACTAGAGAGATACTCTCCTTCCTCATTATGAGAAAACTTGTTTTTCTTTTCTGAATTTGTTGCATGAAAAAGCCTGGCCAACAACTGTAAAAACTTAACTCTCCAAGGGTGAAGAAAATTGTCTACTTATTACTTTGTAATTATTTGAAAGTTTTGGATGAAAATACCTTCAGTCCACTGTCCACATTTCATCCTGGCTGACAAAGCTGGCAGATGATCCGGTACCAGGAACAGAAGAGTAGGAAACTATTTGGAAACAGGCTAAATCTGGAAGAGAAGCCTTTGAAACCGCAAAGGAGCCTCTGATTAAGTGGTCACTCTGAGTATTCGTGACTGAGTCAGGTTAGAAGAAACAGAACAAAAAGCCACCTCTTTTGGGACTTTTATTGTGGGCTGAACTGAACCCAGGATAGGGAGTTGTCCTCATCCTGAGGGTGCCTTACAAAGTCTGGATCTGTGAGGACAAAGGGGAATAGGAAAGCCAAATATACAAAAGTTCTAGTATATAAGGAAAGAAGAACAGGGAATTTAATCTTACTGTTTTAAATTTACTTCAGTTTATATCCTTGCACCTCCGTATTGAGGCCTCAGAAACTCTGGCTACCACACAGGTGTTTGCATTAATCACATCTCAGCAATCCACTGTGGGTGCAGGAAAAAGGTATGGTGGGTAGGTCACTTGGAGCTAAACTTAAATATTGGTTCCAGACCTTGAATCCAGAAAGTCCTTGAACATCGCCTGGAGTTCAGAAAGGCAGGTCAAGGTCTCCTCATCCTCTCCATTCTTCTTCTCAATGCCATGAGCAGCACTTGGAGCAAAAACTAAACTGTCAAGCCAGGTATGAGCAAGAGGAGCCTTAGGAGCCACAGCTCATCCCCGAGCCCCTTCCCACCGATTAGCACATCTCTCTTTGTCATCAGATGCAGTTTTCCAGTCTCTGTCCAGCTCCCAGTGCAGTTGTATTTCCCCCCCAGTCTGGCAACTTGTCTCAGCAAGTTACACGGACGCCCATCGCAGCTCAAGACAAACACAGAGCAAGCCCACAGCTTGCCTTGGGGACTCTCTCTTCCTTGTTCAGTCGGCAGATTTCTCAGTTTTGTTTTCTCGTTCCCCTTTAATCTAATGTTTCCCACGTATCAGCACTCTCACACAAAGCCCTCTCTTTCAACACTCTCCATCCAGGCTCGCTGCCTCTCAGTGCCCACAGGAAGCCTATGACTCAAACCAGATTTTACAGTGGTATTTGTCTGGCTCCAGAGAGGTACTACCTCTGCTCTCCATTTTCTCTTTCAGATGACAGGGACAGCATCTTGTGAAGTGACCCCTAAGTACACTATCAAGGAGTATTATAACTAACAGCCCTGAATCCCCATCCCAGTTCCAGAGACGCACAGATTAGAAGCCAGGCGTTCACACACGTACACACCCACACTGCCATCTCATTTGAAGAACTATTCTCACTTCTTTGCACGCCATTAAAGCCCAGCTGCTTCTCCAGCATCTTATTAAATGAATCCAAACTGTTGCTAAATTGTGAAAAACTGAGGGAAATTTGGACTCTCAAAAGTCTCTGCTGGAAATAACACTGAAGTTCTACCCATAACTTCCTTTCATTCCTCAGGCTGCTGTAGGAATAACCAAAGCAGGGGTAAAAAATGCTATTTTTCATAGAAAAAACATATTATTTTTTTGTGCGTGGCAAAAAAAATCTCTTGTTTCAGAATTTAATTGGCCAGTGTCTCCCCGTGACAAAGTAAAAACACATTCATGACATGACATTCATTTATCTTCAAACTGTTCACTTCCAGTTAGTTCCATGGAATATGGATCTCATTGAGCGGAGTGGAAAACAACCCAAGTATCTTCTGGAAAGAATCATTTTATTACAATTATGGGGTTTCAGAACGGACTGAAATCTGATGACTTCCGAGCAAAAGGACACTAAAGCATTTCCCTCCAGGGAATTAGCTTTTGTTTAGGGACATTCCAGGAAAAGAGCCTGAACAGATATATTCTGTTGGCTGTAGCATTTTTGCAGACATAGTTCTGAATGCCACTAATTGAGGGGGCCCCCAAAAAATGAGCCTATTCCACATGAAAAGAGCAGCACACCAGAAGATATGCAACCCAGAGCTCCATGATGAAACTACTATGAGATCCTATACAGCTCCATTTTGCACCTTCCATATCCGCCAAATTTTACCACTGCACAGGAGAAGAGATTTTTTTTCCATGAACCAAGACTAAACTCAAGTCTTGCTCTCTTTTTTTTTTTTTTTTTTTAATTTTCCTTCAGTTACAACACTTGTTTTTCAGAAGTCATTTTGAAGGAAAATCAAACAGGGCCTCAGACCTATTTTAACTCTCCCCCCCCCACCTCCAAGTGACCAACATACCAAACTTTCTGCATCTCACTACCAGAAAGAGCCCTTGGGGCTGCTGGGTCGACTATTCTTGAAAACATCTGCCTATGGGCCCACAGATGTGCTAACCATAAGGTCTTTGACCCTTTGACACTCTGGAAGAATAAGTTGTCTCAAAACCTGACTTTTCCTTCGTAAGAGGCATTCATCCTTTCTTCTAATGGTACAGAACGTTTCACTCAACGAGTGAAATACCGAACATTAAAAAAATAAATAACAGGTTGTATTCTTTCATCTCTTACAATTTTGCCTTTGCGTGCATGAACACCACCTCCACTATGAGGGCTGTGTGTGCGCACGGTTTTGCTGGTGGTTTTGTCAGCAGATGTATCAGTCTGTCAGCTCCGCTGTTAGAGAACAGCTTAGTGCTGCCCTTCATTTCTCACTTTTCAATTTAGGCAAACCAGTTTTACCAGGACTAAAGCTCAGAAGCTTCTTTCTCCCAGTTATATAACCGAGTTACTGCAGACAAGCAATGATGTTCCTTATCAGATGTATTGCTTTACCTTTTTAACTAATTTCTTTAGAACTCTATCAGCACACAGAGGGACTTCCCCCACCCAAAAATAAAGTCAATAAAGGAATGCCTGTACCTTGTCACAAATGTTATCACCCCATCCTTCAAGTACCTATTATCTTACTTCAAAACGTGTTATGAAGCTGACCCTAGGTCACCATTAACTGATGGACGGGCTGCATCGCCTCAAGTTCAAGAGCAAGTTTGCAAGCACCAGCATACGCCAGATTCAGGCTTGCCCCAGGCCACGTTTTATTTTACATGGTGGCAGTTTCTCTTTGATTGGACAGCACAATGGGCTCTCTGTACAGCCAATGAGTTCTGCTTTTCTGGAGATAGCTATGTCTCCAATAATTCGAAGAAAAAAAAAAGAGCAACAGCTGAAATCCAGATGACTGGAGTACTTTGCAAACAAAGACAGATTGTTGGAGGCCAAATGAGACTGATCCTTCCTAGAAAGATCTACAAACAAGCAAGTGCTGCATGGATAGATGCTAGATTAGGATTCAAATGAGGATTTCTGCATAGAACATAAATCAAACTTTGTAATGCAAAGTGTTCGTAGAAGAGTAAAGCAGATATGGCATGACTGCCTCAGTGTTCTGCTATGCCCCTCATAGTACAACAGTTTTCCGGTTTGAGTGAAATTTGGAGTTCTTCGGATTGTGCCAGCTCCCAGTCAGCAGGTAACTATGGTGTTTCCTGGAGATCAGTACCTATGAAGGCCCCAAATCTCTCTCTCTATATATATATATTTATTTTTTTTAAAACAAAGTTTAATTACACAAACTCAGCTCCACATCCTAACCTCTGGCTTCAGTCTCCCAAATGACAGGCCTCTGACACAGAATGAAAGGGAAATCTCCCTCATCTCCAGCACTCCCAGGCTCAGCTTTTTGGGCTTCCTAATTTGAAATGTCACATTTGTCTGCCACACCTCAGAAGACTTCCTTTTTCCTTTCCAGCTGCCACTGAACAGTGCTGGGAGTAGGCATTTGACCAGTCCCTGCAGGCAGCGCCTTCAGTTACACACCTGCTGCACTGACTACAGAAAACGCAAGCTTTCTGCTATATTTGGTAATAAAAAGCACACAGAACCCACTCACCTAGACAGCATTAACAAAGCAACTTTATGCTGAGGTGGCAAAGTTGTTTGTGTGAATCTGATTTGGTCACTTTGTGCACGTACAAAAGAAGCTGGTTTGCTATCACACGGTCCTACACACCCCTTCCTCAGGAGCCCAGTGTGCAGAGAACGGCTGGAACCCAGCACCTTTTGGGAACTCCACATTCCAGGACTTTCCCCCACCAAGAGCTTCCTTCCACAGGAAGCCACTCGTGCAACCCAGAAGTGAGCCTGTGTCCTTTCTTCCTATACCAGGTAACAGTAGACTTTGAGCACTTGTCCTCAGCTGACACCCTTTGCACTGAGCCCCTTCGCCCCCTGACTCTAAGAAGCCACAGCCCCAGCAGAGAGGACGGGGTTTATTAGCACTGGCTCAGTCCTGCTGTCACACAGCAACATGTCACCAAGCCAGTTCAGGATGTGGGCACAGCTCACTCTGCTTCCAGCCAAAGATCTGTCGGATGGAGCGTCCAAATTGCTGTCTGCATAAAAATTACAGCTCCTCTGGACTTAGTTTGGGGCTGTAACCACCAGTCTAACACCACCAACTTGAACTGATCAACCCACGAAGTAAAGAACACACCATTAATGACCATCCTCAAGAAATCTAGTGAGACCTTTTGGGGCAAAGGCTGGCATAGACCCCAGTGCAGCTGGGTCGTCTTTGGCTGCCTTCTAAGGGCGTCTTCTTGTATCATCTGCACCCCTGGGCCTTGTTGCAGCTCAAAACATACTCCTGCCCCTCTGCCCCAGAGTATAACCAACGTGTGCCTTGAATGAAGCAGAGATCTCACACAAAGAGAGAGAACTGAACCATGAAAGACATTATTGCATACTTATTCATAAAGTAGCCAAATGAAGCCTTACTGTCCTATAGGGCATACATGCTGTAGATGAGGAATTGTGACTTAGGAAAATTGTCCTTCCTTGAATTTCTCCACTATATTAGTCAGAAACAGTAAATAGAGATGTAAAATACATATATATATATATATATATATATATTCGTGTGCTTCAAGACTAGATTTTGGAAATCTACCAGTAGACCCACTACATCATACAAGTTTGATGGGGCTTCATTTCCACAAACACACACAAATAGCCACATATACGGCACTTCTGCAGAGACAAACACATCTTTCTTTTAGTTACTGGAGCCCTCTCAAAAACGCGCCTATAAATCCTCCAGGAGCGGGAAGGAGTTACAATGGAAAGACTGATGGATCTGCAACACTGCAGCGGCTCACATGCTTCGATTGCCATAACAGCTCCTTTGTGGACACAGAGCACGCCGTGTGTCACCGAGCCTTAAACACACATTGTGAACTGTCATATCCAATACAGCAGGTCCTAGTGGATAGTTAAAGACAAAGAAGAAAAACAAAGCAGAATAGAAATGTGATGTGAAAAGACTCACTTCTTGAACAGCAGAATAGGAGCTGTTGTTGAACATGGTGCCTGATGCCTAGTATGCTCTCCTGGCCTTGCGAAGATAAAGGATTTAGTAACACAACCTTTGTAGGTTTACTTAGTTGTATGCTCTGAATGAAGAACCGACATTATTTGGAGGCTCCCCTTCTCCTTTTTTTTTTTTTTTTTTGTGTTGTCAAGAGTAGAATATTCTCCAGCAATGCAATTTCCAGCTGACCTATCTTGAGGGCACATGGAAACAATAGGGAGAGATTAATGGCCTAGGACACTTTGAAGAGAACAATGCCATGATCTTGGGATGAACTAGAACGCGTGAAATGTAGCAATCTTGGGGGAAAAAAAAGCAGTTCCGCAAACAGAAACCTTTTCCATGGCTTATTTAGCAATGAGCATAAAGGAAAACGTGTCTGACTGTTTTGATTTAAATTTTGCTGGCTATAAACAATAATTTTGAAATAGTGTGAGTCAATATTATTTTTCTTAAAACATGACATAAGGTTTAAAAGCCAAGTTCTCCTCTGGATGAGGCTGATACCAGTGTGATCAAGAGCAGAATTTGTGTTGATTGCATTTGGCGCCTGGTGATGCTCACCCATGAGACACAGTGACAAGGGACTGTATGCAGAACTCCATGAATGAACAGTTTTGATCTGCAAACAGCTACGGGTTGTTCCAAGTGGAAACGTGCTTTTATTATCGGTACAGAATTACTCTGTGGTAAATAAATCATCTGTATTGCAACTGAAACATTATTCCATCATATATTAAGGAAACATGCAACCTTTCCACTTTTCAGTTTGTTTCGTTCTGGTGTATTTTCCAGATTGTTAGGTACCTCTCCAAGGATCTTTGAACTAGCAATTGGAGGTTAAAAAAGGCAAAACAAAAATACCTTGAGATTCATGTTATAAAGAAATCCCTCCAAATCACAGTAAAACAGCTCTCATGGGGCACAAAATCTCTTTAACTAATCAGCTTAAGTCGTGTTCCCTCTATATTCCCCAAAACTCACCCTTACAAGAGTGTCTGTGAAAAAAGGTAAACTTTACAGAAGGCAACCAAACCTAAGCATGGACTACCCAAGAAAACCAATGTTTTCAAGAGTCTGGCAAAAATGCTTCCATAACCTCTGGAACAAGTCATGCACAGCTTTCTATAGCACTGAATCCTGATGGTCAACCACTCGGTGTCACTTCAATCATTTATGACACTTCTCTAGTATCTCTTATATCTTCTTATGCAACCTCTGACACCTTTTCAGAGGTGCTACAGACTTTCCTCCTTCCCTGCTTTTCTGAAGCAAGTAAGAAGCCAACAAACTACCACCTCTCTGCTGACCGTAGCTGAAATCAACCAAAAGGTTCTGGCAGAAAGAGGAAGCCTGACACACAAAGACAAGTGCTTAGACCATATTGCTTCAGAAACCTAGGTGAAAAACACTATATAAGAGGTTGTATACAAGGTTTCTCAGCATGGATACTTCTGCTTATATTAAACGTGCAGAAATGAGAGAAAAGATCCTGAAGTGTTTTTAAGTTAAGACTGGAAATACTGGAAAGCTCTGAAGTCAGAACAGCTTCTGAGGTTCTGCTGCTCATGTGCTTTGCATCATTTACCATTCAAAGCATTAATGAAGACAACAACAGAGCAAGAGGAGAACCCCAGCAGACACAAAAATATGGGCCAGATGCTGATATCCAGCTGTTGCTGATATCCAGCTGCTGCTGATATCCAGCTGTTGAGGCCTCCTGAAAGCAATTGAAATCCAGACCTAAATGATCAGCATGCTCCCTTCGTCTGGAGCACAGATATCATCGTCCCCTGATCTTCTACTTGCCTCTTCCAAGTCCAACAGACTGCGTCAGCTTTATCTAGATGAAGCATGAGCCAGCTTACCGTTAACTAGGTGCTGGAAAGATACCAGGTTTATTCTTCCACTGCACCTGTTGCACTTGCATAGTGGAGTTCAAGGCTATTTATGCACTTTCCTGCTGGCTTTTTTTTACCCATGCTAAAAGACTCCAACTGTCACTCAGAAATGCCTTAGAGTAGTCAGTGGGTTAGGCAGACATGCTACCTTCAAGAACTCCCCAGGAGCAATGAATTCCCAAACAACTTCATCCATTTCTACCATTATACCCTGTGGAACAGAGTTGCACTTCTTATACAACCTACCATTCTTGCAAAGTAACCAAAAAGGAGAAAGAAAGCAACATTGGGCTTACTTCAGCTCCTAAATCCCTGCCAAGTCTGGGTGCTCACTTCGCTAGCCTCGTACACCTCAAGAAACAAATTCCTTTCACTAGTACTGCAGCTCGACACACAAATTGCGGGGTGGGCTGCAATTCCTGACCATCCAGCACATGCTGTCCATTTAGGATCTGGAACCAGTAGCAGGAATTAAAAAAAGAACATGAACAACAGCAGAGACAACAGACAGAGATTACCCTGCAGTTAGGAAGACAAAGGCAAGGCCGGATCCAGCATATTCCCAGCAACACCCCAGATACTGGCTTACACAGCAGTGAGCACCAACATCCCTTTGGGGCTTTTGGCTTTGGGGACAGTAGAGCTGTGACCAGCAGATGGGTGCTTGCTCAGGGCATGCTGCGATGGAAGGGGAAGCCATGAGGGTGGGTACAGGTTTTGCACCGTGTGGGAAGGTGAGCTTGACATTGACGCTTGAGAGGAATTTCGTTGGATGCAGAGCCAAGGGGCCACACTGGGTGGAGTGCTAAGTATACAAACTCAACCTGTAGACGAATGCCTTGCCTCATCTGAGGATTACTCTCTCTGGTGCAGAACGGTCCCAGCCCCATCTTCAGCTCCACGCAGCTTCTCCTCTACTCATCCAGTGAGCACTGAATTAAACAGCCACACCAGGCAGACACGAGGCCTCAGCATCATACAGCTCTTAAATGAGAAAGCTTGCTTTTAAACAGCACAGTGTGGTTACTTCAACATACTTGGCATAAGAAGGAACTAAGTTGAGGCATTTGGTGGTTATGGAGAAACATATGGCCTTATTTCACCATTTTTTTATTTTTATTTTTTTTAATAGCAAGCTTTTTCCTTCCTTTTGGGGATGTTATGACTGGAATGTACAGATTCCATGAGTTTGTTTTCTTCTTCTGTTCCTTGGACATTCTCCCTCAGCTGCTTTTTCCATCAGAGGACTTGCAGAACAACTTTGAGTGCCTTGTTTTCGATGTGAGTAAATATATCCTCTGGCATCCTGCTTAGCAGAGATGCATGCTCCCTCCAACACCCAGACTTACACACATTTAAAACAATTAAGCCTATTTATCTCCTAAATTGTTGCTGCATTCACTTCCGGCTCGATGCACTTACATGCTTGCAGAGATCAGCTCAACCACATTGGAAATGGATCTTCTCTGCATGTGCTTAAAAAAAACAAAGTTCAATGAAGATAAGACTTGGCCAGAGCCAAAGGTTCTGTGCCTTCCATTCCATTCCAGCACAGAAAGCAGAAATAAAGGAACACTAATAAGTAAATTGAACATCCTGGCTGCTTTGGTACGTGTGTTCCCTGCTCATTTGCTTTATAGTGCCTTGGCTTGCTACTCTGTCATGTGAACAGTATCGAAGAAAGCCAGATCCTTTTTACTTGGAAATTGATGATGTATGTACCCAAGTGTTGATCCAACTGTCTTCATGGCCCAAGAGTAAAATGTTTATCTTTTACCTCCCCTCAAGCTTCTTAATATTAATAGGATGGGTCTGCACAAGACCTGGCATTTATAAATACCTTCAACTCAAGCTTCCTTTTCCGAGGCTGCCACGCATTTGAACATAATCCCAGGCCGACTGTTTCCACATCCAAGCATCCCACCCTATTCTTACATTTATACCACTTGCACTGCTTATTGTAAGTTTCTCCTGGCTGATTTCCCAGAATATCCTTTGCCTCTGGCAAGATAATTGCACAAGACTAAAATATTGTCGCCACAGACCTTAGCTACATTATATGCTGCTGTCAATACAGCCGGGGGGGGGGGGGGGGGGGGGGGGGGTGGGGAGTGGAAGTCTGTGGGACAGAAGTGCTAGTTCCTGAAGAACTAATTCTTTCATATTCCAGAAATCACATGGTTTAAAACAGTTGCTCCAAGATTTTGGTTTTGGTGTTTTTTTCCCTCTCTCTCCTGTGTGGGTTTGTGTTTTTTTCTATCATTTGCTTTTTGCTGCTTGTTTTCATGGTTTTTTCCCTCCTTTTAAACCTGGGGGGAAAGTTCAGGTCTCATCTACCAAATGCGAAACAGTGAGCAGGGTAGAGGGGAGTCAGTGTTTTGTCAGCAAGGAAAAAAAGCAGTCTTAAGAGAAGTGGAGATTTTCCCACTCTTCATTTCATCTGGTTCAATATCTACTCATCTCCTGAAAAGGCAGTGAAATGGAAAATTTTACACTGATGTGTTAAAGTATTTGATCCACTTACACTAAACTAGCCGAGAATGAATGTTACCAGCCAAAATGCCAGCTGATGACACAGCAGAGACCAAAACCTCAGGTCAGTGACCTTTTGTGGGCGCCACAAAAAACTTCAGTCTTCCTCCCAAAATTAGAGGGTGGGGATGCTGATAGACAACACAGGCATGCTGGCAGACAGCATCTGAGAGCTGAGAATTTCAGCCTTTCTCGGAGACAATACATTACCATCAGCCAACACCTCTCTGCAAGGTGGCAGCCACCAGCTCCTGCGACTTCTGAACCTTGCCAGAGTCTGGCTTTCACTTTGCCTTCTGCCCTATTAAACACATATGATTTCTCATCTTTTCTGAGGAATCACACTGGGGATGGGGACCGCATTCCCCAGCATAAAGTTAAGCTAGTGGTAGTCCCACAGGCTTCTTTAACTCATGAGTTCCTCAACCTACTATTGTGAAAGTCTTTCTATACTGGTGTTATGTGCTTGTATCTCCCTACCTTCAGCATTACAAGATGCTCAAAAGCTGACTCTCCTTCTGCCAGGCTAAAACATGCAAGTCCATCTTCCACAGAAGAAAGTCTGTTGGTTTAGAGCTCCTGGTGATCACAGTTCGGTCTGGCGTTAACGCACTAGAGCTGGGTCACTATCAGCTCTCTGCATCCCTCATCCTGTTATCGCAGAAAACAGACGAAGTTAATTCTGTCACGCACAGATGTGCGCACTGGCATTTAAAGGAAAGCACTTCACGTTAAAAGCAGAGTTTAATTGCAGTGGAAAAAGAAGTGGTTTGCTTCAGCAGAAATCTCAAATTTTGAAATACCGAAGAGGAACTTGTTATTCAATGAAAAGATTAAACAAAGAACAGTGATTGCCACACTGTTCAGCAGCTGATCAAATGTGATTGAACTCTGTCCAGGAGGATATTGATTATAACCGCTTGCTATTCACTTTGAAATTAAAGAGGTTGAGTTCTACTCTCAATTACAACACAAGCTTCAGTGAAATCACTTTGAATTTGTACTGCTGTCACAGGACAGGGCTGCACACACCCTGACTCTGTAGTTTTCCTCCCCGGTGTAGCTCCTCTCACGTAGTCCATGGCTGAATCTCTGTTGCTGAGGTTTAACAAGTACTGAATGAAAAAGGCAATTCTTCAAATACACATTCAGGAAAATGTTAAGAAACTAATAAAACATCCAGTAAGTCAGAAGCACAAGCTTTTTGGTGTGTCAGAAAAGCAAGTTTTATTTGGAGCTTGGGAAAGGAAAATATAAAGCAATTCCATCGGTTGGTAGAAACCCAAAGAACAGTTCTATGTTAATACCCAAATCCAGAATTGCAAATTACACTACAGAGTCCAGCATTGCTGGCTGGACTGAACAAAGCACAAACAGGAAAAAAAACCTGAGTTAAAACAACTCTCACAAAACCCAACAACCCTTATTCTTGCTTTACTCATCCAACATGAGCAACACAGCTGAGGACAGTATTTCAACAATCTGTGTAATTTTATCTTTCCTGTGTTCTTCTACTTTGGATATTATGTGTCATCTCTGTTTGTACAACAGCCAAGTGCCTGATCCTGCTTTCTTTGCCAGCCATACAGATCATAAATCAGAGAGCACAGCTCATAAATCACGTGCCACTGAATACTGAATCAAACTGAGACACCCAGAGACTCCACTTGGTAGGAATTACAGGACTTTAAGGGGGCTGGGGGCAGCTGGGGTATGCCCTGACATGCAGGAATAGGTGCAAACACAGGTGTCCTCAGCAGCAGGCATCCCCTGGCAGGGGGCCTCAGCCAAGCTGTCTGCAGGGCAGCTGGGGCACATCCCACCTTGCTCCTTCTCCCTGGACCATTTCAAGCCCATTTGTCATCCCATGCCATGTACATGAACTGGGAATGAGACTTTTCCACTGTGTCCCTATAAGTCACTTCATAAATACCATGAGTGAGCGGAATGGAGCCTGTAAACATTCAGAAGTCTGTGACTAACAGCCTTGTGCTTTCAGTGACATGAAGGTTTCTTTCAGTTTTCTTCTAAACCTATACTTGCGTGAAGGCAACTAATTCACAAACAGCCCAGTTCTGCCCAGCAGAGCACTCCAAAAACATCCTTCCCAGGCTCTAATGTGGCCCTCAATGTACCACAGCTGCTCACAACACCCAGCCAGCAGGGCTGCTCATGAGCACTCCTCAGTCCAGGCAAAAATGAGCCAAATCATCTTAAAAACCAAGTCTTTACAACTCTTTCCTTTTCCATCCATGGCCTCCGCAGTGCATAAGGGAGCACCTGTGCAGATGTTGCGCCTCAGCTGGAGAGAACCACGCAACATGAGCTACAAAAACCATACACAAGGGCCACCAGGAATGGGCTCAGCATCCAGCCCGCACCCCTTCTTACAGCTCCTTGCAGCAATACATCTCTGGGTGTGGGTGGGGAACATGCTTATGCTTTGGGGAAGAGCAAGCTTGGAGTGACTCAGTGTTGTTTTTGGCTGTTTTTAGAGACATGGGGAGGAGAAGCTAAAAACATCCCCAGTGAGCTGAGAAAGTTTGCATTGTAGGTCTTTCTCAGAGCCTGACCTCTATTGTCCTGAGAAGTGCTGAAATACATGGAAGAAGGTCTCTCAGAGAAGGCCCTACGTGATACTGGATGGTAGGAGAACAAGAATGATTAAAAAGCTGGAGACATGGGCACAAAACCATTTGCAAAAAAATCATTACTTTCTCCGCAGAAACCTTTACCAGGCAATGGACTCCACCATTCCCATGCACATACACATCCCTTTCTACTTGTGCACCCACACAATGATCTCAAGAGAGCGAGGCAACTACCTCATGGTAGTATCACGGTAATAACTCTTACCACTACAACCACCTCACTCCCTCCACATCCTGACACGAGCTATACAGGGAAATTGTACGGACAGGGAAGATGCAAGCTCTGAGTAGTGTCCAGATGTGCATGCTCTCACCACGCTGCCAGGAACAGAGCCCACGTGCCCCAAATCTTCTCATGCCCTGCTCAAACTGCTCTGAACCGTAAGGAAGAAAATTAAAAACAACACACTATAAGGTAAAACATGCCAAATTCCCAGCTGGTGGAGCCCCACTGAAACCTGGGGAGTTATGCAATATCAAAGCAGGCCCAAAACTGAATATAAATAATATTTCCGTAAGTGAAGGCATAATTTTGTTCCCAGTAATCTTTAGTGCTAACCAAGAGCCAGAAAACTCTGTATTTGCTTGTGATTCCTTCCTGCCCTCCCCTCCCTCCCCAGGTTCAGAAGAGTTTGGATCTATGGGCTTGGTTCAGTTCTGAACTCGGATTAGGAAAGTGCTAACGTTATCTCAAAGGCTGCCAACAGAGGTAATACTGAAATGCACGCACTGTCCTCAGAAGGTTAATCTCCAATAGTAAGGGAATTAGGCTGAGGCAAAAAATGACTCTACTAGGAAAAGAAGTTCTGCTCCAGCTGTCATACGGAGTTATATATATGAGCAGGCTTACTGTTAATCAGTATTTTATTTGGGGTTTGAAATGGTTGGGCCTTCAAGCATTTTTTTTTTAAAGTTTTGTTATTTCTTTTCAGAGGCTGAATCAAGCTCTGCTCTGCACCTATCTGTCAGTTACACAAGGGACTCATTTGGAGCTACGCTGGTTCATTACTGGAAACGCAGACCTTCCCTCTGCCGAGGCGGGCTTCAGAACAAGAAGTTGGCTCCCTCGAGATGCACAGAGATACACACGCTTCATCCAAGAGGTTTCAGAACCAATATTCAGAGGCTTGAAGCCCAGCTCCTGCTGGACACTCAAGGGTGAGAAAGCCCCAAGAACGACTTCTGATTTGACCCCATAACTAAAAAGCCAGGCATAACAGTAATCTTTGGCCCTACCTGGGCCCTTCTCAAAGAGGGGCCAGCTGTGAAGGAAAAGCACAGCGCAGTCTCACTGAAGGACAACACAGCAGCTGAGATCCTCTGGCTTTTATGGCAGCTCCAGGAAGCACCCCACTGCCTGAAGACCTCTTTGAGCTCCCTCAGCACACAGTACACAAGCTCACCTGGGCCCTGTGATGTCTGACAGACACCTCCTGCAAAGCACTGTGTTTAACCAGCAAAGATTTCCATGCTTTCAGTCAGTAAGCAGAACACCACTGTCACCTTTCTCAGTTTCTCTTGCAATGACTACTGCAGGGCACAGGCCAACCAGAGGCTTTTACATCCCATTGTTTTCAGGACGTCACACAGCAGGAGCTACATGGGTAAAGGCCACCACCAGGGCCAAGAGACACGGACGGGGCCTTGCACACTTGAGTTGTGTCCAGCTGAGGTGCCAAGAAGTCATAGCCTCTGTGCATGGGTGCTGGCCAATGCGTTTGGTGGGCTGGCCCCAAGCACTACAACACCTGATGTCCAGCTTAACAGGGGCCTGCATCCCACCTAAACTTTGGTGGGAGTTTTGGAAGCCAGAAGAAAGAGACAGCTGTTTCCCCTCCCCTCAAAACCCCATCATGTTGCATACAATGAGCACAGACATCTATGACAAGCTGCTGAAGGTTTACACAACATTTGGGGTTTTCCCACCTTACATATAGAGACAACATCTATATCACATGACTTCACTGAACCAAGGTCATTCATTCATTTCCCAACAGCAAGTTAAACTCAGCTGAAGATGATGTTCTGGTGAATTAAGACCAAAAAAAAAAAAAAAGTGTGGTTTAGCCATAGTCCATTCATGACACGCTCCTGAAGCTGAGTGGGAACAAAACAGAGCCTATAAGATATAGGGTAAGATCTGCAGGTTCTAGGGCATGGGTGAGACCCTTCTCACTCTACAAGTCAAAACACAGTACCCCCAAACACCACCACTCCATTTTCTTATCTCCCTATAAACAGTATAGAAATGAAAATATGATGGTAGCTGATAATCTGCACTGCAAATAAACCTTTTAGAAAACAAACAAATAAAACAGATCAACTGTTTTCTAGGTGCTACGTATCCATATCTCAAGATAGTTCCAGGAAATAAGGGACCAAGGGAAGGATGAACCAGAGGAACTTAGCTCCTGGAACAGATCAGGGTGGGCTACAGGATCAGAACAAAGCAGCTAATGAATGGGAGTGGAAAAATGGGAGTAAACTCCTCGTGTAATACCAACACATGCCTGTATACAGCTTGCTACTTGGTTGCAAGGTTTTGCTTTAAACTAATGGTTTATACTGAAGAAATCACAGAGTGCATACAGTTATTCTGGGTATGTACTGTGTAACTAATTGCTTCCAGTATTGGATAAACACTTCTAGATGCACAGAAGAGATGGCTCTTGCTCCTTACCTTGTTTTTCTTAATTTTTATTATCAGCTAACTAGTAAGAAAGAACATTAAGTAGTAGCAACAGTAAAGTGCTTTCCCGCAACAGTATTCTGAAGATGACACACTCGTAAACAGTTCCATCAAGTGGGGAACAATAATGCAATTTGGCAGAAAGAATCTTAGAAGCCAAGTTACACAGAGAAATTATTGTTAAAATTACATTAATCAAAACCAGTTAGGAAAAGATGAGAGGAAGACTCTGGCAGAACATGTCTGGGATGTTACCAATTAAACTTGTTTTTCTTCCTAAAAGGCAATAGCATTCTTTTTAATTAGCCTCTGTCATTGTAATTCTAACAGTAACCCACAGCGCAATTACTATTTGAGCTACTTGAAAATTTAAAGCATGCACCCAGTTTCTTTTAAAGACTCCTACGTGGACAAGCAGTGTGGCTGCGTAGGGATGAATGAACAATTTACTTTGTCATTTCTGAAGCTAATTTACAGCACAACATCTATTTGCTATAAACACACACAAAACTCACATGCTGAGAAGTCGTTCTAGGAATAGCCTAAAGCTATCTACACCATAAGTCACCTAGCTAGGGGTCAGAAATAAATAGAAAGATGTATCTTCCCAGGTTTAGCATTCATGTTCTCTGTGAAGCAGCACAGCGGTGTTTACGAACCAGCGGAGAGCTCTACACACACTGTGGCATTAGATGAGCTCACACCAGCAAAGGCACACACTGATACAGCTCCTATTGCTGTTGATGCCGTTGGCACTGAAAAAGTTAATGCCTGTAGGTTGCAATGCTAACCCCAGCTTGGCTAATCCTCTGGCATTATTACACTTTGCAACAGGAATGCTCAGCTGAAACGAGATTAGACATCTTAATGGCATTAATGAAAATCTGACCTATAAAAACTGCTTAAGAACACAAACACTGCATTTTTCAAGTTCTCTGGCTAAAACACTGAGATTCTCCTTTGCTCTACTGATGCAAGTTCCGAACCAGAAGTACAAGACTTCAAACCTTCAAGAAAAATCTGCAATTCTGACAAAGAAGGCTCATTAATAAGTTACATTTTGTCTCACTGAACTATAGAACAAACTAGATTCCAGTCTTCATAGCTCTTTGCCTCTTCCACCAACAAGGAGGCATCGCTTTATTTGTACTCACTGTGGTATGGGCTGTAGGACACAGGGAGTTGGCGAGAACAGGCAAGGTGACAGTTTGATAAGCGTTGATCTATACAGCATGTGAAAATCTCCAGTCACAGCTGATAAGACCTGCTGTAGAAACACATTAAAGCAATTATACACTAAAGTTGTGAAATACACCTGTTCTGGTTGATAATTCCTTTTATACCCTCATTCTGGCCTACCCTCTAGGTCAACAAGGAAATCTGCAGTGTTTTCAAGTTTCTTCTTTTCTATGGAAGTAAGTCATTGCTAAAAAGGTTACAGAAAACAGAACGCATGGCACAATGATGTGTCTACTCCCCAGCTTTTTCAGTGCTTTTCCTGCAGGCATCCATACAATTAATCCCTTCTCCTTTGAAAAGGTGATCCTCTGAAACCCATTAAGTATCTAAATACGGCTTTTAAAATCAGCTCTACAATGCAAACGCTCATGGTGGCAGCTTTTGGCTAATTCTTATACTAGGGCAAATTTCCACGTGGTCACTCTTACTTTCCTTCTGTCATTACAGAAGGACAAGACGAACCAAGAACATGAGTAAGAAGAAATGGCAGACACCTCTTTTGCCTTGACAAAATATATCCCCTTCCCTCCAACCAGCGAGATGCCACCTTCCTGCACTCCCAATACAAAGTACAAGACAAAAGTAAAACAAGTAGTACGAGATATAAGGAAGCACATCAGAGGACTGAGAGAAGGATTCAACAGTTCCACAGATGAGAAAGTATCCGCAGTGACACTAAGTAGGGTATGAGAGAACCACCCTCAGGCTGCAGGACACAAGCCAAACTTTAACCACCAGGAATTCAGAGGAAAAATTCTCTAGGTAATGATACCTGTAATTATTTAACAGGATTTTACACCTTGCTCTGAAGCATCTGGTAAAGCATAGCTCTGGGTGGAGTAACTACCTTGACCAACTTGTTCTAAAAGGGTGGGCATATTAGGCTTTCTCCCTACAAATCAGTAGCATGTTACATACAGCACAGGCTATACCAACCATGCTTTACAGCTTTGCATATTCTAGTCATGTGTCGTTTCCATTACACTTTAGTAGGTACGTTAAAGCGTCCCAGCTCTTCTACAGAATACAGTTTTAAAATAGCCCAGCATAAGACTTGTGGTATGCTGGCAAACACTACGTGTTGGCAGCCAGTCTAACATCACTGCTGGCAAAAACAGGACACCTGTTGTCAGTATTCTATCAAACACGATCGTTTTAACACTGGGAACGGTTGGAATGGTTTCATAAAAACCTGTTTGATGTTAAATTAGCATCCCAGCCAACCAGCAACTGAATTAAATCTTCAAAGTGTCAATTGACTAACTTGGTGCAGACATGAAAAATTTAGATAGTCTTAACAGGGATACGTTTCACCTTTAACTAGAAACATTTACTTGTAAAAAAGGCATATGCTGAAAGCAACATTTGAAGACACCCAAATGCTGCAAACAGGTATTTCTAGTGAAAGCCCCAATGAATGAAAGGGAATCACTAGGAAAGCCTGCTGGAGCAGTCAGAAGAACATTAAAAAAGCCATGTCAGAGATTGAAGTCACAGCCCCAAAGCTCCTGTTACTAATCTGGGCATCAATTAACAAACAAGAGGAGTGGAACAGCCGGAATCCCAACAGCTAGGCTGGTTCTGCCCTTTCGTGCTCTCCTAGAGTGCTTTTTTCTATTTCCTTTTGGATACTAGCGCCATGACTGTTTGTCTGTACGAGTCAGCACGATGGTAGTTCAAGAGCAACTTCCAGCTAAAGCCAAAGAAAATGAGTATGTGAGATGCTCTGGAGAACAGGCACACTTGGCAGAAGTGCCTTGCATCGGCTACTGCAGCGAGAGGACGTTTGGAGGAACGTGGCTCAGGCAGAGCAGCAACATCCTGGGCACCACACTTTCCATTGCAAGGGACGCCAAAGAAAGCACCATTTATTTATAAGGCTACCCAGTTAGAGATGTCCCCCAATGCCAGCACCTAGAGAACCTGCCTCTTCCAGTACGTACATTGCTGCAAAACCACCTAATGCACTGCTTCCAGAAAGAACCTAAGAAAGGAAACTTCTGATTCAACTGCAGAGACTGCAAAATACATCACCACTGATGTCATCGTGATCCGTCAGTTATGTGGAACTGCCCAAGACTGCCAATTCTTTCTTAGCATTAGAGTTATATTAAACGAACTCAAAGCCTGTTTTTTATAGGAACTATACTTAAACCCCAAGACTCAGCTCAGACCGAGGATGCAATGAGGTACTCTTGAAAATTAAACCCTTAATGTAAGGAACCTCTCTCATAAAAACAGAACGGTTTTGGAAACGCATAAAAAGAAGAGCAGCAGAAAGAAAAAGCTTCACTATTCATCTTCCCAACCAAATGAAGGCCTCGATAGCATGCCCTTGGTATAGCACCTAGTATTTGATGGGAACTATCACGTTATGTGGCAGTATCAGTTTCAGTTCCTCCAGGCACTGGATGTCACAGGCTAACGCTCTTACTGCCATCAGCCTGAGCTGGTACTCTGCGGATAATGGCTTGCAGAAGCAGACTCAGGTAGTGAGGTGTAACCCAGTAATGAGTTCACTCATCTCCACATTTAGGTTGGCACGGTAAAAGCTAAAATCAGCGCCTTGGAAAGAGCTCAAGAGGAAATACCGTGCAGAAGGGTAAGAGATCTAGAACACAGCAGAAACAGATGGGCACCCAGCACAAAATAAATACAAAAGGAAATTGCTTTCCCGTGCTTTTATTTCATCTCCTTTGTTGTTATGATTTCAGTAGCACCTTCAGGCTCCAGCAGAGATCAAGGTCTCATTTCGTTAAGCACTGTATAGACATGCAGGGTAAAATCCAGGCTCCAGCATCAAATGAAATACAGTTTTATTATTTATGTAACAGAATTTCTTCCAGAGCAAGAGGCCATCCATGCCCTAAGGTGTTTTTAATTTAAATAAGCAAGACCAGTAAAAGGGAGAAGAGAAGAAGGAGCAGCAGTCAGAGATAAAGTTCAAAAGTCATGGAGCAGACAGAGCTCAGCACGTGGGGTAACAGAACCAGAACTTCAAGCCCTGTTTCAGGTGCTACAGCCCAGCATGATACAACAGAAATCCTGCTAGGCTACATGATACCAGCTATAGATAAGATGGGGACAAAACCCTCCCCTTCTTAAGCTAGTACTTTATTTCCAAGACAAATGGCATAAACAGTGTTCTCAAAACAAGAATGAAATTACTACAACTCTGCTCTGCTATGCTCATGAAGGCAGCATTAAAGGACAGAGGACACTCTGTCTTTGCACTTTGGGGACTTGCCAGCTCCCTATCTGGAGCTTGATGACCTGCTATGGAAGTATATACATTCAGGAACAAGGCAGGGTGATCATCAAGGAAAAATACACCACTGTTTATTTTGGATAGGGAAGATCAACATGATTTTCATGCACTTTCATGTGTATTCACGATCCCAAAGTAAAGAGTCTCTTGATCTAAGAACCTGGAATGTAAACACAATCACAGCTGTTTAATGTAGGTGAAAGGAAAGGAAGGGCTGAAAGATGCTCAAACTCTTTTTTTGCAGGCAGCGTTCCCAAGCACCTGGTTTAATTCTGGTTTCATTTACACCAGTGAAATAATGCAGCAGTTGACGTTTGCATCTAAAGCAATGCAAGCTTGTGTTCAGGATGTGGATTACAAGATTCCTTTGGAAAACTGTGCAAGTTTTATCAGTGTAGACAAGGAGATGCTGCTCTAGTCTGAGCTTAATCTGGAGATCTTTATAAATTAAACACCATACCCTAGCTTTGTTATAAGAAATCCCATCTTTGCACGTGAATTTTCCACTCCACTGGCTGACCTCACTCTAAAAAAAACAGTTCCCCATGTTCTTCTGCCTTTGGTTTGATACTTGCTTACAGATGAAGGGACCTTTCTTGACCTGAACGGCTGAGGCAGGACAACAACTGCTCCACCAGAACCATGCCAGGTCTATTCCAGGGCAACTGCAATCAGAACTTGTTACCAGTCCTGTAGATTATGCAAATAACCAAAGTAAATAATGGGTCTACAGAAACCAGACAAGCAATGTAGCTGTCTTCTGACACCACAGATGGAGCCTGAGCACACCTGAAGCAACACAAGAGTGACAAAGGGGCAGCTAACGTGAAAGGAACACAAACTGTATCTTTACCCTGATACCCTAAAATCAATGAGAATATGCTGGAATTGAGCCCATTCTACAAATACAGCCCTAGGTACACAGGTATCTACGCTGATGCCTATCAAATGCTTGCAATTTTGCTGTCATCCCTACTAGGATCTGTAGTGGGCACCCTCACTGCAGCCAAGTCTCACCTGCCTCTAGAAGACCAGGTCAGGACTCAGCAACCCACAGCCCTGCAGGGAGGGAAGCAAACGTGCCAGTTCTGGCCAAGTATCAGGGACAGCGCTGAACGTGGGGTCCCATAACACTGGGTCTGCTACACCCGACAGCCCCTATGTGTCTCCCCACTGTGCCAAAGGCCCTGATGATGTGGCTGACCACCACAGGCATAAGGAAGGGGCCTGGATGAGATGCAAGTTTGCCAAACTGGGTCCAGAGGTGATGCAGCTCCCCATCAGAAATCAAAATCCCTCACATTGAATCACATCTCCCAGCTTCTCTCAAAACAGGGAGCCAGGTCTGTGCCTCAGTCACCTGCCCTGAACCACTGAACAGAAGTCTTAAGCTGAGCAAGCCACCAGGATTGTAGTGGTATTCTTTTGGATAGCATTACTTTAGCCTGTATGACCCGCTGATAGGGCAGCGTGAGCACGCTGCCTGGTGCCCACGTCTCAGTGCCACGACAGCGATTTTGCTCAGGCGACGGGAACTCCGACTTTCAGCCCTGAAGCCCCCTCCGTTCAGTCCTCAGACTGCTTGGGAAGATGAAAAGCCCTGCAGATGTATCATCTCTAACTTTTCTTACAGCTGATGACTCTATCAAAGCCAACAGCAGTGCTTGCCAAGTAGAAAAAACCACCATATGGAAGTGAATAGACTACAATAAGGAAAATGAAGACTCAGGGAAGGGGGGACACAAGTTAGTAGTAGCGCAATATAAGTGGAAAGAGACTGGGGATATTTCTCTCACACCAACAGACTTCAGTTAGTACTGCTCCCTTTGAGCAAAGGTTCAGTTCTGTATATATCAGATTTATCATTAGGCATTTCTTATGTAATGATGAGCTTTTTAAGTAAATAAATTCATTTAACAAGTAACATTATGCCTCTTTGTAGTTTGCTTTTTGCACACTATTGCCTGTTGACATTATCCCTTTAATTCCTATGTTTAAAAACTTTTTACGAGGACAAATACTATAAGACTGAACCTAGTTTTACATTTGTGGTGTGAAAGCGAAGGAGAGAAAGGTTTCAGTGACATACTTTGCTGTACTTCTTTCTTTAGATGTATTATGAATAACCAATCCCTTAAACAATTTCTCAGACATTATGTTCAAATTCTTCACACACTCAAGGGCAAACTATGGCCCAGGTTACCCAAGTTGCTATGGATTTAGACAAACCTGCTGGGGTGCACAGAGTTGTACCACATGCCCACAGCACGATTACTCTCACGATACATTTCTTTGCTTTGTAATGCTCTCAAATATTTCCAGTAAAGCATATGCTCCATTTCACAAGAACAGCTACAGTAACGTATACATAACACCGAATGGAAGTACTGAAGATAACCTTCCTAATGTCAGGATACACACATTCTACAGATGGATGTTTGACAAAAGGGCTGGTCAGCACATCTTTGTGTTGCCCATAATTTAAAAAACACGCTGAAAGTAGCAAGAGTACCCATGACAATCCATGACGCTGATTTATGTCTTCATCTTCTGGCAATCTTCACATAAACCTAGAGTGAAGAGAACTCCTAGAAACACGGCCACCCACTTTGTTTCAAACCAAAAAATTATTCAAAAAGTCACTCTTCTCCACTGTGCCCTGCATTTGTTTCCCTTCCCAGTTCCACTGTCAACTTTTTCCACACAAGGCGGAATCAGAGGAGTAGACTGAACTCCTAGCCATTTCCTTGAGCCCAATCCACTGTCCAGTTCTGCCAAAGCTGACCACATTGCCACCATCCTTGGCATTTGGAACTCAGCCCAATTTCAGAGTTGGAGTCATCCTTCCTACATGTACACCGCTGCATGTAACATCCTTTTTCTTCCACGGTTTTGGAAGTTCAATCTTGCCCTTTGCCCATCATGAAGTGCTAGACTTGACAAGCTCAAGTATTTAAGCCTCTTTCCTCCTATTTCTATATAAATGGACAACTCTTCTGTTGCATTAATGCCCTCTTCAACCTATTTTATTTGCATCCCCTCCCCTTCCCCTCAGCCGAATCCTCTAATTAACATCCCCAACCTCTAGTCCATACTTCAGTCTTCAACCTTGTCCAATTCTCATCTCTTCCTCCTCTCGAAAATTAAGGTGTATAGAAAATGTAAATGGTTTTAGAATATGTGTACAGTATGCGCAATGCTTCCTCCCTCCCAGTCCCTTTTTGCTGAGTAACTTTAATTTTGAATAAGGAATTTAAGGACACAACACATCTCACAGGAATTATGATTATTAATACTACACTGGTTTTACACTTAAATATCGCTGACTTGATCAGAGGTGTTCTTGATTAATTTACTAGCATAAGCAGAGATGGAGGATATTAAAAGTACAAGGTCTCATTTTCTTCCCACATAGGGGCCTGCTCTTTAGCAATGAGAATTACTGGCACAGGAACCTCCCCCAGCCATACCGTTAACTCACTCGTTGCAACAGACCGGTCACACCTCTGCAGACTGATGCCAAGGAGTGCTAACAGACCAAAGAATCATTTGGAAGAGCGTTAGATGGCCAACAGCATGCCAGGGACAATACCTATAATATAACTGTACAGATGATTGAGTTCCCATCTCTTGAGAAAAATTCTATCATGCTTTACCTAGAGGTACACCTAAGGATTTCAGTGATTTTTCTCCTGCTACCTTGTGTAAGTACAGTACCCATGCAAAATAACAGAGGTAATACCCACTCTGGACTAACAGCTCAGCCACTGCTCTCATAAACAGTATATAATGTATATATATAAACCTACATATAGGATATGATAAAGATTCTGTACCTTAAAAAGTCATAATAAGAGCTAGACTCATTCACTGCATTTGATATTTTTTCAGATAAATATTGCACTTGGAAGACAACAGTTCTAAAGAACTAAGAGCTGCACACGTCTAGGGAGATTAAAGCTATTAAATATACCAAAGCTATTAAATGTACCCAAGCATACACTGCCCAGCGATGTGCTCGTCTGTGCTCTATAATAAGGCAGCTAACCGACTGCTCGGGACGAGCTTTAACTGCTTGCATGGGACTCAGCTGATACGGATACACTGATGTTGGAGCCAGCTTTTTGTGCTTCTCTGCACAAAAGGTGGTATCTATGCAGATACAGAGTATGTAAAAAACCTTGGAACGCCTCGCCTGCTACACCAGGTAACCAGTGACTGAAAACATGCACGGTTCACTTCTAAAGTACCCTCAGAGCATGTGTTTAGGACAGGACTCGAGCAAACTTTTGCACTTCTCTCCTCCATCCCCAAACTATTAATACCAACAGTCAGATGCTGAAGGACAAAATAACAGAATTTGGCTTCAGTCAGACTGGTGAAAATCTGGAGCAACTCAGCTGAGGCCAGCGTAACTGAGATCAGAATTTGGCCCCGGCTCAACAAACAGAGCCAAATTCATTACCACACTCTTTCCCTACATGTCTGCATACTAAAGAGCACGTTTTTGGTTTTGTTGTTTTTTTATTTATTCTTGTGTGCACATTTCAGCCAGTCTAAAAGTACATTCTGTAATTGTGACAAAAATGCCAACTGACGTAAAGAAGTTCCACAGATTTAATAATATTTTGCTTGGAAATGTGTGCAGAAATGCATGCATTTTCAGTGTGCCTTGACTCTGAGCTGTAGGAAACACCTTTCTGAGAAAGAAGAGGGAACTTTTCTTCCACGCAGAAAGCTTCAGCAAAGACCTCAGCAATGACGATTGTTTTTATCAACTTGGACACGTGCTTCAGTGTCTGGGTGAAGACAATTTAGTCAAGATGGACAAATGGAAAGCATACAGAAAGATGAGAAGGTTTTGGTCACAATATATGAGAACTTCCTGACATCTTTTATCGTTATCCAGTAAATATTGTGCTAGGTCCCAGACTACTGAGTGTCAAAGCCCTGAATGAAATGAAGTAGTTATCTGTCTTACTCTGATCTTCTTTCAAGAGCAAAAGTGAAAGACTTGCCAAGTTCCCTCCCCTCACGCTCCACTAATCAGTCTTTGTCTGGATTCACAAACATGGGCTATAAAAAAAACCTGGGCACAGCTTTGGATCCCAATGAAGCAAGGGAAAGGGGCCACGCTCTATGAGTGTACCAGACAGAGTGCAAAAAGCAATGGTGGAAGGAGGAAAGATGATAATCCCCATTCCTTAGCATCACCCATCCTGGTACAGTGTCATGATCGGATTCTGACCGTCCTGTCAAGTGCTAAGGCAGATCTGAGATAGCTGCTGCTGTCTGAATCAGGAATGTCTAAAATCAGAGTCCAGTTCTCAGAGCCAACATACAGTTTCTCAGCAGCAACAGCATCATTCAGTTTGCCTCTCCAAGAACGAGAGAGGTCATCTATTTCATTTTCTCACGTGGTGTAACGAATTCTGGAGGGGGTGACTGGAGCCTAAAGGAATGTCAGCTGAGGAAGCATTCTGGGAAACCTTCGTAAGAATCAGATTTATAGTCAGTCTCTCTCTTGCTTTATTCCTTCAGTTTTTCCCCATTACCTCAAGGTTTCAAGCTTCTTATGCATATGGGACCTGTGCTGCAGGAAATTCATCTCTCCTCTCCATACCAATGTCCCTGCAGAAGCTGCCAGCTACTCCCCCCCTCCTATGCATCTTCACGTTCCTCCTTTCCCATCATCAGCTCCCAGTCTGGACTTGCTAAGCTGCTCAAATGGAAACAGAAGGCATCCAGATCTGACCAA
This sequence comes from Cygnus olor, assembly GCF_009769625.2. Classification (NCBI taxonomy): domain Eukaryota; kingdom Metazoa; phylum Chordata; class Aves; order Anseriformes; family Anatidae; genus Cygnus; species Cygnus olor. The sequence continues at coordinate 11,766,785 of NC_049178.1, forward strand.
GAAGGGAACCCCAACTATGCCAGAGCAGCAGGGAGCACTGGCAGACTGCCAGTTTTGATGTGTGGAGGAAACGAGTGGCAGAAGCACCAAGCCCTCTACCACTCCTTAGTCCCAGCAGCTGCAGAAGGAGACGGACAACCTGCAGCAGCAACCTCTAACTTCTCCTCTGGCTCAAAGACGTGATCTGCTGCTCAGTGCAGTTCCTGGATCTCCTACCCCTGAAGCAAGCCCCGTTGCCCTACCTGAGACCATTAGCACAGCTCACATTCACACTGAAGTGCATTTACACAGCTGTGGCTGCAACATCAGCACTAGCAACTTTTTCACTTTAAGGCTGTTCCTCACTGCCAGATGTTGCCAAAGTGGCTTTGGAATAAATTAAGTATGGGCTTAATAAAGCCTATTTATGCTGTCTCATTTAGCACAGCTCATGTTTATGGGGATTTATTAGGCACTTAGCTGCAAGAAAGAGGAAAATATTTGCTTGTAGTTTCAGTTGCTCCGTATGGCCTCTGAAAGCACACAAATATTTTCCAGTAAACAAAGAACTGGTTCAAACTGTTGCCCATTGAAAACAAGACTGAACATAAACATTTGATTCATAAGCCTTTTTTTTTTTTTTCCAAAAATTGGAAGGGGTCCAGCTTTCTTTTTCCTGTAATGTGACCAGAGTCTTCAATTCGGATGTGTATGAAGGGCAGTGACTCCTTCTCTTCAGTCTTCAAGGAGCAAATGACTTAACAGGATTGTTAGCAGCCAGCCTAATGCTATGATCTCAGAAGTACAACAAGCACAGTCATCATTTTGATCCTTGCTACTACACCAGCTTCATTAAAGTCTGAACCAGAGAGTTCTTGTACGTCAGCATCTTCCAGACTGAATCCAGGTGTAGATTTATTGGCAAGTGATTTGCCTTTGTAGGTCAAATTTATACACACATGCACCCACGTGAACAGGACCCAAGGAACTCTCAGTAGCAGAGAACAACTGGAAACCGTAAAACCAAGCAAGAACTGAATAACTGAGCCGTTGTGTCACACTAATGACTAGGCTAAACAGGCAGAAGTCACAGTTGAGGAAACTATGCCCACTTGTATCAAGAACAACCTGTCTCGTTATTGTTAAGGCTCCTCATTTCTTTGATCAACTGTGACCACAGTAGTTGACTCATCAATTGCTATGGCTTCCAGTTTTCAAGTTGTCCAAAAGCTTTTTAGCACTTTGTCAGCTGGACTGATTTCTCCTATTATTCAAATAAATTCCTAATGGTTCTTGCTTTGTAATGAATTCACATTTGTTTCCTTCTAACTAGAAAACAGCCACACCACAAGCCAAGATGTCCAGCTACTTGTAGGCTGGCATGCTGAATGGTGCTTTCTCACCAGAGAGACAGAACTTGTGGAATTGAACTGGTATATACAGGTATTCATGATGGACTGTACCTTCTCCCCCACTTTCTGTATTTTTTTTTTTATAGGCATCCATCTCAACATGCCTTAAATCTTTCATTTAATACCACTGAAACTAGTGGAAAAAAAAGTTCAGGAAGTCAGACTCCATTGACACTGTTTAATAACCATCTACTTATTTGGGGAGGAATTTCAGTAAGAATCACATGCTAATATACAAACTGAGAGAAGTCTGAAGTGTTAAACTTTATAACAAAGTGGATAGTCTCCGTATACCTAGCAGGTCACAGTACGATACACAGAATTCCTGAACATGGATATACAAGAAAGTGACTTGATCATGGGCAATGAGGAAAAAAATATTTAAGAGGGCAAACCCCGCAGAATACCCTTACTTTCAATAGCTACAGTCAAACACACAATTGTTCTCTTCCCAGCCATTTATTTTATTATGGCTTACACAATATTTAGAAAGCCATATATAAACACAGGCACTAGTGCCTGTTGAACAGGCTCAGATGTCCCCTAGGAATGGATTTCTGTATCTGCTTGCTCTTAATACCACATGGCATCTGTCCAAAACTGTGTACTGGGAAGAATGTGTACGTTTTTGCATCTCTAATAATTGTGAAAAGTTTTCTAGATGTTAAAATTCCATTTCTAAACTATTTTAATCAATTGCTTCCATTAGTATTTTTCTGGTTCATTTCATTTTTAATAAAGAAATTTTATATTTCATGAAAACCTTGCTCATCCCATAATTAAAGCAAGCTCCCTCTTCCTCTTCTCCCAGATGTTTTCCAATGAGAAACAGGGTTTTTAAATTGATTTGTGTGAAAGAGTTGTCCATTACAAATGATCAAAACCAGCTTCTGGATCCAGAGCAAAAAAAAGCATTTATTTTTTTTTTTTAAACAAAAGAATCTTCCCCCACTCCAAAGGAAAATTTCAAAACTCATTGCAGCAATAATATCATAATGCTGAATGGAGATAGAGATCCTATTTCTCTAGAAATACTTTTCTCAGGGGAGGGGATGTTTAGAACAAAATGAGAAATTATATTTAGAAAGAAAACAATGAAATTCCACAACACAACTTCCCACTCGCTTCCATTTAAAACACAAAAGGCAAGTTTCTTTTATATAGTGCTATTTTCTGTTGAGAAATACTGTTTAAGGAAACAAGATTAGCTTCCCACTATGTGACATACATTTAACATTTTCAATACAGAAAACAAGAGTGGCTTAAACATGACCTGCCTGATGAGTAATACAATTGTCCCTGTTCAGAGCTTCTTTAAGCCCAATTTCTTCCCACATCTGCTGATTAGTCAGGCAGCATCGTTACTGGGGAAGCAGAATGGCATCAAGAGACTGTAGGGACTTGCACCTCAATACATCAGGAGTCATAGCACCTTTCACTTCTAAACTGCATCCATCAAAATATCAGTGTCATACACTCATCTGGATTTCTCACAGGAACACTATTACCAGTAATATTTAAACGTGTCCTTGGGTTGTTGTATTATTATTAAGCCTGACCCTCAGCTTCATAGTTTATAAGCCATACAAAGCATTTATTACACATCAGTTTATTAATATAAGACTTTTCACATCATCCTTGGCACTATGTCAAGATTAAACATTGCAGACAAACATGAAAGGAGAAGACTGGGATGTGGAGCTCATGGTTGGCACAACCCCATTGTTTTGGGCATTGCCTTTGATTTTAGGGGACCATCACCATAAGGAAGATTCACTCAGTTATTTGTTTCTTCCCCTCCAGAGATTATGACAAATTGGGATCTTTACACCACGGACTATGAATCATAGAAGGCTATGCTACATTCTGGGAAGTCCTTTATCTCATATGAACGCAGATAAAATATTTGAATCCTGCTGTGAAAGGAGGGAAAAGCGTCCCCTTGCTGCACTACAAATCTTGTGATTTCATTTGGGGAGCTTGTGATCAGTTCTCAGTCTTGTGATTACCAAAAAGTTCCAGCTTCCACTTTAGAATGAGAGTCTAGTTTTGCTGTTTTCATAGAGAACAACATAATCCTGCGATACCTTTAAATCCCATATGGTTCAAAAACTAAGCCACAGGATGCAACATTTAACACTTTGTGGGAAAAAAAAAAAAAACTTTTCACTGTACTTTGGAACTGAAACATCATCTTTCCTGTTTTATGGGAAAAAATTAAAAAGTTAAGTTTAGATTTCCTTCAAAATGTTAAGGTATCATAGTACCAAGAAACTGTAACTTTTAGAATACACATTCCTTTATTTAAAAAGATCCACAGATTAATAGGACACACTGATGTGTCACGTGGCATTTCCTTCCCTTTTCTGATGCTTCAAACTTAAATCTTCACTATAAACTATACTTAGAGCTATCAGAATGGACTTATTCTTACTCAAGCAAGTGCATCACTGTGCACTTTACTGACTAGCAATAGCAGGAGCAGCCTTGAATGGCATAATGCTTTGGGCTTCCTCTGCTTTGAGAGCAAATAGAATTGGAAATTCTCTTCTCATTTACAGCCACGGTTTTGAAGATCCAATTTTCTCCCAAATATAATTAAAAAAAATAATTTGGAACCCTTACTTGAGATATATTTACCTTAATACCATTCTCTCTACAGGACTTCAGCAAAAGGGACCAGAGCCTTAGAGTTATCTTACATTCCAAACTGCCACTGTTTAAGGCTTAGATGGCAGAGAGAGAATTCTTCCTTCACTTCAAAAAAAAGTTATTTAGGATTCAGTTTAGTAATCAAAGTTGTACATGGAGACTGTTATAAAACCCTAGTAATAATGATTTAAAAAAAATTTTTTAAAACTGTATCATACTAGACTCGGGGCAGGAGGGGGATTGAAGTTCTGAACAGGTCCAGATAAGACTAGAATTCCAGGCCTGATGAAAGTACATACACGAGGGAAATTAGATATTAGACACTCGCAGTGAGGAGTCCGGTCTCTAAGCTTGCTCAGTGCATGACTCAGTCAAATGTTGTACAAAACTGTCAGCTTTATACTGCACAGATCAGTTAAAACTCTTTATGCTTATAATAATAGTCTGTGTACATCTATGTCACGACATTCTTTCTAAAGTGCTTTTGCAAGCCTTCCCCATGCAGGGATTATTCTTCTACCTTTAAAGCAATACAGAGCAGATCATTAACACAGAACAAAAATCCTCTATGGCAGCTTTTACAAGAAAAAGCAAAAAATACTCAAATCAACTGAAAACATAGAGGGGAATTAAAAATGGTATTATACAAACAACAATCAGGCCAGGGCTCTGGGACTAGATGGAGAGAGCTCCAAGCCTTCATTCAACTCCTTATCTGCTGATCTCATCATTGCAATTCCTCCCAAGATAGGCTCAAGATATTGCCTTAAAAAAAAAAAAAAAGGCAATAATGAGGTCATAGCCAAAATGCATGCTTGTTTCAAAACTCTTAATACAGCCTTTACATAAACAGTTCCTGTAGAGACTACTGGAAATTCCACTTTTACAACCAGAAAGGAAATGTCAATATTGGACTCTCCAATACCGCATCCAGCAGCTTTCAACATCCTCAAAATGTTTTCCCTGACTTCTCAGGACAGAACCATCTTTCTTTCCACATCCTATAGTAAGTGGGAAGTCAACTGAATGAAAATTGAGGTGGCCAGAATAACTCACTCCACCTCCTCAAGAGCAAGTACACTCATTTCAGGATGAAGGAAGCTCTAAGTTAAAGTCTGCTTTCACAATGACCTATGAGTGGCAAGCAGGCCCCTTAGACATGAAGGAAGAGGACAAAAGTAAAGGAGGGTTCAGAAAAGTATCATTATCACCTTAAAAGTAGCCCCAAGCTGTCTTTAAAGAGATACAGCTGTGGTGAAAGGTGAGGAGGTGAACAGCTTCCATACTCCAAACAATGATATGGTCATTTTCTTCTTTTCTCTTGCTCAGGGCCTAGTATGAAAGGAATGCAGCTGTCTGACATCTAAACAGTCTTGTTTGGTTTTGCACCACAAAATTTGCCTTTTAAGTTCCTATACCTCTTTTTGTGCTAGACTACTGTCCAGAGTAGCATGCAGAGTAACATACTGTCCAGAGCTGGACTGAAACCTCAGCCAACTCCTTCTTTGCAACTATTCTGAGATGCGATGCAACAGCAGAGAGCACTCTAGCCCTACAGGCTACGTTAAACATTCCCAAATCACCATCAGGATCTTTCTTGTGCCATCTGCAAGCCTTCCTCCAAGTTCCACATTGCTAGATGTGCATCTCGAAGGAGAAGGTTTCAACCATCTCTAGTGGAATTAATAGGGGAAACGAGATTCTCATTTCACACAAGCCATCTCCAAAGCTCTAGTCTGCCAAAAGCACTGGCCTTCTTGTTCCTGGAAAGAGGGGACAAGCAAGTTGAATATCCTGGGAAGATGGTGACAGCCTGATAATACCCACCTTAGAAATCTGAGAGGTTGAACCTAGCAGCCATGACAAGACCCAACACTTTCCTGCATCAAACCTGGCTGTCACTTGAGGCCTGGGGAAGTGCTTTTATATTAATTACAGAGTAAATTCATAACAAGAAGCCGAATGGTTGCCTTTTCAGCACTGTTCCAATTCACCTTCAGGTAGAATTGTCCAGCTTAGTTCTGGTGAAGAAATTTTTTATGAATAAGAAAGATTAAAAAACCATCTGCTTATGGGTTCTGTGACTTCCAGCCAGATTACTGGAAAATAAAACACACACCCCTCCCAAGGGCCAGCAGTCCTTCCCAGAGAACATCAGTTTTCTTGTCAAACTTATTCAAAGCATGTAACAGGCTTTGGATTTGGTTCAGTTTTTTGTTCAGGTCAACAGAACCTTAAAAAACGAGAGCTCAGATTCAAGCCATGGTTCCACAGACATTGCCACTGCACCCTCCCTCCACCACAGCTGGCCCCTCCACTTTCCCAGTTCTGCTGCCATGTCCATGGTCCATCCAGATGAACTAGATGAGGGGAATCCACAAGCATTAGATAGGTCAGCATCAGCATGAAGTGCTCCCATTTCCCAAGCTGCTCAGCTACACAAGCCAGCCTGAACAGGACAGCCATAGCAGGCACTCAGCATCCACAAGAAAACAACTCAGTAGGACCCCACGCCCTAAATAAGGGAGATATTTTGAGGACTATTTTGAAGAATATGAATTTATCAACTGGCAAGGGCTTGTGCACTACATACCTAATGTATGTTTAAAAAGAAAAAAAAAAAACACCATCTGTCCCCAATTTTGTGGGTCCCATTGTTTACCCAGGTCAGGTACAAGCAGGACCTGCATCCCGAAGCCCCCAGGAACAGGCGAGCACAGCACAGGAACACCCAGCCCCTGGCTGTTGTACCACTATCAACAGGAGGCTTTTTTCTGCTCCTCTTCACAACTTCTTTCTATGCAAGGGCAACATTTGAAACTGCATCCTCAGGCCAGCTTCACATATCAGAAAACTACTGTCCTCACTTTGGCCCTCACTTTGTTTCTGCTACTCCAATATTTTTTACTCCCCTTTACCAAACTCTGTGCCCAGAGATTTCAAGTCCTCCCTCTGAGCTAGAGCCAAAGGAACCATCTGCCAGCATGAGCATGCACGCGGCAACAACAGACGATGCTGCAGCCGCTCTACTTCACCCTTTAAAACATGTTCTCTGGGTGGTTGCTGTTACTAAAACTATTCCCAATCATGGGGCTCTGCTCACAACTTTTTTTTTTTTTTTTAAAAAAAAAGAGGAAGAGAAAGTTGTGCTTAGACTGCAATTTAACTGCTACAGAGGTTATGGACCCTGTCAATACTAAAGCAAGCAAGGCCTATCTTTCTAAACCTTTTACTTAGCATTAATTTCCTCATAGTCTGACTATTGGCAGATCAAGAGAGAAACAAAGAGTTTAACTTCTTAAGTTTAAAGGGGCATGAATATTTCTTACCGTCCTGTGCTTTCCTGTCTTTCTCCTTTTTGTTTAGCCCCGTATCTGCAGCTGAGCCTGGCCTGAATCATCCTTCCTTTCTCTGCCCCCATTCCCTCTCACAGCTACTCCTGCATAAAGCAGATTTCTCCTGAATACGTTCTGTTAATCTGACAGCTCAGCAGGGGCTAACCCCATCACTTCCTGCCTAAGGATAAATATCTGCCACGGTATAAAAACTGAACAGAGACAGAAGGGATGCTCTAGGTCTGTAACAGCTACCTTTGCAGTACTGGGGTGGTAGGGAAGCAGGAGAGTAGAAAATACATCTAAAAATCATCTTTACCACCAAAACGGTAGCTCTGTGGTATGTGCAAGAGGTCAATCATGACTACCTGGTCCCCTGGAGAGTACCAGAACTGCTCAAGGTGGTGTGCCGCTTGAGACCAGTGTAATCTTCACTATTTAGCTCTTTCAACATTTTTCTTATTAGCCATTATTACTCTAATTCACATATTCAATACAGCATCCAACCAGCTATCACTGAACCTACATTCAATGTCATACATAACCTCTTCTGCCCTACATATAACGCCCACTTCCAAGACTAGCAGAAGAGGTTCATGGCCTCATTTCTTCCTTACCTTCCACTCTTGATGCATCTTCCAGGAGGTGAGTTTACAAAGGGTGAAAGCAGGAAGCAAGAAGAGGACACAGTATTTTCACAAAACACAAGGGTCAGGGCTTAGCCCCAGCATGTTCATGACCCATGTCACATCAGACATACCACACAGTTCACACTTGCATTCAATCTCTTAAAACTGTCAGCCTGAGGCCGTCCAAAGGAAACAAAAGGAAACACAGGGTTACTATGCTTAGAGTGATCACACTTTAAGGTGAATCATAGCTTGACACATGATTTGGGAACAACAGGAACGGATACTGTTAAAAATATTTAAAGAAAACAATTGATAGCTCTCAACACCTTCCCTTCTGGGAAGCTGTCTGCATTTGCTGCAAATCCTTCTGCTTTTTCATTCCCCTAGCAGGTAAGGGGAACCCTTATGCTCCAGGGGCATACCCATACCACTGGCTAAGCAACAAGGAGCTAACAACCCCAAATGACAGTGATACCTGGAATAGGCACCCCATCAAGAAACCTAGGAGGTGATTACTGCTCATGCCTTTGAGCAAACACACAGCGGTTCCAGTCTCAATTGAAAGAGCAGGAAGAGAAGTCAACTGCTTGGGTCCACTTGGAGCAACTGGCTAGTCACGGGGTACCCAAAGTTTCTGGGCTTGCTGTGACTTCAGCTTTTTCCCCTCATACTCTGTTCTGGTTCCCAAAACCACACAGATGCTGAGAAACAGCTGGCCTGGCCTAAGGAGACACAGGAGTTAACAGCAGTAAACAGAACAATAGCCACAGACAGTGGTGGGCCTGTCATTTACAAGCAAACCCTGAAACCCATCAAAACATGCCTTCACACACAGATAAGGTGTTACTGGGGGAAGCTGAGCAGAGGTTTAGGAGCTGGGGGACATCTAGTCCCTACCACAGCAGCCTCCAGCGGGCCCTGCCAGCCCACAGGGACAGCCTGAGACCATGTCTCAAAACATGCATTTGTAAAGGCCACACAGCACGGAGGACTGTGCCAGCTTCAAGTCTGGTTTGAGGACTGAGGAATCCAATGCTTTGTTCCTCTTACCTGGCTTCAGTGTCTCCTTTTCTAAGGTCACATCCTAAAGGGAACAGTCAGCATCTCCCTTTGCTAGAAAAAGATGCTCTGAGTCTACTTCCACTTGCCTGGTTGTTATTCCAAGGCAGCCTACTGTGAAATCGTATCACGTAGAAAAATAGAGCCTCTGAGCTGGGCATCTGAGATAACACTGGCTACAGGGGAATTGTACACGGATACATCTCAATAGCAAGCTGATGATTTTGCTATGGCAGTCAGGCTGGACATGGCCATTTGAAGGAGAGTACAGTCCTATCTTGGGTTCAAGTTCTTTCCCACCCCCTGGTACTCCAAGACACCACCAAATATTGTGTAATGCAGCAGCTTCCCACAGAAATCAGGCAACTTCTGCCTATGGATTCCTGTATTGGTTACGGAAGCAGTTGGATTTGTTTAAAATCTCTGCATAACTGCCATGCTGTTATGTTACTGATTGCAAATATAAAAATACAGCAAGGGCCTATATTGGTTTATCGTGAAGTTAGTTTGGCTGGGAAGTTCACATTGCACATCTTCATCTTGGAAGAGCTCGTGTGCCTTTGCTACTCAAGAAAGATGGCATAACAATAGCCTCGAGTCCACAGAAACACTGTTTTAACATTCAGTACCATCCGATACTTTTAAGATCTCTCATTTTAGGATTACACCAGGTTTGGGAAGTAAGACAAAATAGACATTCAACGGGACAGCCTCTTCCCTCTGCCACTCAGCCCACTGCATCCAACAACACAGCCCTGGAAAGACGCTGCTTGGAGGGGGAAAGAGTCTAGTTTGGAAGAAAGATCTAAGCCAGTCTCCTATACTTACGCACTTCCAGACTCTGGAAAAGCTTATTTTTAGATCCCGGCTTCGTAACCTGGTCCTAGGTATGCATCTAGTTTAATCAAGTCCATCTCACCTCTTGGGAAATTCTGACAACCTCAAGGAGTTAACTGCCAGGAACAACTTCTTGATATCCATGCTTCATTTTCCATTGCTTAATTTAACTGATTCCTCCAGGTTATAGCCTTGATCTTGGCTGCTCCTTGATCAATCCTTTTCCTCTATCTGGATGCTAACACCTTTCAGAGAGTCTATAAACAGCTATTAAACATTTCACAATCTCCCTGATCAGATCAGGGCAGGATCCTAGCTTTGTCTGTTTCATTACCTGCTAAGAAGACAAGCAAGGTAGTAGGCATCGAGGCTCTCTGGGGAATTAGAAGTACATACATAGTCAAGACATGGGAATAGAGAATAAAGAACGTGGCAGAAAGACCGGATTTGTGTAAGGTAGCACTTCTACTTGTGAGCTATTTTGCCATTTTGCTTCACTAGTTTCCTAAATTAGAAGAAGCTAGAAAGGTAACTTGCTAAATTTTAGAATTAGCCAAGAATCAAAGAAAGAATAAAGAGGGGCAAAGGGCACAATACACAACCTATTACTACAAGCAATTAGAGAGACTTTGCATTTTGAAGTGCTTTGCACACCAGTTCAGTAGAGCAAGCCCTACTTATCTGTGGCTACAAAGGCTCTGCACGCTGCAGCAGTCTGAACAGCAGCCAGCCACGATGCAGACTCACACATGGAGCTGCCTTTTGGCACAGTTAAGCATTTCTCTCCCCCCTGAACTGCACTAGGCAGGGTAACCCCAGGGAAGTTGCACACGCAACAGGAAGAACAGAAAGTCATCTGCTTCCTCCCTTAATGTGCTCTCATATCACTTTTATCATCTTTACTTTCCTCATCTGACACATACATCTCACTTTGGCTAGAAGTAAAGAAATTGAACGGAGCACTGAAGCAAGCCTCATGACAACCGCAAATAGATCAAAATAACCAAGCAGAAACCAGGAGCTAAACAATTTGACCTTAACAGTATTTGCTTCAGAAGAGTGACATAACACAGACAGACCCCCAAAGCAACAGGTTAAGCAAACACTGGGTGTGATTTCTCAGCTGTTGGTTACATGTCAGCATTTGAATTAATTTGCCTGACAAAAGCCACTTTATATACAATAGCAATCGAGCAAGGTCACAGCGACATCTGGCCCTCTCGGAGGGGCTGGTTGCTCCTCCAGCCGCATTGCTCACCACACTACACACACCAGCTTTGGTCTCAGGCACTCACATAATCAGCTGAGATATTCTAAGCTGCAGGGCTTCACATAGAAGCAGAATCTGGCCTCAGACTTAAAAATATACCTGCCGCTGACTGAACGCTAGGATCAAAGGCAAGGAGCACTGCTGGAGCCTATGCTAATCACTGGAAGCTGGAGCATGCAGCCACACACCTCAGCCAAAATTCAGCAGGGTTACAACTCTGTAAGTGTTGTCACAAGTTAAATAACACACAGCACAACATAACAAGAACCTTCCTGGTTCACCTCCTAGCACAAACATTCCTTCAGAGCTTGAGATGAACACGAAACCACAATGCACTGAAGGAGCACTGTGGCCATCTCTTTCTGCAGGGCTGAGTTTTCATCAAGTAGAATGAGGGAAGGAGGTTTCTGAGCCAGGACACCCCACAGTCACAAGGACATCAGGGTGGCTGCATACCTGAGCAGGGGCAGGACTAGTTATGCAATTTCATTCTGCTGCTGGTGATTGTAACGTTAAAAACTTGAGAGCAGACCTTTATGCAGATGAACAAGTGCTTTAATTGCTTCTAACCTCATCTGTACCATACTTTCTCCTATTAGCTTTTACCACCTTCTGGTTGCTTATTAATACCTCAGTTTAATTCTAAAGATTAAAAGTTTTGACCTTTGTGTCATAGACAGAGGTACTTTCCTACTGCGCTGACACAAAGCCGTTCTTGCAGCATGTTTTCCCATATCTGCCCATCTCAGAAGCGGCAGAACCTCTCAGGCTCTGGGAAAACCAACATCCAACAGGAGATCAACGGGAGAATTACCAGAAAATCTACATGGGAAAGATGTTTGTATGGGAGAAGAGCGGCCACTAATCACAGCTATTACAGCACTAAAAGCTATCAGTACAAGTACACGTGTAATGGAACAAAGTGTTCTTGTACAGTGCACCGTACAGTAAGATACCAAGGCCTGATCTGACCCAGTTCCCAGAAGTTGTACCTTCTTAATAAGCGTTACAGACTTCACTGCAATTACTCACACAGACAAGTGTATCCACGGGCAAGTCCTGATGCAGTAACCTCTATAGTTAAGACTGCAGTTCTGGTTGTGTGTGTAGTCAACATTATTCAGGATGACTCAGGTCACTCTAAACGTAAGGTAACCATTTTGTCTCACAGCTTAAGAGGTTTTAAAACTATGTAGAATGGTCTCATCATGTACTGCTTTGCATCTTACTACTCTACCATGTATTGCTAAGCAGGACTGTTAGGTAATCTGCCATACATAGAGCACGCTACACCACCGTACATAAGTACTCAACTCTAATTCCAGCAGCAGCTTACTATGTAGCTCCTGATGCAGGCAATAAATGACCATGTCCTTTATGCAACGTGTTCTTCACAGCCCGTAGAATGTGAAGAATAATCAATGACAGATGCTACCAAGTAAGTTACCAGCCCATGATCCCAAATAGCGCCAATTTTGAAGTTGCCAGAGAAGCTTCTGGCGTTCGGCACTCAGATGGCCACTAGAAAAACATCCCTCTATCATTTGACATCAGGTGCTTTCATTAATTTCATAGACTCCACCACAAGAACTTGCCTTTAAAAAAAAAAAAATAACAACAACTCTTTGCCTGGAATAAAACACCATACATTTTCAAGATGAGGTGAAGTGTCAGAATTACCACTTCATGTGCCACTGAGTTACACAAACACTGTCTTAAACTGCCTTTGTTGCTGAGGACAGTCCTGCCCTTTGTGCCTGATGTCTCCCTCCCACCCACCCCCAAAGGGCTTTTTTAGCCTAATTCATTCAGTAGTAATCAGATTTACACTCAGGCCCTACAGACTGTCACTTCGGCACAACCCAGCAAGAGCGAGCTGTAGAAGAGCAGGTATTCCTTGGCTTAGTTTTGCTGATCAAAAAAACAACAACAACAAAGCATTCTTTCAGAGCTGCTGGGGTGAACTGTAACTTGCTGTTACAGTCTAGCAAGCTCCTCTGAGAAAGCCTGGCTCCCACTCAAGACAACACAATTCTTCCAATCCCAGGTTAAACAACCTCCAAGTTACGTGTTGTCATTTTATTCCTCAAGTAAATCTCAAGTACAACCTACCCAACTCCATAAAAAATTTGTTCCCATATTGATCTCAGCTCAGTCTTCCATTATTTGAAACAGGCCTGTACATCCTAGCAAAGAATTCAGTAGCACTTAGTGATACAAAGGGTTGCACCTAATGGATTACAATCCAATTCTGTTAACAAATCTCCGCAGACACACTAGAAATAGCATAGATAACAGCCAAGGAGAGAAAGAGAGAGCCAGCTTGGGGGAAGGTCTTGCTGGACTTTGCCACAATAGCAGGATACTTCCCCATTTTATTTGGGGAAAAAGACAGAAGATATTTGATTATAAATAAGGTATTTGTATATACGTATAGAAGACCAAGTGCACTGGAAGACAGACCACGCTCGGAGGTACTCCTCCACCTGCAGATCTGTACACAGAAACTCAGGTGACAAATGTGCCAGCTCCAATGGTCCAGACTGCAACAGTTTGTGCTATCCCCTTCCTGATCTCCTGATCTGAAAGAGCAGCTTTCTTGGACTATCTCGTCAAGATGTTGTTGTCTTGCGTTATACACAGCCCAAGTAAACTAATATGGGTATCTGATGTTTTACTGACAGTGCCATAACAAGGAGGAATCAGAAAATCTCATCTCTGGTGGTACAAAGTCAACAGATCAAGGGCAATTCTTAACTGCTTTCGCCTTTCCTTAAGAGATCTCTGCTCTTGCTTGTCCAAGCCACTTAATCATACTCTGTGAGCAACAGTCTTTAGAGATCAGCACGTAAAGGGCCAGGTACAGCATGCACGCAGCAAATGGGTACAGGAAAGGCAGGCTAGGAACAACAACAATAAAAAAAGACAAGACAAAACAAGCACCCTACACCAATCATCTTCTAGTCCATGCTTTCGTGAGGATCTTTGTTACTTGATAGTAAGTGCTAAATCTTTTGAACAAACAGTTTCTAGCCTGAGGAGACCACAGACTGTTTGCTGCCCTTTATTTGTTCACAGATGGCATTATTTCCTCTCCACAGCTGAGTGGCAATGTTTTTTAAAAAATGATTTACCAGAACGGAGGGCTGCAAATACTTGTCTGGGCACAAATGGCTTTGTTTGCCTGAGAGGGAAGATGTTTATATGAATAACAATCACTCCTCTACAGGCATCATGGAGACAACACATTCACAAAAGTGCAGCTGAGGTTCCACAGCAGTTCACGAGCAAGCATGAGCACAGGCAGCTCACCGGCCTCCAGTGATGTGAGTTGCACACCTTCTCAGGGTGCATTTCCACCCAGAAGCTGGCATTCCCAGGCCTGCAGAGAAGTGGCCCACCACCATCCATCTGTCCTACTGTTGTCGCCATTACATTAATCATGGTTTGTTTCTTACTTAGTTTACCTCATATTTATGTGTTACTAGAAGACAGAAGTGTTCTGTTTGGGAAAATGACTCCTGTACATAGTTTGTAGACTCGTGGTTGGACATAACACACTATAAGGAAAGCGGATCCAAAGGTCATGGTTCCTAAAAGAACTCACCTCCATCACCACAGGAGTTGCAATTTGGCAATACAGGCTGGGCTTTTATGATGGCATCTTTTGCAGTCCTGCACAGGGTCCCCTACCTCCTTCCTACAACAGCTTCCCAGCTCCGGAGACACGTGCCACGTGCTCTCACTGCCAACATCTTGCACAATCATCTTGCAAGTCTTTAAGGCAGACTCTGCTGCCTATTCTGGGCTCCTGGAGAGGAAGGGAAAGTGAATGCTCCTGTTTTAGTTTCAGATTATTTAAAACACATGACGACAGACGCTCTGAGTAGGAAGGGCCTTTGGCTGCTTCTGCGGCACAAGTACACGCAGATGCACACGCACAGCTCCAGAAGATGGGGAGCAGAGTCAGCACATTTTCTTGCACAGCCAAGTGACCCTGCTGAAGCCCTGCTGAATGGTGACACATGACAAGTCTCCTAGCTCTAGGTGCCACATTCCTCCCATAAATGCCACACAAGAAAACCATGGAAACAGCCACATATTAACACACAAGTAACCAAGGAGGGAGGGAGCCTTCAGTACATCTCCGTGTCACAATTACTGCCACATACTGGACACAATTTGTCCAGTATGACTGGAAATGAGCAAACAAATCCAGTCATACAGCAAAGAGCTATACCACATCCTATCAAGTAAGTGTCACACTTCAGTGTGCCACTGTATTAGAAAGGATTTCCCACAGCTTGGGGATACTGCCTAAGCCTATAATCACCTCTCAACTCATTAGTCACCACTGAGAGTACAGTTATCAGTCTCAGCACAGAATGAGGTTGAAGTTCAGAGCAGGAACAGGAATTGCTGGAAACCAGCATTTTTGAAAAAGTCTCAGAGCTACACTGAGATACTCCTGCTGAAATAGGTGTCCACTGGCAACAAGCATGGATGAGAAGATGCATCTTCACAGGCCATGGTCTGATCTCTACCACATGCTCCTAATTTAGGAGCAGTTATAACTGTTCCTCATTGCCTGCACAGATAGCCAGGCATATCCAAATATTATTTCAAAGTTCTTAAATCTGAACCTTAGCACAGGCTGGATCAGCCTGTGCATACACAATTAGCCCTCACCAGTGACTCAACGAAGACCTAATGTGTAGCTCACGCTGCCCACAGCTAGCAGGTGATGACCGTCATACTTGCAACTATGGTATTGCAGACTTCAGCCACTAGTAAATTGAAAGAAAAAATAAAAAGAATTAGAATGCATATAAAAAAGGAAAACTTTTCCTGCTATTTTTGAGGTATGAGTCACCAGAATTTAAGACTCCATATAATAAAATAGCTCCCAAATACAAAGGTCCCATGGTGCTACCAGGAGAAATCTACGTAATTCCCAATCTACAGAGCCCTACTAAAAGCCCATCTTCCTCACAGCTTTATCCCAGATTCCCCAAGACTTCCTTCAGTACTTTTTGCAGCTCCAGAAAACATTTTGGGGCATAGACCCTGAGCATACAGTCTCTCTACACCCATGAAATCTGTTTGTCACCTACATAAGACAAGCATATGCTTATTTTTCAAAGCCTCTCACACTGCAGAACGACACTGCCTCCTTGCCTTTAAACATTTCCTTCAGGCAGGCCTTGGGAGGCCCCTCAATTAGCCATCCAAGGTGTCTCCAAGAGACCAGTATTTTGCTGATACTACAAGCTTTATTTTGTTGCCATTAAAGATCTGTGCCCATAAATCCCCAACACACTGACAGATGCTTGAACAAGATGCTGTAAGACATAACAGGGAGTGACCCTGTCAAATCAGAAACTGATCCCACCTCTTGTCAAAAGCAACCATCACAATCCTGGAGTAAAACACTTCTGTTCTTCCTTTTCTTTCTTGAAAAAGGTCTACCAAGCAGATACAGAAAAATGAATGCATTTCTAATACAAATTCAAAGAACACACACAGTTACAAATGAAATCACACACTGATACATCCTGCTTCTGTTCTCTCCAATTCTGAGCATGCCTGTGCCTAATTTTAGTACAGAAACCTCCCAGTTTCTGTCGCACAATTTATGGAAACTAGGGTAAGGACACTCCCATCTGTAGAATGGGCCCACAACCATGGCTTCTCACTGCACCATCAGCTGGGAAGTATCTCACTCCGCAATAGGGAAGTCAGCAGAATAAGGTCACTATTGGAGTAGAACCTGCAGGGAAATGTCTGTTGGTTAAAGTGCAGCTACCACAGCAGATGGATCTGCAAGACCAGTTTAATTTGATTCTCCACCTTAGGAGAAAAAAGCAACCATCTTAAGAGTGCTGCAGTTCTATCTGCACCCACGTGGGGCACTTAAAAAAAATAGTATTTGTACAAAATAGCACATATTACAACAACACAGCAAAAGGATTAAGCCCCTCACACAAATTGGAACTAGGAAGGACAAGCATTCAGATGGTAAAAACAAACCTAGAGTATAGCTAATCTCAGCTGAATTACTGTAGCAGCCTCTTTAAGCAAGTGTTGTAGCCATTTGTCAGACTAGAATCAGCTCAGCAGCATCTTGCCTCCCAGAGGCAGCTTTGTAAAGACTTCTCACAGTCTGGGAGGCACCTGCTCAGCAATTAACAGCATGGCATCCATTTAGGAACACCTCCTCCTTTCAACCTACCTCAAACTGGGCTAAATTTTGATTACCCCCACATTCTATTCATTCTAAAGAGTCATCAGTATACAAACCAGTATTCAGCAGGGGTCAAGGATCCATCTTCTTTCATATGAATCATTATAATAAAAACTCACTATGTTAAAGACAATCTCAGTAAGGTATTTTGCCAAGAGGTACCTTTCAAGAACATGAATAAGACAGTTGACTACAATGTCCTAGTCTAAGACAATCTTTTCAAATGCATCACTCTCACCAAATGCAGTGCCTGGCCCTGCAATATGTCAAGCTTCACTGGTAGGCTGGTTTGGGGAGTCAGTTGAATCGTTATTTTGTTCGACCGCTGCCTTCCCAGACAGTGCAACTTACACTGCAGGATTTTTTGCAGATTCATCACAACTTAGAAGTTTCATATCCCAGACTATTATCTATGCAACATTTTAGACAATTTCACAATTTGAGTTGTACTGCCAGTCTAGATACCTAGCATAACATGTCAACAAATGGTCTATTTGGCATTTGGAGAGCCCTGCTTTTTCCCCATTGACCACATTTAGGAATTTGGCCTGCACCAGATACCAGCTTATTTTACTAGTTTTCCCATTTTGATATATGAATCAAGAGTCTCAGTCATAAGCCCATGCTGAGCACGGGCTATACAAATGCAGAACAAAAAGATACCTCATCTTTTACTCCACTCTGAAGTCAGTTTTTAGACATCTGACAAGATTTTTCTCCCTTGCTATGAGCAAACACATGGAGAGGTGTAAAGAGAGACAGCCTTTAGGAATTAAGGCTCACCATGAAACTCCCCAGAGAAAGGGTTGAATAGATCAATGGCAGGCCTACATCTGAAACGTGTTGGGACACTGCCAAAAAGGAACGGCTCAGTGTGTTTTCTGCTTTTATTCATCAACCAAAAAAAAAAAAGTTAACCAGACAAGAGTTAAGAAAAATGAAATAATGTGTTTTTCTGTGCATTGCTTTGTTGTTGGTGTAGCAGTTTTATTTTAATGCCTTTTTTTTTTTCCCCTCAGAAAACCAAGCGCAAGTAGTCTGCATTTCAACCTTCCCTTTTGGGTTATGATTTTACCAGTACTGCTTCTACATGCACACACATTCCTGACAACTCAGTAGTTCCTTGCAATTCCCCCCAAAAAATATTTCTGAGGACAAGAGAAAGAGATCATGCAGAGAGCAGTGAGACATAACCTGGTCAAAGTATGAAATTGCAAGGCTGGGAAAGTAGAAGTCAAATACATGCCTATAAACAAGGCTACACACATGCCCACACATGCTAGCTTTTACTGTCATGCACAACACACCATTTTCACATCAGCTATTGCTGGGGACCTCAGATCTATAAAGCTGAAGAGGCCATTCAATGCCTAATCACCCACGATTAATTCAAATGCAGCCTTTCCATTCACAGGAACACTCCTTGCTTCTAAACCAGAACTGCAGTGTTCTCAATTGTGTCTCAACATGCTCTATGAAGTGTTACGAAAGAAGACAAGAGATTTATCCTGGAGGAAGACAACAGCCTACTAGTGTTTTAATAAACTTGTACACTTAGTCCTTTATGAATGCAGCCTCCCATTATCTGTGCCAAACCAAAACTGCTCACCACATGCCTCTGGGATATTCCCTTTAGAGCTCCCAGCCCCCACATGCCAAACACACTAAGGTTTAACTTCTCTTTGTCCCTCTCGAAGACCTATCTGCGACTTCCTTGATGAGACCCTGATTTCAACATGTGCAAGTCACACTGAGAAAAATACATTCTAGCAGGTTTGCAGCCACACCTGCTGTTCCTTGTACAAACCCTTTGTATAAACCAGGCACAGTGGTAAATCATGCACAGTGGAAGCCCATTCTCACCTATGCACTACAGCAGACAAGAGATGAGTATGTTCCCCTCCGTTACACTGTAGCTTCAGTTTATATGTAGATGGAACCATCTCCCATAGCTAATCTTTCTTACTTGAGGAAGAACTTGCATGCAAGGTAAGGATTTCTCAAAACCAAATGTTATTCTGGACAATTTACTTCTGCAGTGTTCAAAGTTGTGCACTGTACACCTCATAGACAGGAGTCAACATACAGATAGAGGAGGCTGTGGGAGTGGAAAACATACACATTCACCAGACTTTATTACAGATCTCAAACTGAGACACCAAGAATCATCATTTCAAACAACAAGTCACACCCAGAATGCTTGGATGACACTCCAAGCCTTTCAATGGCTTCACGTGTGGTCTCAGTCACTCCCTGCCTCAGTTTCCCCAGTTGCACAATCACAATTTAGTTCCTATTTGCTAGCACTAAGGAAATAGGAGTGACAAGGGGGTTTGTTACTTGTTTTCTTGTTTCAACCTGACACACTGCCCATGATTTACTGCTTGGTTTCATGCAAGAACACTGACTTTTTTCCACAACATCAGAAACTCCAGCCTTGGCCTGGGACACCCTGTTCCACCTGAAAATGCCCAGAAACACTCACTCCGCCCTCCACTGAAACTTCATAACCAAGAACCACATCAGCACCACCTGCCAAATCATTTCTGTGACTACAAACTCAAAACAAAGCGTGAAGAGAGGCATAAACCCCATATGCAGTAACAAAAGCAGCTCCAGGTCTGAGCTCAGGCAGCAAGAGACATGCACACACATTGCAGTTAGGCCTCTCCCGTGACTTCAGTTATATTAGCCAACATTTTGATACATCAGTTCCAGACAGCCAACAACACAAACACATCCCCTTACCTAAAAAGAGATGTTGCAATGACAGAGATGCTACGAGCTTCCAGGTGACAGTGACAAATAAGAAATGAAGATGGATAACGCAAATGTAGGCAAAAGAAAGCAACCAAACATCAGAGAAATACATGCCAGGAGCTCCATGCACCTACAGTCCACCCAAGTCTCTAGATAGCGAAGCACTTCCTCCCCACACACACCATGAGTTTTTACAGCATTTACGCTGTGCAAATAAGCAATGACACAGGGCACGCAGAGGCTTACCTGCTACCCTGGAGGCTTCCCCAAGTGGTGCTGCAGGCTGTGCTGGGGCAGGGCTCCCCTCACGTGCCCTCAGAGGATGGGGAACACACAAGCGCTTCACTTCTTCCACCTCCAGAACTGCCAGCCTTCTCACTCCTGCAACAACAGCAAAAAAAAAAAAAAAAAAAAAAAAAAAAAAAAAAAAAAAAAAAAACTTTTAACACAACTGCACTTCACACACGCAAACCCAAACACCTCCAGCCAAAAAGCAGGCCCATGAACTAAAATGGCTTCCCTGAGTTACACAGGGCACTTTCAGCCCATCAGAGATCCTGACCTGTGTCAGCTGAGCTCTCCAGCCTCACCGCTTCCAGGTGGCCTTCAGTGAATTCCTTCTTCAGCTGTGCTGAGGAAAAGGGAAAACTAAGAAATTGCTGGAAAATACATTCCTTCCAGTGTTTCACCTACGAATTAACACCCCCTTGAAAGAAGCACAGTGATCCCTCATTTGTTTTGTTTGCAAGCAGACTCTAGAGCCTGTGGAGAAATGAGAGCTCTCCTGAGAAATGAGGTGGGGTAGGCAGAAATTTGGAAAACCCTTTAATCTCCTAGTAGACCACAACATGCCTTGAGAGCTGTTTTTAAATTAGCAGCGTGCTTCAGAAATCACAGGGCTTGTAGTTTCACAGCATACAAAAGCCCTAAACTGCTGTAAAATGGCCACCAGCTGAGGCGTGATGGCAGCTGAGGTGGTGTGAAAGCCATGACAGGGTACGAACCTAGAGCTGAGCTGTGTCAGGGCTCTTAGTTCAGGTTCCTCAGGGGTAAAAACCCTGAAATTTGCAAGATTGATACAGGCTTTATAACACCACTGCACACCCATGGGGTATTGGACATTTTTAGCTCCTGCAGGTGCGCTGGCCATGCTGGCAAATCACCCCTCTACAACTCCCTTGCATTCCTGGACTTTGAAGGCCAAAAAAAAAAAAAATCACCCTTTTAAAAAAAGGCAAGGAAGCTGGATAAACACAATGTTAGCCTGTCTTCTGAGCCAAACAAAAGTTGTTGTATGTTTAGGTCTGTGAGTTTTCCTGATACACCACAACAGTCATCCAGTGTCTTGAAAAGGACCACATAGCCGATAGAAGATTTCAGCCTACTTGATTTCCCAGTAAGAACACTTGGTGCTCATCTGTTCTAAGGTCTCTCCTCCTTTGTCAAAAAAAAGGAAGCTGTAAGACTAAGACTTTATTCATTCCTCTCACTCATCATTCTTAAGTACCAAACCTAGGATGTCATAGGATGATACGGTTTATTCAGCTTCCTTCTCAGTTCCCAGCTTGTCCTTAAAGCTAATGAAGTCACTTGTCCTGTAACTTGATAGTAGAACTCACCAATACAATGCACGCAACTCACAACTGGCTGCCAGATGGCAGGAAAGCCATGCGATCTCTATTAACTTTACTAGATTTGAACCTGGGAGTTGCAGAGCCTCATATCTCACAGTCAGTCCTCGGCCAAGTCCATTCCCTGCTGCTTTCCTTTCTTTGAAGATTCAGATTTCATTCAGACAATGAGACACTCACTGTTCTAGCCAAATACCACCTCCAGCCTGCACTAAAGTAAATCCAACTATCCACATGAACGATGAGCACAAACTTAACTATGTGAATCTTCAAAATACAGCATCTGAGCAGACAGTTGGAGATGATCTCTCTATGACAAGTCCAAGCCACCTACGCTGCAATGGTATTTATACCCCAGCACTGTCCATGAAAAGCGCTTTGAAGGCAGCAATGATTTTAGTTTCACAGGTAAATGTAACTGCTCGCACTGTAGATTAAAAGCCCTGCGGCACAGGTTTGTTAAGCAACCCAAATCTATGGTAAAGCTTGGAACAAAAAACACTCTCTGCTTTATGGTGTTAAGCTGTAACTATAAAAACAATTTTCCTTTATATTAACACCTCCTCTGCCCAGTGTCATTGAGACTAATGAGATAAAAATTGCACCAACTTAACTGGAATGGAAATTTGTCAGTAGTTCTTGATAGGATTGTTTTCATTGCAAGGTGATACTGCTTTGCTAGTGTCCAGCTGACACATGCAGAACCGGCAATAGCCTTGTGGTCTTGCATCAAGCACGAAATGGTTGCACTCCCAATTTTCTGTATGAACATTAAATGACATGCATTGATTTTCTCCTTAGCCCAGAGGTGTCCCTCATGACCTAGCACCTCAGGCAGTTGGCCTGAGAGCTCACGCTAGAACTGGAGATTTTGACAGGAAAGCCCTGTAAGATGTTACACCATAACTTTGTTTGAAGGGTGTGGAGAAAATGCTGTCCAACCTGTTAACTGAGTAAAAAGCCCTTTGAACTGTAGTTACCTGTTGGCACAGAGTTCAGTTAGGCAATCTTAATTGTTTGCATTTGATTAGACATATAAAGAAAATGTGAAGCTGCGTCACTTTGAACTAAGATATTTTCAAAAAGACGTGAATAAACATCTCAGGAACACGCTGTAGGAACACCTAGAGGTCTCTACCAGGAGAAAAGATGAGAGATAACAAAGGACAACCCTTCATGCTCATTCATCTGGTTGTTCATCCATTCATACTGTCACCATCCTCCTCTACAGTGCAAGTGCTTTTTTGACAGAGAACAAAGGAGGAAAGTCTTGAATGGACAAAATACAAAATCAGTATCCTCACACAGTTGCTGGTCCTCATAGCTGGGCTAGATTCTCCCACAACATCTATATTTCAGGAGACTGAATGTTCACATTGCACTTGGACCAGATCTGGACCCACATGCATGCGTGCAAGGAGACACAACAATGCAGTTATTGAAGGTTTTTATGGGACTGGTGTTAATATAAAAAACACACAAAAGAATACAGAGTATTCTGGTTACATAGCATACAAGAATCCCACACTCTCTGTGGCCAGGCTCTCAAAGGGTATTTACTATGTGTTGGGGGGGGGGGGGGGGGGGGGGTGTTGGTAATGGAGAAACTATCACAGCTACGGGAAAGCAGCTAGCTTGGTTCAAAGACAAAACACTGTGAATGTATTTTGGAGGAAAAATGCAGTGATGGCTAAGGGAGGGAAGACAGGAAGGGAAGAAGATATTTAATGTCAAGGCGTCCAATGCATATCCCGATTTTTAGCATCAGACCTTTTGGGTCTACCCACATTTATATGAAACAATTCCTGGGTGGTAAGAGAGAAAATAAATGTAGTTCTGTAGGCTATATGCCAGAGTATTCATAGAGCTGTAGATGATTTATAGCTTACCAAAGACACTGAGATCAGTGCTTGGACCACAGTGGCTATTTTTCAATGACAAGGCACAGGTCTATAAAACACAGAGGAATGAAGGCCTATCCATCCATCGGAGTCACTCATGGAACATCAGGTTTCTGATGCCAGGGAAAAAGTTTCCCGTTTGCTGCCTCCTGGCTCTGCCCCATGAGCTGCAGTGGGTCGTGCGCACTGCTAGTGTTTCAGCTTCTTTGTTTGCTTACAAAGCAGATGTTTGACAGGCACAGAGATAATTCCTTCAAGATCTCTAACAGCTGTGGCCAGCATTCAGATAAGAGGCCCTATATTTCTACAGCCACCCAGCCAAGGCCTTATGCAACGTGGTTAAATTGCCCTTTGAGACACTGCCTTGCCAGCTCGAGTAAGTGGCAGACACCTCTCTACGGGAGAAGAAAATCGGTCTTTTGTTAGACGTCAATTTGCTTTTCCTTTGGGCTCAAATTTTGAAACACTTTATTTTTCTTTTTGTATTGTTTTTGGGAGGTTTTCATAATGTGGAGTCTTCATGCATCCAAACATGGGCTGCTTCTGCCCCTGCCAGCCTTCAGTGCTTTGGCGTGGAAGCAGGTTAGCTCTGTTTCTGTAGGAACACCGAGTTTTCTTGAGATCCTTGGTGTTGAGTGCCCATTTTCACAACCCTAAGTCCTCCTCCTGTCTGCCTGACAGTTTTTGCTCTATGCAGGGCACAGTCTACAGTTGACATGGGGAGTTTAAAGGATTCTCCTTCTGGGAATAAAATACGATTCTGTGACAATTCATTAAGGAAAAGAGAAAACAGGCTGAATTCAGTAGAAGCCCTTGGGTATCCTTCAGCAAGATGACAATCCCAAGACATTTTTGGACACAAAACAGGAAACATGAGAAGGTAAAATACAGAGGTACTCACGCTGCATGGATATAGCTCAACACAGGCCTGGTATTGTATCCAGCTTGAAAAACAAAACCCAGTATCAAGGATCAGTCCATATCTATGGTGTCAGCACAACATCTTGGTTCACTGAAATCCAGGCTTAGTACACCCAGCTCAGAATTTAAACACACACCCTGTGTGCCCCTGTTCACAAAACACCAAGCAACAGAAAGTCCACCTGGCAAATTTCACATGTGGTTTTGGTTTTCAGATCCTAAAAGTACTAGATCATGTGCAGAGGGCATGGAACAGTTGACAGCAAAGCAGCCAGAACTAATCCACTGACCTTTAAATTAGGAAGGGTTTAGAAAAAAAAAAAATGCAGGTGGAATAAAGCCTTCAATATTCTCAGTGGGGAACCGAGAATAAAACTGAGCTTCATCAGTCCAGACATGAATTTCCTCAGGGTTGATTACTGTGGGAGCGCTCATCACAAAGGCAGATCTACGAAACAGAACAAACACAGGGTGAAGTTCAAAACAACAGCACATGATCACGCTTTGCAAAAACAGGAGTCATAAAAAGCCAGAGGAATTACTAACACTTCACCCTCTGATTGCACCTCCCTTCAGAGGACTTCAAGGTGGTTCACTAAAAACAAGTCAGACGCTGATGCCTTTATTCATACACCTTGCATTAAATCATAAAATTGTACGGGGTCACATATAGCAATATAGTAAGTACAAAGGGATCAGACTTTTGCCCTGGCCAATGCAGTATCAGTCATTTTAGGAAAGTTTTTTATTGATGAAAATGTTGAGTCAGAAATTACCGCCACTTTCTCTTGTCATTACATTGGACTCTGGATATGAAAAGTAACATCAATTACAAATATAGAAATCCAGCGATCAAGATACTTGTCACGGAAAAATAGAAAAGTAAAGTGTTAAGCACTGCCTCAAGTGGTTGTTACACTGCATATACAACATTATTTACTGCATTAAAAGATATGAAGAGCTTTGACCTACCCTTACACCTGCTCTTTCAGATTCAGTTGCAGGATTGTCTTAACTCTTCCTTGCATGCATGTGGAAGGTCACTGAAATCAGACCCATGGAGGTATCAGTAAACTGCAATATTTTGCTCTTGCTGAAAGGTCACCCACATTGGCAATTCCACGGTGGGCAAAACATAACAACTGTCATAGCGTGGCATATTCCTATCGTTTTTATGGCGATCCTAGTAAAAACACTCACAAGGCTTCTCCTGGCCATAGCTGTCATTGACAAGGATTTCCTCTTGCAACATAGTGCAGTTCAGTTAAATGATAATTCTGCCAAGGAACAGTGTCTATATAGCAGTAATACGTGTGACTTGATCCTGCAGAAGGTCAGCATTTAAAAAGAAGTAAAAATGTCTCAGATGCTTTTGTGTTGATTTCACAATAGTGAGAAATGAAATTAGATTAGATGAGATTGGATTCGATTAGATTATTTTTTGTTCTGGACCGTATCCCAGGGCATTTCTGAGCACTTGAAATCCCACCATGAAGCCATTCTGCCAAATGCAAAAGCTGGAGTAAAATTTCCTAGAGCTTTTATGTTGTTTTCTTCAACTCCCACGTGAAAATTGTGTTGATTCTTCCCCTTTCTCTCATTCCTCTGAATTGGCTTAAAGGAATGTTTTGGGAAAGTCCTGCTAAACTCTGATCAGGCTCATTGTGGTAGGAACTGCCTATACATTACCTTCACAAAGACCTTAGGCTTCTCTGCTCTGCCATAATCCAACCAACATTACTGAAAACTCAGCAGACTCTTCCTGACTTTACGTCATGGTCAGCTGTTGGAGTGTCACCATTAATACCAGAGATGCTTCATTAGTTTGCTGTGGGAATCAGATCCAATTAAACACAGCACTTTCATGTTGCAGTCACCAGCCCACAGCTAGTGGGCTAGCAGAAGAAGTGAGCATTTCAGAGAGCAGCTGAAATGCTGAGCAAGGGGAACTGGATCCTCTCATCCACCACAGAGCAGGTAAAGCCATGGTTGTCCAAGATGAGGAGGAATGCTTTGAAGCAGCAGTGTAGATCTGGGAGCTGTTTCACAGCAAATATCTTCGCTTCAGTGTTGCTCATTAATCAAATATTTCCATTCCTAGTGGAACTCACTTATTGGTTTTTAGCTTACAGATGTTGTTCAGAATGGTTCAGTTCTTCCCTTCCCCTGTACAATTGCTCAACGTGGTCACAATTTTGAGACAAACTACATTAGTCAAGTGCAGAACTTGGACTGCAGTGCCAGAATTTTGCATTTGCAACATTTCTGTAACCAGATTTCTTTTTTTTCAACCCTCAGGTCAGACATCTAGCTGATATATATAGAAATTACTTTCCATGGACCCAACTAAAATGAAGCTGAGTGTCCAGTGAGAGAATTATTGTTTGCAATTGATTGCACTCAGAGTTGCAACACAGGGGAGAGTGGTGTTTTTTTTTTTTTTTTTTTTCTTTTTTGCTCTTTTTTTCCCCTTGTCGTCTTTGGAAATTTCACAACCTTCAGTTAGCCAGACTGAGTCTGAGATGAGGATCTTGCAACACTCTTTTATCAATGCCACTGAAAAACAAATCCATATAGCGTCATAACTTTCATTGATCCACCAGGTTGGATCCAAGCTGATAGCAGCTCTGATGAGATCTCAGGAAAATGAGAGTCAGGCTTGTTGATTCAAACCAGCTGGAATTGCAGCCTGGCAGCCCGCTGGTCAGCAAACAGACTGCACCCAACACTCCACTCAATGCAAACTCTGACATAGCAGTCAGTCAGGTATCTTCTGGGATAGGGCTTCTCTGGTCCAGGACTTTCTCTTCACGGTCTCACCTCTGTGAGTAACCAAGAGCCCAGTGGTGAGACAACTTGATTGATAAAAGGGACTTGAACTCAGGGAACAATTAACTGCTGTTGTTGCATGGGCAAAGGAATACATTCAAAAGTGCTACATACAACAGCATACTATGACATACATTTAAAATAAACACAAATATCTCTCACACTGAGCCTCATGGAGCCACAAAACTGATTGCTGCAGGACATTATGTAGGCCAAAGGCATGAGTGTGTTCAAACAGAGGATCAGCCCATGGGCAATCTCTGGCATTAACCTGAAGTAACTTGCGGCTTAGAAGGTCCCCAATTTGCTGCTGGCTGTAGCTGGAAGTACAGGCTTTAGCCATACCCATTTCTTCTCTGCCTGCAAATAATCACCACTGACCACTATCAGCAAGAGGAGCTAAGGCCCTGATCTCAGGCCGTATGGTGAATTTTAAGTTGCAGTCTAGAACTTCAGCCAGTGAATCAGGATTTACTGAAATTCCTGAGCTTCCACATCAGGTGCTGTAGGTATTTACCATGCTACGGCTATTATTTTTCTTTTCAGAACATAGCAGCACATTCCAGATTTTACAGGCACCTGCGTGAATAACACCTAGTTAGCGTGCCTCATGAACAAAGACTGCAGACGGTACTGATTTTCCTTATTGCTTCTCCAAGTCTTGGATTTGCTCCATAATCTAACACCGATTTGTGTTGGAACGGTCACTGGAGTGTAGAGTACCTACCACTCTCACTTCACAGCAAAGGAGCGGCAGTGTGTTAACTGCAGATTTGTTAGTACTTCTCTCCCCTGCAACTTCACCACTGACCCTTGCAATACTGACACAGCGCGACGGGACTTTGTGCGGGCTGCCTGTATAGATGTGAGCTGGTTACACAAGTGAAGGATGTCTGGGGAGTGTTTTAAACCCTTGACCTGCTGCAGCTCTCCAGACAGATGGATTTTCCAGCAGCTTTGTGCAGTAATAGAGAACTGTTACAGGCTTGGTCCTGCCTGCCTGGGGCTGAGAGTTTGAGCCTAGATCTAAGACAGGACTTAAGCACATGAGAATCTTTGCAAGATTCTTGCTAAAACTTAAGCATGCTTGTACATGCTTTTGTTGGAGCTAGACCAGAAAAAATAAAAAAATTAGCACCACAAAGCACCAAGACACAAAGTTACAGCACAAAAATCTAGACAATTGGAATTTCTGCTGTTAACCACAATGTTATCAGAACAAGATGAGTTATCTTTCATCACCCTGGGGTTCATTTATCAGCCCCAAAACCCAGTTGAGGGTAGTCTGCCATGGCATCAGTTGAGGAGAGACCAGTCTCTGACATTACAAAGTGATTTCTAGGCCATATAGGACTTGGAGAAAATGGTGGATGAAGGAAAACATGCTCTTAGCCCAGC
The DNA here is from genome assembly GCF_009769625.2 of Cygnus olor. Lineage (NCBI taxonomy): Eukaryota > Metazoa > Chordata > Aves > Anseriformes > Anatidae > Cygnus > Cygnus olor. The sequence continues at coordinate 11,795,645 of NC_049178.1, forward strand.
TGGGCACTTTACAACAGCATGGCCAAAAGTAGAACCACACACCCTAAGAAGGAATGGCATAGGCTCTTTTGGAAATTTTGTAGGACGACCAACACACAAAGCAGAAATGGAGAACCTAAGGAAGCTCAACTAATTTCTCCTGCTGCTGCCATCAGGATCAGAGGGATGGAAGCTGCAGCCTCTAGGAGAGATTCAACAGTAGCTCCCAAGAACAGCTAGTATCCTCACCTCCTCCATGGCAGCAATAGCCAAAATGGCCCTGTGGGGCAGGGCCAGCCACCTGACAGCTACTGTAGGGATCTGTTTACCTTTCTTTTACCAATATCCAACCCTGTGAGCCCTGTCCTCCAGTCTTCCATTGGCTAGGTAACTAGAAGTTTCCATTGCATTTTCTACCACTTGCTTCCACCATATCCATCATCATCTTTGCTGATCAAGGCATGTCAGCGTTAAGTTTCAGCAGCACGTGTCCATCACATGCCTTCCTATCAACAACCAGCAACACTGTGAGTGTGCCAGGAACCATGACTACAGCCTCTAAAAAAGCAGAGGGCTTCCTTGAGGAAGCCAAAGTGGCCCCATCACAAGGAGAGAGATGCCAGGGTCCTGGGACATGTAGTGCTGCAGACTTGCTACAGTACAGAGCCTTTGGAAGCACATGGCCAGTCACCCAGATCCTACCCATCCAGGTAACCCCAATCAAGGTTCACCACTTCTGCACTTGCAAAATGAGAAGAGCTTTAACAATGTTCTCATTGATGCTCTTGGTATATGGGACCTGGGGCTGCTGTTTTTGTTTGTTTTTTTTTTTTTTTTTTTTTTTCTATTAGTACATTAATGTGGAGTCCCCTATAAGCAATGTCGCCTGGATGTCCCACGTGGTCTTTTTAGTGATATCACAGCCAGAGCCATGACCACTTGTGGCAGCACATGCAAAAATAACCCTACAGAAGATAGGAAAGCCACTGGAACAATTGACAGCCCAGGAGGCAGCAATCCTGCTTCTGTGTGACATGTTCTGTGTGAATAAACCATTAAAGAAGGGAAAAAAAAAACAACACATAAGGACTAAGAAACTCTGGATTAAGCATTAAATTTTCCTTTAGAGCTGACCCTGAGCTTAACACGGAGACAAAGAATCAGGGACTTCACACCAGTTTTATCTCCTCCATCCTGTCTTTTTGATGGGAGCAAGTGAGAATGTGAGCACTGACCTTTCCTAGAACCTCTTCCGCTTTTCCTGGAAATGAGTCTTCAGTCACATGATTGTGTTTTGCTTCTCTTTAGGAATTCCAGATCCTGAATGAGGCAGAGAGTAAACAAGGAAACCTGATACCTCAAGGACAGAAAGAGGGAGAGAACAAGATGTCCATAGGCACACTGGAGTATGTTCAAGCATTGCAATGTGTTCTGTGGTTTGTTTATGAATGTGCGTGGCTCTGGGTTTACACACACACACACATATACACACTCTTACAGAGTACGTACTGTGATCTTTATTTTTTTTCATATCCTGCATCACTAAATGCTGCCTAGAGAGAGTCAGCCCTGTCCTGACCACAGCCCTGTCTTTGTGTCTGCAGCTCTGTGGTTTGAAACCCAGTTATTTTCTAGCACGAGGCAGGGATTGCAGGGCCTTGTTTGTGGGTGCAAGCAGGTACATGAGCTGCCACGCAATACCAGCCTCTCTTGGCTGACTGGCTATTAAAACCCTGTCTGGCTTTTAAGGAACACAGCTGGCTTTGTGGCTGGTGGGGAAATGAGGCTTAGGGGGGATGCTGGAGAGCAAAGGGAGGATTTGGGGGGCAAATGAGCAGCATGGTTAAAAAACAGACGGGACAGATTCTTCAAAAAGCACAGGGAGAAAAAAAGAAACAGAGAACCAGGTGTAGCAAGTGGATTGGTATGCCGTGCTGCTGAGACCCTTGTCCAAAGGGAAGAAAATAACCACAGGGGAACCTGAACCTTTACACCAGGGCATGCTCTTTCTCCTCTGAATCAGACAGTTTGCAGTCCCTTACTAAACATTCACATTAACTCCAAACAGCTCCTTAATCCTAAGGCATTTTTAGCCTTAATGTTAAACATTTACCTCTTCTCAGAAAATTAGCCTAAAACCTAATACAGCTGGAACCCATCTGTAAGTGGGGTACAAATGGCTTTTGCTCCCTTCACTTATTGCAGAAAACTTTTAGACAGTTGGAGACAAACCTCGCTATTAAATCCTTCTCAAGTGAGGAAACTTGTTGCCATATGCAAACTGTCGATGAGGAGCCCTGTTTGCTTAATTCTTTTTCAGAGGCACAGCCCTCAATGGTACTGCGAGAGGAACATGCACAATCGCAGCAACCAGGCCATGAATTACAGCCTTATAAAAACCTCACTGAAGTCACTGGAAGGATTCCCATTGATCCATTAGGTTTTGGATAAGTCTTGAAATACTGCAACTGAAGTGAACAGAGCATAGAGACCTCTTCTCTCTCTCAAAGGATTTTTCCTGATACAGGCATTTTTCTTTTTGTATCCAGTGCCATAGGAATCAACGATCAAAATCTCTGTCAGGAAGAAAAGGTGGTTTGTTTTGTGTGTGAGCACTAGTGCTACGGCTTGGTTTGGGCTGCCAGGTGCTATCTCAGTCTTTCTACTGACTTTGACTGTAAAACTCTGTGGTGTCCCCAAAGTCTTGCAATACCAACACAGCTGTGACTTTAACAACACAGCACAGTGACGTGGGTGTAGCACAGTCCCACAGAGTAAGGAAATCGCCTACCTGCAAACTTACCCTACCTTACCAGTTGATGCAGACAACAGTCTGATGGTATTTAGCTAAACAATTTCTTGTAACAATATTTTCTACTTGTATGTGGAGCCTCTGTCCAGAGCCATTCACAGAACCATTCCTGGGTCCTCTCCTTTGTTATAACCCAGAAAACACCAAGACCAAGTAGTGGAGCGGCTCAAGTACTGAAACTATTGGAAAGAAGAAAACTCACTCATCTCATGGACTATGGTGCTATATCTTCTTGGTTAGAGGGCTGCTGGGGGCTCGTTTTATTCCAGCCCTGAGCTAGGCACCTGCTAAGTCACTGTTCTATTTCAGTGCTACTTTCTGTAAAGTAGAACTAATTATTATTATATGTCACTAATACTAGTGGTACTCAGACTAAAAGGTCTAATAAAGGACTGGAAAATTCTTGAGGAAATATGCATAGAATTGCAACACATCATCATTGTTCATTATATAACTGAAAATTCAGCTCCCCTACCAAATCAGTGGGGCTATGACATTGCTTCTGTCCCCTCCTGTCCAAGCACAAACAACAAATCAAGAGTTTGCCATCCCAGAGAGATCTACCTGTGTGCAGCTCCTACCCTTCAGTAAATGTCAGTGTGCTTCTTTGCCCATGAAAACCCAGGAAGATGCTTTCAGTCCTCTGTGGTGTCAAGGTGGCCGGCTGGGCTGTGACTGGGGAGGAACGGACAGGCCAGAAATCAGCCCAAACTCATCTCAGGCCAACTTGTTCATGCAGCCATAGCCTGGAGCTGCTACAAGATACTTCTGAGTCCGTATTTTCATCTCTGGATCCTCCGGAGATAGTTCTAATGGGCTGAAACATCTCAGAGGAAAATTAGAAAAACAGCCAACAGTGGTATCGTGTACCAATCAACAAAATGTTTTCCTGACAGTCCACCAGTGTGTGGATGCCTGATGGCTTATATCCCGTCTGATATTTCCTCTCCTATCACATAACTGTGAATCCTCTCGTTAGTCACACTGTGCCATTTCCAGCACATCGTTTAATCCTTCTTCATCAAAACACCACTTAAACAAAGATTAACCTATTCGAAAATGTGGGTGCTGTCGTCACTTCCCTCTGAGCCATATTTATTCACTGTTCTATTCTTTTTTTGGGTAGTCATGCCAGGTAGCTTTCGATGAGTAACATATTGTTCGCATGTTGCTGTCATGTAGCCAACAAAGCCCCAAAGAAGCCAGCAGAAGTAAAAATAAAGCCCATTGTGTGATACTGAAATAAGCTTTTCTAGCAGAGAATGTGTGCCCTACCCTGTCAGACAGTTCTTTTCCATATCATTCTCTGAGTCCCTCTTTGGAAAACATCCTGCTTGCTTGCATGAAAAAGGCACAAATCCCCTAGATCTCACACAAAGGAGGCATATCATCTCCCTCAGAGTCACTTTATGAACCATCCAAAAAAAATAACTACAGATACAAGGTGTTAGAGAGGGGGTAGAATATCCCTGCTGCAGCTACAGCCACTGTACAGAGGAAAATTGCTCCTATTCACATCAGTGCGAGCACATGCCTGTTTCTTGGCTAAATAGTCGTGCATACACCAGGGATATCTGCAAGTTATTTTATGTTAATGTTGCAAACATATTTGCAAGTATAAGTACGCAGCTTCAGAAATCTGACCTGCAGTCTTTCTGTGTAGAAATGACCAGCAGAAAGGACTGTACGTGCAGCACAGATATCATTTGGCTCATTGCTCAATGCCCACAGGGCCAGGGTTAATAAAGCAAAAGGGAACAGAGCACCAAAGCGCTGTGATAACTCTGTGTGCACCAGAGACTATTTTACTGGCTTCTGTGGAAGAGCTTTCTATCGTCTAATTGCTCAATATTCAAAACAATACTTGATACTGCTTGTCCAGAGATCTACAGTTCCAACCAAAAAAATATACAGACTGACAGAAAGGGCAGTGTTGGGAAAGTCACAGCAGGAATTGCAACGAAAAGACATCTAGCCAAGGAAAAATATATGTGATCAAACACTATGAGGTAAAGGTTGGTCTAATATCTTTAATAAAACTCAGACTTTGCATAGGAAGGGTGTAATTCTGGAAGGATTAAGAGGTCTCCGCTCTAATTTGAAGTTGGCTGCATGTTATTCCCATCAGACAGGTAGGACTGAAGGTTAATGGTCTGCCCAAGGCCATATGGCAGAGGAGTAACCAAATGTGGAGCCTAGACTTTTCTCATGATACCCTTTCCTGCCACGTCTGATTCCACACGGTGCTCAGCACCTCCTATTTATTCACTTCTGCACATCTTCAGGTTCTTTGAGAGAGCTCCTGCACGTGCTCTGGGATGGCCAGAAGTCATTACCAAACAGACAAGGACACTTCCTCCTAGCTTAGGGCAGTAGTTCAGACATCATTTGTGAGGACACCTGTAGGGGAAGAACTTGTGATAAGGGAATGATCTTAAACAGGAGCACAACAAGGAAAACAAGACTGAATTCCTGCTGTGTTTTGCTCATGGGAAAAGTAGAGGGAGCAGACTAATAGAAGTGTGGAGGTGCAGGTGGAAAAGAAAACAGGACCGGAAGGAACAGGGCTGACAATGCAATGTCAGCCGGCTCTAAAGGGGAGCCCTGTAAGATCCCCCCATCTCCTTCTCTGCCACATAGGGAGGGATTTGAGGATCTGCACCAGAGGGGACAGGAGGAGGAAAGGGAGACACTTGCAAGCCAGATGCAGGCAGGATGTTCCCCAGGGGCAGGTCCAGCTGTGGGAAGGAAGGAACCTAGCTGATTTGGGTCCCAGCTGTAATTTTACCAACCAGATGGCAGAAGGCACGGGCTCCTACCCTCAGGCTGGGCATTGAATGTTTTTCTCCAACAGGTAGGTCACCATTTCTCAACCCAACCTGAGGATCTCCACTTCAGCATGATTTTCTGTCATGGAGAAACCAAGCCAGACATTGCCATGTCAGAGAGCTTTGGGTGGGCATCACCACCACACTACAGTCCATGGAAGAACAGTTTGAGGCAGCCTTTTGCAAAGTGGTGTTTAAAAGCAACAGGACAGGCCTACTTTCTGAAGTCTCCCACCCTCCTTTATCTCTAATAAAGGGTTGAAGAGGGTCTCAGATGGCCATCCGGGCTGGGCAGACTTCCCTGAGGCAGGTGGGCAGCACCTGACACAGCTTGCTTTGCACATGTTTTAATCAGCAGAGCAATGCTTTGTCTGTACTCTCGCACATGCCAGGAACAATCCTCCTACAGAGTTGTCAGTGATATTAAACAGATTGAGAAGGCAACAAGGCCCAACCTCATCTGGGTCAGAACTCCTATTTTCAGGGTCAGACCCAGAGCCTGACGGCTGGACTGTCTCAGAAGACGACTTTCCTCTCAATTCAGCTGGACACAGTGAACAGGCTCTGTCCTGGGGCAGAGGAGGAGAAGGAGTGATGGGAACCACCTGCAGAAACCATGGCTTTTTATAATAAACCATTGAAGGCTGGGTTTTCGCACAATTCCTTGAATGCACAAGGAATTGCACGTCTTTTCTCTGATAAGTTCATATTTGTCCTTCTCAGCAGTGCTAGGTCTTTGCTCCAGTGTAGCCCTGTGACTGATGATATTAAGAATGCTGCACTTGGGCAGCTGGGAGCTTGTACTTACCTCTTTTTAAATTCTGTATAGTATATATAACATGTATCTATACATACATACGTATATATCTATACATATATAGACATACATTCATATGCAGATGAAGCTGTGGCCTACCTGTTGATAGCCTGTACATCCCCTTTAAGGTGCAGGGAGAGGAAAATAATAATTAAAGACATTGAATAAAGAAATACCAGTCGTAGAGGCTTAACCCTACTCATATCATCACTGACAATCGAAGTCCCATTGCCTTCAGTGGGGTGGTAAGCCTGGCTGTCCTCGGGTACTTGGTGTTCTGTGCCTAAAACACTCACAGATCAATAGCTCCATATTTGAGTTTAAATTTTAAACTCTTTTGGGCAAGAGACTCTCTTTGCAGTGTGTCTGTAGTAATATGAAACCTATTTTGAGGTCTCTCATAAATCCACTACCCTGATAGTAATTACAGGGATGATCAGTAGCAAACTCCCCTGGCAAGATACAGCTGCCAACTCCCCCAAATGGTGGCAGGGAACTGCCCAGGGATGCTCCTAGTCATATTTTCCTGTCATTTACGCCACTGGAAGCAGGAAGAAAGTCCAACAGAGCCAATGAACCACAGTCAAGCTGGGCGTTCCCCAGGACCCATACCCACCCCCAAGTCAGACCGCGATGTGCCAGAGCACGAACGGAGCCTGCCATGGGAGAAGTCTTACTCCCAGCCACTTCCCAAACCACTGGGCTGACTGCAAGATTTCTCACCTGGGGGTCTGATCCTGCCCAACACGAGTAGTTTAAGCACGGACTGCTAAAGATCCCCTCGCTTCTCATGGGCCCGTGATCAAGTTGTAATTGCTCAGCTATTGCATCTGTTTGCATAATTAAAACCAGCTGTCGCTGCACTAGCCTCCATCCAAGAAATAGCTGCGCAAATACATTTTTTACTGTTAATGTAAAGAACAACTTTGTGGCCTCTGCCCTAACTGGCCCTTCAAAAGTAGCATTTGTGTTTCAATTCCTTCCAAGTTCACACAAAAACGTAACCCCCCAGAAAAGTCAGTTCCTGTCCATTCCTATTATCCAGCACAAGAGCTGAGAGGTTTCCCACTTGTATGGATTTATTGCCTCGTAATTATAGGCCATGAAACCCATTCACAGTAAAGTGTGTCCTGGATACTCCAACTCTTCCTGGCAAACCAAAAGCTTAAGATCATGAGGGGTATAAAAATATAAGCAATCATGTTTGAGTCACTTTTAACACAACAGATTAGTTTGCAGGGTCTGGCAGTGTTTATAGCATAAATCACACTTTAGAGATGGGAAAATACTCCTAGATTAGCTAGTTCAACTGCTTTTTGCTAGAATCTATTCTCTGCTGCCTTTATCCAAACCTAATTTGAGAAATAGCTACGTGTGATATTTCCACCATTTTCCTTTGGGATTATCCAACAGCTTGACAGAAATCCCTGTTAGGAAATATACCCTGACATTTAAATCTACGGTTTCCATTGCTCAGTTTAAGCCTTTTACTCCTGACACTCAAACTTGAATTACTTAAAGTAAGCGCCCTATTCCCTTCCCTCCCTTCCTTCAGTGTTCACCATCTCTCTAGATATTTTCAGAGGGTTCAAAGGTGCTCTTGTTGTTCACCGTTTCTCCCAGCTAGCCCCTTGGTTGGTGGGGAGGAGGACATTTACCCAGCTCCAACTCCCTCCAGGTCAAGGATCACTCTGGAGCTCTCGGACAGTTTTGTGAGGAGAGAATATTGCTAAGGACAGGTCAGTGGCCAAGGCAAACAGCCACTCTTGCACAAGGGAGCCATTTCCAGTATTTCAAAGCATTCCACTTTTAATAGGTGTTTTCCATGCCCTGGTAATGCTTCAAATCACCTTTCCCTTAGCTGAACCACTCCTTGGACAAGAAAACAGGAGCAACCAACCGAGACATGTTTGGAGCTAAGGGCTGCCACTATTTACCGGCGTATTTTTCTTTCTCACAGAAGCGCTTGGTACGTCATGGCCTCGACACTGAGCAAGGAGAGACCGTGTCTATGGGGCATGTAAAGTACATATTACCCACTTCAGCCAGGACTTGGCAGGAGGCCCTCGGCAGTGGCAGCTCAATGCACAGCTGGGCGCCCTGACTTCCTCCTCCCAGCCCCCTGGCTTCATTTGGGACCTGAGATACTCGAGCACTCTCCCCTCTGCTCGCTCGGCACCCTGAGGGGGGGACGCAAAAGGCAGAGGAGTGCCCAAAGTCAGCGACAAAATTTCCACTGACTCCTCTGAGGCCGAGATTTCACTTTAAGTGACTGTTCTTCAAAAGCAGTGAAGGATTAAAACTGTGCCACATGAGCGCACTGGTTAAAATGAAAGACTTGCTAAGCAGATACAGGGTCCAAAAAGAGTTACAGAGGTTCAAGTTTCCAGTTCAGTGAACCCTGTCAGCTGTCCCCGGGCAGTGCCTTGCTCAGGAGGAACGGACTTGCCGTCAGCACACACACCAGTGAGAATTAAAGGCTGAAATTTCCAAAGCTCAGCCTCTCAGAGGCACAAAATCTGTTTGCTCTTATGCTGGTTGGGAACGGGATTCCCACCAGACCTCAACCTAGGAAGGCACACAGTCTCCTCCAGACTCAGAGAAGTGAAGTTGTCTGGCATCTGGCATTGCCACGGCATCCTCAACAGATCCACTCAGCACCACAACCCACACGGCTCCAGGGCAAGGTGTGAGGTCTGCCGGGAGCAGCACCCCATGGTGGCCCCTTCCTGCACAGGGGGGTCAGCACTGACGTGCCACCAGGCTGCATCGCTCCCTCTGCATCCCTGCTTTTTGGCAGATGTACAGATATCTTGCTGCAAGCTCTCAACTGTTTCATTGCAAACAGTTTAACCGTATTTTAAATGAATGCAAAAGAGCCTCTCTCCAAAAAGGTTTAAAAACAGCACGCGGACCAAACTAGGCAGCCCCTCTCTCTCTCATACTTTTATTGAAGGCAAAGCTCCTGCCTGATCATCTTCCAACATGCTGCAGCCTGCAGCAAGCACCTGCTGATGAAGTATTTATAAAACAGTGACCCAGAGCAATGGTAAGACCAACTCAACAGGTAATGTCAGGTTCAGCTACGTCTGTGCCCACTTTCCTTGTGTGGCAATGTCACTAACTGAATGAGGTTGAAGCACAGCCAGAAAAGCATCTCAGCCCTTCTTACAAACCCCTATTTCTGACGCAGTTATCTTCTTAGACCCAGGACACATCTCTCCAAGGAGATAAAGAGCTGATTTCCCTATCTTAGAGCTTACAGAAGGTCCCAGGTGAGGCAGGTTTCAGCTGAGCTCCTGCTGACATCCCACTGCAGAGCTGGCCCCACCAACACAACACAGGCAAGGGCATGTGTCAAATGCCCCCCACTTTGAATAAAGGGCACCTGGGCATACACAGCTTTATGGGTCAAGAGGGTTTTAGTGGTGCCAGCAGGCCAAATGACCTTGTTACCTCCAGTCCTGATGTACACTTGGCACATTGATTGCTACTCTGAACATATACCACGAAATGTCTTTGTGCTGGTGGGATCCCAAGCCTGTAGAATAGGAAGGTCTTAAGACAGAAAATGCTAGGGTTTGAAGGAACATCAGTTCTGGATACAAACCCAAATTCATTGCAAGGTCCACGGAGTTTTTCCTTGTTCCAAATATCCAATCATCACCTTGTGCTTAGCACGAACATGTGGGTCAAAAAGCCTGAAGCTTTCTGACAGACCCCAACCCATAGCAACACGTGGCTCTGCTCCAAGAGTGCTGTGAGAAGACCTACACTCCGTCCTGTCATCTCTGCAAGCTATTTCATCAGTCACCAGGCTGTTCTGCAACAGGCTGAACAGCAGAGTTGCGTAAGCTCAAAGAAAGTGAAGGCAAAGAGCAACTTTGGCAATCCCTGCCCAGGACAGTGAAGGTGATGAAGGCTGGGAATGGTGCCACCGTTTGGTCACATTACAGGTGGCGATTAGATATTTGCAGAGAGTTTTGCAGGTGTTTGCGATCCTGAGACAAGGAAGGCTCTGAAAGGAGATTTGTGTGAGCTCTTTTATTGCACCAAGCTGGTTGACTGAATGCAGCAAGTGGTGTAAAGTTTCATGGCTGTGGTTTCTCCCTTTGCTGGTGCTGATACCACAAGATAAAACCGCGGTTTATAACACCTCTATCAGAAAAGTGATTATCAGCACTAATCGTAATCAACACTCCTTTGCAAAACAACAGCCCGGGTAGGGAGCTGAGCTTGAGGGAATGGATTTAAATCAGCTTCGTTGACATTTGGCCTGATTAGTATAACTGGAAGTGGTCTCCTATCTTGTTTAAAGCCTGGACACCTCACCACCAGGAGAACCAGTCTTCACATTAGGTCAGGGAGGGGAAACAACCCCACACCATGTTTTCTTGCTCTTCAATGCAGCTTTGTCCTGTTCTGAAAGACACCTCACAAGTTGACAGTAGCTTCTTTGGACAGACAAAAATGGTTTATTTTTGGCATCCCGTCCGCAGTATTTCAATTAAAAGATGCCTTGCGCTTGTCACTGAGCTCTCTGAAAACCAATGCATGAAGTTATTTTACAGCAGGACCTGAGACGAAGCTATTGCATCCTCATCTTCTTTCCATTCCTCCATGCCTGTTTTTTTCCCCATTCTCTCCTACTTTGAGGGCTACACATCAAAAGACAGTTTCCAGGAGCAGAGACAATGCATCCAAATAGGAATCAACGCACGTGAGCAACCTGGACAAAACACTCATACTCCCCAGACTGTGATCTTGGGACACACCTGACCTGTTTCGCATTAAACGCAAGTGAGGATAGTCCCAGTGAAAGGTGCTGAAGTGGCGGAGGCTGAAGTCCTATATTGATCTCCCAAACGGGCAATGGCAACACAACGTGCCCCAACCCTGACCCCCACAACCAGCTGCTCTCTTCAGCCCTGGGCCTCTCCATTGAGAAAGCCAGCACAGAGGGCAGGCAGCGTCACCGGCCAGCCAGAGGACATCTATCTAGCAGTTATGTGCACTTATTCCACCAAGAGATGGTTGTGTTTAACGCTGCTGAATAACTCCAAAGTATTTTTATGGCCCATAACCTGGCCTTACATTATCCACAGTAAATATGCAGGGCGGGTGCTTTTTTGCACGAGGGCAGTACCGGGGTTTATTTCCAGCAGTTCTTGCAGCAGCAGCATCTTGCCTACTTCAGGGATGCTGGGGACCACAGCACCAGTTTGCTGATCACAGGCTGTACTGCAGCTGGTCCACAGAAGAATGTTACCTTCAATAAAGATTAAAGCAATTAAAAGCTGACTCAAAAGCTTTGTGACAGGATACAAAGTCTTTTTCCCTGTGATAACTGGTGCTATTTATATAAGGTGTTTTTTTGTTGTTGTTGTTTTTGACTAAGTCACAATAGTTCAGGTGTTTTCTAGGTAAACTGAGCCACGTTCTTGCCACTCAGGGCTTCAGGCAATGAAATCCCAACAGCAGTTGCCTTCAGCCAGGTCTCACCTTCAGGGCCAAGGCTTGGCCATCCTGGGATGAAGGCTCACTTTCTAAGGTGGCATTCCCTGCTGAATCACAAACCACGTTTCCATTACCCTCCCAAGAGCACACTGGTGAGAGGTATTTTACAGGCAGTCTTGAAGACAAAATCCTTATGACAGATTCAAAGTCAGAGAAAAAAAAATAATGCAGGAGGAGGAAAAAAAAGGAAGAAATTAAAAAGCAACTGCAGTGCACTGATTGGGGCCCTTTGGGATGCTCCAGCCCTGGGGGCTGGCAGATAATCCCGGGGCTTTGACTCCAACAACTTTTGCCAACAGCATCCTTTGGTCCTAGTAACATAACCAAACACCTCAGAAAGGGCTGCTGGAGACATTCGGGTTCCCTTGTGGCTAATTATAGATTTTAAAGCCGTGGAGGGAGCGGGTGTTTCCCCTATCAAAAAAAAGAGTAAAGTTATACAACTCCACACCCCCATGCTTTCTAATGCGACGCACATAGGAAATCTCGTACATCAACTACAAAGTGTGTATTGTTCTATGTCAGCAGATAAATAATTCACCATCTGAAGACTTGGAAGCTTTTCTCTTAGCTCAGGATTATTGTTCCACTTGATGCATGAAGTTGGCAGCTTTTCTTTCTTCTTCTTCCCAAGAGAACTGGATCACTCCAAGACTTGAGTAACATCCAGGCTAATAGCTCACCAAGATTTTGAGAGAGAGAAAGAGAGAGTGAATGTGTGTGTGTGTGTGTACACACATGCATGCCTGTGGAAGAAGTTAGGTGGAGAGGTGATTTCATTTCTCTTTTGTCGTTTGTTTTTAATTATGTACTTTTCTTCCTTAAGCGAAGATGTTGCAACTGTTGTCTCTTGAACATCTTCCAGACATGTTTAAGATCCATGACGCTCTATCAGCCAAAAATTTCGAGGGAGGAAGAAAAGGCCATGTTTCTGGTTTACGAACTGTTTTTGTTTTGCCCCTTTTTTTTTTTTTTTTTAAATTCAGCATGGATTTATATTAACACACATCTGACCACAATATTACTGTGTGACCAAGGCTGTTCTTTGCAGCAGGCTATCCTTGCTTGACTATTCCAGCAGGGAAGGGAACACAAGCTTTCTGGCAGGCATGAACCCGTCTCATACCCCATTTCTTCAGACCAAGTGGAAGTCCAGACCCCTATCTGATAGCCCCATTCCTACTTCTCATTAGTGCAGAAAAAAACAAAGATCAATATGGACCTCTGTCAAGAGAGCAAATTCCTAATGTGATTATGCTTTTATTCTGATGTACTTAATAGTAATTAAAATTCCCTTGAAGAGGAATGTTTTTCATTGACTTCAACAGGCTTTGGATGAGAAACAGTCTGGAGGTTTTTGACAAAATGTTATTTTGACAGAAAATGCAGACTCACAGAAATTGAAACAGTTCCTGGGAATAGCTTTCACAATGACAGCTCAGGAAAAATGTTATCTCAGGTCCAGGGTGTACTTTTCAGAACCAGATCAGGAAGTAAAAGCATGAAGCAGCAAAGCACTGTTGGCCAGGCCATCCACCCCAACACGGGAGACTGATTCAGGCTGCCTGGATTCAGACTGCCGATTAAAGTATGCCTAAGCTTCCCCAGAAGAATCCAAATGACCGGACCTTTAGCTAGTTCCAGTGGGCTGCTTCTGCCCTCCAGTTTGGGAGCTGTCAGTTCATCTCACCATGGAGCAGGACTATTTTAGAAGGCTTCAAGTGTTCTTTAGGATAGGGAAGAAAAAAAATTTCCTGCCAGCTGTACTGTAAATCAAGCCATAAAGCTTTACATTTAAAAACAATTGTGAAATACAACTCAAACAAGATGCCCTCAGGGCTGTGCTCTAAAGACAGCTTTACCATCAGCTTTGATGAGCACTCAGCTAACCCCACATCTCATTAAAATATTGCTACCTCTCAGGGAGAGCACTCTTCCTAGAAAGAAAAGTGCATACTGCTCCCCCTCTAAACTCTGGACCTCTGCACATGTCAGAGATGGAGATGCAATTGCCCAGACATAGCAATACGAAACAATAGTTGTCCTTGAAAATTAGAGAGAGGAACTCAAACACAGTGTTAAGAATAAAATTAATAGAAGGCAAGAGAACTGAAAAGTTTCTACTGCTGCAAAACCAACTAGCCAAAACCTCATCTGGCATTAAATGGCACAGCTGCAGTGTATTTAACAAGGCAGTATTGATTTACACCAGCTGAGAAGCTATCCCAGAACTTGTTTGTAAAATAAGATCAGCATTTAGGGTAAGTTTCAAATGCTTTAAATCTGGGAGGGCTCAAAGAAGAAAGGACCTTCTTGCTAGAAGTTGTATTTGAAAGGGACAGAAGGCAAGGCAGCTGAGATTTGGCATGGTGCTGCATTCAAGCACATGCTGGGAGGAGATGCAGATGAAAGCTGTCCTTCTAAAAGTCAGTTTGCATCGCACTTCACTCACTGGTGCACAGCAGATTGAACGTGCATGCCCTCTTCTTGTGCCAGAATTACATTGCGTACAACGATAACTCAGCAAGAAGAACAAACGAGTCTGTTTGCTTTCTTGAAACAGCATCACTGAATGGCTTAATGCATGTCAGAAGGGCAAAAAAAATACAAGTTTTTTTTTTCTCAACTGTGCGCAAGAGCCGATGAATTGGGATGGGGTTGTGCAAGGATTGCATTAAACCCCACGGTACATTTCCAAGCCTTGTTTGTCTGAACAATTGACTCTGAGCACAGACACTTTTCAATAGAAGCCTAAACAAATTTCAGAACAAGCTTTATTTTATTTTTTTGCTGACTTGAACATCAAGGTGTTCCAGGGTTGCAGTTGCTGTAGCAACAGGAAGGAGCTTATTAAATGATCAACCTGAAGGCCAAAGCTATCAGAGCTGAAATGACCAAAAGTTAATGTTTAACCTAAATCCTCTTATTTGTTTAAAAACATGCAGCTCACTTTGTATTAGCGGTTGCCTTGTGGAGCTACTTTAGAAATAGCTGTGCAGCCATGAGACCATTGACATTTTCATACGTATCCCAAATAACGTCCAAATCCTCAATGGCACAGGCTCCGACAGCTGCTTCCTACCAGAAATCATGTAACACCATACTCAGGCAGGGAGCTGCTTCCTCTGATCTTTTAGGTCTGACAGTCACTTGAAACACGTCTAAGGATGTTCTTCTTAAAGATTTCCACAAACTAGTGGCATTACACATTATTTTAAGAGCTAATGAGAATGAGCGTGAGTCATTTTTAACCTCATTAGAGTCTGTCCTTTGGACAACTGTTCTGGGATGAGTTACGCTTTGCCTTGGGCCCAGCAAGTAGAACCAAATGGAAAGAGATTGCTGCGGCAAAATTAAGCAACCCATCCCCTCCTATTGCTTCAACATGTCTAGCCTCCCTTAGTGCTTTTTCAAATGTCTGGCAGGTTACTCCTTTCCCAGCTTTCAACATTAACTGAAACTTTTCATCAGTGAAAACCTGTGAACAGCCAGGAGGGACCCCTTAGCTGAGGCTACTTTATGCTTGCCCTCCAGCTGAGGAAGGACACTCCAAGGAAGGCTGCAGAGATACCTCACTTGGTCAGCTCCTATTTCAGGATCAAAGCGACACATCTTTGGCAGTCATAGACTGAAGGAGGACTTCTGTAGACCACTGCTTTCAGCAATTTTCTGCAGTTCTGATCTGCCCAGACCAGGTCCCATATGTCTCTGACTATACCTATCCCTATTGGACACGGCTCTTAATGAAAATTAAAAGGAAAAATGCTTCTCTACATCCTACTCCCTAACTTAGCTCAAAAAAAAAAAAAAGTTCTGTCTGACCTGGAGATACTCCTCTCCCAAGAGGGAACTGCAGACAGATCTCAACTGCAGATAGTAGCCGCTAACACAACACATTGCAGTCAGGAAAATCACCATGTAAAATAAAGCTGTGAAATACAATAATATTGACCAACAGTTTCACAAAAACAATCTTTATTGCCACTGCTGGTGAAAGAGGGGAACCCAAAGCTCTATAAATACATTACAGGAGCCAGGTCCAGGTGCAGCTGTCTGTCATGTGCTCAGATCATGCTTTGATGAAAGCTTGTCATCACCTTTGCACCATTACAGCTGGAGGTAGTTGATGGGAAATTTTGTCTTAGTCTAATGCAAAACAATTTGTTTAATTATAAGGAGGTATCATCCTTGCTTGAGCTGTTGGGTCTCACTTGCAGAGCTAGGAAACTGCATATAAAGACTTGAGACACCCAGACACAGTCCTGAAATTTGCTACACATCTCAACACATCCCAGTCAGATATTACCTTGCTTGCTTTTTGCTATCCTTCTGTCCCTCATTCAGCATGTTCCAGCTGACCTTGTGAGGGGGCAGAAACACAAATGGGACAGCCATACACCACAGCTTCTAGCAGTGAAGAGAAAGCAAGAGGAGCCATCAGGATGGTCACATCCAGTTGTGTTTTTTTTTTTTTTTTTTTTTTTTCTCCAGCTACCCCATCCTACAGCAAGCATACCACACTCACCATCAGGGCAGCCGCCCCCCCCCAGACCCTGCACCAGGCACAGTCATTTTCAGCTTCCTCCCTGCCTCCTTTGTCCTTTCCCCCCACATTACAGTTCTGCCAGTAAACGAACACAGGTCCCACCAGAAAAGGTTCACTGTGGGTCACCTCTACGCTGATGCTGAGAAAGGACTGCTCTGCAAGGCAGCAGAGATATTTCCACAAGGGTGAGGATTAGAACACATGCTGAGCCATCCTGAGGAGGAACCCTCCAAGTGGTAAACCCCAGATCATAAACAAACAAACCCACCAAAGCTCAGCTTCACTACTGCACTATCCCCTGGCTGTTTTCTGAAACCAAACTCCAAGGAGGAAGTGCTCTTGGACTTTGCATGCACACAGTCGGCGTTGAAAGAGGCTGGGAAGGATGCCTGTGAGTCCCTTCTCCCAAAAACACTGCCCATGTTTCAATCTAGCTGCAATCTGCAGACCTGCAGCTGTCGGAGTCAGCTCTCCCCGTGCTTGGTAATCCGAGGCTCTGCAAGCAAGCGCTCACTGCTTGCCTCTCCTGCCTTCCTAAGGCAACACTTGCTCAGCAAACACAAATATGTTTACTGTGGAAACTTTGTACTTGCCTTACTGCCCTCGCTCTTTGCCAGGTGTTTTTCTTTTTATACCCACAGGAGATGCAGAGCCATGTTCTAATATAGAAATATAGATTCGGGTGCAAGTGTTTATTAATAAACAGGTCGGCAAATCTATTTGCTTACTGCCTCATTTGAGTGATTTATTCAGTTATTTTTAGACCTCTTAGACTCAAAGCAGCAACATCAGGGACTGGCTATTGTAATAAAACCAGGCTACAGCCACAGACTAATTTTTCCAGAGAATAAAAGATAAGTACACACAAGGGCACCCAGCACCAGGTAGCCTTTTTTTTCCTCTCACCAGCTTTAAACTGGTGTTTTCCATGATGTTGCCCTGAACTGCTGGGGATAATACAACAGGAAATTCAGTGGTTAGATAGACCAGAATCTCTTCTAAGGGCTGCAGTACAGAATCACGTCTAAGTGTCCTGGTAGTACAAAAATATACTGCTCTAAGCAATGATACATATAGAAAAAGAGTTATGTACGTACACATATGCGTGAGCATAAGACATCAAATTTTTATTTTCTGACTTTAAAAAGGAGTTTGAGATACACCTTAAAACCCACTAATATCACTTGCAAAGTGAAAAAAAAAAAAGAAAAAAAAAAAAAAAGTGCAAAGCCTCCTGTCCTCAGGGGACTGCTCTCACTTCCTGAGGGTGCAGTCCTACATGAACCTGAAAAGAGGGGACCTGAAGGAACGTGGTCAGATGAGAGGAGGCTCACGAGATGGGGCCCAAAGAGTTCCTCAGCTATTACAGGTGAGGGTCTCCCAAAAGATTTCACTCTGATAAGGCTGTTCCTGGGCCCTGCCTCCCTCTGCCCACTGCGTGGAGCCTCCCTGAGATGACTGTCATGGGCTTCGTGTCCCCCAGGGATGTGGGCTCAGCTGAACTGGCATTTTTGCTGTTCCTAGCATCCTCCTGCTAGCCTGCTGCAATAAGCAGAGTTGATTGTTGACTTCAGCCAAATAAGCAAGCATAAATGCCAGTAAAACAAGACATTGCATACATCCCTCATCTGGAAGTTATTTTTGTTTGTATTTATGTTCCCGCATGTTGTCAGGGTGATGTCTGGGCTCAGGCCCACACGTGGAAAAATCTGGACTGTGCCCTGCACTAGGAAACTCTCTAGCTCAGAGGCTAAATTGCATTTGCTCCTCCCCACTTCCCCAAAAACAGCCTACATGCTTGCCTTTAAAGCTCAGCGTACAGCCTCCTCTATCCCGAGAGGAGGAAAATAAAGAGTTGAGAAGAGGTTTGTTTTCACAGTATGACAGTGGAACAGGAGGAAGTCCTCAATTCTGTGCCAGGAGAAGAGAAACAAGCACACGTCCAGACAGGAACACGATCTGCTAAGTCACACTTCAGGGTGCAGCCTAGTTCTGGCCACCTGAATAGAGCCAGGGGTCGACCTTACGTCCCCCTGGGCTAGGCCAGGCTCAACCCAGGCCCTGAGTTCAGATACCTTGGTCAGAGCACCTCAGCTTCCTCCCAGCCAAGCACGGTTCATCACTGTGTGGGGTCAAACACAAGAAAACAGTGTTTACCCTCAAGCCATTTTCACCCCTGCAAGGACCCTCTTTTCCTCAAAAACAACCTCAAGGGATTCAACTGTGTCAGTGACGGCCTCCCCAGCACATTACCTGCTGAAAGCTCGTTCCTCAAAACGTCTCTGCACAGGCCAGCTGCTCCTCCCTGCAGTCTTTCCTTGAGTAGTCTTGGAGGGGCCTGCACCCAAATAATTACCCCTGGCCAGCCATAAGCACCCCATTACCATCCCACCCAGCCCCTGAGCTCCTCCCCTTACAGGGGCCTGGAGGTGCCCTCTGCTGAGGTCTCTAATTAGCCCCAGGCCCTGGGGGGAATCACACATCCCACCTGGGACCAGCCTGAAGTCATCAACCCTGAGCAGGGAGGTGCTCAAGTACAAACAGGGTGAAGCTAAGGCTCTGATAAATTCAGTAAGACTTTAGCCTTTGCTGACAGAGCTGAGACTTCCCTTGAGTGAGACCCTTTTTTTGTCTTGGTCTCTGCACTCAGAGCCTGAATGGGACAGGCTCCAAATCTGTGTTCTGCTTATCAACCTGGCAGCCACAGGCACGCAGATCAAACACGAGGCAGGACATCGGGTCTGCAAATCACGTTTCCACCTCTGTCAAGGCGGCCACCAGTGTCCCTGTGTCTGTCTAACAACGTAGGGGAGTTAAAGCCACTGCATTGCCTAAACAATATCTCTGACCAGAGAAAGCAAAGCAAGGTGGAGGGTACAGTTTAGAAACGACTGAGAATATGACCTAGAGGATCTGAACATCTTTTCTCTGCAATATTTTCTCTTTTCCCTCATGATGCTAGCTGTCACATTGCAACACTAGTCAGAATTATCACTGTGTTGTGGCTGCCTCCAATTAAAGGCCCTAAAAACTTTAGCTGAGTCTTCACATCTCTTCAGTGTTGCATTTGCCCTGGAATATGAAAAGGGCCTTGTCATGAAAAATCATATTTCTGGGGTTGCTGAAAAGTGAGGGAAAAGTCAAATTCAAAGATAGCTGCTGGGGTTTGAACAAAACCAGACAGTTCTCCTGAAAATTCCCATTTGACAAAATATATATCTGAAAAAAGAAAAAAAAAAAAAAAAAGACAAAATCTGAAGCTTATTTGACAGGGAAGTTTTGACTGGTGGAAGACCTTGACCAGGCAGGAGAGAGGAAGCTCAGAGAGTAGAGACAAAGGGGTTATGGAGAGTCGTCCACTGCCTGTACTAACCTTCGTGACCCATGGTCCCAGGGCTCCTCCATTAGTGTGGACACAGATGTGACTCATAAGGGCTCCTCAAGGACAAAAGTTGAGAGAAGTGCTTTCACTGGATTGCACTCCTTGCTCTCGCTGCATAGCTACATGACCTCAGTAAGTCCCCAAACAACACCTCACTTAAGTAAAACGCTCAGCAGGCTATGAAGTTTTGCATACTTTTGTCTTTTACATTAGCTTATCAATAGAGCTTTTCTGGTAAAATCAAGACATGTTCAGTTCACAAGGGAAGCCTCAGTGGCAAGAAAACAAGAAAGGAGCACCATTTCAATATAGCCAATTTGAGGGACCAACCCAGTAGCTCTGGGACCTGAACCAGGACAGCCAACATCCCCAGTAACTGCCTGCCACCACATTAGCAGTCCGGCTCTCTCTCATGCTCCCTCATATCTTCTGGTGAACAATTTTGGCATTTCCTAGTGAAATTGAATTATGTTTTTTGTTTGTTTGTTTGTTTGTTTGTTTTTTCTGAGCAGCCCTAACTGTGCTTTCTTTGTCCTGACCATCTGATTAAACTGCCTGCCTCTACAAATATACTGCGTCTATGTCACAGAGACCCTACTTATGAGGTTTCTGGGTGGATTACACGTACCTAAGTAGTCACTATGAACAAGGCAGGCAAAAACCTGTTTCTCAGCAGCACATCTCTCTAGCTAGTGACTAGTTATTTGTTGATCCAATTAACTGCCTTGAAAACAATAATTAGCACTTATCACAACAAAGAGTAGAGTTTATTAATTCCAACACAAATTATCTAGTTGCAGAAGTTGAATAAAAGAACAGAATAAACGGCAGAGATTAAATTGGACTAGATCTTCTGTACCAACTTTCAAAATGAGCACTCTTACACAATCCAAAATGTTTGTGTTAATAGATAACAGCTAGATAGATAGCTCACATACAGTGCATCAGCAACTGGTCATTTTCTTTAAAACAAATGAGTTTGAGGAGATTCCTGATAAGCAGAAAGTTTCAAAGTCAAGGAAGGAAAGGTTGCAGGCAGATGAATAGGAAGATCCAGCAAGGTGCACATTGGATTTTAGCACAAGGAATCCTCTGAGGGTGCTAATCAGCTTCACACCATAAGGGTGAAGTTTTAAACAGTGTAGAAGTGCTTTATGGAGTGACAAAGTCAGCAATAAAAGGAAATCAAGCTGAACTTCTTGCCACTTACTGTGGGAGCCAAGAGGGCCCCCACAGAAGACGAATATGAACCCATCTACAGAGGCCACCTAGGGCCATTGCAAAGACTCAAAAATCCACGAGCAGATACAGCCAAGCTGTCCCCTCCTGTTCCCCAGGGTTCTGCAGCAGCCGCAGAGACCACAGTATACCTGCTCCAATGTCACTCATGCCACATAAGCAAAATGAACGCATTTGTCACCCCTTGTGCTTGACATCATGGCTTTCTACAGTACAGATCTTAGGCCTATCCAGAGGGCTAAAATGCATCCCCACTCCTCCCCCAGTGTGCTTCAGTTAATTGCATCTACATATCAGTGTACATGTCTCAAAATCACATCATGTGATGAAGATCTGGGCCTGTGAGAAGGAAGTGTTGTGTTTGGGTTTGCTGTACAGCTCTGCTACAAGCTGCCCAAGAAATACTAGTCAAATCATTTAAATCCATTTTCTGCCTTTGTGCAATGAAGGTGACAACTACTCTTCAGGGGGCTTGAAAGGCTTAAATCCCCAGTGGGAAGCACGTTCTGCTCTTCAGCTGAGAGATGCTAGTGAAGTGCCAAATATTGTTATTAATTTAGCACAGCTAATTTGTTCCATGGAGATTAGCATGCAACTGCTGGAGCAAAACGAGGGAGGTAGCTCCAGCTCTCCCTGGATTCATGGTCCTCCAGCCACCAGGGATCCATGGCAGGGTATCAGGTAACTCTCATGAAGTCAT
The DNA here is from genome assembly GCF_009769625.2 of Cygnus olor. NCBI lineage: Eukaryota > Metazoa > Chordata > Aves > Anseriformes > Anatidae > Cygnus > Cygnus olor. Next base: position 11,817,465 of record NC_049178.1, read on the forward strand.
CAGGACTGATTCTAATTTGCTAATCATTTCCTGAGGCATGACACAGATTGATTCGCATTAAACTTTCATGGGTGCCTCTGATCTCATGCAGAAGCTTGGACTATCCGCAAGGCACTGCCAGCAATACTGAGCAAGGGGCACGCACTCAGGCAGCTGGGCAGTGCTTGAGAAGGGCTGTTGTGAGCTTTGGTGGCCAAAGAAAACCCACTCTCCCTTGAAGAGAAATGTGTTACTAATGTGTGTTTATTTATCAGTTGTTGGAATACGCTGTGAGGAGACTAAAGGTCCCAAGTGGCAGGTAAATGAACACCCTCCAGTTGTGCCATTAATTCCTAGGGAGCGAGAGGAAGAGCTCACCAGCCAACTTGCCAGCTGTAAATCACTAACTGGCTTTTCTGGAGAGGACAGATCACTCCTCGTCCCTTCCAGCCAAAGCTGGTCCTCCCCAGCAGCCCTTGCCACTTCCAGAAGAGACGGACATCTATCTGCCTTTCCATCATCAGAGGCTGTTCCCCCATCAGCTAAAGCAGAGAGATCTCACTGACAGCAAGGGGCTCCCCGCATCAGCCCTGCCCCAGGACGTTCACATCCCACCTCAGCCCCGTAGAACTGCAGCACCATATGGTCAAACCCCAGCTCCTGTCCATCAGCCCGCGTGCAGAAGCGCTGCTGCCCTCAGCACAATCCGGGTGTTTTTCCAGCCTCTCTGACATAATAAAATTTCCAAGCTCTTTGCCCTCCCTGATGCATTATCTGCCACCAGGGACAGCCAGGCTGAATGAATCAAGCCCCAGCCAGCTCTCTAAGGTCCAGGACATGCTGTCCATGGAAAAACAACACACACCAGAGAAACAAAAAGTGAGAGACTACCTGGCTGCCACTTATAGTCGTCTCAGAAAAAGCCAGCAGTCAACAGCCAAACCTGAACATTCACGTCACTCTTTCACTTATGGAAGGCGAGCGTACTGAATGCCTGGACTCCTTTCAGCCCAACAGCCCCATCTCTGCATTTGCAACCATAACATTGTAATAACTAGCAGGCCTCAAGCTGGTGCCCGCTGGAGTCAATAGGAGATGCAGGTGCCAGAGGCTTTTTTAGATGCAGAACAGTGATTCTTTGTACCTTTCTTTCTGTGGGCTGCAGGACTCCACCCTCAGTCACATGCAAAACAATTCCTGGATAGATGTTTCCACTAAAGATCTCAGAGAGTTTTGTAATTATTGCGTTTCCCGGTATCCACGTCATATGGATAAATAACATTTCTGCTTATGGAAGTGCTAAGACTCACTCAAGGCCCCCCCAAGAATCAGCTACAGTGTCCAGAAGAGCAAAGGGAGTGTCCTTATAGCAGGAAGGACCCAGGGGACCAACAGCGAGTGATCCCAACCCTGTCTCTCCATGCCTGCCAGCTGCCCAAGGCGCAGCCCAGGGACTCCCCTCTGTGCCATCCCTGCCACGGAGCTGCAGTTGCCCCAGGGCTCTGCACTCTGACTGCCGCTGGCTGCTGGCCGAGACCACCCTCCTCCTACACAAGACGCAAAGCCCTTCCTGCGTGCAATGAGCCTGTCACCTATTCATGCTGGAAAAAGACCAAATGGGGTCTGTTACACCATAACATGCTTCACTTTCTGTTTTCATTCCCCTCTCTGCTCCCTTCCAGGAAATTATAGGCCACATTCACCTTGATTTTCTCTGCCTTTCAGGACAGTTACAATTCCAACATGAGCAGAGGAAGTTACTGTCAACTAGTGCAAGCAAGACGAGAGCAGGTTTCTCCAACAGTTACTTGTCACCCCTGCATTTCACTCCCATTTTACCTAACGACTTGGCTCTGCAGAGATGCAAACACTGCCCTCTGCTCCTGCTGGCCAGAGCGCTGCTGGATGTTGCTCTGCACTGCAGGATGCTTCAACAGAGAGCTGGGGCTCAGCAAGATGCTGGCCAAGGCATACACTCTCCATAGGGCAGGACAGGTGAGCTGATGAAAGCTCTCCACAGCAATGTCTCCAAGGGCCAAGAGGTTCATCCAGCTGTAGCAATGTAGGAGACCGAGTACTAACATGGGCTTTGAGTCAGCCTGACCACAAAACCATTAGAAAAGTGGTACTTGGGCAGGGAATGCAGCAAGAGCTGGAGGATGTGCTCCAGCTCCAGCTGGAGGAAGACCTGCGGAGCGGGCAGAGCAGATCAAAGCTTAGCCCTGGGAAATGCTGAGCACTGAGTAGCTACAAACCTTACAATATAGGAACATTGGACTAGAAGAGTCACTAAGTCCTATCTCTGCAGCTGCATGCAAACACACGCTAGGTGTTAAGGCCAGAAGATTCTTTACAATATCTATTTTTCACACACCACACACCCTCAACCCCCCTTCCCCCCAGCAAGCTAGAATAAAACTAAAACCTGTGGGATAAGAAACTGATAGCCACAAAAGCACAGATGTCCCAGAAGAAGCAACTGAGGGAAGCCAAGGACCTGCCGGGATCTGCGGTTCCTGCCTTAGCTGGGATTTTTTTTCCCTGGGTAAACCATGGCAGTCACTGTCCTTGGCTTGCACTGAAGTCAGTGGGAACTTTGCACAACTCATTCTTTAAGAGCAATGTCTCTGAATAACAAGAAAACACAGCATGGCAATCACTGAGCCGAGTGAATAACGGGTTTCATAGGTGCTGTCAGAAGGGGAGAAGGAAAATCCCAGCTGGTTCCAAACAGCTTTCTATGTGCATTGGCAGGTCCTTGGTATTTCTCCCAGACAGGGAGGGCAGGTCCAAGCCAAGTGCCCATGGTACAGCACATCCAGGCTTACATAACCCAAGGGGCCCAGGGTAATAATTAACACTGGCTTACTGCCACTGGCTTTGTGCTGGAGTCACCTGGCTGTTTGGATTAAATGTATAGTGGCCATTTAGACAAGGAGAAGGCTCCTGGCACAAGGATTTAAGTGGAAACAACCCCCAGGGAGGGCAGGGAGCAGGGAACTGTTGCAAACATGTAATGTGGTCGGGGAGCAGGACCCTTTTTAGGGAGCTTTGCCTGGGCGAGTCCCAAGCACAATGTACCAGCAAGCGAGCTCTCATTTCTCTCTCCTTGGCATCCTTTCCAAAAGCAGACACTATCAGTGCAGCTCGACTTTATCTCATGCCCCGTCTTTACCTTTCTTTGCTTATCTGATGTCTCACTTACACGTCCTATCACTCTTTGCCTTCTATAACCTTCTGTTTGCTATTGATACGCAGTCTGTGCCACTGTCTGGGGCAAAGGAGATTTGGGACTTCTTGGTTCTGTTCCCACTTTCCCTCTGCTTTGCTCTGTGGTCTCGGACACATCACTCCACCGCCCTCTGATTAGCCGCAGGTCACAGAAGTCAGGTCACCTTACAGAAATGTCACTTCACTCTCATTCCTTACACTTAGTCCTTACCTTGAGAATGACCTTCCCAGATGACTGTTCCTCCACCAATAGCTCTGATGAAGAGTTTATAAACAGCCAGATATCAGCAGTAAAACCATTCAGAATTACACAGAGCACTCACAAGCGTTAGGGACTGGCTCACAGTCATTATACAAAGGCTGTAACGTTGCACATGTGTCCATTCATGCCTCAGAAAGCCAATTAGAGATGTCTTAAGTCAATGAGACTTAGGTATATGCATAACGATGCCATGCTGTGCTTTACCGTGCAGAGTTGCCAAAGCAAAGACATAATAAACCTATCTACAGATGTAGCATCAAAGAACTTAAATATATGTTTATCTTCAGGTGGCTAGAGTAACCAGGCTTAAGGCAAAGCCACCTTTTTCTCATAAATTAGCAAGACCTACAGCCCAGCCTAGGCTGGCCAGTAATTCCATGTAAAACAAACACCCAAAACGTGTTTTTTTTTTTTTTTTGAAATTTCTACTTTTTTGTGTGTGACAAACCTCTGAAAATACCATTAATTTTCATGCAGAACTAACTCTCCTTTCACAGCAAATATGACCCTGCTCTTCTGAGCAAGATGTTGCAACTTTAGATAAACTTATATTTCCCTACAGGTAAGCATCTAAAACCAGGAAAAAAAAAATAAAGAGAAAGAAGAAAAAAACTACACACACAAACCACACAGAAACTGTACTTAGAAGAGGAAAAAGAGAAAAAAAAAAAAAAAAGAGAGAATAAGTGTTTCATGGACAATATTCCAGGCTAAAACATAGCTTAGATCTTAAGATTTCTGTACTGCTGTGCTCCAAGAGTGGGTATTTTGCATTACTCCACTTCAGCTGTAACTACTGCCTCTAGCAGAAAAAAATAACTTCTGCTCCAAGTACCTTGCAGGGTGAATTACCCAACGTTACAGCAATATCAGAACTCCAAAGGAGATGGGGAGGAGACTGAGATGCTGGTTAAAATAAAGCAACTTGTTTAATGCATAATGTCGATAGGGTGAGAACAGAAGGGAATCGGAGATCCTCTTGGTGCAGGTTTGCTAATTAAAGCTTCTATACAATTAGAACTCTTAAAGCAGCTGTCCTTAGGACTCTGGTCTTCATGCTGCATCTCAGGAGGTAACACCACCACAGAGTGACCAGAGCTTGCTCTGCTAAGTCCCTCAGTCCTCTTGCCAGGCTCCTAGGAGTGCTCTGGGAAAAATAAAGGTCTAGAGATCCATGGCTCATCAGCTGGCCTGTTTTGGTGGCTGTACTTCAGGGAGATGCTTTAATCCCCAAGTGCCCATTAGTCTCAGTGTGTTTCTTGCTGGGAGCAGATCTGGACCTGCTGCACCATTGCTCCCATGGAGACTCAGAAGCGGACACCAATAACATTGCTGGTTTCTTCTTCCAGTGGAGGCCGAGCACCCGAAATCATATTGCAAGAGATGTCCCAGCTTGCAAACCACAAGACTATCATGTTCATGCCTGTGTTGTTGCACATGGGAAGCAATGGTTGTTGCAGGACACGGTGTCTTCTCCTCAGGCCTGAGGCACGCTTTGTACCGCAGGTCCCACACATCTCTCCTTCAGATGTGGGATTCGCAGCAGAGCCAACTGAAGCGCCTTGGCACCAAGACCTCCACCGTGCTGAGCCATTCTTTCACAATCTAATCCCATGACTGGTCTTACTGTGGGCTCCTTCCATCCAAGGATCGCACACACAGCAGTCAAGTCCCACAGTGTCACCACGATGAACTGTTATCTCCGTTTGACAAGACAAGGAACTGAGGCACATGGCAGTGAGCCCTTTGCCCTGGGTCACACAGCGAGTCACCATCACAGTCTCAGGCTCTGAAGCCCTCCTCCTTCACGCTAGCCCCTAGAGCTTGAATTTCCTCAAAACCTGCTTGCTCTAATTTATTAACCACAGCCTGCCTGTGGTTAATAGTCAGTTGCAGACCTGTTCCACAGCTGTCAGAAACCACAGAAGGCATTCGGGGCCCAGCGGCTGCCAGGCGAGGCGTGAGAGCTCCGGTGAAACATCTCGCACCTCCCAAGAGCTTTGAGGTGAGGAAAAGCTGAAGGCGGCTTGAGGTCTGTTCCATCACCTCTCTGTTCCCCAGCACCTGAAAACTTACATCCAGGTGAATCAAAATTTCAAGCACTAACTTGATTTCAACCACTTTCTTGATTACAGAGCTGGCTACAAAGGAAATTGATGAATAATAATTTCAAAAAGGGATATAAAATTTCCATTTTCATTTTATTGTCAAAGTAAATATTTTATGAAGAACAAAAGAAAATATACAGAATTGTAACTTATGTACACTGGCTTTATAGGTATTTTTGTTTCCAATTTACACAAATTTTGATATGTTATTAAAAGATATTTTATATAGATATGCATCTATGTACAGTTTTATTTACATACATTCATAGGATGTGATATAAACCAGTCAATAGATGATAGCTCATTTATATTAATTTCTAGAGGACAAAAGGAATGCATTCGCTTTAGCTAGACCTGCTGTTCTTACACAGCGCGGGCTCCTGCTCTGCCTAGCACTAGGATGGCAGTTAGCTATTTCCCATTCTGCCAACAAAAAGACAAACAGATGCCATCTGTGAATGGAAAGGAAATGCAACATCATTATAAAATCATTCCTAATTACTGAATTCTATTTTCTTCTAAAGCTTCTTACAATCGCCAGAGTTCAAAAGAAAAAACAAAACAAGAAGAAACACAAACAAAATTGCTTGCCTGCTACCATCTGATCATTTGCTTAAGTTCCCTTCTTAGCCATCTACCATATAAATTTGTTTCTTTTGGCTACTGTTCTCACCCATTTGCCCAGCCCAGCTGTGTGGAGCTCTGACATGGCTGTTGGTAAGGGAAGGTTCAGTGCTGAAGCTCACCCTGGGACAGAAGGTCTCCTGGTGCTGTCCCACTGGGTCATGATGCTCCCCTTGTCCCCAGCCACTGGCACACCCTGATAAATGGACAGGGAAAAAGAGGCTCAGCACCAGCCAGCGTGGGCAGGGGATGCTCGGGATGCCCAGTGCTCACCAGGACCACCGGGCACCTTGGGGGTTGGTGCTCTGGTTTCTCCCCAAGGACCACACAAGAGGACAGGAGTGGAGATGGGAGCAGAGCGCAGCCATTCTCACAAATGGCTTCCTGTTGCTTTACACTCTAAACAATAGATCTTCTGCTAAAGACAGTGGATGCTTCCAAACAGTCAAAGGAAAGCAGCATTTCTTTTGATGTGTGGGCATCCTTTCACCCTCAGTGGCAGCACAGGGCAGGAAAAGCATGCACATGGTACGCAGTGAGCCACACCAAAAAGCCTCCATGCCAAGCCATTTTACCCAGCCTGAGCTTCAGGTTTGTTTGAGATATACTTTTGCTTAAATATATACATATATATATATGTATGAATATATATACATAAATATTTATATATAGCCCTAACTGAGGAAAAGGTAAATGTGAGCTGGAGAAATGAGAGAGGCGTGGGGGCGCGTTGCAGCGCCCGCCATGCCTCGCCTCCCCTTCTCCCCGACTCCCACTGTTCCTCCTCCTATGGCCAGCCCCTACAAATCCTTGGCTCAGGCAACCCAAAAACAAAGGAGTTGTTTTCATTTCAAAAGGAATTTGCTGTTTCCAAACTGGACAAATAGAGCAGCTTAATAAAAACTCACAATGAATGGCCTGTACATGAGCAAAGCCCTCAGGAATGCCAGGGCTATAATTAACTAGCAGCAAGCAACTCTTACATTTTCATGTGCAGCAGAAAACAGCTAAAAATAAAACACTAACTTCCAAAAGAAGCAACAGCAAAGGAGGGAAAGATAGGAGGAAAGGAAAATAACATCCTTAAAAAAAAAAAAAAGACAAAAAAGGAAGAACACCCCCCTCCCCTGACCCAAAAAAGAACTTCATTCTCAAATCATCTTTAAAGGACATGGGACACTCAGACATGGTGGTATCAAGTAACAGCATTGACTGTTGTGTGAAGACAAATAAATTATCACTAGAAGTATAGTGAGCAAAGTGCTGTCATTGGCTGCTGTAGGACGGCTGGGCGGGAAGGGGAAAGCGGCACCGATCAGTTCACGGAGCGGATGGAGCGGTTGCTTCGCGGGAACCGATGCACCTTGACGTGTTTGGACAAGTGGTCACTTCGAGCAAACTTCTTCTCGCAGACGGGACACTGATAGGGTTTCACCCCCGAGTGGGAGCGTCTGTGCCGAGACAGCTCATCTGACCTGGAGAACCTGCAGGAGAAGAGAAGCCTTTTCAGACAAATGAATAAATTCTCTTACGGCCCCAAATGTCCCCTCAGGCCACTCAGAGACTCTGCTTGCAGCAAAGCCCGAATATGCAAACTGAAAGGGCCAGGACACACAACAGAGCCGCCCGGGTCCCAGCCAGAGGTCAGCAACAGCGATGAAAACACACAATTCACAACCTCATCCCATGTAAACTCTGGACTTGGCACAATGCATGGAGGCACCATTTGTAGAAACCTTGCTCTAAGCCCAATCATAAGGGTGCAGCTCAACTAAGACAGCTCTGCTCCTCATCCCTCTGCCAGTGCCCTTCAGAGTCAGTTCCCTGCCTCTTTCCTACAAAGCCAAGCAGAGGTAACCACCAAAGTCCCGCAGGCAAAGTCTGCTCCAAGCTCCCACCAGCACTATAGCACATTTATCTGAGATGGACCCCAGATAACAGCCAGATATAGTTACCCAGAAGCTATCTGGCTTATCAGATCCAGCTGAAAAATTGGCCTTTGCACATGCTCCTGCAAGCTAAATGAAGAGCAATTAGCATCTCAGTACCAGAGATGCTCAGGGCTGTAACAGCTGAAATCCAGGTGGGCCCCATGGCCATTAGCATAGATACTTCAAGAGCAAATTGAAATCAAGATGGGGACTTTAATTACCAAAATTGTCTCTCAGAGTCATTTTAATTTTAGATGTTCCCCACTGTCCACCTCAACAGAAAAATCCCCAAATCCCACTGCTAGTCTCGTAGGCTTTACTGAACTCCAATCAGCCAACCCTTTGGTCTGGGCAGCAGGGCTGGCTCTGCTTCCAGCTTGGACATGACTGGGAGCCACAGGGTTAATTAGCACTGTCATGCTAAAACAGCCCTGTCCAGATGGGTACAAAAAATTTGCTGCCTGACAAAGGGCAATTAAGTGTTTTGTTGCCAGCACAGTAACAAAGAGCAGCACAGAAAGTGAGCTTGCAAGAAATGGTATCAGCTGTTTATTTACAATAAATAAATGAAGTCATGGGCACTAGCGGAATAAATGGGGGAAAGAACATGTAGAAAAATGTGCCCTTCTGGAGCAAAATATCACATCACCAACCGGGTGAATACGCTATTTTTATGAAAGGGGAAAAACAGGACTGCTGGGCTCCTATGAATAAGTCCTTCATGCAAGAAAAATAAGTTTCCACATAAAGGTTTTAATTAGCAGTGATCTCCCGCCACTAGTTGCAGAACAGGGCACAGGCACTGGGAACACTGGGAAGAGCTCCTTCGGTTCCCACAGCTCTTTGGTCTGCTGTTCCTACCCCGAGAGAGCCCCGCAGCCAGCACAGAGCGGATGCAAATACTCGCCCTGGGCAAGGTGTGGTGTGGATGCAGCTCCCTCAGGGGCATTTCTAGGGGAGATTCCCTCACCTGTTCTCTTGCTTTTCTGCCTTGTCCTTGCTGTGGTGTCTCCACAGTGAAAGAGTCAAATTCCCCATCAAGAGCAACAGGCAGGTGCTCTAATGGAGCCACCAACCCAAGATACATCTTCACAAAGGCTACAAGAGGAGCTTCTCTTTGCCTCTGGGACCTGCAGACTTGCTTGCTCTAACACCCCTGCTCCTTCCAGCCTTGGCTTCCTGAAACCACAGCTTGGACCTGGGAGCAGCAGGGCCAGGAGCTTCTCCCAAGTCTCTAGCAGTGAGCTGGTCCCAGTGCCGCATCCCTAGAGGGACGGTCTTGCAGAGCTATGGGCAAGTGGGATTTGGCAACATTCTGGAGAGGGCAGGTTGTTGCCTGTGCAGGCTGTCTCAGAGGGACTCAGGACTAGGAATAGACCAGTTGCCAGTGATGGCAATGGCAACCACATCCAGGAAAAGAGGGAGCAGCAAGAGGGAAGCTCCTTTGCAAAGAGCCGTCCTCTTATATACTGCCTTATCACCCAGAGAAGGAGCAAAACCAGATGTGGCTGGGTTGCTTTGTCCCATGTCCTTGGCTGTTAAGGTCACCATCTGCAACAGAAGTGCCGTAGCACACGGCTAATCCTGCACAAGAGCTCCACAAGTGCATTTCAATGGGAATCGCATGGCGAGTGGGGGAGAAGGAGGTGCACATCGGGAATGAGCAGCTCCGCTCCTACCCTGGGAGCTCGGATGAGTTCATCCGATAAAAATACACTCTGCCTCATAACGATGTCCTTAGCTGAAGAGGCAGGAATGTTGCAATACTGTTCCCCAGCAGTCACGGAAAGATCAACTTACGAGCCCACAGAAATAAACCTCGAGCTATCGGTGTGTTTACAAAAAAACAACGCAAAGGTTAGGACAAGGAAGCTGGGAGGATCTGGCGGCCTGGCTCCACGGTGAAATGATATTTGCAGCACATTCTGGCACCGAAAACACCCAAAAACCAGGCAATCCCACAGCAACTGGAAGAGTTGCTTCATCCCCCTGTCTGGTGGGACCGCCACAAGACCTGTAAGCGCATCTCCCTCGGAGACAAACCTCAGAGCTCCCTGGTGTGCAGGACACGTGTCCTGCAGCTCCTGGCCACACGAGGACACGTGGCTCGCAGGGCAGGAAAGGTCAGGCGCTTCAGCTGGTCCTCCACGGCCCCCACCATGGCCACCAGCCACTGGACTGCCCCAGGCTGTACCTCTGCTCTGCAGTGGAAGGGAGGCTCTGGACATGCATCCTGACCTGCCCCAAGCCTCTAAACCCTCCCAGCCAAACCTCTGCCACCTGCAGAGCAAGCTGCGGGCAGTGCTCCCAGCCCGAGGATGCGCAGGTCCCTTAAACACTCCTGCCTAATCCCGCAGGTGTCGGGAACAAGGGCAGCTTGGGTGCTGCTACCCAGGCGAGGGACAGCGAGAGCTTCTCCGGCTCCTGACACAGCATGGCTGCTCGGGCCGGCCCGTGCCACAGCCCTGCGTGTTGGTGGGGATGTCTGAGGGGCAGAGAACCAGTGGCTGCCAAAGGCACAAGCTGGCCGGGCACGGATCAGTGCACCGGCCGGTCCAGCGGGGTATCGAACGCGACGGGTCACCGGCCGCTCCTCACCACCTCCTCTGCACCCTGCAGAAAACATTTCTCTCCCTGCACCAGGGAAGGGCACAAGCAAGGAGGATTTAGCCTCCTCCAGGGCTCTGCCGCTGTCCTGGGGGCTGGCAAAGCCCCCACAGAGCCCTGCCCTGGTGCAGTTACGGCACACAGCTTCCCTGCGGCAGCGCTGCCCAGCGAGCAGGGCAGGCTTTAATCCCCTCCACTCAGCCGCCTTGTGCTAGGCAACACTTTGTTTTGTTTTCAAAATGACTATCTTCAGCGAGCTCAGATCTTAAGTGTCTTTGGTGAAAAATAAATACACAAGCACAAGAATGTGGGGAAAGGAGGGAGGGAAGCAGAGCCCAGCAGCGTTTCGGTGCTTGAATTCATTTGAGATGATACAAAACTGGGAGAGGACAGAGAATCCAGATGCATTTGACATAAGTCATGCGAGACCACAGCTCTCGCTGCACTTCTGGAAAAGGTAAACACGCCTTATCGATGAAAGGGGGCTGAGCAATTCAGCGCTCAGTTGGGTCTGCCCTTCGGTGTGGGAGTGGGACACATGAAGCCCCAGCAAGCAGCAAGGAGGGCTCCCTGGGAGATGCCTCCTTCCTTTCCCACCTCCGTGGATGCCCTGCTGACATCTGGGGGTGCTCAGGGCCAGGTACCTGCCTGTGCCACGCAAACACAATACAAACAGCCAAAGTGAGTTTGCACAGCTCCCCCAGCAGCTGCTGGTGGACAGGAGAAACTCCTCATAGCTAAGGGGATCAATTCTTCCCTCTTGGGCTCCTCATCTTTAAGGGGCTGTGGCTGGCAGAGAGCAAAAGGTGCGGATGCTCCGTGCTGCTGGATCAGCACATCTCCTGGCCTACCCGACGATGCACCCCATGCCGCAGCAGGAGGCACCCAGCTGCAAAGTCAGCATCCCTCCCTCACTGCTTCACGCATTTCCCTAAATGCTTCCCCTGGTTCTGCAGTCTGGAAAGCAGCAGCCCTGCAGGAAGACGGAGCTAGAGGTCACCCAGAGGCAACGCTTCAGACTCCTGAGCCTGAGCCACAAAAGTCACCGGAAGCATTGGCGTAAATCTCGGCATGGACCGGACCCAAACTCTCATGTGCCACATGCATTTGCCACGGAAACGAGGGTTTTGCTCACATCCCAGCACAAGGAAAGCCAACACGACACCCACAGGCACGTTCGTAGGCAAGAGGCACATCTGCTGCCTGCGCGCACGTACTCTGACAGCCGAATAAACAGGAGCAGTGCCCCTGTGACAGGCCAGGAACCACACTGCCTGCGCCTGGCGGGACCAACCGGGGAATAACAGGGCTTTAATTTCAGTGCATTTCCAGCAGCAGCCCGAGCCCAGCTCATCAGCAGTGCCACCGGCACAAATGAGAAGAAAATCCCTGCCTGTTTGTAGAAACACCACAGACTGAAATGGGGAAGAAAAAAAAAAAAATCACCAAAGAAATCAATTGTAATGATCCCCCCAGTCCCTCCGAGAGGCTTCAAACTGGTCCAGTTTGGGAACAGAGGATTCAGCCCTATTCTGACCTTTTCCCTCAAACCAATCCAGCCATCTCTAATTGCTGCATGTCTCACATAGTTGCATTTTTACTCAACCCTCTCCTGTTACTTTTTACCTTGTCTGTTCCCCATGACCACCACCCACTTCCTCACCAGCCATTGCTCACTGAAGTTCTGCAGGATATTCTTTGAAAGAAATGTGGTTTAATTTACTACAAGGGAGTTAGGACTATGTTTTGCTCCCATCATAATTTGCGGTGCTCTTTATTAACACTAGCCAGCAGGCAGACTATTAGCACAGCTAATTGGAAAGAGGGATGAAGGCTTCCATCAAAGTTTCTGTCGAAAAAAAATCAACTTTTTCTCTTTAAAAAGTTTTAATGCTTTCTACTGGTATAAAAAAAAAAATCACCTCTACTTTTGTAGAGATCACCTGTACAAAACGTTTTGCTCAATCAAACCTGCAATCTTCCATTCAAGCAACACTCAATTCCATCTCAGCCTTCTGGGTATGTTGTTACATCTGACAGCTTTTTGCAATTTTGAGCAGCACCCACGCATTTTTCTCAATCAATGCAGAGAATAAAACCCAGAGCAGGCTGGAGTGCCACTGCCAGCATTTCCAGAAGGAACAGGATGGAGTGCGTTTTCTACAAAACTGCACAAAATGCTCTTCTTAACTGCATTCACATCTTACAGCCCTTCACTGATCATGCTTAGCCCCCCGCAGCTGGGGCCCCACACAGCCATGCACACCGTGACTCTGTCCTAAACCACCCAGCTCATTTACAGCCCTCAGCTGGTACCAGCTGAGCATCTGCTGCAGCTGGTGTGTTGCAACCAGATCAATGTGACTGCAAGGCATTGCCTGCAGTAACAGGCTTAATCTGACCATCTTGGAATGAAATACGAGTTATAATGGGCTTTAAAGACACTCATACAGCTGGTGGCAGCAGGTGATGCTCTGCCATTTAATTTATCTAAGCCTTTGGATTACCTAATAGTAAGAAAAAAGTTCAAATCCTCAAACAAACCGAGCCACTTTTGGGAACAGAAACTGTTCAGAAATGAGTGCAAATGCTGAGAGTGCTCAGCAAGTTAGGTGAAACGAGCAAAAGGGTGAGGGGAACTGGACCCTGCTGCACCCCAATACTAACCTCCATCCGCAACCTGGCCACGTGCACGCAAAAGGCTTTTCTCCTGTATGCCTCCTCAGGTGGGCTTTCAAATGGCTGCTTTTCGTGTACATCTTGGTACAACCAGGGAAAGAACATTTGTGCATTTTAATGAGTTCTGCTGCAGGGTTCTTTTGAAATTTCTGACCCATGATGATTCCCGTCTGACCCTGGATCATGCCTCCTGGCCCAATTGGCTTGGCGGCGATGGGGACGGGAGCAATGCGGACAAATTTAGAGGACAAGTTCAAATTGGATGACTGAACTATCTGAGGCACAAGGGCAAATGTCTGTCCTTGAATGTTGACTAGGAGCTGTGCAATTTTAATGTTGTCTTGTGCTGGTCCTTGGGAACTAGGGCTGGTGTTGGACTCCTGTTTGACCTGTACAGGTTGAATTTGGAGCATAACCGGTATCCCATTCTCCAGGGGCATTCCTCCATTTGAAGCCTGGCCACCTTCTGTCGAGCTGCTCAACTGTTCGTTTTTACTCTCTTTTAAACTAGCGCTGGGTAACATATGGTCTTTTTGCTGTAGTGAGGCAACAGAAACTTGGCTGCAAGCTCTCAAGTCCTTGGTCTCACTTTTAGGTCTGTCTTTGAGCTCCAGCTCCATGTTCTCTTCCAGAAATTCCTCAATTTCCTCAAGCGTGGGCTGAAATGGTCCAGAGTCTTCCATATCCACAGCAAATTCAGGCAACCTAAAGTACTCCTCTTTGACTACGGGCTGAAGTCTCCTTTTGTCCCACCATGATGCGGCGGTGTTCCCCAGAGATGCCTGGGACAACAAGTAGTCTAAGATGCTGTCCTGACTCTCCGCACTGGACGTGCTCCCATAGCTGGAGCTGAGAACCTGGGAGTCCGGGCTGGAACAAGAACAAAAGCTGGACGAGTCGCTGTCATCTTCTGACAGGGGAGAGGGCAGCATTTGGTAGGACCTCACCCCTGCCGTCATGTCCCCAAAGTATCCCAGAGAAGACCTCGTAGATGAAAAGGACTCATCGGTAGGCAGCAAGTGATCCACCATTCCTGGGCGATCTCTTATGGGTATCCCAACAGCATACACCACGCGGCGAAAGTTCAGGTGGGAGCCTGGGTGCAGGGAAACAAAACAGCAGCAGTCAGAACTCGGTGTAATCATTTACCTCCATGAACTAACCCTCGCAAAGCCCTGTAGCTCGCAGGAAAGTCCCAAGCATCCAGCCTCGGTGTGCACATGCTGCTGCACGCTGCGATACGTCTGTACCACCCCCAAAGGACTGTCAGGGCCTAAGCGCCTTGCAGGATTGCACCACATATTTGCAAAAGAATTCTTTCAGGAACCATTTCACAACCGTGTGTACTCTAGATTTACAGCTCCCTTCCAGAATATTACTGGCCAGAGGAAATAAATTGTGGGCTTTCACCTAACAGTGAAACTGAGAGCCAAAGAAGGGAATGGAGAAGGAAAAAAAAAAAGTGTTGAAATTTTTAGCACCCATAAAAAAAAATAATCAAGTTTACTGCTGGTGTCCATAAAATGCGAATCCTTTCCTTATCTTGTAGCTTTCCACCAACCTTATTTTTAACTTCCTCCGTTCCACAAATACAGGCTAATCAGTGGAATGCAAGGATCAATCTGTCAGGAGCCAGGAATATTTACTGTGCTTCAGCATTTACTAGGCGGATTTTCCCCTCCAGATGTAATGAATCAGTGTGCCAACGTCATCGTCACCTGCGCTGCCCTTAATCAGGCTGGCACGGCGCTGAGTTAATTGCCACAGCCTGGCAAGGCAGCTGGTGGCTGGTTTCACCCCATCACTCCACGCTCCCGTTTCTCTCCGGCTGCAGAGATAGAGCTGACCCCAGCCTCGTGCCAGTTGCTGAGCAGGGAGGGCAGCCCTGTGCCCGGTCCCCCCCGTGTGGAGGTGACAAAGGGGCAGTGTCCCGTGGAGCCACCCCACCGTGAGCCGTAACCCTGCTGCCACCCGTGCAGGCACCGCAGCCAAACGCAACCTCGCTAGCACAGCCGGGCACGTCCCGTGCTCTCCCAGTTAAGCTGAGCAAAATTCCCAGCAAGGTTACTGGGGAGGGGGAGGCAGGAGGGGCAGCTGTGGGTCTGTTTTCTTCTTTTTTCACCCCCACCCCAGTGGAAAAGAAAAAAAAAAATTGCTTACGGGCTGGAGACTGTACCCCTTAAGAGAGCAACTGCAGAGATCTCCGGACGGAGCAAACACTGGCTCTCAGTCATCCGCTCAAGGTGACTGATTGAAAACAGAGCTGTATATGTGCATAATAAAACAACTCTTTCTGTGGAAGGTATGCGGAGCGCAGAGATAGAAGTCATTTGATCAGCCTATGAGGTTTTGTGTGTGTGTGAATTAGGAGGCATGTGACCAGCGCGAAGGAAATGCCAGTCAAGCTTGTTACACGCTGTCATTTTCCACAGGCTCTGCCGCTGCGCTTTGGACGTTTTGCCATGAATAGTCAATAGCTCCCAGTTTTGTGCAGGGAAGGGGAAGCTTGTTATTGCTACTGCCGAGCATCCTTGCTGCCCAAGCTCCAGAATTTGCCCGTCTTTGCCTTCTCTGGAGAAAAATCAAAAGCCATCTACGTGCTTAGCAGCTAACGCTGCACAAGATGCCTCACACAACACCCTTAAAGAGCTCCATCCCAGCAACACCTATTAATATTTCACAGGAAACAAGGAAAAAAAAACCACACATTTCTACATTTCTTAAAGACACAGCTTCCTCCCTTATATGCACACGAGGACGCAGAGACAGGTTGATAGAAAGAGACTTAAAAGATGGCATTTTCCTGGTTTGCACAGCCTGTCAGCCAGCTACGCCTCTGACCCGATAACAGAATACTCACATGTGCTGAACACGAGGAAGTTCAAACAGAGGTTAGTGGCTCTGCTTTGCGACTTCAGCCTATAATAATCTCTTATAGTAAAAGTGAAGAGCCAGGAGAGCCGTGTTTAAGACACATGACGTCTCTTTTTGTAAAAAAAAAAAAACTCTGCTGGAGGAACTTTCCCTCGAGGCAGAAGTCACAGAGCTGAGAGATGTGAAACAGAAAACCCAGCCTGTTTCTGAGAAGTTTTTGTTGCTCCCAGTAAGAATTCACCCCGGCAGCTCACTTCGCGCCTGCAAGAGGAAGGGGTGACTGCCTTGTGACATGGGAGGCAGAGAGGAGCTCTTGCCCTCAGCTGTTTTCCGATCCTCCCTCGTCCGTCTGCATTGCTCCAGCCTGAACTGCTGAAGAACGGTGCCATGAGTGAAATCTGGACCACGATGTGTTTTTTCTAAGAAAAGCTGGCGTGCTCTGCATGCGCGGGGAATGAGCGTGCACTCAGAGCAGCTGGCAAGGTTTGCTTTTCCAAAAGCAAAAAAAGGGAAAAAAAAAGCTCAAGTTTTCTTTAAATGCCTGCAAGAACTAGGAAGCCACATATCAAAATATTCATAGATTTCACAGGGAATAAAACTAAACCTTATTTTGAATGAAGACTGAAAAGAGAGGGGGGAAAAAAACAACCGAGCCCTAGCAGCTGCTGTGAGCAGCATACCTCAGCAGAACCCAGCCAGCATGCTCATTTCCCCATTGCTTTTGACAAGGAGCAATGTCGCTTGGTGTAACCAGAGTCGTCTCAAGAAGACAGGGGACTGTCAGAGGCAAACAGATCCAGGCACATTGCGGGCCAGAGCTGCTTTCTGCGCGCTCGCAAAACTTGCACAGCAGCCAAGAAGATTTTGGGGAATGCCTGGAATGCGGGATCGGGCCCAGGCTCTATTTTATCCTAAAGGCCAGACTAACAACTAAAAGGCTTTCATCCCTACTTTGTCTGAAGCCAAAACCAGAAGCTTAAAAAACAAAAACAAAAAAAAGCCAGGGATACGCGAGCTATGAAAACTAATGATGCTGTTTACATAAAGCACTTTCATCCCTGGAAGGGATGAAAACATGTCAGAAATGTAAGCACCTATACAGGGAGCTGAGCGCCCGAGCCACTGGGAAACAGCCGCTTCTGGAGTGAAATAGAGCAGCTGTTCAACAGCGCACGGCAACGCGACGGGCTCCAACTTTTAAGAGTTCCCTGGGTTGTTATGATGTCCTTTCTGCCAGAAACATGTTGTTCTGCTTAAAATCTGACCGTCTAATCACCAGCTTAAAGGGAAATAGAGAGAGAAGGCATATTCTGTCTCAGAATAACCTTAAAATGTTAAGCCCTGGGAACTTGCTGCAACATGGGGACCCATTTCCCAGCACAGATAACACAGCAGTACGTGGGTTCAGATATGCTGACAGTCATTTCCCATGTATGTTGCTACAGCTCTTTCTAGTTTAGGATTGATCTGTTTGTTTACTGTTTTCCCTTGTTCCCTAGAAGATTTAATATCTGTTCAGGATGACTCGTGCTCCACGGACAGAGCCATAAACTGGGCAGGGAACCAGGGCCAGCGTTTCTAAGAAATCAAAATGGAAATGCATGGGGGGGGTAATAAAAAAATAATTAAAAAAAAAAAAAAAGAAGAAGAAGGAGCCACGAGCCAGGGAACCCGTTTACTCTCAGCCCTGCTGCAAGGTGGCTGCACTGCTTATCGGACACTAGGGGTGGGGGGCTACATTTAGGGGCCTCCCCCGCTTTTTTCAACGCCACTGCTTCTGGAATGCTGTAAAAACCTTCCCAAAGCCCTGTTTTCTGCCTGTTTTCTGCGAAGTGCCCCCACCTTTAGACCCAA
Source organism: Cygnus olor (assembly GCF_009769625.2). Classification (NCBI taxonomy): domain Eukaryota; kingdom Metazoa; phylum Chordata; class Aves; order Anseriformes; family Anatidae; genus Cygnus; species Cygnus olor. The sequence goes on from NC_049178.1 coordinate 11,835,614, forward strand.
ACTTCGGCCTCCACGAGCGGCGCGCACCCCGGGCCGGCACCGAACTCCCCAAACAACGCGCGGTGACAGCGGTCGGGGGGGGGGGGGGACACAATCCTCACGCTGGCACTGCCAGATCTCCAACGCTGCGAAGTTGTTATTATTTTCCCCTATTTTACTGATCCTTTTTCTATTTTTTTTAGGCCCCCAATGGCCGGGAGCAGCGCAACCCCCCCGCCGCCCCTTGTCCACTGCCCAGCCCCAGCCTTGCGGCAGCTCCCCCGCTGCCATATCCCACCGCCCCGGTGCAAACCCTCACCTGAACTCCTCCGCAAGCCGAGCCGGGGCAAAAAATCACCAAGAAAAATGCAAAAGCAACGACGAAAAGGCAAAGGAGCGCGGTGCAAAAATAGAGTAGAAAATGCAAAAAAAATACAAAAATAAAAATAAAAACAAAACAAAACAAAAAAAAAAAAAAAAAAAAAAACAAGGCCGAGACCCGCCCCCCCCGGGAGCGTAGTAGCCCCCAGCCCAGCCCACCCCCCGGTGACAGATCCGAGCCCCGGGGTGCGGAGCGGCGGGCGCAGCTCCCCCGGGAGGCGGCTGCGCGGGTGCGGAGCGCGGCGCGGGCCGCGTAGTGCTTTATCCCCGCGGGCCGGGCGGCCGGCGGCGGCGGGGGGGCCGGGGAGAGGCTCGCCCCGCTCCGCCGCCCCCATTGGCCCCGCGGCGCCGGGGGCCGGCCCCAGCCCGGCCTCGATGGGAGCCCGGCCCCCGCCGTGCCCGCGGCCGCTGGATGCTGGGGTGGGGGGGGGGAGGGGGGTAGGAAGTGCGGTGCTGGGGTTGGGGGTGTCCTCTATCGTGCTGCCGGGCGTGGGGGGTTGTAGGCACGCGTGTAGGGGCTCGGCGGGGTGTGTATGTGCACGGATATGCACCTGCACGTGCACTGTGTCCGTATGTATATGCTGGTTATGTATGGACATGGATATATGCACTGGTTACATACATACACATACATACACACTGGTTATATGTGTACATATATATACACTCGTTATACATATACATACATATACTGCTTACATATATACAGGTATATACGTATATACACATATACATACACATATATACACATATACAGACACATATACTGCTTACATATATACAGGTATATACACACTGGTTATATATGTACATATATACACTCATTACATATATATACACACACACATACACTCATTATATATATACATACATACACACTGGTTACATACATCATAGAATCATAGAATCAGAATATCCAGAATATCCTGAGTTGGAAGGGACCAACAAGGATCACCAAGTCCAACACAGGACCACCCAAAAATCAGACCATATGTCTGAGAGTGTATATAGATGTATATATATACTGTATACATATATATGTGTATATATATACTCATTATATATATACATATATATACTAGTTACATATATACGCGGATATATACACTCGTTATATACATATACATGTATATATACCCTGATTATATACACACACATATATATACCAGTTATACATATATACACATACACACACACACTGGTTAAATACACTAGTATGTATGTATATATGTATATACAAACTAGTGTGTATATATATGTATATACAGGTACATGTGCATTAATTATATATACACAAATTATACATAAATTTACAATTTTAAAGTTTTATATATGCAAACATAGCACTATTCGTGCAATGTCGGGGCGATCAGGATCCACATTTAACTCCCGCAGTGGTGAAGCCCAGTGAGGAAGCTGCTGTTTGGCTGCACAGGCTGCCAGCTCCTGCAGCAGTGCGTTTCCCTACTACATCAGAGATATTTCAAGTCACATTTTTTTATTTTTCTGATCCCTGGGAAGGCGCAGGCCGGGCTGGCTGGGCACAGCCCAGTGACATAGGTCTGGGCGCCTTTCTGAGCTCTTCACTCTGATGCTGCAGGACTGTGGGCTTCAGGGCTGCAAATTGCTGTCCTGTAGGAAAAATGAAGCATTAATGTCATTTTATGAATTCATGGTGAAACGTGAAACTGAAGCACAGACGGTTGAACCAAATGTCTCTGGTAAAGAACCAAGCCACAGCCTATTCTCTTTTCAACTCCAGCCCAGTGCCTTGAAGAGGAAAACTCTCCTCAGTCCTCATTGCTTCAGAATTGCCAGCAGCACATTTCACGCTTTGGCAAACACCAAACAGCCTCTTCCAAAAGGACTTCCAGCCGAGACAAGCCCTGACAGATGCAGCCAAAGGACCTGGGGGTGCCCAGGCAGCACCCAGTACCTAAGGACCTGAGGGGCTACAACGGCCGGGCTGGGCTGGGCAAAACCCTGAGGGGTCACAGGAATGGTCTGCAAGGAGGCACGGAGGCTGGAGATGTGCCCTGCAAGGGATGGGAGGGATGGGTTTGTGGCCTGTCCTCCTCATCCCAGACACATGGAGGTTAGGACCGTGCAGAAAATGGGTCACAGCACTTCAGCTGCGTTCTCAACAAAGTGGAAACGCTTTCCTCATTTCAGCCAGTTTTGTTCTACCGAGTTTGCTTTAGCAGAGATTAGTGAGGTTTTCACCTTCCCTCGGTTTAGCCAGAGGAATTAGAGACGCAATTTCCACTTTCTCTGGATGCTCGGTGCCCTTGCAGCCGTCCCTCTTGCTCAGCGCTGCCTTTCAGCTTGCAGCACAGAGCAGTGCGCACACGCTTGCTGTGTCCTGCTCTCGTGCAGGGACCTCGCTCTTCCTTTCCTCGTATCACAATGAATAATGCATAAGTGCACGCTCATCAGATTCCTAATACTATATTTATACACAAACACCAGGGCCAAATTCTGCATTAGTGTAACTTCACTGATGTAAAAAGCATTGCATCGGTAAAAACACTGGCCTTGAATATTTGTACCCCAAATAGATTTTTAGCAAGTCTTGTTTCACTGTTTTCTATCCCTTTGTTCCCTGAGTAGGTGAAGTTTAGCTTGATGCAATGCAAAGGATTAGATTTAGATATAGCTAAAATCCCAAACCCTCAAGATTGGATTTATTGGAATCAGAATTGCTGGTTTGTGCAGCTATGGAATTACCTTAGAATGTTTAATGCCAGGAACACAACCCAAATTTATAGTCTTAATTTTATCATTATAACCTAGAAATGCATTGGGACACATTACTGTTTGCTCTGAATTTTGGACAACTTCTTTAGATTTAAGTTACAGTAATTTCCAACTTTCTCTCAGTCGCAGAAGGGGTAGGGAAATCCCATGTTTGCTCACGTGGAAATGAACCGGTGTATGTCCCAGTTCTGCTTTTCAAGCCGCTTCCACTTCACTAGGCCCAAACCTTTCTGTTTTCCTACCAGTATCCCACAGGGCTGGGTGCATTCAGCTCTTACTGAAGCAAATACAGAGGTTGGTGTATCCAGGGATCTCAAGCAGACCCAGATGTGCCGCTTGTGCTGGTGCTAGCCCTGTGCGGCTGCACACAGAGGAGGGATCCGTGGCTTTTTACCACCTGCTATGGACCAGTCGCTTCGAGAGGCAGGTGGGAATTTGGTAAATCAGGTAACGAGCTTGTGAGTCTGAGCCCAAGGACACCCATGGGATGAATAAACACAGCTCCAGTTCATCATCACTTTGGATGGCTCGGGATGAGTAACTTCAACTACACTGCAGAACCCTACAGAGTTTCATACCCATTCAGTACAAGGCAAGAGCAATCCTCGGGAGTTCAAATGCAATGGCAATAAATAACCAAGTGTAACTAGGGCCTCTGTATTTCTCCTGAAGATTTCCCTAGGAAAAATAAAATAAAGTAAAATAAAATAAAATAAAATAATAAAATTAAAAATGCATGCAGGCAACACATACTGCCAGGGGAAATGAGTCCAGAGCATCCAGGACGAACCCCTGACGTGAGCTCACTCACCCACTGTGTGACAGGTTCTGGATGCACCAAAATTCTCGCACACGTCCAGATGCCCTTAGCCACGCATGTGAGATCAGCTGTGCTGGGAAACTTCAGGAAAGTCCTCGTACATACATGCAGAGGCTGTGCCTTTGGGACTTCTGGAGGTCCAGCAATCTTGTAGAAATTCCTGCTCTGTCCAGGCTATCAGACATTAGGACACCCCAGACAGATAGCCAAAGTCCATTTTTTTCTGACCAGACAAAAATTCTAGACAGACACAGGACATGCTAAAAACAAACAAACAGGATACATGAAAGCACAAATTCTGATATTTCATTTTGACACAAACAATTTCATTCCTGTGCTAACCCACTACCGTGTAACAGAGAATAATGACAAAGCATGCAAAAGTCAGTGTCACGTGGAGCCCGGATCTGGGGTCATCTTTGGTGAAAGATGGCCACAGCCTCATCCTCTACTGCATCTTTTCTGAGCAGAGATTTTACCTCAGAAGTTTTTTTTCCCCTCACGCTGAGACTGTTGTGAGGCCTCAAATCACAGTCCTGGTTCCGGGGTCCATAGAAGTGCTTTTGGGCTTAAACCCAAAACTGAGATTTACGAGCTGCAGTGGCAATGCCAGCCTCTTCTCCATCCATCCAGGATAACTGAATGAACCTCTCAAGCTGCGAACTGATTTACTGATCAATTCCTTGGAGCCCCGTGACAGTGAAAGCAAGCTGGCACACATCTCAGCTTTGCTCAAGTTTTAGAGACACTATGAGCTTTTGCATAACAGCAGGAAAAACACATATCGAGACTTATCCTCTGATCACTTTTGGCTGCCAACTTTTCACGAGAACCAGCAATGACTATTGGGCTGGGGCAGGCTTTTGGGGGATGATCTTTTGTGCCATTGTCACCAATGTCTCAAGTCAGCTTTCTTCTGTCCAGTGGCTTTATTTGGTACTGCAGCAAAACTGAACCAATTCTCCCTGCTGTAAAATACATGCACCTTTTCCCCTGCCCCATGCTTTTTGTGCATTGCTAAGTGACTTCCTTCCCTGTCCAGCTCATCACCAAGTTCTTTAAAAATCAGTTATCACCTCTATGGCTTGATCCTGCCTGGGGAATTTCCATCGCCTTTTTTGCCACCTTTCAGGAGAGAACTTCGGTCAAACTGGTTCCCCTGCTCAGACAGCCTCTGTGGCATTCCTACTGCCCCGCCAAACACGGGGGCTAACGCGTAGTTAAGGCACTTTCCATTGTCCTTTGTCTGATGGCTGTGTGCTAAAGATCCAGTCAGGAAAGGCAAATAAAGCTCAGCATTCAAGGCTTTTAAAATTTTCCTGGAGATAATAATAGCACCGCATTGTAAAATCAAAAAGAAATTGCGGGCTGAAGTTGTTCCCAAACTGCTACGCCACGTAGCATAGCACCGGGAAAGGTGGGAGAGGGAGCAAAAGGCTGCTCCGTGCTCAGCAGTTTGCACCTAAGGCTTGTTTGGCTCCGCCCACACTTTGCCTTTCCACATGTGGCTGTACTGAGGCTGATTTTTTTCCTGCCTCAGGTTTTCCCATCTTCTGTAAGTTTTTTTGCAGTTTTGTGTTACAAATGACTTCTCGCTTTTGAGGGGACTGGAAGGGAAAGTGTTTGAGCTTCACGGATGGGCAAAAAGAGGGATTGTGCTGCACAGGGTAAGTGCTTTGCTGCCTTAGAGGTCACCTGTGGTATTTTTGCCCCAGCCCCTGCTATTCCCCGTCGCTGCAGCAGCAAACTGTCAGCAGTCTGGAGAGCCAACCAACCGCTTAGCAGAAGGGTCAGCAAGGCTGAATTGATTACTTGCACATTTCCATGTGATTTACAAATCGAGGCCGCTCTTTCCCAATGAGAGAAGCAAAAACAATCAGGCGAAGAAAAATTAAAGAGTTCAACTTCTATTTGGAGATTTTCCTGAACCAGCCACCTGCAGACAGATCCCGTTCCTCTGCCACAAAGCCGGTGGCAGTGTCCAACTGAGCCTTGCTGGGCTGCAGCTCTCAGCCCCGGAGCCGTAACACAGCCCAGGGCGAGCACCCAAGCCTGTCAAACTCCCCAGTAACATTACGATCGCTTTAACTCGGCAGTCCTTGACACTCGCAGATAAGGACTGCAAGTTCTCTCGGTACTACAGAAATATTGACACAAAGAATATGTTTATCCCTGACTGTGGTTCTGCAGGACAAGGTGGAAACGGCAACAGCAATCTCAGGGCTTCATTTCTTTGGCCTTGCAAGGGCATCTGCGCTGCAGGGCCAACAGTTTATTGATTCTTTCATATATTTTTTTCTTTCCTTAACTAGTTTGGAAATTATGTGGTCTTTTCAAGTCAGAGTTATAGGCCTAGGCAGGGATAAGATGGAAGAAACTCATTTTAGGATTTTTGTATGTTAATGCCCTTTGGAACATTAAAAACTGTGGAGAGCTGGCGAGAGTTTCTGATTTTCTCCCAAACTTTCTGTTCATTAAGATACTGAGAAAGAAAATATCAGCTGACTTTCTGGCTGCTGTTTTTCCAAACCATCTTTAACCAGGTCCCATTCCAAACCTGGCTTTCGATGCAGACCTCCTGGGTTTTAATCTGTGGTCAAACACACCCAAGAGCAGAGCTGCACCAATTACTATTCTGAACGGCCAAGGGAATCAGGCCATCTCCTGCAGGAATATGGGTTTCCTAAGTGAGTGACAGACATGCTGTCCCATCACTGCCTCCCCTGATGTGATGATATGAAGCAGAAGAGCTGGGCCTCAGCTGTTTAAACCCTGGTCCCAAGGCTGTGCAGGAGCTGATGATGCTTCCAATGTGACAGATGAGGCTCGTTCCTAGAGGTCCAAGAGCAAGGCGAGCAGCGCAGTCCAAGCTGTCCCTCGTGAAGATGACTCAGGAACAGGCAGGTCTGTAAATGTGACAAAATCCACTGACTCCAAGATTCAGCACTTACCTCTCTACTGCATTTAGGAAAGCAAAATAGACTAGAAGACATACAGGAAGATCTGGGACATGACTAAACCTGGCTCCTGTTCAGGAGTGGATCTGCAATAAACTGTATTCCCCTGCCCTCTCCTGGAAGGAATACGCCAGAGCTGGGTGTGTTTGTGCGGGAGCCTGGTGCTGAGGACTCCAGGGAAGTGGCTCAAGGTGTTTAGAGAAGATGGTGCTTTTGCAGACAACGTTTACAAAAATGAACAGCTATGACTGTGCTGTATCCATCACGTGCTGCCAGCACCGAGTCTGCCAGAAACTGGCAATAGAATTTGGAGGTTTTCAAGGAAGAGCTACCTCACCTGTCTGTCCGTTTACATTGAGTTGGGAAACGGAGAGGATGACCCAACCAGTGGAATCCAGAGCCTCTTGCTCACCCTAAATAGTAAACACAGAGTCCACACAAAAACACTGGTAACCTTCGCTCAGGTCACGGAGCAACGACAGGTCAGAAATGCAACACCGCAGCACCAACAGGCGTGTGCCTTGGGGGGACCAGTGCTGGACAGGCAAGTGGGAGCCCATCACTTGGCCAGAGATGTGGTGAGAGCCCAGCAGGGAGGTTCAGTCAACGTCTTTGGAGGTTACAGAGTTGAGACAGAGCCAAAGTTCACAAAACTGGGGAGATCCAAGGCTGGGGGTTTGGACTCTTTGGCTGTGGTGTTACTCCAGGCACTCAGTTCAGTGCATATGGCCCATTTGTGTAGGTTCAGTGTTGAATAGATAAGATGCTTTTGTGAAGTTTCATTCTTCTCCAGCGTCACCTGAATTACAGTCATCTTCCAAAATGCCAAACATCCAAAGCAATACTGATCCTGCTTTAGAAAGAAGGCTGATCAGTGAATTGCTGCTGTTAAGATCAGAATGGGAGCAATGAATTACAAAAGCTGAGTGTGGACACTCTACAGGTAAGTCTACAGTTCAACAGTTACCACATGTGCACAATATAACCACAAAAAGAAGTCTCACATGCTTTGAGTTTTCTTTGCCATTGTATTTCAGCTGCTCCAACCTGCAGTAGAGCTGAATTACCTCCTTGCTGCTGAGGTGCTGCTCAGCACAAAGGAAAGTGGGACCATGCCTTGAAGACAGACCATGAGCAAATACTCCTATGGGGAGGGGGGCATTAGCTTTTAAACCCTGGGATATTGCCCCATCTTCATGTTGGGGGAGTCACTGAAGACCACAACAGACCACATAATATCTCAACAAGCTCCACAGGTGGTTTCTTTCCCTGTTCCAAGCACAAGGCCCGTTTGCTGGGTTTGCAGCATGTTCAGCACATTTCTTTATCCTCCCCTTCACCCTCTTATCAAAGATATGAACTTCAACAAAACAGTTCCAGCTGCCTCAAGAAGAGAGAAGGGTCCTATTTCCTGCTTCAGCACAGGGGTTAAGAACAACGTTTCTGTTCATCACAGAAATAAACATTAAATGAATGTTGAGTTATATCCCTCCTGTGACTAATGTTCTAGCTTGTTTTGTAAAGTTAATTCTCCATACACTTTTTTCCCCTCTTGTTCTGTCTTACATTTGTCCAGACTCCCGTGTTCCTGGGGGAATAATTACCCACTCAGCAGTTACTCTGAAGTCCAATTGTAATAGTTGGCCAAACTCCATTCTTCCATGCAAGCTTTCAAAATAATACTTCAACTTATTTCAAATAGCACCACTCTCTGGAGCTTCTTCCCAATTTGTTTTGCCCTGGACTGAGATTTATTTCACTGCTGTTGAGAGCTGACTGCTTTGCTTGTCACAGGCCAGATATTCTCAACAGAATAATTAACAACAAACAAATAAACAAGCCAGAGGGACTACTCATTTAAAAATGGTCCATTGTGATGTAATGTTCTATTTCTTCATCCACTGAATCCTTAGTAGCAGTGTAAGCAATGAAGAAAACACAGATGCAGACCTGGATTATACTTCCCCAAAATACAGACGTGATCATAGGAAGTGTTTTCATTCACGCCAGCCTTGGACTTGTCCGAAAGTTTAGGGAAATTTTAGTCATGCATCCTGTGATCTAAAATTGCACATTTTCTTATGTTGTAGGTGTTCCTGGGCAAAATATTCACCTCCACTAGCGTCACAAGAAATAACTAAGAGCTGAATTCAGATCACTGGCATATATTTTTTCCCATAAACACCGCTTTAGAGGAAAACATGTCCTTTCCCAACTCCGCTCCTATTTAACTAATGTCTATATGGCCAGAAGCAACTCACCTCATCTCCTCGCTCTTCGTTTTTTCCAGTGGTTCCCTGAGGATAACAGTCTTGATGCTGAACAAACTGATGTTCATAAAAAGCATTTAGACTGTCCAGTGCAGAATATATAGCAAAAAGATGACGACAAAGCCTTTTTTTCAGGACACCTGAGTTGTGCCAATGTCACAGGGAATGTGGCAGCTCCTGCAGGAAGAACCTGCCATCACTGAATGGGAGAGAACAACACATCTTATTTAACCATTTCACTCTTCTATAACCTCTACTTAATGACATGCTAATTCAGTGTAAAAAAAAAAAAAGGCACTAAACCATTGCACATCACCCAATAGTTGACAAAGTGGATGTGGGATCTACTTGTTGCAGAGACACAGAGCAGCACCAGCCGTTGGCACGGAAGTGCTTAAGTCTGCATTTAATTGTGAGCATCCCATGAACTAGTGCATGCAGTAGGGCTTCTCTAGATAGCACTATGGCTCCTGTCAATAAACAAGTATCAACTCCATTATTACAGTCAAGTATTGGTCATGCTAACTTTAGCTAAAGTTCCCTATTGTAATTCCATTTTGCAACAGAATTCCTGTCTAAATATCACAGCCCCTAAGGTAAATACAGGCTAGTTGTTGCCCTGCAAAGTATTGCAACCTCACTAGGGTGACCAGTCAAGAAAATTAATTTTGCTTTTACCCCCAGAAATAAAAAGTTTTCACTGATGAGAGAGCACAGAAAGCATGTTGGTTCTGGGATGTCAAGTTTTTCACTTTTAGCATGTAAAGTCAATTATAATCACAAGTATAAGTTACTCGCTGACAGGACCCACACCAGTACTAACCAGGAATTTCACTGGTTGGTGCAGCAGAGGATAAAGGAATCAATTGCAAACTCTGGATCTTTATTAACATTGATCCAGTAATTAAATATTTACCTTCGAGACTTGTCTCAGCCCTATTTCCAGATCAAAATTACATTTTTTTTTAAGGATAATTTCCTTACCTCTTTTCCTACACGTTAAAAAACACTCTCCCATTTCCTTAAACTCTATGAAAATTTATTCTTTGTTAAAAAAATATCTATACAGGTTTATGTGTCTTACAGTTTCTTCACTTCATGAGCCATCATAAATGTTCTCGCTAACATTGCAGGTCACCTTTTGTTACTTTCCCACTTCCCATTGCTATTTTTGCCCCATGCAGCCATGCCCTGTGTACAGCTACTGCTGAACAGCACTGATCTGCCTGAAGGAAAGGACACTTTGTGCCCCCACGTCATGCTGGAACTTCTCCTGATGGACTTAAAACTTGGAAAATCCAAGTACTTCCAAAATCTAAAATTGGGAGTGGTTCTTATTCTGTCAGAAGCTTTGAAGAAGAATCGAAGAAGTGCGTGGGCACTCATATAAAAATTGAAACTGTCAGACGCTCTTTCCTTCCTTCTGACCTATGTGAAGAGCTGTCAAGATGGACCACAGCCTGGGCCAGCACTCAGCCAACCAGCCGAAAGATTTAGAAGAATCATTTCTCTAGTTTGGGGTTGGAATCAGCCTGGGCCAGTGAGGCACAGGCAATGCTTGTGATGATGCCAGGAGGTCCCAGCGAATCCACTCCTGCTGAGCAGCTCAATGCCATTTCACAGCTCTCCTGCCCTGCCTCTGGGGAGTGCAAGACACCAGGGTGCCTCGAGGTGTAGGGATGGAAGTATGTGCTGCCCCGAGGATGTGAGGATCTCCTCCTTCCCTGCAGCACCAGGAAACCTCCCTGCTACAGTCAGGTGTAGCCGTTGTATCTGCCACCCTTATATTCCACCATGGTGTGTTGGGTGCAAGCTGAGGCTGCTGTTTTATCCGTCACTATTGCCTTCAGCAGACCCCAGCAGCAAGTATTCACAATAGCTGCTTCTAAATAATGTACTCCTGTTCTCTTAATCAGTGGCATGGGGATGAGCACCAAGCCAAGGCACTCTCTGTGGTGCTGGCTGCTGCAGCTCCATGACAAAAGGCATTTGCTTGTGCCAGCCCAAGCCCCAAGCACAGGAAAGGCTGCAAATTTGCTGGAGTTTTATCCCAGCCCGTGCCCTGCTCACAGGTCAAAACACAAGGATCCTCCTTTTAAAAGAAACTTCCATTTGCCTCCAGTCTGAGGTTTCTGGAGCTGCAGGGCCACCCGTGCTGCCCGTCGGTAACCTATTAATTGCAGGTCAAAGCAGCAGCGGCTGCACGACCTCCAGCGCGGCTGCAGCAGCAGAGTGCCAGGACGAGGTACAGTATTGCAGCCCTTGACGTCACTCCAGCAGGATCAGGCTCAGACGTCTGTCCGGATGGGAGATTGCGCACAGCCCCCCCGAGAACAGATGCGTTGTGCAACACCAGAACAGACTTTGCTGAGGAACCGGGCATAACTCTGCCTCACAGCGAATCAGCTCAGCACTGCCAGGATCAGGCCTCAGGCATGCAGAAGTAAATGAAATCGGTGCAAGTCTGCTCAGAAAACTCTATAATAATTTGTCTTCAAGCAAAAACATTTTAAAAGAGGGTACGCTCACATGCAGCAGCAAAAATGATAGACAAAAGAGCTATTTCCCCTCTCAAGCCAGAAAGTTTGCATGGGGCAGAAGGAGAGGGTTTGAATCCCCCTTGGACTTGCTGTTTGGTGTTAGGACAGTGCAATTGGGCTTGGGCAAGAGAAATAAAGGTTAAAAAAGTCTCAGGGATCAATCAGTCAGGATAAGTACATGGAGACATTCAGATCTTTTTTGGAATAAGAGAATTAAGGAAGGTTCATGGGGGAGCCAAAAGGGGATGATGTTTTGGGGAAAGGGAAAGAAATCAGAGCATGTGGTGCAAAAGGCACCAAAGGAGCTGGACACAGACAGGAGCAAAGCAAGCCCTGAGGGCCTCCAGTCGGCTCTGTTTGCTTCTTGGAGCAAATGGTTCACTGCTGGACTCAGGCATGGGCTGTCACCTCCAAGGAGAATGCTGAGGGCTGGTGTTTATGCTGAGCCAAGAGAAAATGAGCAATGGGGAGGGAGCAATGGGCTTGAAGAAGGACCAGAGAACCATAGTGGCAGCCTGCCGGGGCAGCCAATGGACACATCCAGGCGTCCTGGGTAGGGCCCAGCAACGGCGATGCTTTTCTGGAAACAGGGACCAAAAGGTGTCCCAGCCATCAGAGCCCAGTGGGTGAGACAAATCCTCATAAAAACACAAGCCAGCAGAAAAGCTTCAGCAACCCAGAAGAAGAGGTGCAGAAAGGAATTAAAATGCTGAAAAGTCACCTTGAGCAGAGGCTCCTGAGCCACACTGGAAGGCAGCCGCCACATGGGACAGGGCCAACCTGAGAACTTGGCACTTCTCAGCCCTCTTTGGAGCCCACTGAGACCCAGACAGGAGACGAAAAATTTTCTCAGCTCAGTTATTGCAGCCTCCTCCTCCCTCGTCCCCAACTTTGAGGAGAAAACATGCCAGGAGCCTTCTTTGGCTGACTTCAAGGCCCCATGCCTGCAGACGAGCCACGTGGGCTGCTTCATGGGGCCATTGTGAGCAGCTGTACGTTGGTGGAGCTGCAGGATTTATCCTCTGAAAAGAGACCAAGCCATGACCCAGAGGAGCATAGCACGAAGTCCCAGGTCTAACAGTGCATGAGGAGTGGAAGGTAAATGAGGCAAACTGAAAGAGTGTTCACTGGGCTGATCCCGAAGCAATGCTTTACATTAAAACTTAGAACAACTCAAAAGACCTTCAGTCAGGAGCTGGGCTCTGTTTCTCCTGCTGTAACAAAATGCAGTTATATTGCAGTGGTGGAACTGCTTGCTTCACCCTTTACCAGTGCCAAAGACAGAAGATGATTTACAAGACACTAGGAAAAGCATCAAGAAAACAAACAAGAGACTTCAACTAGTCCTTGAGAATGGTTTAGCCATAGCTCAGGCTCAGAAAGCACTGAAAAGCCTACAGGAAACTAAATACGAGGATAAGAGAAATCTAAGCACTCTTATTTACAAGACCCTTTCCCACAGCTGCCACCAATCTCAACAGCTTTAACAAGCTCCATTAAATTTTATTTGGGAAGCTTACAAAGGGGGTGCTGGCCAGAGGGGCTGGATCTGAGGGACAGGCACCAGATGGCTTTTGCTGCAGGGTACAGCCTGGGGTAACTGGGCTCAGGGAAGGTTACTCCGTGTAACCCACACGCAGGGCAGGCCGCTGGAGAGGGTGCAGCACGGCGAGGGTTTGCAGGCTCTTTTCCATGCCTGGGTGGTGTCCTGCTGCGATACTAAACTTTGAATGGGAGCTGCCATATCGAGAAATTTCACAGCAAGACAGGGGCTGCCAGTCTGAGCCTGAACCAAAGCAGTTCCAAAACGAGATGATTTACCTTGGACATGCTACTGCTGACAGCGGGAAAAGCGATGGGCAGGCAGTGAGCTCACCGAGCTGCACCGGCCGCTCCTCCACCACCAGGCTGACCGGTGCCAACATTGCACAACCTCTGGGGAGACAGGGTGAGAAGGGAAACCATTGCAGTGGGCACCTGAATGCAATCGAGCCTCTTCGGCAGTAGAAATAGCTCTCGTCCCTGTGCCCTGACTCAGCCTCCCAATGTTGCAAAATCCCTGTTCATATCGTATGCAGGTGGTAGGGTTTCCAATTTAGAAGCTGCGTTGGAACAAGAACAGAAGAGGCATTCAGGGGTGAGGGCTTAACCTGGCATAAGTCTGCATTCAGCAGAGCGCGATTGCTGCCATACCCAAAAGAAGCTCCATCAGAGGTGTTGAGCACTGCTTCCCCTGTTCTCCCCAGGGAAAAGTCCTGGGTCAGGATCCACCTTACATCTCTGGGGTGCACATTTAGAGATAGCAGCCACTAAAAGCAACTCTAAGGATCATGAAACCTGCAGTGGTGCAGGCCCCAGCCCAAAGGCAGCAACACTGGTACTCGCTCCAGACAGCCCAGCTGCACGCACCACTCTCAGGGCAGCTCCACGCGAGGTGTCCCTATGAAGTGGGGATGGGCTGAGGGGATGCCAGCTGCAGAATCCACATTAGGAGTTTGTCTCCTTTTGGGAGAAAACGGGCACAGTCTGCACCTGAAACCAGCTGAGAGGGAAAACAGGGCAGACAGCAGACCACCGCTGAGACCTAGATGGCAGAGAAGCTGGGTGGGCGCTGATAAGGGGAGATGCTGGTGCTACGTGGGAGGTGAATATAAGGAGACAAATATCAATTAACTTTATCTCCTTACCTCAATAATCAGATAGCAGTGCATGAGCCACTCACCCGTGGCTCCTGGTAGTCAACAAGACACCTCCAGAAGGAGGATGGGCACTGAGAACTCAACGCAAGGAGTCAGATGGAGCCACTTACCTCAGCCACCGGCCCCAGGAGATGCCTGTCTGCAGCTGAGCTGCGGGGAAAGGAGGAGGTATCATTCAGTAATGACAGCATCAACACCTAGGAAGAGAAAGCAGCCAAAAAGCAGAGTTACATTAGGATTAGTATTGGCAGCATTGCTATGAGAGAATGCCCAGAGGAGGGAGAGGGTTTTTGAGCCCTGGCTGCAAAGGGGCTGAGGACTGGCAGCATTTTGAGCGTGACCAGCTCAGCGTTGCAGGGCAGGGACCTTTGCCCCATCTTGATAAAGAAAGAGGGTCACCGCTCAGCAGCACCGAACCCCTTTGCTGAGGGCTCTGGGGAGCTTATCCCACCCACGAGCGGCGATGGGGTAAGCGAGCTGCAAGGCATCTTCAGGCGAGATGCCTCTGATCTAACAGCAGATGCAGGAAGCAGCCGCTGTGCTAAGTGAACTTTATTCCATTTGCAAAACGACACAAACTCCACACGCTGCCACTCGGCCGGCTGCCGGCTGGGGCTGTTGGGTCAAGCTTTGTCGGAGCGGTCTGACTCACTTCTTGCATCAGACTTGCAAGAAAATGAGTCAGGGATAATCTCTAATATCCCAATCGGCCTCTCCTGCCTACATTTAGCTCTATTTGGGGGGCTCTTGGGGAGCTGAATTTGAGGCTCATTCAGTACAAATGCGGGTGGGAAATGAAAGTTATCACTCAAGGAGGTCACCAAAAGAAAAAGGGACTAAGAGAGATGCACCGAGGAAGCACAGAGGAGTTTGCACAGGGTTGTTGCTGCTCCTAGTTCCCTGGAAGGCAGAGGACTGCGTGGCATTTAGATGGGAGCACTGGTGCTCAGGAAAGCATCGCAGGACAGATCTCTGCAGGGATTGCCAGACCTATGACAGATTCAGTGAGTCCAGCAAGGAAACAGAATCTGTCCCCGATGGAGAAGGAGGAAACTGGGAGTGTGAGGATGAAGGGAATAGCAGGAGCCTGGGGGCAACCTGTGTGTGAAGCAGAGGGGAAGGTCTGGGACTTGGAGCTGTGTAGAGGAAGCCCCGACCTGCACCCATGGAGCAGGGAGGGCAGGGAACAGTGAAAGAGCCTCGTTACCCAAATGATGCCTTTTCCTCATCTCTTAGGGAGGAATCGGAGACTAGGACAAGACTGAGGAACTGCCAATCTGGAACAGAGCAGCGGTGCCTGCAGTCAAGTACCCGGCTTCCAGAGGAGGGAAATTTGGATGCTTTAGAGGAAAATCTTCTATAGCATCCCAGTTCCAGGAAGAGTGCAATACGTTGGGTGTTTACTCGTGTTGGGATAGCTGCAGAACCATAGCAGGGCAGACAGGCTATTTATAAGTGTATCAGATATCAGCTAAGCACTTTGCACTTTCTATGGAGCATATATCAAGATTAACGAGAAGGAACATGGGCTGAGGGCAGCAAATGAGCACAGGTTGGAGAAGAGGTGTCCTTTAATACAATACAGATGGGGAAGAACAGCAGCTGGCCCTGTGCCCAGTGCTACTTCTAAGACCTCTCAAAGCTGAGGAAGATCGCTTTATTACTAACACTGTGAGAAGGAAGGGTTGAAAACGCTGGGTTTGATGGCTTTGCATTATTAGATGGAGAATTGTTTGCTCCTAAATATATATATATATATACACACACGAATCTATTCATAGATATTTCATTAAACTCTTCTAAGTACATGCTGCGTGTAACAAAATAATAAGCCAGCTAAAGAGTTAACTCTCTATATATCTCCAAACCTACTAGGAGAGAGCTAGAATACAGATTTAAGCAGACAGAAGATGATACTTGTTCCAATTAATGTTCCAGCTAGCATCTGCTCTTTTTAATTAGTTGAAGTCTGGTTTTGTCTGGAGACAGAATTGCTGAGCAGAAGCGTGCTGGCTTCTTTTCTGCTTAGTTGGCTATTCTGATCTCTCTTGGTCTTTGGAAACTTTTTCTACACTTCACAGAGGCTAAAAACTATTGTGCACTGATATTTGTGTGCGCCCATAAGCTCTCTCTAAGTTTCACTGCAACCAGCTTCCGTCTGTGTTTCCACTGGAGGGAAAACAGGCACAGGAAGAGCTTTTACAGATGTCCTCCCCACCACACACACATTTGTGCATTGCTTCACTTATCCGAGACTCAGTTTTCTTCTGCAAGCAAGAATTCCTGTTGAGCAGAAGCAGGTGGATGGAGAAGGGTTCCCCAGGACCTGTTAACCTTCCTGTTTTGCTGAAAGCTTGCTGATCCTTCACCTCACCCTTTGTAACATGACCTTTGAGGATCTGCATGTTTCAATTACGCACAGATGAATAATTTACAAGCCATAGCTGTTGGAATAAACAAGCCCTTCTGCTCTGTCCAAGCACTAGAGAGCTTGTCCTAAATTTCCCTCACTTTGCTGAAACCTCCACGACTTCAGCAGCATTCAAAAACCTTTGAAGGAGAAGCTGGTGAGGGAAAAGCAGGATGGCATATCACAGCAGCAAACAGCACTCACAGCAAGTATTCCTCTTATCTCTGAGCAGGGCATTGACCTGTTGTACAAACTCCAGGTAGGAAAGCCACTGGCAAAGCAACCTCAGATGTAATATTTACCTAAGAGGAGACATTTCAGTGGAAAACAAGCTACAGGATCTGCTGACACCCTGGTGGAGAGAACAGCGGGCATTCACGCAGGTGCAGTCAATGGAATAGGAACAGGATGTGGAAACTTTCTAGCATTTCCAAGTAACAAGGCTGTTGTTGCATGAGGGGCATGTTTGCACTGTCTGTGATTGCAGCTGAACAGCTACGAGAAGCTGTGGATCTGGGGCTTGACCTGCCAGAGCCCCACCGTGCGACATCAGAGGAGTCACTTGGCTTCTCTCTGCCCCACTACTCCGTCCTTAAAGCAGAGATGCAAGCAGGCAGGTCCTGCAAGGAAACAGCCAGGCTTGCACCACATGTTTAGGAACTGTTATGACAGGTACCCACTGACGCCTAGTCCTCTGGCAAGGGAAACGGATCCCATGAGCTGCCCTGGGGATATGAGCTGCAGTTTAGGACCATAGGTAACAACTCCTGTCAAAGCTTCTCTGGAGAAGAAGACAGGACCGAAACAGCTCAGGAGCAAAGTGAATAACAGGGTTGTTTCTTCTCTTTAATCCTTTCCACATGAACAGAAAGTGTTTGGAGCCATAAAGCATGTGCTCTCTCTCACAGGAAGGGAGCCTGCAGCACCACCTGTTATACTAACAAAAAGACACAGTTTCTCTATCTCCCTAAGCAGAGACTGGCACTGACAGGGCCAATCCCACCTTCCCCCAGCCTTTGATCACAGTGATCAAAATAAAAGGATCTTTTCCTCAGGCAGGGTATTTTTCAGCTGGACAGTCACAGCAGCTGTACTTTTGCCATGAAGCAAGGGCCAGGAAAACAGCTGGAACTGTGCCGTAAGAGCTTAATGTAAAATCATGAAGTTGCAACCTCAGGTTCCTAGGTCATTTGTCCCTGCAAATAGCAAGAATTTATAGCCCTTGTTATAGCCCTGGTTAGGAAAGTCTCCTTGGCTTCAGCTCCGTGGCTCTCTTTCCAATGGGCCAAACACAAACTCCTAGGCCCCAAACGTACTTAGTTTTGAGGGAAATCTGGAACTAGTTTTCAATTTGGGATTAGGTCTAAACAGGTATTCAGAACTGGCCTTGAAATCACAACTATGTCATGTATTTATCATCCTTACCAACACAAGGCCGTGAGAGGCCATTCAGGGGCCCAACCTCGGCCTCCTAGATCTCCTCCCCGTCACCTGGAGAGTTTCTGAAATGTCCATTCTTTGAGGTTTTCAAAACAGCTGCACAAGGCCTTCAGCAGCCTGATCCGACTTTGAAGTTAGCCTTGCTTGGAGCAAGAGGTTGGGCCTGAGACCTCCAGTGGTCTCTCCCAGGTGGTATTTTTCTGTGGTTCTGTCATCTTCAGCTGCATTTGCATCATGCTCTGCTAGGCCACTATCAGCAGACAGATCAGCAGGTGTCCCCACACTGACTAATCCAGGCCAGAAGTCAGAGAGCCTGAATCAACTGACTCTTCAGAGTTGGCTGCATTATTTCAGGAGACAGAGCAAAGCCCAGAGCTTATCTGCATGCAGTTGTCTAAGAAGAGTACTGCTGACAGTCATTGCAAGGGAGGATCCTTGCCACCATGGCACACGCTAGAATAAGGTCTGCATTGCAAAAGAAACTGGCCCAGGTCTGGAGAGGGTCCCAAAAAAAAGACTGCAGAGTATTTTCTCCTCTTCTAAGCAGGAAAGAGTCCACAATCTCAGCAGGAAAAAGAGAGTGTGAAGTACAAATCATTGTGCACTTGCTGCTTTCTGTCCAAGTCATTACACAAGTACCCTCAGCAAAAGGATGGATGACAGGGGCTGTCCTGTCATTTCCACATGTCTCTTCAGAGTATTTATCAGCTTTCAACCACCAGATTGAATCCAGAAGGATTCTTGTTGCAAGAATATCACTAATTCATTTTGGATGAGGCAGCCCTGGAAGACACTGGGTGTGAGAATCAGTGGCAGGACTCAAAGACCTGAGAGAGTCTTGCTCCATCAGTTTGTTTGCGATGATGAGAGTTGAGCTCACAGGTCTTCTTGCAGAGCCCCCTGTCTGGGGACACTTCTCAGTGTCACTTCTTTCTTCAGCAGCCAGAGGATGGGCCAGATTTTTCTTGGTGTCCCTCATGTCTAGAGACCTCACCTATGTGGTAAGAGTGGGAAATATGGGTCACAAGGCCAAATCCCTGGCCTTGGCAATACAAGGTTGCTGCCACCTCCTGGCTGGCTCCAGCCGTCTGAAGGTTACCGGGCATGTTTTTCCAGCTGGAAAATTTTACACAGAGATAAAAATCCCTCCTAGAAGTGAGCTTCAGTTGGGGGTAAACAGCAATGCCAGTAGATAGACCCCATGGAGCCAGGGCACCTGGGTATCACAGCTTTGCTGTGCACAGGAGGTCTTCTGCTTACCTTCTGCACTAGCTGCTTGTCCCTGTTTGGGATGGCTCCAGCCCAAGTCATGGTACCTCTATTTCTGTTAGGCCACCACTTCCTTGTGCCCCACAACCTAAGGAGACAAGGAAACATCCACATTTTTGTCAAGAGGCCCTGGGTTTGCCGTGCACATGCAGTAGTTGGTATGTGTAGCAGTTCAGCATGGATGGCCGTTACAACAGTCAGGTGCTGGGAAGGAAGAAAATCTGCAGAGAAGCAGAGACATGCTATAGCCCTAATGCTTGATCAGATGGGATAGATATGGTCTCCAGTACTGTTTCTTTATGGCGTCTTTCATTGAGCTGTGGTGCTGATGCAGGGATGTGTACTGTAAATAAAGCACAGAGGGGAACCACCTGGTCAGTGTTCCTCCCTGACTCAGTGTCTATACAGAGCTCAGCGGTGTGTATGGACCTTGCAAGAAGGGTGTGAGCAGCTGTAATTTCCCCATCACGTCTCCACAACCAACCTGAAACTGCTCCCCTCTGAGCAGGGAAAAGGCACAAGAACAGTCTCCCTAAGAGACCCGCCAGCAGAAAAGCACCCAGAAGCTCTAAGACCACACTGAACACACTGAAGCAGAGTGCTGGTTTCATCACCTTCGGTGGAACTCTTACACTTTGTGCTGTGGACACTCACTTGTAGATCCCTTCTCCTAACTTGTGTGCAACACTGGAAATAGGTTCTGATTTCCTCTTCTTCCTCTTGGGATGCTCTGGGTTCTGCAGCCACACAATTCAGCAGGAAACAGAGGAACAAGAGCTCCAGAGAATGAAAAAGCTGCCAAACCATTTGGTATTCCTGTGCCATTTGCTGGTTACTAAGGCTTTTCCCTTTGTGTGGTACGTATTCTGTCTCACTTTGAAGAAACTGAAGCAGAATACTTAAATGAATGAGTTCCCCTTGAGAAGACTCCAGGCAATGGGGAGATGGCTGCTCAGTGACCTGTGCAGTATCCTGGGTACACAGGGAGTTTCCTGTAAAGATAAGACTACAAAGGAATATTTATTTATCTAGATACTTACTTAGCTTTCATCTCTGGCAGTGTTTCTCAATCAGCCATTTCAAAATGTTTTGCCAACGCTAATTAACCCTCACAGCACCTCTGTGCTAGTAGAGAAGACAAGCAACTCCTTCAAGAAAGAAATAACTATATCTTGCAATCCTAATCCCAGTTCCTAACAAAACCATCCCCTAAAAGCCCCCAAAACATCCTTCTGTTGGAAACACAAGAGGCAATCTGTAATTCTTATCACGCAGCCTGTCTTCCTCAGATCTGCACCAGGGAAGCGCTGTCCAGACATTTAATAAGACCCAAAAATGCAGTGCCCTGAAGCTACATTGCACAACCCGGAAATCCCTAACGAGCAACAGCATCAGCCAGCTCTACAGCCTATGCCACCAAGCAGGCTTTCCCATGATGTGCACATGATATTTATTCCATTCATTAACCAAGTTAATGGTGGCCAAGAATAGACCCCAGATGTCCTTCTGGCCTTAAAAACTTCTTTGCCCTCAAGGAAACAAAAAGCCTAAGCGGCTTGTGGCATGTGCGGGATATGAAAAAGGAACCAAAACTATGAAGAGCTTGTGTATTTCCAAGAATTCACAAAATACATCTCCGATTTTAAATAATTTCTCCAAACAGGAACAGAGATAAGCGTTTAGGAAGGTTAGCACAGAACTGAGCAATGGCTATATAAATGCATCATTCATTGATGTAGAGATTACGGCAGACAGAGCTGTAGCTGTTCCAATGTCTTAGTCCTGTTATCTATTTCTGTGATGGCTACTGCTGTTACTACTGCAAATTTGCAATTCTGTAATAAACTGGTATTTCCGAACAAAGGCCATTTGATATTATGCCTTTAGAAAAGTGCGTCTTAAGTACACTTCATTCCTGAATTATTTTTTGGTAATGGAAATTACTTTACAGTCTCATTTTCGATACATACTCCCAAGTACATTTGGAAAATTTCCCAAAATATACCAAAGATAGCACTTTTCTGCATCACTGCTAAAATCAAAGTAATCATGTGCAGAATAAAGAGAAATTTCTTTCTTTATAAGCATTTTCCTTCTGTTGCCTGAATCCAATCTCTCGATAATCAGCAATCACAGAAAAGAACAATAACAATCAAATGAGAGTTTGCACTTACAGAAAATCATGCTATTTATTGCATGACTTATTCAGACGGAGAAAGCTGTTTGGAAACCTATCTGTAAATGAAGGAAACCGCTATTTCAGAAAGCTGAATTTATATATTAATAGAAAATCTAAAGAGTCTAGAGAAGAACATGGTCCATTTGGAATTGATTTGGTCTTCTCAGAAAGACGAAAAAGAAAAAATGGTATTTAAAGATCTTTTCCTTCTTAAAATATATTACTTTTTTCAACTGATAAAGTATCAAATCATCTTTCAAATTATTTGGGTTTCTATAGCATTATTGACTTGGGGAGAATCCAGTAAATGACAGTTCATTCACCCATACCACATGTCAGCCCCCCGAACTGAGACTATTCAGACCTTGTGAACAGAAAGACCAAAGCAGAGGGGAAAAAAAAAAAAAAAAAAGATGGTTTGAAGTCGCACGATGACTAAAAATTGCAGTCACTTCCACAGTCCAGGGCTCCAACTCTTGTCTCCTCAACCCACTGCTTTGCTCATTGAGTTGGGGTTAAATGCCTGATCCGCAGGCCATGTGGATCAAAATAAAGAAACCCAGCAAGGGAGGGGAGCCTTTTACACCTGGTGAGTTTTCTCCCTTTACCATCCAGACAGATGGTTTGTACTTAAGGGAGCTGCCTGCTCCGGAGGCACATAGCAGCACCTGTGTTGGGAACCCTCCTGGGAGGACCCACCTGGCTCAGCTCTGTGCCATCAGGCCAGGGACACTTGTCCCTGCTGCAGGGAACCCACGCCAAGGCATCCCTTCGGTGCATGGGCCGGGTGCCACCCGACAGCAGGCGCAGGGGTTCCCATGGCAGCACAAACAGAAGGACAACAGCCGGAGTGGAGCCGAGCTGCGCTGCGTCTGCTGCACCGCGTCCACGGCCGTCTGCGGAGAGAAGCCCGGTGGAGGTCTCCTTTGGGTGAGAAGCCATAAAAACAAAGGGGTGAGGGCAACCACAGCATTTTCTTTGCTTGTCAGCATCGGATATAACTACATACTCAGACGAGCAGAGGCACTGGGGTGTTTCAGTGGGAAATCACACACACTAATGGTCTCCTCCTCCGTGCCAGCTGGGAAATGGGACACATCTGTCCCTGCAATAGCTGCCCCACAGCTCAGAACTTGAAGCGATTTCCCAGTGAGTACAAGCCTTCTCTGTGAGTGATGGTATCATTTAAATTATTTGAGTATAAAGCACATACACTTATCACATACTCTGGGAACATGGTGGATGGATTTTATTGTATTATTTTTAGAATTGTTTGCATGTTTACTTTGGCTTTAATTTTTTTTTGCACAGCAGATTGGTGCTTGGAAAATCACTGAATAAATGTTTCAGTAGATTAAAGCCATGAATGCCTTATCTTCTGATTCACATACTGCTGGACATTGATGTGTAGCTACTGAAACATAAAAGTGTCAGAGACAGTGAAATATATGCCAAATGATTCTAGTAGCAAAGTATTTTTCATTAGCATTATAGAGCTTAATAATTATAATTAGCACAACTAGCGCTTCTGTAGCTTTTGGCATTATTTCCAAAGTGCTGTGCAAACAATCTATTAAAAAAAAAAAAACAACCACACCAAAAACAATATCCTCAAAACAAAACTACCTTCATAAAATTAATATTTATAAGTTAATCTTAGAAACAGGGTTTTGTATACTTAGCTAAGTGTATTACAAAGCACTTTTTATCTCAGGGAGCTTTCCTGACAAATTATTTCCCACATATCAGTATCCTCTGTCTAGTTCTGCTTTTCAGTCCCATTCCCTATAACAGAAATTGGAATCAACCACTTGAAAAAAAAAGATTTTTATGAGAAGGTTTTGGGATTACAGAAGCCAAGGTGTGCACTGAGAGGGCTGAATGTTTGCTAGAACTGCCCTGTGTATTTCACAAAGTGTACTCATCTGAACACTGCCTTCCTACACCTGGCCCGATGTGTTTTTCCTCCAAAACTCACAATATCAGCAAGGTTTATGTTGTGGCAGGACACAGATGGGAGACCCCTAGAGAAAAAATCCCATGAAGTTACACCAAGGTTCAGAGAGACATGAAATCTAAGTGAACAGACAACGATGCTTTTGGAAAAGGTACTTCAGGATCTGAAAAGCAGAGAGAAAACATTTGGGGTGCATTCAAACAGCTTAAATTCTACCTCAGTCTCTGTGTCTCATCAATGCTGAAAGTTTGACACCTCTGAAGAATAAGATACTAATTGGGCAGCTGCAGAAACACAGCCAGTAGAAAACACAAATCACCAAGGACGTACGTGGAAATTAGGCCAGATGAGTTTTAGCTCAAAATACATGAAAACTGGAGGCTGTTCA
Organism: Cygnus olor; assembly: GCF_009769625.2. Taxonomy (NCBI): domain Eukaryota; kingdom Metazoa; phylum Chordata; class Aves; order Anseriformes; family Anatidae; genus Cygnus; species Cygnus olor. The sequence continues at coordinate 11,859,660 of NC_049178.1, forward strand.
GAGCAAATAATGATGCTTTAAAATAGCCTTAAAACTAGTGCAAGCGGAAGGGGATATTTTCTGCTGTGTCTTATACCAGTGTGGATCAGGAATGGTCCCAGCAGCAGAATTAAATCAATTGAACTAATACCTCCCTGGACCCAGCTTGCTGCCTTTGTTGATTACAGGGTAACTGTAACAATGATCTATCTGTTCTTTGTGAGTGAGATCATTACAATTATGTCTTTTCCCCTAGGACCCACAGCAAAGACTACAAAAGAGATCGGATTCAGAGAAACAAAAAGCTAATCTTCAACAGTTTGCCAGCCTAAAATTAAACACGAACCAGTTCCCTACAGCATGTCTGTGTTGTCCAGCAGTCATTCAGCCTTATCACAAGAAACCCACAGTACTGGAGCAATTTCTGGTAAGAGCTTTAGGGAATAAAAATGTTGCTTGTGAACCAGCATGGGCAGATGAAAGCATGGGTTTGGATCAGAACTAGAGCTGTGCATGGAACAAGAAAAGGCAAGGGACTCGAGCTGCTTATTGTCTCCAAATTGTTTTGTCTTTGCTTTCCCATCATTGCGTATGTAAGGAGGACTCTTGTTTCACAGAACTTTCACATAAGCCAAGGATCAACATCTCCTGTTTGGTGTCAGAACACAAACATTTTCCAGTTTGCTGAAGCTTTTTTTAATTCCCACCGAAGCAAAAGGCTCAGCGGTTAAGATCCAGAAAGCCCCTAGGCCGTCACTGCTGTAAACCTTACTGCATCACTTACTGGCAGGTCCCAATTGATCGATTTGTTTATGCTTTTCTTTGGGCCAGGGTCAACAATGCCATCTCCACATGAAGAGTCAATCTCTGAAAGTCTCTCTTCCAAACCTGGAATGGAAACATACCTTGTGCTGTCAGGTAAGGTCATGTTGCTCTGGCAGCTTTTTGTTGTTAGGTCAAAGGAGAGGTCTGTGTTCATACTCTTCTGCCCATGATCAGGTTAGACAGACTCCCAAAAGCTTCAGCAAAAGTTCTGCCTGAGGAAAACAGTGAACAAACACTTCAGTAAATGAGGTTTGGAAATGGGAAGATAGACCGTAAGGGAACACAGCTCTTGCTCTGTCATCAACAGTTCCTCAGAGAAGGGCAAAGGAATTAGTCTGGTCTCTGATAGATCTAGTACAGCCAAGATCTGAGGTCCTTCCTGAGTTTTTCTTGGTCTCTCAGACACTGAGTTTACCTTGAGCATTTATCCAGGCTGACTTTATATCACAGTATTAAACTGTGAACCAGAGTCTCCCTGCACAGGGGCAAAAAGCATTCTGCTCTTCAGACTTGGGTCTGGCTAAAGCTTTCCTGATTTCCAGATAAACCAATTCTTTTGAGGCTTTGACAATTAACTAAAAGCTTATATTTATATTAATAGGAATGACCTATGTATAATACTTTTCCAAGTACCTCTCCTGAGAGGACTATGTGCCTACCAGTCACAAGAGAGCTGGAGAAGGTCCAAACAATTGACACTTGTTACATTGGGGCTCCTAATCTTGAAGCAGGATTGTTAAATGCTAATGTTAAATGTTAAAGTAGGCAGTCAGCTGTCACCAGCCAGAGGCATACATTGTCTCTGATCAGGAGATGTGCTGCTGCGGTGCAACACAGCAGTGTCCCTTTGCACTAGGTCCTGATGTTCTGCCTTGCACCTTCTACATCCTTGTCTACTTCTTGCAGAATTCCCAGAAGAGGATGAAGAAAACCCAATGAAAAATCCTTTTACAGTTCCTCCAGATCTTGATGTTTTCTTAGTAAGGGACAAGGAAAGAAAAAAGGCTAAGGCGGTACGTACACATGTTTTACACCAGTGTGTATAGAAGGGGCTCACTAGGGGAGGCAACCAACTAATACAAAATGAGACCAAAATTTACTGCATGAGAGAAACAACACCTGCCATATTCAGCTGAGATTCCCCCAGATCAGCTACAAGCCCACTGAGATCCATGATGAAAGATTACCCTTACCAAGGGCAGATGTGAGCATTAAGCTTGCTGGTCACTAGTGCACTAGACCGGAGAGCTGCGTCTGTGGAACATCTCTTTCTTCCTTATTTCCACTGTGGATTTTCCCTAGGGCATGTGATCCAAGGGGGTGGGAAGTCACGGAGAGCTTATGGTGTCTCTGAGGTGCCCGAGCATTGACGTGGTTGCAGAAGCCACGCAGTAGTGTGGAAGCAAGAGGTCTTTGTTTCTAAATCACAAAGGGAAGGCTCCAAACAAGCTTAGGCAAGCCTCCTCACCTCACCGACTGATGACTGATAGTCTGGGTTTAGCTTGGGTTCAATATCACTATGTAAGTATGGGGAAGGGCCTAGCAGGAAGCGCACTAAGGATGTCTGCTGCATGATGTCCTCAGCCTAACCCAGACCCACACTGAGGATGGAGCAATGAATTACAGACTTCAGACCAAAGCTTTAAAGAGGGTTTGAAGAGACACCCTCAATTCAAACTTGAGGGTTTACATGCCTGTGTGAAGGCTGGCTGAGGTGATAACTGAATGTGGGCTGTCCTGTACCCTTTGAACAGGGGAAGGACGAATCTCTGACAATTTCCATTCTGTCCCAGGAATAACCCAGGAAGGAAAAATGAGGACACTGAGTGGGTACCAGCTGTCACAGCTGGTGGCTGGATGCAGAACGCAAAGTCAACAAACTAAAGAGAACAAATGCTAAGAAAAGAAACAGTGTTTTGGTTGCACCAAGAGAGGGTATCACTGAGATCAGTCAGATAAACCAGGCAAACAGGCATCAGCAGGGTATCAGTTGCTGCAAATTTCTAGACTGTGAATAACCACTGATGTCATTAAAAACCACAGGAGACAAAACACATTATCAAGCTGTCCGCATAACTGACTCCTCCTCACAGGAACGTGAAAAGATGAAGACCATGAAAATCCATGAGAAAATGACATACTCCACTAAAGTAAAAGCAAAGCAAAAAGGGTTCAGGAAAGCTTTGCAAAAGGAGGAGGAGGAAGAAAACAGAAAACAGGCAACAGATGAAGAAAGACTGAAAGCTCTTCAGGAGTGTCTTTCGTGGAAGATAGCCATTAAAAAAGGTAGGGAACAGTTACTGTCTTTGTAGCAGTGCTGCTCAGCTGGATAGCAGACTACATCAAAAGTCACACAGGGGATGGGACTAGCAGTTAGCTCTAGCTGACTTCGGTGAGCTCTTCTTGCAGACATGATAGTTATCTGCTGCATCTTGCCAGCCTCTGTGTGGCTAGGCTGTCTCCATCTCATGCATTTACATAAGCAGGAGGTGTCACCACCACCACAGTATCCGGGGTTCCACCATCCCCTGTGGCCACAACAGTAGCTGGGAGTCCTGGGAAGCAGCACAGAAGTCAGCTGAGAGTTTGCTGGACCTTGTGTCATGGAGACATTTCCACTAAAATTCACATTTAGGTCAGCTTAGTAGACATGACCCTAAACTTCCTGCCTCTAACATGGGGAATAGCTTTGCCAACTGAGCCTAACCGATGTCAAAATGGTAATAAAATAATTGGTATTGCTGCCTTCAGTGCCAAGCACATTCATGCTCACAGCAGCCACCATATTCACTGTTCTTTGCATGACCATGTTTCCCCCCAATTTTGATGAACTTTTTGTCTTTGTTTCAGATTACCCATTAGAAAAGGAGACCTTCCGCGACTACATAAATGACAGAAGAGAAATATTTTTACTTGAGGTACTTGGCTTTCTTTAAGGATGTTGTTCTCTGTTCATTTAATTATTCTTCCCTGTGTTGCTTTTTTCCCCCATAATGAGATCCATTGCATAGAGGTTACACTAGTAGGGCATACATGAGACCTCATGAACTGACTGTCCAAGCCCTGTGTTAGAGGCTCATAATCTATACATAGGCCAGCAATCCACAACTAAGAAGTGAACATAGGTCACTGACACCACCCAGTGGCAGCCATCCAACTATTTCCCCTTCATTTACAAGATGCGCAGATACACTGACCTTTTGGCTTCTGCTGCACCATGTGTAGTTTATAGCTGGGAGCCATTATGAAATCAAAATACGGGAGCCATGTGGGAATATCCCCATTATTCACCCCTATTGTTTTACTATAACACCATTGAATCAATCTTTATCAGCTAGGAGTTAATTCAGCGATGGGACTTCTTGATTCTGCCTTCAGTTTCACCACTTACATGTTATTTCTGAAACATCTCCTGGCCTCTGTGTACTTCATTTGCACTAAGACATATCTTGGTTTGAAATCCTTACCCTCTCTGCCAACAACTAGAAGGCAAAAAGGTAACCAAGAACAAAGCCAAAACAACACACCACTAATACCAACCAATTTGCCTTTTGGGTTCATTTCAGTATGCCATGGCAGTGAAGAGAGAAGAGATTCAAAGGATAGAGAACATAGCAAAGAAAGAGGAAAAAAAGCTGGAAAAGGCTGAACACCGCCTGGAGAAGGATGTTGCCATGTTTGATGAGTTCCTGAAGGAGAACCACAAAAATTCTGTTCAAGCCCTGAAAATGTAAAGGACGTTGAGGGAATCACACACATACTCTTTTGCATAGGACAGAAGGTTTTTTGCTTGACCTCCCCAGAGGGTTTGGGCTAGCATCCAACCTCAAAGTCTGTGTGTCAGGGTTTTCCCACAGTTACAGTCCCAGTAGCATTTTCTCCCCATACATTCAATGAAAGAGAGGAAGGAATCAATAGTAGGGGAATGCTCCTGTTGCAAAAATTTGGCTGCAGTGAAGAACATAACGTTGTCCCCACCACTTCCGTTCTTCTCACAACACCCTTACAACAGGCAGATTCTTCTCCCCAACCCATCACAGCAGGAACAGTTCCCTAAGAGAGGCAAGTTGGGCACTTTGTCCCATTACAGGTATCATAAAAGTACAGCAGCAAGTGATGCTCAGCAGCAGCCAAATTAGGGACACCTTGACCTTGACCACAAACCCTTTACCAATGCAAGTGGGGCCTTCAGCCAGGATTAAAGTGTCACTTGTGGTACATCTGTACCATTAAAAAAAAAAAAAAAAAAGATTTCTAGGATTCCTCCCCACCTTTGATCTGTTTTATATGCATCACAGCTCACTACCTGCTTATCGCTAAATTGTTTCATGGCTTACGTTGATGCATTCTAGTGCTGAAAAAGAATCTGCAGCAAAGACACAGAAAATAACAGAGATCCAGATGATCAATTCCCAAATAAACAACCTCCAAAGGTAAGAGCAGCACGTTATTCTTGCTCAGCCTTTAACAGCCCCTACAGCACTATACCCTTACAATCCTTGGGGGGAGAAAAGTTCAAAAAACATTACTATTTTAAAAGTCAAAAGATTTCAGTGATCTCTAGACAAAATGTTAGAGCTTTTGTTTTCCAGATGCTGATTTTGTTCTCTAAAACAATTTAACAGTTTAACAAGTTTAAAAGTATTTTAAAAAAGAACTAATCTAAAACCAAAATGAAATGCCTAGTCTCAGATTAAAAACAAAACTACAGCAAGGCATTTTAATAGTGTCTTTAAAAATGATAATTCCCATGACAAGTGGAGCTGGCAAGATTTGTATTCATTTTTCAAGTAAAAATTCTATTATTTGGCACCAAAGCTAAGAATGTGGCTTGGGGTTTGATTCACTGACTGAAAGACTGAGGTTTTTTAGAGGCAGCAGGAGCACTTGGTAATACATTAATTACTTATTTTGTTAAATGCTGCCATGCTCCCTGCTATGGGCAGCGTGCAGGGAGCAGGTATTTCTTTCCTGAGGTGACAGATACTTGGGGGAAAGTAAAAGAGCTGAACAAGTTATCACCTGCCAGCCAAGGCACAATACCTCATCATGTGCATCTTTTGAGCCCTTCTGAAGTAAAACACAGATGTTTAATGAAGGTAACTTGACTGCTTTATTGTAATGTCCCTTCTAGATGTTTGCTCACACTGAGCTCAGAGCCAGGTCAGGTCCTTTAATCTCACCGCTTCCGTCTTCCACACCAAAGGTGACACGGGCCATGTTAAACCCCTGGAGATATCTGCAGAGCATGGGTGCTTGCTCTCTGCTGGCTTCCCAAGGCACAGGGGCTGAAGTTTGGGTGGGACAAAACAGCAAAATGGAAGCATTTCTTTTCTTCTAAATGTACTTCTCTGCCTCTTCATCTCAATTGACACCATCAGAGTGTATTTTGACATTCATCAGTGTATTTTGACACTGGCAAAGCTGCAAATGGCAGCAAGTCACCACTCCTACTGGAGACACGTGGGCGAGGGAGATCTCTGTTCACTCCCTTCTAGCTGCACAGGCCTTGCAGAGTTGACAGATGTAAAAACTAAGCTGCAAGGCCTGCTGCTCAGATTTCAAGACTCTGATGGAGATGTGGGTAAAATGCTGCTGCTTTGACATCAGGTAACTCTCTCTGGAGATGTGCAATTAGATATGAACTCGTCCGTCTGTTTTTCAGGCTGGCCAGATGCCAGTCACTCAGACAAACTTTTCTAGTATTTTTCCTATATTAGTAAGCCCAGTGCCACAGAAGGGGTCTGGCCACAGAGATGTGACCAGAGGGATTTCACATGAGGAACCACAGAAAGCACATGCAGGGCAGGTTTGCATTTGTCTTTGTGTGTCCACAAGGACATGTGCCTTCTTGTCCCTTTTCTGAGTGGAGCTGACTGTCAAGAGTTAGAAAGAACCTGCTCAAACAGGGACTTTCCTTCTTGCTAACATGTTGCCCACTTCTCTCACTCCAGTGACATATCCAGATTTGAGAATACTCTGCAGGAGTACAAGATCTACAAGGACTTCCTCTATCAGCTATCTCCAAAAGAGTGGCAGGAGGAACGTGTAAAAAAGAACACAAAGCAGTTGAAAACAGCCTCCAAAGCTAACAAAGAAAGTGTCTCCTCTCCCACCGCTGCAGAGGAGGGTAAGTGCCATGGAAGAGCTGCCCACTGCTCACCAGGACAGCTCCATGCTCTAAGTCTACACCCCTTCTTGTGTCCAGGCCCAGACCTGACAGCTGGGATTAATGCTGCCTGTCCATACACTACAGGTTATACAGATGCGCCAAGTTCTCTGCTGTCTGCAGAAAGTTTGAATTTAAGCCTATTACGTGAGATCAGGCCACAGCTCAAAAGCCTCCTGAAGCCTCTCTCAACAAAAAAAATGTAAGTTCAAGACACCAAAAACAACAGAGTTAAGTAATACAGAGAACACTCAACTGGGAGTCAGGATAGAGAAAGCCTACTCCTCACCTTTGCTCTCAGCATGCATAGGTCTGGGTCTTATTGGAACGAATCAACATATCAGATGTTCCAAAGATGTGCAAGTCAGTATCTGTACACCTACCCTGAAAGAGCTCCATCCCCAAATCCTCTGCTAAGAGCCTGCCCAGGGTTTGGGCCCAAAGGTGACCCCAGGAGGAATCATAGACCTTGGGCGCTGTCCTGGAGCAAAGCTTCTCCGTGGCCAGTTTGTGGCTGGGTTACTGGTTCCCACTGTTTGTCACATTGATCCCATCAATGAGGTCCATATTGCACTGACCACCTGCTTTCAGTAAGAGGCTTCAGGCAGTAAGAGGCTTCCATAAAGTGGGCAGGCCCAGACTGAGCAGTGGAGGGCAGGTGATAGTAAGAGACAAGCAAGGCCCACTCTTTTTTTTTTTTTTTCCCAGGCAACTGTTTAATTTGCCTTCAAATGCAAAGCATGGGTTTGCAGTGATTGTATAGCCTCCTGAGACCAAAAAACACCTGGTTATCAGTAGAGTTTAAGCCAAGTCTCCACCTGCAGGGCCAGCTCCTCAGCCTCCCTTCAGAGCACTGCAGGTGCCAGGCCCTCCCAAGCAGGGCTGCTTTGTGCCACCCCTTGTGAAGCCACTGCAATTACTGGGCTGCTGCCACGTGGCAGAAACAATGCATGCACAAGTGGGGCTGGCACTAAAATGATGCAAACTGAGGTTTTTCACCCCTCCCATGGCCCCAGGGCAATAGGTGCAAATGAAGGCAATGAGCAGACAGCTGCCAGTGCCAGAGAGGCTCCTCTTGCCTTGCTTTTGCAGCGCAGTCTCATCCCTGGGGCTGAGCAGGGAGGAAAGAGACTGCATTGCTGGCAAATGGCAGATGGCTGTGCAGAAGAAGCACTTAACCACCTTCTCCAAGGGCAAGTAAAAGCTGCAGACTCCTGTGGTGGCCACAGCATGTTGTTCAGGAGCAGTAGCACACTCCACACAGAGCACAAAGCTTTCTCTACACTTATGCGCTGCTGAGTCTTTTTAACAAGTCTTTTCCCTCAGCCTTCTCATTACGCAAGAGCCCAGCTTCCCACCACATTTAAAGGCATTTGGATCAACACCCTCAGGTCAGGCTCACCTGTTGAGTCCTCACCCCGCTGGCCAGCAGAGCCTGGAGCAGCTCAAAAATGATCTTGCCTGAGGACAGACACAGTTTCTACAGTGCACCTTGGTGTGACCTCTAGCTCCTACTGACCCCCAAGTAGCCCACAGACAAATGGGGGGCAAACCTGCAAATGTTCAAAGGAGTATTCAGGAGCAAACAGCCAACACACAACGGAAAGGGAAGCTGCCAGCTACCTGCAGCTGAAACTAGAAGTTGTTTGCAGGTGTCAGTGTTGGCTAGTTGCCATGTTCATAGTATACTAACAAGGTCTCCTTTGAGCTGTCATTTCTCTAAGGGCCTGATATACAAAATGCTTTTTCAGAAGTTCACTGGAGGAGCGAGACAGCGAAACCTGCTCAGACGAAGAAGATGAGGTCAGAAGTCTTTATACTGAAATATTTACACTTTGTCCTGTGTCATTTATTGATGTTATTAATTTCTCTCACCTTCTAACCATTCATTATGGGGTTGAGGTGTTATTGTGGCCACTAGTTATAAATGTATGTTTATATATTCATAAACATTCATGGTTTTAGCAACCTTCATTATAAGTATCTTCATATAACTTTCCTCCTCCGCTTTCCAAAAACCGACCATCACTTCAAAGCTTGCCAACCCACAACAAGATATGACATGTCACAACAGGAGGTTTTGAGATTAGCAAAGTTATCATTTTATGTCCAAAACTGAAGTTTTCTCACTCAGATGTTTGCATCACTTTTTACTCCCCAAAATTCAACTTGGTGCAGCTACTGAGGTAGTGTCAAGCTAAACACCTGGCAAGAAGTAGGAGACATTTGTATGTGGACAGCCAGGTACCTCTCTACATGCAAGAGCACTTTGACAGCTGGGGCTGAATAAGCTCTTCACTCCCTTTATTTCAGTTCATGCCTGTTTTGTACCATCTGTGCCAAAACGGAAATAAGAGCTTCCCCTATTTTATACCAGTTGAATGAAATAAAGGGAAAACTAACACCATCGCCACCCCAAATCAGCCAGTGCTATAAGGCACACAGACTTTTTGTAAGTCTTGCCATTCTATCCAAGTAAGCCTTACCTCCCTCTTTTCTTGAGTTCATCACTTTGGCTGCAGATAACAAATCACATAAACCTTCTCCATAAAAAGGCAAGGCTTCAGAGACAGGCCTGGTCCTAGAGAAAAAAAAAAAAGAGACAGAAGGTTTCAGGAGTCAAAAATCAATGCTCAGAGTTGGGCGCAAAACACTCAGCTTTTTGTAGCCACAGCTCCTCCAGCCCACACTGCCCTAAGAAACCAGAGAGCCACTCCACTGAGCAGCAAAACTTCTTTAACCTAGGGCAGCGTCTACTTGGTAGTTTCCCTTAAGTAAACTTTTTTTAAAGGGAACATAGTCATATTTGGGGATCATGCCTGGCTGCCCTGCTGGGGGGAGCCACAAATAACTCCTTAATAATGCTTAATGAATGCTTTCTTTCTGAATGGAAGAAAAGTCTTTCCAGTGCAAATTTTTTGGCACAGGTACAAGTTCTTGCCCTCACTCTTTTGTATGCTGTGCTGTTTGTAAAACAATGCCATAACACCTCCTGGCAGATGACACCAGCTGTAGACAACCCTCCACGTAGCACAATGGAAAAGAAGCTAGGAAAGGGCAAAAGCTCATCACGTGTTTTCCTCTTCAGGAGCCTGAGCTATATTTTACTGATCCCCAACAACTGCTGTCTATTTTCACGGAGATGGAGGAAGAGAACTTGTCCTTCATCCAGAATTCCCAGGAGATAGAGGAATGTTTGGATGAGCTCCAAAACACTTTCATCACCACACACCAAAGGACGTAAGTGTGATCCTGCGATTCTGTGAGTGATGGGAATGGGGTCCCCTGTGCCCCAGCTTTCAAACACAAGTGACCCCCCCATCTACTAGCACCTTCCCACCAGGCTGCACAGTCCTCAAGGCACAGGCTGGGGAACTGATGCAATTAGCATTCTGTGGGGGTACACACGCCAGGAAGTATCATGTAATTCTCATAAGGAAAGATCAAAGCAAGAAACAAGGAACCTGGAGTGATCCAGACCAGCATCTGTTTTGACTCAATGCAAACCCTTCCCAGAGGAAGCCAGCAGGGAACCTGAGTGTAATTGCAGCACAGTATTTCTATGGCAGGTAGGCACACCTATTCCCATTTGCAGTGCACCTTAACCCCTTGTGAATGTTTTTAAATGCAATCTACTTCCTGCATTGACTCATTAGAAATTCTCGAGTGTTATTTAGCTATGCTACTTCTCCCTCCCCCACACCAGCACAATAACTGTTATTCCAGAAAACCCAAAGCTCTCTACTCTCAGAGCTACAGTGCAAGCTGTCCAGAAATGGCATGCAGTGTTACCTCCATCTGCCGGCAGCGGGAGGGATGGTCCTGGGCTGGAAAACAGAAGAGCAGCCAAGGGGTTCTGAGATGCCTTTTTCAAAATACCTCCCTTCTCTTCTGGCCTAGGGAGCACGAGATAGGACAGCTGAAGCAGGATGTGGTCAACCTCAAATCCACCATCGCCAAAGAAGAAGAGAGGGCAGCAGATCTGAAGCACAGAGTTCAAGTCTTTTCTTCTGAAGAACACAATGCTGATGTCCAGGTACTCCTTGAGATCAGGGCAAAGTGGGAGAGCATGGCAATGAGCAGTTCCTCTCCACTGACCGTAATCATTGTGGGTAAAAAGTGACAGAGGGCTGGGATCAACATTTTTCTCAGCAGTGGAGCTGCAGCAAGGGCAGGTTTGGGGCATTGCAGAGCCAGCAAACTGGGACGAACGTGCCCACACCACGCAGCTACCGTGAGGTGGGACGAGGACCCAGAGAGGCACCCAGGCTGCTGCAACCTGGCCCAGGCCACAGCAAAGCTGGGATGAGGAGGCCAACAAAAGAATGGCTCAATACAGCCATCCACCCCAGGCACTGCAAAGCAAATTGAGAAGCAAACAACTGAGTTTTGTTGAGGGAATTGAAATCTACTGATTTCCTTTTCTATTCTTTTGAAGGGATGTGGTGTTTCTACTGGACAGAAGCTCACTGGTGCATCTCACCTTATCTCCTCTTATCCCTAGGACAAAATGCTCACAAGCTTGAACAAAAAGGTGCAGGAGGTCTACAGCCAGTGCATTGGAGACAATGAGGCAAACCTGCCGACAGTGCAGATGCTAGCAGCGATAGAAAAACAGCTCAATGATTTACTGGACAACCTGGAGAGAGTGCCACCAGAAAAGATAGCACAGATTGAGAAAGCCAAAGAAAAGGAACGGAGGATAAGGTAAGACAAGACCCTCTGGAAACAGGGCCTCTATTTTTAAACACTGAGGATCAAAAGCAAAACCACTGAAAGAACTAAATTTGTCAAATCAACCCTGGAAACTGTAACAGTAATCTAACTGCCCAGGTGATCAATAGATCCCATTTTACTCCTGTATTGCTTCAAATTCACAGTACTCACTACTCTTCACTGGCAAGCAGCAGCCCACAGCTATGTTAGAAAAGACCTGGAAGGTGCCTGTGTCCTGAACTGAAAGGCAAAATCTGGAAAAAGAAAAGATAAAAAAGTCATCTGAGCAAATTTGATGAGAACTGTAGTTTTAAGAAGACAATTTGCATTAACAATATTTAAAGTAATTGAATAGAAAATTAATCCTCCGTATAAGTACATAAGGGCATTTGGCAGCAACACCAGTTTCCAAATGTTTCTTCTACAGAACTCTAAATTTAATTTGTGCTTTTTAATTGAAATAGTAGCCAGTTAACACAATAAATGCAGGTTTTGAGATGTTGCTATTGCTTCAGTTACCCACCTGAAAGTTCCCCTTGCAAACAGCAAAGTAGTAACTGGAGAGCTGGCTGTATCTGGCTGTCCCCAGGTGAACCAGATTAATCAGAAGAGAAAATAGCTTGAGCATTTAAAGCCAGAACACAGACATTTTGCTCCTACTTAGTTTCTTTCTCAGCATTTTTCTTCACCTTTGTAGTAGAAAGGGTGCAATACTTCTTCCTGATGTGCTGTGAATGATTTTGCACTCTTAACTGACAAAAGAAACAAGACACACACATAGCGTGCTCTGGGAATGGAAGAGAGGAACCCAGAAAGGAATCTGACCAACCCCTGCCCCTGCCTCCACACCCCCCATGCCAAAAAACACCATTCAAAGATCATTTAAAATCCAACGTTGTCTGTACTCAACCTCCACGCTCCATTGCGCTTACACTGTTAGACGACACGTATGTCAAAAGCGTACTCTCTGTAGCTGTGTACGTTTAAATCCTTTTTTCATTCCCTTCAAAAGGCTCAGAGAGGAAAAGCTAAAGCAACAGAAGAAGCTGCAGGAGGAAAGATTGCAACGGGCCCTGGAAAGAGCACAGGCAACCATAAAAATAAAGGTTAGTGCAATAATCCATAGGAACATCTTGTCTCCATAGCCCACCTCAGAGAAGCTGGGGGTACCATCAAGCATTCAAGGGAAGAGCTGTTACAAGGAGGCCTCCACAGCTGCGTGGGGATGACACCCACACTCGGGTGTAGGCCAGTTTACAGGATTCATATAAGTTAAACAACTGCTAGAAGGCAGCTGTGCTGAGTTATTCCAGTTCTGTGTCCTTCTGCTGTCCTCCTATTCTTATGACTTGACCAAATGGTCCTCTCCATTTCTTGCCAATTTTCTCATTAAGTTCATTTCAACTTGATAACCTGGCAATATTAAAAAAAAAAACGGGCAGGAAAATCAACAAAGGAGGAACGAGGCAGCAGCAGGACACCCTGCACCAGCAGCAAGCCCCTAGACCAGCTCAGCTGTATCGCCAAGCCATACCTTTTGTTGCATGGTCCTCATCACAACAAACTGAGACTTCCCCCCTCAGAGGTACGTGCAGAACCGCAGGCCATGGCTCCTACTGCACACCAAGCGAGCACATTTCACAGGTCAAGGTGACCATGAGGGCAGCCCATCTCTGTCACACACCAAGCTGGTGAAAGGATGGGTGACCAAGAACAGGTACCATGAGTCCCGGCCCCTTTACTCAACATAAAATAGTTCTGCAGGCTCCCTCAGGTATTCCCTCAGATTCCAACCTTCCACCCTCTTGCAGTACAAAATGGTTTTAGTCAGAAAACAGCTGCAAAAACATCTTCTACAGTACTTTATAGAAGCCGAAGTACTAGCACATGGATCGTCTTCAGGTGCTTGATGCTTATACTTAATAGAAAAACCACGCTGAACAGACACACTCAAGCCTGCCTAGAAAGCAGCCAGCAAGGGGCCATAGCTCCAGGCAGCAGGAGAGCCCCACAGCGTGAAGCAGCTGTAGCAGGAGCTGCGGGGCTCAGAGATGCTGCTCAGCACAGCACTGATGTGCACGGCCTCTGCTTTCTCTGCAGACTGGCAGGAGGCTGATGTTCCGCTCCAGCCCACCCGCCAAGAAGGAAAAGAAGAAGCGCAGCCAAGAACAAATGGATAAGGAGAAGGAAGAACTACTCTATTATTTCACTTGACAGCACAGCCTTTGCTATACCATGTAGGGCTGATAATCATTCCAGAAAAAAAGGTTTTCCTAGATCTACAGTCTGTTAGAGTCTAAGCCATTTACTCAGCGTATGAACTTCATAAAATTCCTTATCTTATACCACAACATCCCAGGGAAAAGAGCTAGTGTCAGGTAAACGCTTTTTACCCCCCGATTTTTTTTCCTTAAGGAAATAAAATTTTCTCTCATTTCATTGCAGGCAACAATGCTTTTCTCAGTCAGTTCTTGAAGCAGAAAGCTTTATTCCTACAAGCCTGGCTAGTGAGATTTATCACAGTAATGATTTTTTGTTATGGCAGAACTAAGTCAGGAACTTACCAGACATTTATTATTAAAATCAGAGATCCGGTGAATAACTATAAACATGAAGGCTATCCCTTAATCCAAAGGATGGGTTTTGTTACACATCAGTAACTCCAGAAAAGGAAAAAACAAGCTATATAGAAACCAAGCTGTTGACCATTAGCTTTATGTCAGATGCATCCATACAAAGAACACCATCCAGTGACAAACTGACCATAAGAAAAAAAGCTTTATTAACCCTTTTGCACCAGCAGTTCTTCGGGTATCCATTGCCAGCAATGGACTTCAAGCCAAGTGATCCAATTTTCGGCCCCCAGAGGTTAGCGCTTTACATTCATTTACAAAGCTGAATGAGGTACATTTTCAGAAGTATAAAGATTCAGTTGCAAGTCCCATAAAAAGATGGAGTGTTCCTTGGCCATTTTGTTAGATTAAGAACTGGTATGGTCCTTGAAAACAGATTAACACAGGCAATGGGAGCTTGAGGAGTTTCAGCTTCCAGAGAGAGCACGGTGACCACTAGGAAAAGCACCAGTAGTCCCTTCAGCATGATTCCTCCTCAACCCTTCTACCTCTCAGGAGTGGATTCCATGCTGTGGTCACAGCCATCAAGTATATCCCCTACCAATTAGCTTGGTTTTGAAACCCCACCTGAGAGGGTTATGAGATTCCCTGGACATATGCTGTAAACTCAGGATGAGAGGAACAGAGAGACTTCAGTGCTCAGATAGTTAAGCAAAAGATAGAAAAAATAAAAACTGGTTCAACCAGAAGATAAAATACTGCCTACAAACCAGGACCTGAAGTTAAACGTAACCTGTATACACTCCCCCCCACCCCCTCCCATCAACCAAAAAAAGTATTTTTCTGGACACATACATAGTTCAAAAGGCACAGGAAGTAAAAGCATTTCTGAATGACCTCGTGTGAATTCAACATCAGTAAAACTGTAAAATAAATAAATATGTGCAAGATTAGAAAGATCACAACGTTCTTCTGCATGACATATCTTATTTCATAAAAAATATACACATACGTGCATACACACACCTCATTGAGAATAAAAAACAGTACATACACCCTTTTATCAAATTCCTATACATAATTTTATAGGCATTCAGTACATAAGAAACGTTTAAATTGCCACCTTAAAATGTAACCAAATGGTGTTTTTTTTCCCCCATACAACCGTAAACGTACTTAGGTGTCTGCAATCCAATCCAGATAAGTACAGTACATACAACCTCTCCCCCCACCCCCCAGCAGAAACTGCAGCTTTTCAGCGGGACAAATCTTACTAGGTAACAATTCTTTTCCCCTCCCAACATATTCTAACAACTGCATATTCTGTAAACCAGACGGAAGCTCCACATGCATGTGATACTCTGTGATATCAATAAAGAAAAAGTGTTAACAGTGTTCCATAAAAAAAAAAAGGGTAGTGGCCAGTTTACAGCTAACTTGGCAGCAGTTCATAGATGAGATATAATCAAGGTGCTTAAAATTTACGTGACGGTCAACATCTCTCCCAAAAAAGGGAACACAAAGATAAAACTAACCTCTCTCAGACACTGTTGGAGTCTTAGTTAATCACTTACAGTGAGTACAGTTCTATTGCAGTTCTTTTTTTCAAGTTTTGCTGGAAGAATTCAGCAGATAATTTGGGATGCAGGAGCAAGGAAAGGGAGAAACTCAACATGAGCTACAAACTGATTCACAGCTAAGTTAACATTTAGAATCTAGCTTGCTAAAACAAAGACTTTAGATCATTTCATTTTCATGGTGTAGGACATTAACTTTGTTACATGTGACATTTTATTCCAGTTTTCTGCCAAAACACGGGGGCCAAAACAATCTGTGTGTGTGCACGCATAAAATACTTGCCAATTTTAGCTTTTAATTCCTCAATGCCACTGGTTCCAGCAGACCAATGGAAGGGAAGTCTGAACTGTCATAGGCAGGTTTATAAATTTGTACTTGTTAGCTGTAGAATACTTGCTTTCCTGTGAAAACAGTAAATATTACCTCAGTTTGAAGTTTAATACAGTACTTCTCCCTGAAACAACACTGTACAGCAGCCTGCCTCAGTCTCTGTGACCATTAGGCAGACAGGTTATACTACACAGGCACATCAAGTAGGATTTACATTTTTTTAAAGAAAATCTTTCAGGTGTAACTGTCTTTAGCAAATTGCAAAGAGTGCAACCACAGTCCAGTACTCCTAGTTTTCATATTTTCCTTGGAAAAAGACCCACACAGTTATCTCAGTTTGTCAAGACATGATTGCCCAATTTGTTTTCAAGTAATAGTTCTTAATAATGGTCACTCCAGATCCTGTAAGTTTATTGTGCTTCCAGTGAACTGAGAGTTATCAGAACCTGCATCATCTTCAGTGGA
The DNA here is from genome assembly GCF_009769625.2 of Cygnus olor. NCBI lineage: Eukaryota > Metazoa > Chordata > Aves > Anseriformes > Anatidae > Cygnus > Cygnus olor. Next base: position 11,876,295 of record NC_049178.1, read on the forward strand.
ATTGTGTGGCTCCTGTTAAAGCAAACAGATAGGCATGAAGAGTTCAGTGGTGCTCTAGATGCTCTTAATGTTTATCACTAAGACTACCTTGATATTTAATCAAGATCGGAGAAATGCTTTTAACCGTTTAGAGGAAACCTAAAGCTCTCCTACTTCGGGGACCCACTCAGACAACGCCACTCCAGTTTTTCTTTGGAAAATTTCACACGAATATTACTAAGGGAGATAAAATTTAAAATCACTGACTATTTGCTTTTCCTCTGTTAACTCTCTACCACAGCCAATGATCCTAGTACTCCTGCACTTCTACATTTATCATAGTAAGGTGCTTCTCCCAAATACAAAAACATATTTTCTATCCAAGACACACACACTTGGTAAGAATACTGCATGGCAGAGTTTAACAAAACCATAGCTCCACATGGTCAAGTAGAAAATCTGGTGCTAATCACTCATTGCTGCTTGGTTCTCAGCTGCTCATATTCACTGACAAGCAGCTTATCGGAACAGCAGATAACAAAATATTCACGCTAGCAGCAAGACACTGAGCCATATGAAGCTTTCTGCATTCAAACAACTAAATTTCCACTGACACTCAGTAGTTAACAAGCAATGAAACCAAGGATTGCAGAAGTGAGCAGACTTTAATCCAACAGCCATTCCCATATAGACACCTCTTTGACATCTAGGATCAAGATTTTATCGCCCACTTCCCACCCTTCACGTAGCCTGTTACAGATCAGAATATCAATTCTGATCCCCTTTCTTGACCTACTTAATATCTGCAGAATGGGATCCGGAAAACACGAATGGGGCATTTCAATAATAAATTAGTAATGCCTAGTTATTCATTGCTCAGTAGCAGAGGAAGAAAAACAAGTGGCTATGATGTGTCACAGGTTGGTAACACACAGAAGATAAATCTTGCTGTATAGTTCTGAACTCCTAATGGAAAATGGGGTATTTCCATTAGGCAGAACATCAGGGTTCACGTAAGCTATATTCACTTTCAAGCAAGCCAATAAAACCCAACAGCTTTGACATGCTGTACCTGAAGTATGTGAACAGGTAAATCCACTGTAAGCTGAGAATGCGATGAGGAGGACTGCGAGCTCAGTTGAAAGGGTAAATCTCCCTCTCCTGAGGGATCATCCTGTGAAGGCAGAAACATGATGCAATTATAAGACTCTGAAGCATCTTGGCACAATACAGCAAATTTCACTCAACCTTAGAGTCTTAAAAGATCTGATAAAGCAACTGCTCTGTACTAGTATAAAGCCTAAACCCACCATGATACGTATAAAGCTAACTACCTAGAAAGACAGAAAGGAAGAACTCTGCCCACAGCTTCCTCCATACTGAATATCCTTGTTAGGAATAAAGTGGAACTTACCTTCTCTCTGGATAATACAAAGATATGCACCAGACCAAAAATGTACTGCCCAACATGCTCCACTAACTAGCTCACATGGATTATTAGGCATTTTTAGAAAAAAAGCCAAACTTTATTTCAACAGTTTAGAGGAATACCAGTTTTAGATGAAACTTCATTTTGCAGGAAACTCTTCGTGTCAGTTTTATTTACCTTGTATATGTGACAAAGATGGAGCAATGCAAGAATTTTGGTGGAAGGTAGGGACAGGAGTGGAGGTGGGTTGTCAAAGGGAAAGACTTTCTTTTTACAAAGAGGAAAAAGTCCAGCTTAAGAAGTTAAATAGGATGCTCCCTACAGTCTGGCCCATATGGTCCAGACTGGACTGTATGTTAGCACTAAACCAAATAAAAATATCTTATCCACTTGTGCAATGCATCGGAGTTCTGACCCCAGCTGTTGCATGACTGAACCAGCTGTTCTCAGGCACTTCTAGACCTCTCTAAAGCCGCATTTCATACAAACTTCCAGGAGAGTATTTCTCCAGGGGCAGTCGTACCTGAGTTCAGTCAGATTCGTCTATAAACGTGCTAGTTCAAGTAACAGAGACGAGCATGTTTGTCCTCCTCAACTCTTACCTGAAGAAGCTGAATTTGCACATACTGTGCTCCAGTGGCAGGGTCCCTTATTGTCAGCCCCCCATTTGGCAGAACAATGTTGCCACCCAGTCGACTGCCAGTATTGGATGACGAAAAGTTAGTAGGGCTTACTTTACCACCCTTGCTTTTCCTCTGACCAGAGCCAGATGCCCCTGAAAAAGACGGTTTAATATTTAGATAGTCAGAAGCAATTTGCCAAAGTTTCTTGCTAGCATTTTTCAATTTTATGCAGTTAATTTACACTGCAGCACTAATTAGCACTACATAGCAAATGCCTGGAACAGTGCAATATAATTAAGCACCATCTGATAGCTAAAAGGCCAGACAGCAATCAGCTGATGAACTCTAACTGCTGACTGAGCAGTTATCTTTCTACATGAATGCCATTAAAACCACATCACAAATTGCTAAGCCTAGGGCTCTCCCCTCTGGTAGAACAGAAATACCAGCACATTTGTGGAGTTATAGAGAGGAATTAGGAACTAGAACTGCATTTTCTATTTTTAATTTTGCAACTCATTTCCTGAGAAGTCATGTACACAATTTTTCCAAATTGGAAAAAGCATAGTGAAGCAATGAAGCTCGCATACTTCCAGATAAAAAAAAACTGAAGTACTGTTAGAATAGGCTACAGAAGTACACCTATCACCACCTTAAGAATTATTTTCAGCTTAAAACAAGATGAACCAGCTTCTTTTATTACAGGCTGAAAACCACAAACGTAATCAAAATAAACATAAGGATACAAAGAACAACCAGATGACAGGATTATTTTTTAATCTATAGTAAATAAAAGGCTTTGGTAACTTCCTTTTAAAAATAAATTTCTCTCTACAATTTTTATTTAGCCTAATTAGAAATACAATCACATAGTAGCATTAAGGCAGTAACAGCTGGTGAAAAGTTGACCACTGGGAGTCTTGAGTAAGAAAGGAAATAGGCATTTTCTGAGGCCATTTCATAAACAGGTACAGATTAAGTGCAATCATCTGTTTAAACCGATGTACAGAAGATATGTTTGATGATACATGCACGTTTGAGGATACAAACACACTTAGAACTAACTTCATAAAGCAGCTATCTTTTTGCATGATGATTCACTGAACCAGACAATACATGCCGCTATAGCTTTTACAGATACAGAAACATGACAGTGACCAATTCAGAACTAGTCCCTTAACTTACCTTAAAACTTACCACCTTTACTTTCAGAGGTAGAAGAGGCAGCAAGGAAGAACTAAACTATATATAAATGTATAAAAGACCACGCCAGCCTCAAGGGTAGGCATAATTCAAATGCCCAAGTCTGTGCAAGCCTAGAGAGTCATGGAACACATTTGATCTGACAAAGTAACAGTGTATGATCACATCAGACAGCTTTGAGTCAAACTACTGTTTAAGATAAAGAGGACACGTCTGAAATTATGACCTAAATTTCACCCTGCTCTCTACAAGACTAAAATCTAACAGAGAGGTTTGAGTATTTCTGGATAACTGAAGAAATCAATTCCTTAACACTACCTACACAGTGTTACTAAGTGAAAAACAGAAGCTAAAGAAATCCAGCTGATCTTTTCATTGTCTGTACAGAAGAAATGAGAACCCACAAGGTAAGACCAAAAGCAACCTTAGCTTTTTGTTTGTTTGTTTTAATAAGAAAAATCAACAGCAGATGAAGAGATGGAAGGATCATACCTTTTTAACAATCACAGAACACAGGGTGCAAAATTCTTTGTAAACTTACTGTGAATTTGATATTCCACAGAACGTGATTTTATTATTAACAAACGGTACACCATAGGCACAATTATTTTAACTACCAATAAATGGATGGGTTAGTTAAGAACGTTCTCTGATAGCTGCTCCCATTTCACTGCCAAAACCCCTAAATACTTGTGTTTAACAACTTTAACAAAATGAGCGTCTTCTCACCTGTGCTGCTCCCATTCCCTTTCTGTTTTCTTTTCTTGGCTAGCTGAATAGCTCTGTAGTCTGTTCTCGCAGACCCACTGCTCTCCTGAGGGGAGAAATAAAAAAAAAAAAAAGGCAAAGGGTGCAAAGTGTTTTGAATGCAAGAACTAACCAAGACAATGAGAACAGACTGAGTTCCCAGTCATGGTTATCTTTTATATTGCAACCACTGAATTCTAGTTTCCCATGCTGTTCAGGTTAGGGTTTCAATAACTTACCTGCATGTACTTAATATCTGGAGTTCAACACAAAAAGAAGTTAGCTCTGTATTTATAAGCTTTAATACGGTAAACATCACAATAGAAACAATACTTCATGCTGTAAGTAAACAGGCTTCCAATAACATAATAAAGCAGAAGGGAATGACTATTTGAAACAGCTATGGATGGGAATGAGGACTGAGATGAATATGTTTCAGTTACTCTCCTAACTTAAATCTTTCCCTGCAACTAATGTACATGTAATGTACATGAGATCATCTTGTATGTACATGATCATCTTGTATGTACATGTACTTGTAACGTACATGAGAATATCTTGTTCTTGGGTTTTCTTGTACATCCCATTTCATCCTCAGATGGATGGATATTTTTAAAATCCCTTATTTTGAGAGGTTTTCCCTTCACTCTCCCCACCAGAATTCCAACTGTTCTTATGAGAACTTACCACCATGCTGATTCTGACAACACACAATTCAACATAACATTCTACATCCTTCATCCAAAAAAAGCCAAAACACATCACCTGCAAACTCTAAGAAAAGAGTCTGCCTATAAGGTGTAAGTAGCAATGGATATCCCCAAATTCGGGGTGTCTCACTCATCTAAGGGTAAATGAATATAGCTACCGCATACCAAAAATGAGCTGCCAGTGACTGCGCTAAGATCCATTTCTTTCTGAGCACTGTAGCTTCCTGGAGGGTTGGAGAAAACAAATTGAGTCACTACTTTGCTGCCCTCTTGCTGACCAACAACGTCCGAGCTGGGAAGCAAATTCCGTTCAATTTTAGTTGGCGTAAGTAACTCAGGCACGTTGGTACCACCAAGGCTACTAGAAGGAGTCAAAGTGGCTGTGTCAATTGTTAAATTATTGCTGGACGTCAAACTGTGCACATCTTGACTGGAATTCCTCACCGACAGAGACGCTAGCGAACCCAAGGCTTCTGCGTTGACAGTCTGTACATCATCCAAATTTAAAGTGCTTTGCTGTAGAACTGTTGTGCTGGTTCCCAGCAAGAGAGAACTGTCCAGGCTCTGCGGCATATCACTGCTGGCCACCAGTATCAACGGATCAACTGCCTGACTTAAAGAACTGTTACTGACAGGCAGGTTTCCTCCAAGAGTTGAGCCTACCGAAGCAACATCTATCGTGACTATTCCAGAGTTCACTAACGCCATATCTGTTGCAATTCCAGAATTGTTACTTGACACATTGGAGAACAGGGACACGAGGTCTATGTTGCTGAGATCACTTTGTCCCGGACTGGTAAGTTCGCTGCTAGGTGTGAGGGAGCTGGTTGCTTCAAGCTGAGTTAGGAGATCTGCAACAGAATACAGTTTAAACATCTTTAATTGCTAGGACAAAACAAGGGAGAAAATGCTATGACTTATCAGGAGAAGGAGCTATTAGGATACAAAAACATGGATAAGAAAATGCACAAACAGACCATACTATCATCTGCTCTTGGGGAACAACACAGTGAAGATAAAACAGCAACAGTATACTAAATGCAACTAATCTTTCTGGGCAGGGTTCGGGCCCCTTTTCATCAGACAATGGGGACGAAAGAATAGGAAAGATCAAAGGAGGAAGCTTTTAGAAACTTTTAGGTGTTTGACTACACCTTGCCACAGCTTGAAACAAATACATTACCTGGACTGAAGTTGTGCTGTTTGACCATGTGTGTCTTCATACTGTGTTTGGAAGTGAACAATTTATTACAGCTTGATACAGGGCAACGCATCTTTAACGAGTCCACATCCTGAAGATGTTTTTTGGAGTGAATATACAGACTACTACGCGCTGAGAATTTTGCGCAACAGCCTGCAAAAAAGATACAGAAGGCTTTATAGATTCATCTAGCTTCAATTTGATATTTCTTTTTAGTGTCTTAACAAAACAAATCAAAAGAGCTCTGCAGACTCTATTTGTTGCTTTGCAGTGTCTGGACATATGTTTAGAGGAAATCAGAAGACAGCCACATATACACTTTCTTGTTTTACATTGAGGATATCTCAGTGGGTAGAATAGTTCAGCAACCTCGTTTCCAACAACACAAAATGCTAAATCATTCAGTGTAAAGCACATCCCTTCCTCATTACGGCATCTTAAGAGAAAACTCTTCATGCTGGCTGCTGGAAAAAAAACATTAAAAGGAGAAACAATCACGAAATGGAGCTGTTTTACTTTATGAAGAAGAATATTCAAAATCAGACCCAAGACATTTACATTCCTGGAATCTTACTGAAGTGATGGATGCAGTGCTAAGAAACTCTGAGCGTCAGTTAGGTTCCCACGTGACCACAAACCATAACAGAAAACCACTCACACAGCCATTCCAGCAGCAGAGCCTATCACAGAGCAACCACTGAACAGCCAAGATCACGTCACAGCAACAAAATGGGGCCTTGGAAGTGTTGGATGGTACCACTTTTCACTGCTTTTGATGAACCAAGTCATAAATCTGAGCTGCAGAAACTGAGCATCAAAAGTAGGATTTTCCAGAGTAAAGCAGTTTTGTTTAGCATAAAGAAAAAAAACAAAACTATAGCAAGAAACGCTGTTTTCTTGGCAATCCATAAATTTGAAAGTGATCACTCAAATTCAGTTACATCTTCTGTTTTACCTCTTCAAACTCAGTTAAAAGGCTGACTCTAAATTTCTCTGATCCTGTAACTAGCTTGTGTCTGGGGAAAAGCACACTACCTTTGGGCTATATATACACCAATTATCAGTTAATGCAAAAGTTAACTATACCTTCTACTGGACACTCAAACGGTTTTGTACCAAGGTGGGTTATGCTGTGGCCTTTCAAGTGTTCTGCTCTTGTGAAGGACTTCCCACAGCCTTCTACCGGGCACATAAATCTCCTGTCATCTTCATGTTTCCTACGAAGGAAGGAAACCACCAATGGCAAGATTAAACCTGCTGTTTAACTACTGCAATAATAACGAAAAAAAACACAACAGCAAGTGACTTAGAAGAGCATAACCAGAAAAGGCTACCTTTTATGTCTCAGCAGCTTGGACATACTGGTGAAAGACCAGCCACAGCCTTCAAAGTCGCAAATAAAAGGCCTTTCACCTTAAGCAAAGAAAGGTTACATTAATAATCTAATACCAAATTACACACTACTATCAAGGAATCTCAAAAGCTGCTTAAATTGAATAAGATTAAGACAAGAAGACTTGACCATCCCCTCAAGTAAATAATTTCTGAGTAGCGATGTCCCCTTCCCTCTCCTAAAGTCTGAATGTTGTTTAACACAAGGACTTTGCCTTTTCTCACACGCACCTGGGAGCACAGATCATTATCAATCCATCTTATGCTTATCAAAACCCATGGTCCTTCCTGGTTTTGTGCTCTTTATGTTCAGCAGTCACAGTCCACCCTACCTTTCCTTGTTTGTTTTCTAAAACCAGACCTTCCCCAGTGTTCTCCTAATTTTCTCCCAAACACTCTTTGCAAATAACCCACAGCTATCTTGAAGGTGCTTCAATAACCAGTGATGGCATTGTTCAAAACAGAAACATAACTGAAAGGATGTTTTCCTGTTTTCATGACCTGTGACTATATGTTGATTACAGCACAATGAAGTACTTAGTTTCCACCACTATTAACCTTCACTTAATAAAGTGACACTTCTTGAAACGCACCATAAAGCCATGAAACCACGAAAACAGAGGACAGCAGCAAGTACACAAAATTGTCTTTTAAATATTAAAATGCTAGATTTCAGCTCAGCAGTAGTCCTTCCAAGTCAGGAGTGCTTGCTTGAGCTGAAATTCATCTTTGCGTTGTTCCAAATCTTAGCACAGACATTTTACGTGTTCTGAGAGTCTTTTTTAGCATCTTATTTTGAACAAGATTAGAATTTACACAATGATCTGAACGTCTACAAACTTGGGAATAGAACTAGGATAATTTTTATGAACAAGCTACATGCCAAAAGCCTCATCTCTCACATGTCGATCGTTATTTCAGATTTGGCAAGTACGTCCAGTGAACTCCTAGAATCCCAAGAATCAAACATTTTCACTGCCTTTAAGTAACTCTTGTCTTTGTTCCTCTCTTCAAGACGACCAGCCTTTCCAGCAAACTGAAATTCACTGCTCACACATTATCTTCTATGTACTTCCCCAAGGTGCAAGTTGCCCCTGTGAATACCTGTGTGACTCCTCATGTGGATTTTCAGTCGGCAGGCTTTGTCATACTGCTTGTTACAGCCAGGGAATGAACAGGAAAATTGTTCTTGCTCTCTAAAGTGGGCTCGGTTATGGGAGAATAACGCACTCACTGTGATGAATGTTCTTTCACAGCCTGAGGAAAGAAGGGAAACAGCACATCAGCTTGATACGCAAGTGGTTCAGGAAAGGTGTGTTGTTTTGTTTTGTTTTAGTTAGGGACCTTCATCGTCTTCCTGGATAGTACATCCAGACACACAGGAAAAAAAAACACAATCATAGTTTATGTTATTTGCATAGGTTATAGCTACTTAGACAAGGTGAGTGATCAGAACATGTAGAGCCCGGCCTAGGGCACACAGCCAAAGACCTGTGCTTCGACCTCAGGCTACCAAAGCCTTAAGGAAGGTGCCAAACTCCCAGATAACCGAGGCGGTGGGGAACAGGAGCCTGCTGGAGACCCAGAGGGCGATCCGAGGGGGAAGGCGAGGCGGCGGGGAAGAAAACCGAGCGGGGGCTGCGAAACAGCCAGCGGGCAAGGACGGGAGACCCCATCCCCATCAGGTGCCAGCCCCACTGGGCGAAGAAGGGCACGAAAACCCGGGGGACGATCGCGGCGCTGCCTTACCGGGGAAATCGCAGCGGTAGGGCCGCTCGGGCTCCAGGTGGCTGCGGCGGCGGTGGGCGGCGAGGCGGGCGGCGCTGGGGAAGCGCTGCCCGCACGCCTCGCACTTGTGCGCCGCCTCCTGCTCGTGGGCGCGGCTGTGGGCCCGCAGGTTGTACACGGTGGTGAAGCGCTTGGAGCAGCCGGGAGCGGAGCAGGCGAAGGGCCGCAGCTTGTCGTGCGAGTGCAGGTGGCGCCGCAGCTTGTAGGCGGTGGCGAACGACCAAGCGCAGCCCGGCACCGGGCAGCCGAAAGGCCGGGCCGCCGTCACCGCCGTCCCCCGGCCGTCCTCCTCCTCCCCTCCGCCGCCGCCACCGTGCGCAGTCAGGCGGTGCAGCCGCAGCTGCTGCTTGCGGGGAAAGGCCTGGCCGCAGCGAGGCTCCGGGCACGGGAAAGCCGGCGGGGAGCGCGGCCGGGGCCCGCCCGGGGGCTCGGAGGACGAGGAGGAGGAGGTTGACGAGGCGGCCGCAGGAGGAGGAGGAGGAGGAGGAGGCAGCGCGGAGCCCGCGGCCTGCTGCTCGGCGCCGGGCCCCAGCGTCAGGACGCCGTTCTCGATGCGCACCACCAGGCTCTGGTTGTTGATGGTGATGGTGCCCGAGAAGGAGCCCTCCTCCTCCTCCGGCACCTCGCGGGGCGCCGGGGACGGAGGCTGCGGCGGCGGCGGAGGAGGTGGTGGAGGAGGAGGAGGAGGAGGAGGAGGCGGCGGCGGCGAAGAACCGGGGGCCTCGCCCTCCTCCTCCTCCTGCTGGTCTCGCCCCGCTTCCCCACCGGCCTCGGCGGCGCCGCGCACCACGTTGAAGACGAGCAGCAGCCCGTCGCTGTCGGGCGGCGGCGGCGGCCCCGCCGGCGGCGCGCAGGGGCCGGGCAGCGGGCTGGAGCCGGGCTCCGGCTTCTCCTCCAGCAGCAGCACCGGGAAGCTGACGTAGAGGCCGGGCGAGGAGGAGGATGAAGAGGAAGCGGCGGCGGGCGGCGGTTGCCAGGCGGGCGGCGGGGCGGCGGGCTGCGCGGCGGGGCCGCCATGTTGGGCGCCGGGCCGGGCCCGGGCCGCCTCCGCGGCGGGCAGCCCCTGCGTTTCCATCTTGGGGGTCCCTGTAGCAGCGGCTGAAACCGGAGCCGCGGGGCGGGGCCGGCGCGGCCCGCGGGGAAACGCGGAGCGCGGAGCCGCGCGGAGCGGAGCGGGAGGCGCCGGGGAAAAGGCGGAGAGTGGAGTTGCGGAGCGGGGCCGGGCGGGAGGTGCTGCAGGAGTGGGATTGGGGATGTGGTGCTGGCTGCCCTACGAAGAGGCATCGCTGGAATTGTTTCGGTATTATTATTATTATTACTCCTGTTAAAGCCAAAGGGGAAGTTATGCCAGGGCAGAGCGCTTCTAAACTTGCAGCCATGGTGGGAGAGTTGGAATATGTGAATGTTTTGGCAAAATAGCCCATTCACCGTTATTAGGATCACAAAAACAGCATTATGAACCAGCCAGGAGGGATGCAAATTATTTCCCTCATGTTGAAAGCGTGGCTGTGCTGCTTCCTTCACCCCAGCCCCTCAGAGAGGGAACCTGAGGGAGGGAGGCCAGCGAGAAATCCTAGAGTCATTAAGGCTGGAAAAGGCCTTCATGACCACCTGGTCCAACCCTCACCCTACTGCCAATGTCACTAGCAGAGGGAGGGACAGGCAGTAGGAAAGGGGCTCTAAAATGACACGCAGATGCTGAATGTGGTGGAAGTCCTGAGGAAAAAAAAAAAAAAAAACACCACCTAGAAAGCTAGTTAATGCATAAAAAGTGGTGTGGGTCTTTTTTTTTTTTTCCCCCACTTACTTGGGAGAATTTCTCTCTCCAGTTTTAAGCAAAACAGAATTTTCCTGTAGTTCATGGTGGAAATAACATAAGTCCTTCAAGCAGGCCCAGCAGATGGTGCTGTGATCCTTCCACTGGGCAAATTACTTCTACTTTCCTCAGAGCAATTTTGCATCAAATCTCCAACAGCACGGATGGGGAACTGCTGTCCAGCCACACTTGGCTCTGGGGGAACTGATACTTGTTGCAATACCGCTGTAGGTACCCCCACTCTGCACCTCCACAGCTGACTCTGCAGAGGCTGAAGGCTCTGGTTGCCTGAGCTCAGCCTCCCCAAAATCCCTCTTACCCCCCTGCTGACTGGGGCTGGGTCTGGGTCACTCCTGTTGTTGGCTGCCCCAGGCCATCCTAACTTCACCTTTGAGCAGCTCTCCTACATGTTCCTAGGAAAAGAAAAATCTGCCCAGGACCTACTGCTCAAGCCATAGGTTCATCCCCAGTTGAGGGATGTCAAAGCTGAAGGCCAAAAAAAAAGAGCCACAAATCTAACTTGCCATTGCCAGGAGAGACTTGACAAGATTCTAACTAGGAAAGCAAGCAGCAGACATCAGAAAATGTATGCATTCAAAAGCCACTGTACTTAGACACACACACATCTTGCACCCTGTTTTTCCTTCCCAGGCTCTGATATTCTCTTGCCTCTATCTGCAGCCATGCGCAAGGTTTTCAGATAGGTGTCTCTGTTACGAGGAAAGCATCGAGGTACTGCAGCTCATAGGAAGGACATTTCAGCCTGGGGCAAGCTTGAAACCTCACTACAAAAATTCACTACCTCTATATCCACTGTCAGGGTCTGATACAATGACTGCAGATACATGGTTTGAGAGACTGCTCTGCCTGCATTGAACTTTTCCAGCAGTGGGGTCATCTACCTAGAAATGACATCTGCATCCTCACTGAACGAGGCAGAACAATTGCTCATTCATAGTCACAGTTTCTCTGCAAACAAGCAGAGAGCAGAAAAAATAAGGAGGCTGAGCCAAGCTCAGAATAGGAATCTTCACCCTGGCCGGGTCTATGGCTTCTATATGCTCGAAATCACCTGCTCTTTCCTCCCAGCAGGCAGGAAAAGGTTGCTGTTTCCCCCTGCTTTCCCAAAGGTACTGTAAACCTCAGTTTGCATATGTTAAGTGCTTTGAAATATACAGTTAAAGGACCACAAAGTAGGCTTAGGAGTAAGCACATAACTCTATGTACTTTATAACTCAAAAATTAACATCAGTGTGTAGTCTTAAATAAGACCAACTGCTTGTCAGCTCATTGCCTTTCTGTAATCCGTTTGCAATATTCATACTAATTAATAGACAAAGATTTCATAACCTGATCTTCAGCTAGAAGCTCTTGTATATGCCTTCAGGTTCTGTATCTCCCTACAGGTAGCCCAGAGTTACAAACTCCCAGGGACTTGGGTGACATTAAATATAGTTGTACTTGCAAGGTTATGTCCTCTTGGCAGTTAAGTTGCAAAGAGGAAAACAGGGTTCCCTTTTTTTTCTTTTTTTTGTCTGGGATGTGAAGGTGAGCATGCTGTCAGGTGTCAGTACTAAATAACACAAAAGTGAAAATTCCATAATATTTCTTCAAAATTTTGTCTTTGATAGATTTTCAGTTCAGCATTAGGGTTACTATGGAGCAGGTATACATTCCATAATACAGAAAGCCATTATATTTTCTGTATGTTCCTCATGACAAAACAGTACCCCAGTTCTTTTGGCTGTGAAAACTAGAGTGGTTTTATATGATACAGCTACTGAGATGCCAACTTTACGCCCAACCCAGTGTGGTTATTAATAATAGGTAACGCGTAACATATGTCAAAGCAAAGGCTGTCAAATCTGGCTGTCAGCTACTCACGTCTCAATCGTACAACTTGTCAATGTGTGCATTTTTTCCATAATGTAAAGCAATACCAACGAACTGCAGATTGCACTTCACAGAAGGCTCAGCTGCAAGCAGATGCCAGACTCTCACTATTCATCTGGAGACATACGCAGTATGTGAACAGAGTAAAGAACTGATTTCTGATAAAAAAAAAATAAAGGTTTTCTATATGTGGCACAAGAGGCAATACAGAGAGTACATGTTTGGTAAGTACCACAGGGTCTAACAGTTATTTGCTTTCTTGAGACCCCACAGTCCAGAGGACTTCAGCTCATCACTCCTCACCTGCAGCAGGCAGCACAGGTTTACCTGTGTAACCCCCCCTTCCCACCACGGGGTGATGGATCCCGTGCCAAGCAGATCAAGTGCCAGGCTGGATCAGCGATGCATGTCCAGAACCACGCACGTACTGAGGCAAGGACTGCTGGCACTCTGTGTTCCTGTCAGAATGAGGCCCATAGGCAAGGGCTGTACTTAGCATGAGGCTAGTGATAGCTGAGAACTATTTTTGTACACATACCAATATGTAAAATATTTCTGTGTGCATATAAATATAGCTATATGTATCTGACAATACGTATGTGTATAGGGGGTTCATTCACAGAAAGCCTCAGTTTTCACTTCAGCCTCATAGCTGATTAGAACAATATATACTTCAGTGAGTTACTGTTAACAAATATAATGGCAGGTTCAAGTACAAAATAGGAAGTTTCTTTTTGGTTGCATCTAGGCATATTGGGGTCTGCGTCTTCCTCTCTCTTTCTTGGAAGAAGGGAGACCAAAAGACCTTTTTCTTACTTTATAACCAATTTCTGTGTGAAGGAAGCCCTTATCATCCTGTCCTTGATGCTTTAGTTTATTTCATATCAAACAGTCAGCCAGCACTCAGGATCTAGATTTTATGGAGGTTTTCATCCATTTGGAAACTGCTCGAGTGCAATGTGTTTCTACAGAAGAAACTCATCAGTGTGGGGCAGCAAAGCACACGGCAGATTCAGCAGCAGGGCACTACCTCAGACTGAAGCAGAATATGACTCCCACGAATTTACCATGAGTTGTTGCACGTTTTTCTGGCTTTAGTCTAAGATGTTTGGAAGTGTTCTACTACTTAACACCCTCTGATTCTCCACCACCACCACCCCTCCCAACCTACTTAAATACTACCTAAATAATTGGCACTACATTCTGTTCTTTTTTCTCAGGTAACGATTTCAGGGAGAAACACATGCAGGCAAGCTACACTGGCCATTTACAGTTTACCTGTCTTTCTGTTGCAATAACTAAATGTTTTTATGGTGATATAGAAAAGCTTGATTCTAGCATATGTAATATTAGTGCATCTTCCAACAGCCAAACAATAAATTTGTTTTACATATCAACATGTTTGACTACTGGATTTCATGACTATTTGCTGATAGCAGCAGACTCTGAATTAGAATGAAGAGTTCCAATTTCCAATTTGAAGTCTGATCTACCAGAGCTAAGAAGTCTCAAATTTTGAATTATCAGGAATAAGTTTTTGTTTTGTTTTGTTTTTTAAATTTTGTGGGACAAAATTCCAGTTCATTTTCTTAAAATGAATAGTTTCTTATTGCAAATAGCCTTCCATTATGTTAGTGAAAAGGCTGTTCCTGACATCAGGGGACCTGTCACAGACTGATATAAGGCCTGCTCTATTAACAGGGGAAAAAAAACAAAAACAAAACACACAAAACAGAAAAACTCACTCACAAGGAAGAGACAGTTGCAAGGTTTTTATCAATTGCACAGGTAGGATATCAAGGAAGCAGCTTCAAATATTTCTGCCAGGACAACATTGCACTTGGAATACCACTAACTTTGCAGGGCTTGCTCTAAGATGTCTTCATCTACCACCTTTTGAGGAAGAGTCACTTTCAATGTGACATTCTCTTTCATTGCTTGGCAGATTGTTTCATAAGCGTAGTCATTACCTGACCAGCAGCGTCTTGCAACCTGTTAGACAAGAACATCAGTGAGTGTAAAAATCGTACATTTCTCATGCCACATCCCATCTTATGCAATATTTGTGCAAACACTGGCACCCAATTTCATTACAATATATCTTTCAACTCTGCCAGTTTCTAGTTTCCTTACTGATTTTGGAAGTATTTTTTTATTTTTTTAAATAGCTTCATTTTTTTAAATACTTAATTTTCATGAATATTTGGATAGCCTTGGAACATTTTCATGCAGAAGCATATTGCTGGGCTGATAACATTGGTAGGGCCAAGTACCTTATAAACTTCCCAAAATTCTCTCTACAAAAACTTGTGTACTCCATCCTAGTTTGGTAAAAACTAGCAGTTTCTTTAGATAACAGTATGATTTAAACACTTGATGCTTTTTTAGTTGGATAAATATTTAAAAGGGTAAATGTCTCTCAATGCATTTTCAAAATATGAAATCAGGGAGCCAAATTCTCTGCCAGGATGTATGAATGAAACTCCACAGACAAGCAGGGAGCTATAAAACCTCTCTTCCAATAGCAAAGTTCTGCATTTAGGTCTGTGTACAAGACAGGTACCCCAAATGAAAAAACATCATAAATTGACACAAAGGGAATAAGCACTTCCTTGTATACAATGGCTTACAAGTCTCTGTATTATGAATTGCATAGCAGAGTGTGAAATATTCAGGCTCAAAAGTGTTCAAGCAAGAAAATCCTTCGGTTCCAACTTAGCAAAATGTTTACACATTTGATTAATGTAAGGCTAATAAGAAGTTGCCAGGATCATAGCAATAACAGCTAGAAATGACCTTTCAAGTCAGCAAGTCAATTTCCCTGCCACTCACCTATGATTATTCCTGGCAGTATATTTTCAAAGGTTCACTATAGTGTCTGAATCAAGACCTCTTGATACAAAAATACTGGCTTATCTGAACTGAAAAAAACAACATCTTGGCCACTTCAGAGATGGAAATCACAGTACTAAACCAAACAGGATCTATCTAGACACTAGTGAAGACAAAAACGCTAATGGTAGCAAGGGCTGTGCAAACTGACACTTCAGTGACAAGCCTTTCAAGATACCTAGATCTAGAAGTTAAGAAGATATTAAAGTGAATGCATATAGTGAGTTTTGCTTACTCCATTGGAAACATCCCAGCTGAGCATCATCTTAGCTCGTTCTTCAGCCTCTGTGGACCCATCCAAAACCAAGCCGAATCCTCCATTGATCACTTCACCCCTAAAAATATGAACATAAGAGAATTGAATCAAAAGAACCGGAGCCAATCCCACAAAACTTATGGGAGTGAATTTGTTCAGTTGCACTGGAAGAAGGAAGAAAACAGAAATTATGCTGAATAAGAGAAACTAAGTGACCTCTTTTATGCTTTAAAAAAAAGGGGGGAAAGGGGGTGGAACTAGTTTCCTGAGCTGCATAAAACCTATTCTACCTTTCATGTAAAGTGCTGCTAGCAGTCAGTATCTCCTCCAAGCAGGAGTGCCAAAAACGAAGCTTATGCTGTGCTTCCTGGGAACCGCACTCTGTACTGGCTCTAGAAACAAGTAAAGAAAGATTAGCACTTCTGATGGACTAGCGAGTTACCTCTCTTAGGGTATTTTTGAAGGCTAAGCTGATCGTGTTTGCTACACTAGAGCCTGCCATATACTTAGGATCGTGAGGAGGATTGTGTACTTACTGAAGCAGACAGATGGATCTATTTATATTCTCCCAAGACAAATGAGAGAGCATCTCTAATTTAAAAAGTGTTAACCACTGCTTAATGCACATCTGCCTTGATCATTTCAAAAGTTGTCATTCATTTTGTATGAGATACGTAGATGTTTAAAGACACCAGTGCCAACTTTTCAGGAAGCAGACTTATTGGCAGAAGAGGAACAGAAACATGCTCCAAACTAACAGACTATACTTGGGAGAAATACCAGTCTGGTTTTAAAAGAACAGGGAAAACACAGAGAAAAACATCTTATCTCACTTCAAAATCTGGTCTGCTCAAGTTCCTGTTTTGTTGCATATGGTGAATAGTGGAGAATACAGTTTGAAAATTATCTGTTGCTGTAAATCTGTAAGAGACTTCTAGCATTATAACCCAGCATCAGCAGTGTGTGAGATGGGGCATGTTTTACAGCAAAGCAACATGTGGTATGAGAGAATACTAACGAAGGTCCTGGGGGCAGGATTTTGTCCTCAATGTTTTATAGTTAATAGAATGAGTACATTCACAAAATTTACTTAGAATAACGTTGGACATATCCATGAATCAGGCAGGAGTTAGGTGTCCAGAAAAGAAACATTTTTTATTGAATATTTTCCAGTAGTAACTTGATCTTCTCAAGAAATGGGAAAAATCAAGCTGCATTGGAGCCTTAACAAACTTGAGCTCTGCTTTGTGAAACTAGAACTCACATTTTTCCCCTTTTCAATGTTACGTTGTTACTTACGCGATTTTAATTCCCTTTCACTAGTTATATACACTACCTGTGTGATAAGTAGAACCTTACCACATAGCCGAGCAAGGAGCTCAGAGCTCCAGGTCTCACAATCATCCTACCCATTACTGGAACTCCCTCTACTTTGCCATTGTTAGATATACCACTATTACAAATGCAAAAAAAAAAAAACACAACTTCAACAGGAAATGTAACTAACAGTTGTCATAACAGAACATCAGAAGATGAATCACTTTCTTATCTTTAGCAGGAAAATTTGAAACAAAATCACGTTTTAACTGAGATGTTTGAATATCCTAAGCTTTGACATTCAAAATAAAACATTTCTTTTTGATCGACACTCAACACGTTTCAGTTTGGAATTTAATTCCCAGGATCTTCTTACTGTATGAAATCTTTCATTAATGCCGCTCTTGGTCTCATTTTGGGATGAAAACAAGCATCCAAACATTTGTATTTCTTGCAAATTCTACTTTTTGAATGGTTCACATTGTTACTGTCTTCTCCAAAAGAGGTGACCAGATTGGCCTACAACGTTACAAGTATCACTGTATGAAGACCAGGGCCAGTTACCTCACCACACTCTGCTTCTTCCACATACAGAGACCAAATTCGCACTAGTCTTTCTTTACTGTCAAAGTATAAGCCTAGAGTACACTTACAAACATCAGTTATGTCATCGCAATGTAATCAGGATCATAGTATGATCACACCTCAAGGCAGCCTACTGATGATTTCAGACAATAAGAAGATGAGACCTCTGGATTGGTGCTTTATAAAGATTTTTCACACTGACAGATGATGTTCTGTCAATGGTAGAGATCCCCTCTGTGCACAGCATCCCAAAGAGCATCCTTTGAAGCTCAGGCATCAGCAGTGAGCGTCTGATCTTGCTTTCACTCCATAAATTCGAAGTCTCTCCATCAATTTCCACAGAGTTACCCCAGTGTAAATCAGAATTACTCATCAGAATCCATCCTACTGTCTAAAAATCACTCATAAATTAGATGCCAACATTTGTTAGGATGGATTTTCTGGCAAAACCTCTCACTTTTAAAGGAGAACTCTCTGCCTTCATTAGCATTGGGTCATATTTTGAGGTAATTAAAGAAACATGTGGCATTTTGACCTAAGCTACCTCCTATAATTTCCAGATGTCTCCTTCTAAGGTGATCAAAGAAAACAAGGCCTCTCTCACAAACAAGATGTCACACTGTCAACAGCTCAGTTCAATTCTTAAATTACTTCTGCCTTTTTGTTACTATAGGTTACACAGGCTCCATGCTAATATATATTCTCCGGCAAATAAAGAGGCAGCAAGAAATGAATAACATTCATTTGCTGTAATTATAGTCAAGACTATGTTAACCTTAAATCTCTACAACAGCACGTGATGCAGATTCCAGCTAAATATTAATCCTGCTTTTTTTCTGTTTGCCCACCAGGCTATAGTGCAGGATGTCAGAGCAGGTAAAATACATCTCTCTGGTCTCAGAAAGAAGACACAGCGGATCTATCAACAGATCCAGGTGAGCCCAGCCTCTACAAGGAGGACTGGGAGCTTGGCACAGTACAAATGCTATTTCTGAACTCCTTGAACAAAAAAAGTACAATGGCAACTTCGTTTCCTTCTAATCATATGCATGTTTGTTTATAAATATGTTTATTGCTTATAAATATAAACTTTCACATGCTTTACATTTCCAAATCAGCTGACAAGAAGATTTTATCAGGCACATGGTGATTTTTTACGACAAAGTCAGCTGAATTTTTACTTCCCCAGAGAGAAAGCAAAACAGTCCTAAAACCTAAAAGCATCTGTCTTTCAGGCAAAGAAAGTCATTTATAATGGTTGGGGGATGGTTTTGCTTCTTTTCCCACCTTTAAATTATCCCTCTCTTTCTCCTGAGAAGACAGAGGGGCACAGTGCTTTAACTAGCCCGGGTGGTGCCGTGATTAGTTAAACCAAGCAGAACCACCTGTCGTGCCACGGCTTTCGGGGCTCTGCAGACCACGGCATCTAATGACACGACATTGTTACTGCATCTGAGTCCCAGCATGGAGGCTTATTAAAGCTCGTGCAGAGACAGGACTAATTTTCAGGCTCTGCCTTCTTCACTGAAGCACAGTAATTTAATCACAGAGGGCTAAGACTACTCCTGAGAACAAGGTGAGCAGACACCGTGCCACAATGACAAGTCACTAAGCAGCCATAGGAGCTGGTAAAGAGGGTAATCAAGCTCTACTTTTCCATGGATATTTTGATTTCAGTGAATAGCCACACACTAGTTTCCCAATTCATTACATAAATGACAGCACCTTTCCTCTGCCTGCAGGGAGAACTTCTTTCCAATGCTGCAGTTTCACTTAAGCAGCAACAATACAAGTGAAACTGTAGTGCCAGTTTTTCCAGAAGTCAGGGCAGTCTCACCATTGATCCAGTCTGAATTGCTCAGAGGACTAGGAATGTGCAGGAGGGATTGGCTTTATAGAGGCCAGAAAGAGACAGGGAATAAAATCATTTTGATTAAGCATCATTAATGCACAGAACACTCATGGCATAAGGAATTACTTAAGCTATTCCAGTAATTATAAACACCATAAAAACATTCCAAGTATTTTGCACAACAGTTCAGGGAAAGTGTTTTTCTTCTCTTGTATTCCATAAGCAATATTTTAAAAGGTTAAACTCAACTAGAGCCATTCAGACAGATCTAGTCTGCTACTGTCTGGAGTCTGTGACTGCAATGACCAGAGTAAGTAGATATTCTGGTATTTTCCATTCAGAATTACGGAAGTTGTGAATAAAATCCTGACCATTGTGGTTGTTACTACTGAAATCAGTAAAGTCAGATTGTCACTCCATGTGTCTAAGCCCTCAGAAAGCTTTCGTATCCCATTGTTCAGTTTTGCTCTTGCATACCTTCTATTCAGTAGCTACTTCACTGAAAAATCAAAGGAGGTAGAGTACAGGGGAGGGAATTCTCCATCTGACTTGAAGGGCTATTTTTCTAGCTCCAGCTCATCCAGATGAGTAATAACTAGGTATCATCAAGTGTCTCTGAGGAAAACATCTGCAACAAGTTCTTTGGTTTGCTGCTGTTGGCATATTCCAGAGCTGGATGAAACAGTGAAGTGAGAGATCACCAGAGTATTTAATAGAGGGTTGTCCTCCTTTTGACTGGCTACACGACAAAATGAAGACATGACTGTAAATGGGAGAGGCTTTGCTGGACTACGCCATAAAGAACAAACAAGAGTTAAAGACTCTGCAACGTAGCCAGGCTCTTATTTTCCCTAAGTCTGTGCCAAGCCAGAGTAGCCTTTTAGTAGCATATGAATGAGATTAATTTCCCTTTCCATACATGATATTTCTCTCTGCTTCTGAGTCTATGCATTTATCCTAGTTCTGCATCTTACGTGAAGAAGGTGCTTAATCAAGTCCTTGCTTAACTGTGGTCTTTTATGGTACCATGCAGAAACAAGGAGAGAAAGACCGGGAGGTTTGCTGGCACCTGAGCTGTTTTGTATCAACAACCCCTCATTGCACTTTAGCACATGGGCATTTATATTGGGGTCCTAAGGTCACAGATTTAAATACAGCTTAAGGGGAAACCTAAGCATAATCCATCCACTAACACTCTGGCTGTGCATGTGTGAAGACAACTTTAGAAATGGGATCTGTTCAAAAAGACCATGGCAGACTGTCCTTGTTTCGCAAATTAAGTTCTCCAAACTGTGCTGTGGCCAATGTCCAAAACACTTTTTCTTGACATATGGACATTAATTAAGAGAGCCTCATACAACACCACACTTTACCTTATAATGCATCCTTCCAGCCCTTGTCTCCAAACCCATCCTTCCCATCATACTTCTCCAGTCATACACACACCTTCTTTAAAATTCACCTCCTGTCTCTCGTCCCCACACACATACACAGCAGCAATAACTGGATTCAGAGTCCAGCTTTAGAAAAAAAAGTAAGTTCTTACCAGCCAACTCCACCACCATTGTGCAAGGCAACCCAGGTTGCTCCTCTGAACGCATCTCCTACGAAGTTTTGTACTGCCATGTCTGTGAGGAGAGAAAAGGAGTTACCAGGGCTCTGACATGCTGCATTTGTTTTTTTGTTGTTGTGCTGCTCACTTCCTTCCACTGCCACCTTGATTATGGCTGATTGAAGGCAGTGTTGGAAGCAGGGTTTACACACAGCTACTCTCACATGTATAGTAAACATCTCATGTTGGGTGGGGGGCCAAACAGGCAAGAGTTCTTCTCCCATTCTTTCTTTCCTCCCTACACTGCAGGAACCAAATGCTAATTTCACAACATGGCTTATGAGGAGTTTTCTGTATTTGTGATCCAGTTCAAGTAGCTGAAGAACATACTGCTCCTCAGCTGGGAGATAGCTCCTGAGGGTGGAAAGAAATACAATCCCCTCCTTGGGAGTGCCTCAGTCATGGAACAGGCTGGACACATCCACATAGAAGATTTCAAAGTGAGGGGACACTTGGAAAACTACACACCTTGTAGTTCTCAGGAGAGCCTGAGCTGAAGTATTTTCAGATCAGACTGAGGAGTTAATTTAGCTCTGTGCAGAAAACCAGTCTAAAGCTGACGGGTTGCATTTTAGGAACAGTCACAATGAAAATGATACAAGCTGCCATTCTCTGGACACAGGAATTTCGCCCTCAAAACTGGAACTGCTGAAATCACATGGGATGTTTCTTTTGTTTTAATAAATGTAGGAGCCAAATGTAATTTGACTAATGTTAAATGCATAATTTCTGCTGAAGCGTTCACTAGAATTTCATGTTCGCTACAACTTGTGCTAAAAGATATACCCAGAGAGGTGGAAAGAGGTACACACAGAGGATAAGAGTAAAATTACCAAAAACACTTGTCCAGATTTAATTCAGGAGCAATAGATTATTTGCTATGCTTTTAACGGCAAAAAATAGGACATAGCAAATGTCCCACTAGTCACATTTGTAGACCTACAGTTGTTCCACGTCTGATGGAAAAATGAGTTTTCTTGAGCACTAATCTACGTTAAACCCTGTCAAAAGCCCTATTATGGCATCTTTTATCTGGCATTATGTCACTTTAATAACCCAATTATCATAATTACAGTGCTGTCAGGAGGAAATGGGAGAGATTCAAATCCCTATACTCTAAAAATGTACAGATTTCTTCCTCAGCCACTAGCATGATAAGAGTGGAGCTTATACAAGGAGCATGGTAAATAGACCAACAACGTAATAACACGGTGCTCCTTGGTTTCACTAAAGGTCACTAACTGCGCAAATGTCTGTGCTGAAATACTCTTTGCAGAGCAGCAATGACCCCTGTTTGACAGGGATCAGACTGAGGTCCTTAATGCAAAACAAAATGAGATAGGCAAAGACTCAAAAATTCCTGTGTGCCAGAGAGGAGCCAATTTCAACTGAACTAGCTCAAATGTGGCATTAAAACAACGGGAAAGGATTGAGGGAAGAGAGAGGAAGACCTAAGATGTAAGATGTTCTTTACCTCCAGAGGCTCATCTGGTAAAACAGAGTTAGACTTAGTTTCAAAGACCAGTGAAATCAGTGGTCAACAGGATTTGGATAAGCCCATGGAGAAGGCAAATAGTTCATGTAATTCACAAAACTCAAAGAAAAACAGATAACGTAGTAAACAACCAGGTTAGCAGGCCTTGTTTCCATTTGCCCTCTTCTGAGGGCATTGCCTGGTGTTTACTTATATGGTTAGGCTCTTTGGTGGAGACATCAATTTGGATTGCTGTTCTCTGTGCAGCTGCACCATTTTCGCACAGCTTGGCAGAAGCAAACATTATTTCAGGCCTCTATCCATCTGGCACATTAGAACCAGCCAACATACTCAGAAAACATTGAAGTGGGACTGATAGGTACTGCTAAAAGCCTCATTTCTTCAAGCAGTCCATTTAAGATAGCAGGGAACTTTTCTCCTTAACATTGAGCCATAATTTGTTTCCTATTATGAATTCCCTGTCATAATGGAAGCCATTCAATAGTCTCAGCTACCTCAATCATAATTTCTCCTTCTATGGCAGCTTGCATCCTCCTGTCTGAAGCCACTTTATGATTGTCAGTTCATGGCATGTGAAAACACTACCGGGCTAAAATTATCGTCATCATTTCCACTTATGGATGGAAAATTGAGGAAGATTTAGGTTAAAAACATTTAGTGCTTCACTCATTTTTCACATCTGCAGCCTGATATTTGTTGAGTTTATTTTTTCTGAAGCACCATTTCACAATCTTAAAAGCAGATTCTGGTTAGCTCAGGTCAGGTTTCTTTTGAACAGCAAATGTACATGATTTGCCCACAGTCACACTGAGTGAACAACAAAGTTTGCAATATAATCCAGAACTCCTGACTTCCATTTTTGTGCTTTCACTAGCAAAGTATGTATGTACCTTATGCCCAGAAAAGTTCCTCTCAGAGACTCCAGACTTTTCCCCGAGTCCTTGATTTTGTTTTAAGCAAAATGCTGCTATAGATCTGATTTTGTGCATCCCAAGGAAGTACTGCTGTAATTCTGGTCAGATCACCTCTTTGAAAGAGTGAGGGGCAAAATTAAAATCAAACACAAGATGCAGTCCTCTAAGACAGATTGCTCTCCATTTACATTGACGTAAATCTGGTGCATCTTCATTGAATTCTCATTGTTCTGAGCCTCTCCTATTTAACTAGCTCTACCGTCATTTCTTTCTCTCTTGACAGCTATGTTAAGTTCACAGAAAATCTGATTAATTGGGACTATAGGGTTGAACAAAAACATTTCAAAATGTTGCATAAAAAATTCTCTTTTAAAGCAATTTTCTTGTTTGCCTGTTCAGACAAGTCTCAGATGTTCTGCTGACCTGCACAAAAGGCGGATCCATCATAAATGTTTGACGTTTCTCTGTAAGGACTGTCAGTCCCGCTCACATCATGGTGATCTCGGCTGAGGACTACCGGAGACTGCAAAAGCCAAGGACAAGCAAATGGAGTCCTTCATGGACTGTCAATGCTACCACAGATCATATTTTGCTGAATTCATTTTATCTGAAGTAATTTCAAATCTCAGCTTTGTTCCACCTCCTAAACCCCCTAAATCTCCTTCTCTCCCTGCTATTATTTATTAGCAAAGAAATGTTGATATGAAGATATAAGAAATGTTCATGAGTCATCATCATTTCATCAACAGTAACAGGAGGTTGTTTTCATGTCAATGACATCCTCAAACAGGACAGGGAGAAGGAAAGCAGTGTGGCAATTTCATCTGAAGCCTTTCTTTACTGAAATTTCAAAGACACTTCAGACTGCAAAAAATCTTCATTCACAAGTAGTTCTTTTTCTGAACAACAGCAAACAAATAGAAAATGTTACTGTTTTCATTCTTTTGGAAGACTTCAAGACTAAAAATAAGGCAACAATTATAATTAGTGATCTCCTGCAGCTCAAACAAGTCCATTCTTGATTTGGAATTTAACTAACAGTGTGAATCTAGACTAGCTGCAGGTCTTACACCAGGCTTCTGTAAGAATAATTCACTCTCTTGGCATGGTTTGGTATAGAATTAGCTGGCTTTGTTTTATGCTGGCAGTGGATTAGAAAATAATCGAAAATAGAAATGAGCATCCAGCTTGCAAGAGGCAGAATGGAGATTTGAAGAAATGAAAAAAGTACATAAAATCTGAAGGGCCTGGGAGTCTGACCCTGTCAGTCACAGCTCCATGGGAGTGCTCTGCCTGGTCAGGTTTATTTTTTAAGACTAGCTTGCAGTGGGGTTCGTTTTGAATCCTGAGAAGGTCAACAGCTCAACATTTAAAATATTTTAACAAACATTTTCTGAGTAACAGAAACACAAGCCTTTCCTAGCTGGAATCCATTCTAAATTTTACTTGAATTTGCCCCTTTTGATATGGCAATTATTGTGGTTTGGCTATAAAAGAGATTGAGATGAGTAAACATGCCTAAGTCTGCTGCTGCTGTATACACACAGCAGGGACACTGATGAAGACTATTTAAAAGCAGGTATCGCAATCTTTCAAAAGTTTTACTATCCAGAGAAGGAAAGGGTTTTGAATTAAATCACTAGATGTAATAATATGGCTGAAATCAAGGGATTAAGGGTAAGAAACACTGGGCGGTGGCATGGCCTCTTGTTATGCGTGATGTCTGGGCACTGCTAAGGAGTTTGAGACCCTGTCTTGTGTTTTAAGCAAGTCACAGTGTGGTGCATTGTACTTGTAGTTGCTCAGACATAGAATAAGGCAAATTTCCAACATGAAATAAAGGGTAATGTATTTCAGTTTCTAAACCTGTCTCTTCCTTTACACAACACAATACTGGTTACATACAGAGGAGGACTGACCTCTAACATATTTTAACAGAATGGTCCCATGTAAATGGCAGGCATTTCTCCTCTTATTGATTGAAGCTTTCTCCTTTCCCACCTGCCACCCTAGTCTCAGATACTAAACACAATTACTGAACCATATCAAGAGGAAAAAGGCAAACCTTAATCCTTCCTTCGGAAATCGCTCGATTAATAGCCACGGCTATAGACACACGACCCCTCTGATCAGAATATAAGATTCTAGCCTGAGAGCCAACAACCTGCAAAATAAAAAAAAACAGAGTGATAAGGTTCTCTGTGCAACTGGCTTATCTTCAGGCCCAGATAGATATAGTCACAGGACTGCCTCCTTCTGTAGGAGAAAGTACAGATTATTCATTCATCAATATCCAGCTTCCAGAAAATAGAAATTAAAGCCCCTCTTTGAACTGAGTTTTATCTCCACTTGCACAAACAGTGAGATGTATTTCTGTATTCAGCCGCTACTGTCCAATAAATCCCATTTTTTAAATCAACCTGATTGCTAGACTATAATCCCCCTATCAACAAACCCCTTATCAACATCTGAGAAGCAGCGGTTTGGAACTGGTGATGGTGGGCTGGAAGGGAAGAGAAATACAGAGACAAAGAATGTCAAAGAACATCTGTCCTGCACAGCTATGCTCCTCTCCAGCCTTTACTCCACAGACCAGTCTGGTTTCCAGATGAGGAGAGCACATGTAAGCCCTTCAGTATTACCAGTTAGCTTCACAGTGAGAGCCTGCCCTAAAAGAAAAACAAAGGATGTTTCATTGCCATCCTGCTTCCTATAATACAATATGCCTATTTTGAAAGGGGAACTGAGAACTGCAGACCTAATGAGGTTGGGCCAAATGAAGGACATTTTGAATGGTGCTGAAAGGTAGTTACAAATCAGGTGGAGAATGAATCACTAGCCTCTTTCACTCCAGATATAAGACTACAGCTTGCTGTATTATTTTAACATTTCCAGATGAAGAGGTGAAGGGAAAACTGCTCCAGCTCACCCTAAACCCCTGCTGTGGAGAGATGTTTAGTTATGAACCCTGGTATTTACAGACAGTGTTTTCATTCATACACATTCCTACTTTTCACTCCAGCATTTGAAACTGTTCTGGACCAGGAATGAAACTGTTCTGGACCACTTGTGCTGAAGGAGGTTGTGCACTTACCAAGCTGTGCCTGCCAGCTTCCCGAATCCAGCGGATGTTGTCATGGTACTGCTGCTTCACAGATGTGCTCACTTGCAAGAGAAAGCAAGAAAAAAATAGGTTTTGAAAATGAATGCAATATGCTCTAAATTAAATTAAATTCATCTGACAGCGCTAGCAAGTCATATTCTGCTCTGAGATACAAGCACGTGTATATGAAGTGCTGTAGAGAGTCCTCTTCGCAGCCAATGCAGTAATTGGTAAAATATATTTAGAGGAAGGTATGAGATGTTGTGCAGGAGGCAGTTAGAATGATAGCTCTCATTCAGATCTTTAGCAAACTAAATTAAACCTTGAAATATGGGCTGCACATACTGCTCATTTTCGGTGACCTGGCTTGCTGCCTACTAGATGCCCAAACCCTTTCTGAGCCTTTACTAAATTAATAACTTCAGCGAACTCCATGATATTGGGTACCACAGCCCAGTGTTGCGTCAGGTAGTAAATAACTCTTCTGAACATCTATCAGAATTTCCCAGAAGCAGCTGGTAATATCTACTTGAGAATAAGTTACATCTATGCTTGGGATATAGATTTATAGGACTGCAATTGCCCTGTACTGAATTGCTCATGTGAACGTTCTTATCCCAAGATAAACCCAAAGTCACGTATATCCTACAAACTGAGGTACATTGCCTCACATCACTGCAGAGCACAAACTGCATGGAAAAACTTCTTATGGGTTAGCAACTGTGTGTAAATCCACCCTACACCTTGTCTAGACATGTATGTTATCTGAGAATTGAATACAACATCTTGAACTACTCTCCAGCTTCTCTCATTTATACCTGTGCAATTCCATCTCAATCAACCAAACCAAAGAGGACAAAGAACAAAGATATTTGAAGTGAAAGACAGGCAAATATGGCACATATCAATCAGATACATGGCAACGTCAGTAACCAGCTGCTTCCAAAGGCATGACACCGTCTGCAGCGAGTAACAAAAGGGAGAGGGAGTGTAGAACAGCACAGAAGCATTGTCTTATTATCTTAATTTGGGAGACTTTTACAGTTATGCCTTTCCACAAAGGGTGCTTGTGAGCTCAGTTGAGGTTACAGTGGTTTAGGAAGTCACTCACTGTAGGCACAGTTATGGGCAAAGTTTGGTCTAGAGTTATGTTGCATCACTTTGGCCTGAGAGACACAGGCAGCCACCAGGACTGGTGTGTGGCAGCATGCTAAGCCACAGTGAGTTGCTTGTGTACTGGAGCTCCAAATCATAATCATTTCTGCAGATGCCAAGATAGCACGTCTCCTACCTCTTCCTAGCTCTCACCCATTTTCAAGTCAGATTATAATGTACAAATGACTTGCATTTGAAAGTCAAACTGGAGTAACTGCACACTGCAAACTTGAAATTGGCCAGGTAACTGAGCAGAGAGAGACTGCTATCTTTCCATTTAGGCAATATGACAGCAAATATGCATGTAAAACTATAACTACTCTGGGTTAAACATATCATTAAAGAGAAATACAAAATACATTAATTCTTGCAGAGGCAGGCCTTCCACACAGTTTTAACAATTCTAAAAGGACCTGTCAGGGCTTTATGGGTTGGTTCCAAATGAGAGCTTCTAAACATTGCGATGAGGATTAACGTGTCAGCTCTTAGACTCGCAGGGAGCGAAAGACGAAACATCTGCTTGTGCTGTCCTAGTAGGATTGTGCTGCCATTCAGAATTTTCAAGGAAACATCTAGAATGTAACGGGTAGTACTCATTTAGGTTATTACAGACATTTTGTGAGAGTTTACAGGTGTTACTCTAGAAAACCAAATAGTGAAAGAGTTCCTTTCTACCACATTTATAAGCCATCTCAGAATACTTATCATGTTTTATACCTCACTGTGCATGGACTTATAGAAGAGATCCATCTGTTAATTCTATAGATCATCACCAGAAGGGTAGCCAGATGAGCAAACTGCCTACACGGACATATCTCCACACAGCACGTCTGTCTCTCCCAGACAGCTCCAGTAACAGTCATTCTCTGTCCTAAGCTGTGGTGTTGACCACCAGGTTGGTTTTCATCTGTTAGCCCTGGGGAAGTGAAGAATCCTCCCTTTTATTTAGACCTTCCTGCAGCTGAAAATCTTACAGCTTTTTCTAGAAAGAGCTTAACTTTAGATTAGCTCCATGTGTTTCATTTGCTAAACTGCTGCCAGCCCTCAATCCAACATCCCAAAAGGAATCCCTTCCTAAATCAGGCAAGGCTACTGTGTTGCTTCTGGAATTTCATGGGCTCCTGTGCTTTTTTAGGCTTTAAAAAATACTAGAAGACATTGTGTATGCACAGGAACAGTCTTCATCAACACAGAGATTGCTTCCCTTTTGCTCTTGGGAGATATGTGTTGTTGTTAACAGCTCAGCCTTCAAGCTGCCAGAGAGGTAGTAAATTCAAGTTATACTTCAGTCATCAGTGCTGCATCTCTTGCACAAGTGCTAATTTAAAGCTGAGGTGCCTTGGAATTGGAAGCAAGTAAAACTATATAGGATTTTTTTTTCAGTTTGTGAGGTTTAAGCATAAAAATTGATCTCCACAAAAGAGGAAGAATGCTTAACATTGAGTTCAAGGCCAGGTCAAAAGTTTAGACTGAATACAATAGACTTCAGCTTTGTGGAGTTTTCTTTCAACCATCACAACCAATTCTTTTATAAAATTCAAATGCAGGCTCAGATTTTAGATACATATGTATATGAGTATATTCAGACCCTGGAATTTGGTCCAAGCCCACGTCCCACAGGGACTGGACAGCAAGTGTAACAGTTAAGAACGTGAACCCATGAATGGCTGTTTATTTTCTGGCCAAATTCTGTTTTCATTTCTCTTTGAAATCCTATTCCCATTGTCCTGCCAAATACAACAGCAAATCCAATAATAGCATTGCTAGCATTGCCCTTAAGCCTGTTTTCACCTGTTGGGATTTTAAAATGCCATTTTAAAATTTGAATTAAGAATATACATGCAAGAGTTCAATTTTTATTTTATTTTTTTAATGTGGAAGAGAATTCTCTCCTCAGCTTTACATTAATATCTGTATAAACACCCACATCCTATTGTACACACAGTAACTGATCCATTTCTGAATCTTGCAATGCAAACCATCCAAAGGTCATGCACCAGTTCAGTCGTGAGAGATGACTGGTGATTTCAGTACACAGCAGAAAAATAGCTACATTATTTTTTAAAGAAACTACAGTATTTTGATATGGAAGAGTGAAAGTGTAATTCCTAGATACTAGAGCAGTATACACAACCATGAATCCCAAATTGGTTCTACAAATGGCAGAATCAGCTGTCACTTTGTTAACAAGTAGCAAAAAACTTTTAGATCTCAAAATTGTAATCCCAAATAAATGACACTGGATGGAGCACCAAGCCCATGAAATCTGGCTTTCATGCCACCGATCTGCTTACTAACCTCTTACAAACCTCTGTAGATTCCCATACCTCATTCCCCTGAGAGACAGGGGCAAAACAATTTGACTCCTTTATGAAGCTCTTGGAGGCCTAATGAAAGATACTGTTTGCCTTAAATTTCCAAGGTGACAGAGTGCAGGAAAATCTTTAACAAATGAAGAGAAATGCTCTTAGCCAAAACTGAAACAATAGTTTTGGGATCGATAACCTCTCTACATGGTGTTTTTACATCTTACCTACTGGTTACACTCCTTATAGGAGTTTGGGGAAGAGTGAGATCTCCTGCTCACATGGAACAAGCAAGAGACTGCTTTCTATGGTTTCAGCCAAAAGCCATGACATGTTGCACAACTCAGTTCCCTTTTGTCCCCAAAACACTCCCAGTGATGGAGGCATGGGATGTTTGTTGCCTTACCTCCCTGACGAATGGAGTCCTCCAACACAGACATGGCAATTGAGTCAGTGGTAGCAAGATCCTGTGGGTCACCTGAGGTACAAACCCAGCGGAATGGCCCAAATCCCAGGGAAAAAATGTCCCTGGGAAGAGAACATGTTTCATTAACAGATGGTTGAAATTCTTTCTTTATTTATCCTGGCTGCTAGCAGTGCTTTTCTTTCATTAGCTGGAGACGGAAGAATTTCAAACATTTTCAATGAACTAATCTAAACAGAAGCATCAGGAGCCATTAACTAATTAAACAGTGCTGTTTCCTGCAGCCATTGACTGGTGTGTAAAAATACAGTCAGACAACAATTTTGATAGAAATGTTAGACAGTTCAATCAAACAGGTGCACCATCAGATGAATTGCAATTTTGTTTTCTGTTTCATAGAATTTACTATACCTGTTGCCTGGTCTTTTCCTCCTTAAGCCAGGCTAACTCAGAGTACATCTATGCTATCAGACTATTGTAGGTTTGAGAAAATGCCTGAGTCCAGACTCATCTGTTGTCCACACTGTTTACACACAAGAGTAAGACACACTTCATTCGAGCTTCAGAGAATCTGGTGGGTGCCTTACTCTACATTCAAGCTTTTATTCACATGCAAGCTAAGCATGAGTCAGGTGGTGGTATAACCAAGTCTTTCAGTGGATGTCCTGAGCTCAGGTCTTTCTACAAGTAGTGCATGGACAGCTTGAATGAGGAGTGCAGTTGGTGACACAGGCAGAAAAGAGTCTTATTTCAGACGTGTTTTGAGTTCGGTGCAGACAGGCTCCAATGATTTGAAATTATGCTCTACTGCTCTGAAGAGACAAGCTCTTCAATTTAAGCTCTTAGAGGTGAATTTGCAGATAGTTACAATTTGAGGCAGCAACTTGGCTATTTTCTTGAGAAGAGCTACTTAAGGAAAATTGATGCAACAAAAGAGAAAATGCAACTATTCATGTAAAGGAATAAAGAGTTTTGTTTTGGCAATGTTTTAGCTTACTGTTCAGACATCTGGTATCTGTTTTCATAAGGCTTTTTAATCCTAAAAAGGATAAAGCTTTTACACCAAGTTAACAAGACTTGTCATGCCTTTCACCACAAATTATTAGCAAAACACCTCTGCCATCAGAGTCTTATACTAGTCACGCACAACATGTCCCTCTAGATCTAGCACTTCTTTTCATTGTAGCTCTGCTGAAACCAATAGAAAATACAAGCATGATGCTTATAGGACATCCTCCTAAGCTGCACTGGGCACTTCTCCAAAGCAGAGGAAAATTAGACTAACTCTGACATAACACCTGTAAGATCAAATTTCCTACTGCTGTAGTTGAGTCCTTTTCATTGTATACACTACACTGCCAGATTTTCACTAAGTGAAGTCTCCAATAGCCATAAAGCATTAGAGTACTTTAGTCCAAGATCTACCCAACGTACCCCATGATGTGCTGAACGTAGGAAGGATATCTGAATTCTGTTTTATTGGCTCCTTTTTTCTCAACATCAGCACCTATAAAAGGATTTTAGAGTCATCAGTGACTTGACGATGAAGAAAAAAATATTAAATGTATAACCAGACTGCACCTGGGTTCCCATAAAGGCCTTCGCTCAGCCACAGAGGAAGTAAGGGACCCCAGAGAACAGTGATAGAACAAGAGGGACTAAAGAGTTGGCATAACACTGTGACCAACCCTATCCTACCAGAGAATAGGGATGGAAAGAAGTATTCAGAATTGCTCTTGTTCCCACCTAAGAACTCCAGAATCTACTCACCAGCCCTTTGAGCTTCCAAGAGAAATGCATTGCCATAATCCCAAAAAAACATGCCCTTATCAGCTAGTCTGTTAATAGCAGCCACGTGTCTCCTCAGACTGAAATTAAGAATGAAACCATTATTCCTGATTGATTAAATATCAAAGAGAATCATATCATGAGCTCACTAAAGGCAGGGAAGCAGTGTGGAGACAGATGGAACTAAAAAAAACAACACAAAACAGACATAAACCCATAAGATATATAAGATATTTTCGATCTCTGTAGCGCCTGTTATCCCCAAATCTTGAACTGGTTCATAGCCATTGTAATTAACAATTAATTAACAGTGAAGGGTCATATCTTTCAGCAAAGAAGTGCAGCCAGATCTGAGGACTGAAAGTAATAACAGCTTATACAAACATTCAAAACAATTCAAAGAGTTCAGAGAGAAAGCCTGCAAAGACAAAAATTTAAAATGGCCAGACATCACTGTTCTGGCCTCTCCCTTGGCCAGAACAGCCCAGTTTTCCCTTTGCTTCCAATAGTGGACTATACCCTAGGACTATCCTCTCTGATACCTTTCTCACTTAGTAATATCCAATTCTAATCTCAATGCATAGTTGCATATGGAGTTGTACATGCATAGGTGTAACCTCTTGGAACTCTAAAAAGGTAAACCAATGCCTAACAAATTAAATTGTGCTTGTTTAGGTCATACCAGACTCTTCCAAATGAGTCCTTCCAAGAAATTTACCTGTTACCTTTGTCTTAGAGTAGTACATATGATACAGACTTGGGAAACTGGAAAGGTCTTTGTAGGTTCCTAATCCAAAATCAAATAGATTACATGCCCATGTTCTAGCTTCTACTAGAAAATAGCTCTCCAGTGAGAATATTTAAGGTGAACAATAACAGAGTCATAATGTCTCAAAAGTACCAGCTGAGAACAACAGTACAGTCTGCTGCCTCTATACCACAGTTCTTTATTTATAGATAAATTATACTAAATTTTTCCCTTTATAATATCCAATTCTAATTTCACTGGCAAACTTGTAAATCAGGAGTAGCTCCCTGAAATCAAAATGCTAAACAGAACTTAGTTACAGTTGCAGAAAGCTGGGAGGACTCATTGGGAAAGTTTGTTCCCTTGTTATATCCTTCCATAAAAAACTATCACCAGCCACAGATGGAAGTGTGGTAGGCTACATGGATTCCTGGCTTACCAATTGCTGTTTTATGCCTTAGTCAGTGAACCTAAACCAACTGTTAGTCTACATGGAATTGTATTTATTGCCCTGGATGTTTAAAACTTAATGCAATTTAGGAATATTTAGAAGTGAAATAAATCATAAATCATTCAGGCCTCTGGATTTTGTATTCTAGTGACGACTCCTAAAATGGTAGGTAGGTGACTCGTCTGCCAGACTTTGTGTAACACCTGTGTAAGTACAAGTCAGCAGTTACTAGTGTTATTGGTACAATATCTCTACCCCAGCTTTCTACTGAAGGGCAGTATCTTATACTTAATTCAGTGAAACTTCTTGTGAAAAAGACAAAGATCCAATCACTTGCAGAGCAACCAAATTTAAAGGTTAAAGCATGCATCAACAAAACATTTACCTCTCTTGTACCATGGTCCGGAACTTCCCTGGATTGGTGGACAGGAGCTGCTTTGCTTCCTCAAAGCCAAGCTGGACTGGATAATATCCCCCACTGAATGGGTTATGACATGAAGTTTGGTCAGACCCCAGATCAACTAGCAGCTCTCCTGTTGTGTCCAGCTCATACACTAGCCTCTCCCTAGAGGGAAGGGAAGAGAATGAATGAAATGTTTGAACAAAAGCTGTTATCTCACATTGAAGCTCCTCTTTCAGGTGAACTCCTTCCATCTAAAGAAGTTGTTTATAAAGGTATGCCCTTGGCAAGCTGTCTTTTAGCATGCAGGAAGTGGGAAACTAAAAGTTGCATGCAAATCTTCGTCACCATATACTTCACATTTCCCTGCACAGGAATGCCAACAGGTAAGTCAAATGCCAGTATGATGTATCAGTCATATATTGATCAGTTTCAACCCTTGGTGTATGGTGTAACAGCAAGGTTTACCATTGGATAAAGCCACAAGAGTGCTAGAATTTACATCCATTATTTGATTGTTTTTATTCAATTGATGCCTCAATACTCCTATTCTTCACTGAAGTCAAAGACATTTGCTGGCTAACCAAATAGCAAAAGCTTAGGAGATAGAGAAATTCCCTCTTCATCCGAAGACGAATCTTAGTGATTTCTTTCCCTAAGAAATTCACTGTTCCGTGAGGAAAGATGATGCATTTCCCATGCAACTGGAAACTGGGACACAAGGATGAAAATCCCTCTTTTGACAATACAGTTTTTCATGAATATCTAGAGCCATGAACTCAGCACTACATTTAACGTTGCTTCTATTCCAAGTCTGAGAACTAATCCCGGGTTGACTTAACAAGCAAGAACATTAATATGTCCATATATACTACTTACCACAGATCTACTACATTCCCATGGTAACCCAAACTAAGGGCAATTTTATTCTTTCTTGCATCTCTAGAATAGAGTTTAAAAAAGACAGGTTGAAGAAAAAGTACCTCATGTAATTCTATCTCACAACATACAAATTGCAAACAAAACTATAAGTCTGTATGTTGTTTCCAACACTGACCTAGGCAATAAAACTTTTGACCTTTATGCAGCTTGATTGTTCAAGTGTAACATTATTTGTAATTGCTATATGCATAATCACGAAAAAATGAAGACATTTAACATATAAACTATATGAAGCACTGGTAATGGCAAGTTGTAATCATTGGTAATCAGTAACAAGGAAAGCTGCTGTTTGGAAGAATAGATACGCATTCGAAAGCAGACCTGGGGTAAGAGGAGGTGTCCTTCAACCCCTCCCTCTGTGCATACTAAAATAGCACAATGCAGTAAGATGTAAAGCAAGGATTAGGGAGTAGAGATAAAGTGACTGAATGTTACAAATCATACCTAAGACTAGCAATGCAATGGTCCAGGTTGTTAGAGATTTCCATGAGCCAGCCCTGCTTGTAACGTTTCAAAAGCGCTGCTTCATCAACCTAAGACAAATAACAGAGGATCTTAAAACTCCTGTTTCTCCCATTGAGTCCCTTTTACCTTTTTTTTTTTTTTTTTAAATAAGAAAGTAGCAAGTGAGTGAAAGGAATAG
Organism: Cygnus olor; assembly: GCF_009769625.2. Taxonomy (NCBI): domain Eukaryota; kingdom Metazoa; phylum Chordata; class Aves; order Anseriformes; family Anatidae; genus Cygnus; species Cygnus olor. Next base: position 11,911,959 of record NC_049178.1, read on the forward strand.
CCCTACATTGGCCTTAGGATGAAGTGATTGTCCAAATACTTCTTTTCCATCTTTGATATTTACCAATCCCATTCTCTATTATTTCAGGCTAGAAGCAAGAAAAAACCTGACCTATCACTTCCTAAACATATTTTACAAACCAGAAATTCTCATTAAAATTGTGCAAATGTTTATATTGATGATTTTCATTGAAAACTGTAAACTTTTTTTTTTTTTTTTTTTTAAAATAACTCAGACTTTTCTGCCAGACTGCCCAGGACAAAAGAATGGTTTGCTTTTGACCCTCACTTTTGTACTTCGACTGCTGGTTGAAAACCTCAACCAAATATGGGAAAAAAAAGAAGAAAGTATTTTCTTGTCCCAGCTGGCTGGTGCCTCTGTGAAAAATGGAATGGATCAAAACAAAACTACGTCTTCAATCCCCTCTTGCTTTGAGCTTTGAAGCTCCAAACAAGCTCAATCCCAAATTGGTACTCTTCTGGAACCAGTTTGTGTGTATGCACCAGAGACAGCAGGATAAAAATATAAATGGATAGACAAACTGTGGAGGCTTTGGCACAGATTCCATATTAATGATTCAATGCACAAACTTGTACATCATTAAGACATTTATAATGAGTTATCAGTGGCATAAAGCAAGTGGCAAAATTAATTCAAGCCAATTTTCTGTAATGGCAACTGATTTAGACACCCAGAGTGTTGTGTGTGCGCACAAGAATGCGTAACCTGAGTATCTTACAATATTACATTAAAGCATTTTTACTTCTCTATAATCCACCCCCATCATTTCCATTTCATTATTTCTCATTAACAAAGTATTTATATGTAAATTAAATAAGTTCTGTATTCAGGAGTTGCTTGAACACCAGGAAACCTTTTCTTCCCCAATTATTCTTAGCATGAGAAACCTTCCATCATTTCCCACATCAGTAATAAAGACTATCCTTCCAAAACCCCAGATTATGATAATAGCAGTGTCACTACCAATAGAATTATTCAACAAAAAGTCAGGTGCCGTGGGGGACAGCTGCTTTGGGAATTATTTAAATCATCACAGGGGAAAAGGATATTAAATGGTCCGTATGAATTACAGGAACGGGGTTCATTTAAAGCTCTGCATAATACAGATCAGATCTATTTAAATCTGTTACCACATCTTATATACTTTATTTCAGACCTCTCTGACAGTCTTGGAAAGTCTTTCAGACTTGCTGGCACACTCAAAGCTAGCTTCCTTTGAACCATCTTTTCAAATATGGGATCTTTTTTTTTAAAGCTCGGTTTTAAAAATTGCACAAATATGATGAGCTAATGTCACCTCCAGTGTAACCCTAGAGAGCTTAGCACGGCTCAGAGGAGATCATCTGGCCCTCCACACAGCTATTTCATAAAATTACAATCTGCTTCATGTCAAATAGAAGAGGTAAAAGACTTGCACCATTAATCCCTTCTGTCTGAGCTTCGGAAGCCCTGGCTGACAAAATGACATCTCTTGCACAATTCATCAATGCCATTTGCATAAATAGTTCCTTAAATAAATAATATGTACATATATATAGCTATCCACATGTGCTCCTGAGACTCATTTCCGACAAGGATCATCTCACAGGAGATAAAAACCAGGCGATATTCAGTCTCCTGAACAAAATCATCTGCAGCCGTGGAGATGAAAAGGACAAAGGACTGCTTTGAATAGCATTCATTGAAATCTCTCCTTTTGTACTCTAGCATTTGAAAGTTCATGATGACAGAGTCAAAGTCTGAACAAGATAATTTATTCAATAATAATTTATTCAATAGTAAATTTGATCTTCATGGACTACCTGATGAGATCTCAAACACATGCAAAATTCACATTGTGCTAAAAAATATTTTTGCACCATCATTACAAAATAGATGAAATCCTAACTTTCCATGAGTAAGACTTCTGCTAGCCAGAGTGGGACAGATTTTCTGCGTGCCACGTAAGCAGTCTGACCCATTATGTTTTGAACTTACAATTATTACAGGTTAGATTGCAATATTCTTACCCTTTTGATTGCAGCAAGTGGCATGTCCATAGCAGAGGTCTGCCAGCTAATTCTTTTTATAAGCTACTTTGGCTGAGAAAGCTAAACTCCCACTCTAGTGTGCTCTGAAGTTATTTTCTCAAAATCTTTCTTCCTCTGGAGCAGTAACAAGAGCTGATTACCTACCAATCAAAGAGCTCAATGCATTTTGGTCAGCTCTTATAACTGTTCCACTAAGAATGTTTCCCCAGTGTACTGAATTCAAAGGCTGTCATGAAGAAGGAAATGCATGGAAGGGTTTATTACTTCCCAATAGTCACTATCGTTAAAGAAATTCACTACCATTTTCACAGAATTGCAGAGCAACATTTTCAGTTAAAAACTGTTGCAATGATTTTATAGTCCATTCTTCTGATTTGTTAGAACAGAATTCTGTGATAAGCATAATAGCTGAAAAATGCAAGCATTAGGAGACCCTAACGTTACTTTCTTTATATAAAAATCTATTTTACTTGAAAACTATACATATGAATACTTATCAAAACTTTGTTCAGGTTCAGCATCAGATATAGGATACTTAGAGATATCTATGTATCCAGTGGATCCTACCGTACACTATTCTAATCACTCGAACATTAGCAATCTTTGAATCACAGATCATTATTAGATTCTCTTTGTTTATGGGAGGAAACAGCTGGGTTATTTTAACATATTTGCAACATAAATATTACATCAGGATGGAAGACTCTACAAAACAATATAAGCTGTGGGTGAACTTCAGGGAACAGCGAAAATGATAACACAACTTCTCCCCAACAGCATTTTCTCTAAGCAGAACTTACCTTTGTTGTCTACCAAGATAGCCTACAACTGAAATTCTCATCAGTGTTTGTAATTACCCTCACCGTTTTCACACTGAAGCCAACTTTAAGTTTCCCAGTTTTACAAAATCTCATTGACTTCAGAGAATGGCAACACTAAGCAAATTTGTTAGTCCCAACCTGGATGACTGAATCATACCACCATTTTTAACAGGTATTTTCTCTGCACCTGATAAGGGTGTTAGAGGAATTAAAGGTTAATTGTAATATAACTAATACTTTTTTAACCTAATAGACTTTTTGGCATAAAGAGGATATAGTTCCCATGGGAATTGCCTGTGGAAGTTATATCCTTTCACACATGTAATGATAGTAGTTCCAGTGCTGAGTATGGCTTATCTAACAGAATTGTTCTGCATTATTTTTGAAGCAACTATAAGAAGTAACAGTTCATATCTTTACAGTACAACCCAGTGGGCAAACAGATAGAGGGTGGAATAGCAGTGAAAAATGCTCAGCAATGGAAAGACATACAGATCTTGGAAGGCAGTATCTTTTTTTGAGTTTTGCCTGACAGGGTTGTTTGAGGAACACATCTGATCAGGAGAATGAGGCTTCTAAATCAGCACATGAAGACAAGAAGACAACAAAAGAATTGCTCTCACCTCTGCAATGATCCCCACACACCCAGCAATGACTGCAGCCTTTGCTTGAGCCCCACTCATCCCTCCAAGACCAGAAGTAACAAACACCTTTCCGGATAGGTCTTCTGCCTTCAAGTAGCGACGGCCTGCATTCAGCACTGTGAGCTACACACAGCACAAAATAGAAATTATCAGGAGGTATTTCTTCTAGAGTCACCAAAATTTAATGAAAAATGCCACATTTTCCCAATTAATTTCCACAGATACCTGTAACACGTGGCTGTTTGCAAGCAGGACTGTTAAAGGGACTCACGGGCACTTATTTCCTACGTCCAACTGACATTCTGTTCCTTTTGGTCAATTCATACTTCATTTACTGTAGCTAGATGTGATCTGAGATTGAGAGCTTGATAACAGATTCCTTCAGGTCTGCTTTCTGCTTAAGAAAGCAGACCTGAATGGACTGAGTAGAATGACACCAACTTTTTAAGGAGCAGGCAATGAGAATTTCTTTGGTAATCAGAACATCCTCTCACAGCAGTCCATGCCACTCCAGTCACCAGCCACTGCAGGGGACACCCTCCTCCAACAGCTATCAACAAATAAATCTTTCCTGAATTTCTTACCACAGTCCCATGGACTATTCCCTGAGGTCCAATGTAGCAGTAGCTTCCTGCAGTCATCTGGCCGTACCTGGCAATATCAATGAAAACAATGATACCACAAGTTACTCAGGCTGGAAGGAGGGCTGTATACATCTACATATATTTCTAGCATAACAAAAACAAAACAAATAAAGCAAAGAAAGAAACAAGTCAATCTCCTGTGTTTCTTTTTGATGTTAAAGATCTGGCATTATTAAATTCCTAACTTAACTGACCTTCCTCATTTGCAATGCACAAACAGGCTTTCAGAAGATCATTTAACTCTTTAAATTATTGAGTTCCAAAATGTGTAGAACAAAAGAATTGAGTGTAAATTTAATTTTGTCTTTTAGCATAGCAACTAAGACACAAAAAGACTCCTTTTCCCATTTGGGCATATACCACTGGATTTTAGTGGCACTCCCACTTTTAAGTCACAATTGTTTTTGAGGTTGTAACCCCAAAATCATTGTCCACATTCCTACAAAATCCCTGAGAAAGCGGCAGTGAACATACTCTGCTCATGCCCTTTCCTTTCCTCCAGCATTCTGGTCTATACACACCCAGCTCTCTCATAGCTTAAATTGATTCTCTCCATCGTACACAGCAGAATAACAACCCTGTGCTCATCAAGTAGATGAGCATTCAAAAAAAACGGGTAAATAATCATGTCAAATATATTAAAAAAATATAGCTTTCTACTTCAAAGCCTTTTCTTAGTGTAGAATTAAAGGAAAACTTCATAACTTATGCTTTTTTTTTTTGGTTAATTGGTTTTTCGAAGATTGCAAAACCACTGCCAAGTGTAACTAGCCCAGGCTATAATTAGGTTATGATTATGGCTTCAGGCTGTAATTCAGCCAAGTCTTACACATAAACCTAATACTAATTCCCAGCAGACCTCAATGACAACCTTATATATGTGGCTGAACATAACTCAAACTCCTAAGCAATTGCACTTAAGTGTACATTAATGCTTTGCAGCATCAGGACTTTATGCAGTACAGTTGAAATCCACCTGCATTGGAGATTTTAATCAGCCACTGCTCTATGTCTGAGTTAAATTTTAGATAAATGTTTTATATATTTTAATAGTATCTTCTTACATTGTTACTCCCAAAGCAAACATTTTCTCATATTCATCTCTGGTAGAATAGTTGGGAATAACCTAGGAAAACAATCAAAAAGAAAATCCAGATAAGCAAATTAAAGATTTAAGCAGATCTTTTCACCACCTGAATTTTCTGTGGTCAAACACACACAAAAAAAGATGAAAAAACAGGAGTAGTAATTCAGGGGTTTTATTCTGTGCATTCTAGTATTACACAAAAAAAGGATGTCTGGTCTTTCCATCAGCATGACTTTCATACAAGTCTTAAAGAACACAGTTGTCTAGCCACAAAACTAGCCTACAGAGAGATGAATATTGAATAGGTCAAGACAACAGGCAATGGACCAGCAGGCCCATTTGTCTAGCTTGCCTTCTGAGCAAAGCAGTCCAGGTATCTGAGCATTTGATGCAGGTCATCTGTTTGACTGTTGAGGGCTTTCATGTCTTCCAAAATGAGCCTAGATTAATTGTTTTGGTCAAGAACATGTATAGCTCAGGCTGAGTCAGAACATAAATCCTCTGACAAGGCAAGAATTGTTCCCTCCATCACTGCAGAGCAGCCCACTTGAGTTGAGAGTGACTGTACTGGAATAAATGCTGCAGAATTTAGACCCCAGATTTTTGGTGTGCTATATTGTAAGTTCAGGTAGCACAAACAATGTTTAATTCTGCAGAGACATGGAAAATAAACCAAAGAGGAGAAATAAAGGAAAGAAAACAAGATGTTAACACCTACCATGCCATTAGTAATGATTAACCGAGGAGCGTATCGATGGCTGGGAAAGAGTCCCAGAGGATGTCCACTGTACATTACTAATGTTTGCTCTTCAGTCATTTCTGACAAATAGTGCATTACCAACCAGAACTGAAAGGAAAAGCAAGGAAAGTGAGGGAATCTGTTTCTATCTTGCATTATGTTTCTTCATGAAGCTGCTAAACTGAGTATGAAGGCAGCTACAGAGATAATGAGGTGTATTGATGTACAGAATAACAGCCAGAGCTCTCAACACATTCTTGCTTTTAATAAAGTCCATTAAGAGACACCGCTCAGCAGGAAACATAAATCAACTAGCAAAGGTCTGAATAAGTTCCAGAGTAATTTCTCCAGTACAAACCCTAGAAATGCTTTTCTAGCTTTTCAGTGCATCATTTTTAAAGCCATTCTAATTTTATCTTGAGGTTAACCATTTGGACCTAGCAATTTTCTGGCAATCTTTCCAAAAGCAATCTGTGAAATTTTCACTAAAAAAGAGATCAAAACACCCATGTATAATGTCGATCCTAACCTGATATGGTTAATTCAACATCTTCTGGTGCTTGTCATCTTTTCAAGAGATCATCATTACAGTATGCACTTAATGAAATAACTTCTCAAAAAGTAGCTTTCACTATGGACAATGAAGAGAACCCTTGAGACACCCCGGAATCTGTAAATAAATGCATCTCAAATCTAACTGCATAATTCAATAGTTACTCTTGATCTGTGCCAAAAAGTAGATTGATCATCTAAACTTTTATAAATTTAACTCACATCCATCATCATCTACGACAAAGCCCATTATATTCCATGGGAATTTTAGCATGAGACAACCAGGTCCAAGAAGAGCAGCTGTTAACTGCTGTTAACACATTTAACTTCTGTGGCTGCCTTTCACCCATATTAAAGTGGTACAGATTTGAAGCTAGTCCCTTCTAACCCAGATAATTTCTAAGATGGGTTTAGCAAGTTAAGTTGGTCAGGAAAGAATTACTTGTGGTTTTTTGTTTGCTTTTTCATTTTGTTTGTTTCATAAAAAGTTTTGAACTTGTTCCAGTACAGAACAAGTAACTAGCTGTGAAAACTTTAGCAGGCTGGGAAAAACTTGTAACAAAACCAGAAGCTGTGAGATACTTAGATTTTTCTGCATTGACTGAAAGATACAACTAGTAAGTAGGAAGGAAAAGGAAGATGGAGTCTGTATTTCGTAGCCTGCAAGCTTGCAGACAAGTTAGTAAGGGGAAATTTACCTCTGGTCATGTTTTTCTCTTTAAAAGTCATTCAAAAGAAAGCACCAGCCTGTGTGGATGATATAAACCAAACTCAGCCTTTTCCCTAGGAATTTTGCAATGACAGATTTTCAAAAAGGATGTTGTTTTCAAGCCTCAGAGGACAAAATGTTCCATCATAACTGAATCATTCATGTGATTGCTACTCTAAGCAAGCAAAAACAGAAAGGTTTTGTTTGCTCTGCTGTGAAACAACTGCAGGTCATAGCTCTAACCTGGATGAGAACAAGAGAAGAGAAAGTATTTCTGACTTTGGCAGTGCTTCTACTTCACCTTGCAGCCCAACATCTGCCTTCGGGATGTCAGCCCAGGCAATGCCACTATATGAACTGCTGGCACTGGACACATGAGAAATGCTGTAAAACTCTCATGCAACATGTTAACTGGCATAACTGACATTTATGAATTAACACGGAATAAAGAAATGGTGTGCATTGCCATAGTACCTTTATTGTAAAAAAAGTCAGAACAGTTTTACCTCAACAGCTAAGATTTCCATTAAACTCCCATTTAGCGGATTTGGAAACTGAAGCATGATTTTTTTTTCTTAGCTACAGATGAAAATCACAAAGAAGAAAGACCAGGTCTCTCAGTTCTGTGCTACAGTGAGGAATCCATTTATTTTTTCCTTAATGAGGAACGTCATTTACAGGTTAGTTTTGCTTGGAATTTTTAATAAACATGAAGCCGGATTCAGGTAAAGCCACAAATACCTCAAAATGTTTTTCACATGCATTTTGCGGTTGTTGGATTAAAGTAAGTGTATTTAGTGCCACTTTTGGATAGACAATTATACCTTAAACATCCCAGTTCAGATTTCAGACAGGACTTTACCCACCTGCCATTACTATCAGAAGTTCAGAGTTAGGCCTGAAAATAAAGTGCACTATGACCTGACCAGCTAGCATGTAAATATTTTCAGCTCATCTGATTTTATTGGAAAAAGACTAAGGACTACACTTTCTTAAAGCCATATTGTTTTCTTTTTTTATTCCACTATATATTGTGCAAAAGTACCACAAACAGGCAAGCAGAAGTTATATGTTGTTTCCTAGAATTTATTTTGCCTCTAAAACTATCTGTGCAAAGTACAGGCACATACACATGCATCAGAGAAAGACAAAGAACTTTTACATCATCTTACACAGCTTGATATGTTTAAAATACAGTATTTTTATTGGGCTGTCTGTGCTCTCCTTACTAAATAAAGCTCTCCCCATCTATGCAGTTCATAACTGGGCATTCCTCTATCCAGACAGGATGTTTTGGAGTATTGTGAGACAATGACTGCCAAGAATTATCACAAACTCTGCCTAAGCAGAATGTGCCTGGGGGACATTGAAATGGGTTTCATGAAAGAAGCTGCAAAGCCAGCAGTGTCCTACCTGTGCCCAGTTGCTGAAGACCTGCCCATTTCCTCCGTAAGTGACAAGCTCCTGGGGAAACTGAGAAAGACAATTTAACAATAATAACACAATTATTTTTCTGAAATGTTTCACATTATCTCCAAGGTATTTTTTTTAAAATCTCAATAATGAATTCTTTCTATAGCTTACAGCTTATTGCACTGACACTATCAAAAACAGAGAATACCATCCAAAAAGTTATAGGTTAAGCAAAAAAAAAAAATCATTAAAATTCTTTTTCAAAGTAAGCCTTTGTTATTGTTACAATGGCATTTTGGTGATACAGAATGCTAGAAAGTAATTCCTGGATTGCAGGTTCTACAACAAACATACACAGCAGTAAACTCCCTTAAACTGACCCTGAGTGAGCTTACAGTTTGGTTGCCACTAGATTTTACAGCTGGAAGAGTCTAAGACCAGCAGGGCATTGCTGAACGGCCTCTCCCCTGCCATTTGTAGAACAGATGCATTACACTGGATAGTGCTTGTAAAGAGGGACTTCGTCCTGTAACCCTCTAGTAAATCTGTCCTTGGGGGCTGAGCTTGCCAAGCTACAGGAAATATCAACACTAATTTTTCAACATATGTTGTAGAAGCAGCGTACTAAGAGCTGAACTCTGCCTATCTCACAGATAGCAACCAAGCTCCTGTATATAGTGGGAGATGGAGTGAGCCTTGTTAGTGCTGCAGGAGTCCTCAGAGGTCTAAAATAGGACCAGAACCCCGTGTGCAGAATGAAGAACAATGCACAGCACAAAACTAAAGAACTTAGCAAGTAAGACCCAAATCTCAAGGTACCAAAACAATCACAGGAAAAGGGTAGAATCACCTTTACTCTATTGCAAGGTTAGCCTCGCAGAAATGATCATTCTAGCACATCACTCTGTAAAGAGTGCCTTAGCACTACTAAAATTGGCCTGCTTAGCTAACACAGCTGCCAGCTCCACATGTACAGAGACTGTCATGTACCTTGGGGCACAGAATCATCAAAAGGCTTCTGAACAACTGAAATCCTATTCAATCCATTGAAGGAGCATCATTTGCGCAAGGATTAATTTCACCTATATGCTTAAATTCTCCAATTTTTATGTGAGCAGGAAGAAACTTGCAGATTTGTTTCTGTTCTATGCATCCAGCTTCCTTTATTATCACCGTAGCTTACCTGAGCCACTGAGGGATCCAGATTATTCATGATCATCAGCATAATGGCAGCAGCTGACTTGGTCTTGCAAGGATAGTCTTTGATGGGGTACGCTCTGAAATGGTATTCATCAGACTTCAGGAGTCACACAAGGGACTCATAAGGGTAACAACAACACACACCACAGAAATATCCCTGCATGCCAACACATCCCTTTGAGTTACAGGTTTTTATTCAGGAGGGATTAAAAAAATGAAGGAGAAAGTGCAGATCTGATATGACATGTACCTTAACAGGAAAACAAGGTTTCAATTTCTATCAGAACTAAGCAAAGAAAAAAAAGATTATATTCAGCTTATCATTTGCTGAATCAGTTAATCACAACCGGTTATAAATATGGTAGCCACAAGCTCTCATTGCTTTTCTACGAGAATTTTTTGGGTCACACTTGCACTGGCCTCTATAACCCAATTGCCAGGTAAAGCAGCTCAGTCCGTCCTGCAATACCACGAAAAAGAGCAATGGGATAAATTGTCTTCAGGCTCATCAGCCCTTGCTATTTAAGATCCTATCTAAGAAAAAATGCCCAGCTTGAAATTCGGTTCCAAAGAAGCTCTCAAACACTTAACTAGTTAGGAGAAATATGCAGTCCAGCTCTGCAATACCTTTCAGACTCTCTTCCAGTTGTTGTCCCCGTAGCTGATTTCTGCAAGAGCTGACCCCAGCCTAGTATGGACAGCATAGAAATATGTATGTCTGTGGAAATCAGAGTGCTTTCTAGTTGCCTGCTTTATTCAGATTTATGTACAGACATTAACCAGACCCCTGCTGGATGCAAAAAGGAATCAATCAGTCTAAAAAAAGCAGCTAGCCCCTGGCAGCCCTCTCCAAAATTGTTCTGCTTCACAAACATTAGCCCCATCAGCCCTATAATGAAGCAATGCTCCAAGATCAACAGGCACAGCATATTAAAAACCAGGGTCAGCTACAGGTTCCAAGGAAGGAAAAAAAAATGCACTGCCTCTCTTTTAAGCCCAGGAAGACTGGAAAATAACCAGCCTCTCACAGCAGGTCCCAATGCCATCCACAGTGCTGTCACTATTTAAAGTCAGTTCCACAGGTGAAAGCTGGTAAGCAAATGGTAGCCGAATGCAGTGTGAACCCCTCAGTTCTTACCTCATCTCAATATCTGGAAAGAATCTGTACATGTAGATATGTCCATAGAGCCTGAGTTCTTCAGCAAATTCCAGCACCAACTTCTTTTGTATTTCAGGTGGGAAATAACGCAAGGCGTTACGCAAAGCAAGCTGCCGGGGGGGGGGGGGGGGGGGGGGGGGAGAGACAAAATAATTGAGGTGAAAGAGAGGTGGAGGTAAGTGGGTGGCCCTGAATTTTATCAGCTGGAAACATGCCCCAGCTCTCACAAAGATGATTTAATTTAAAAGGCCAACCTCACACCAGGGCAGCTTCCATTCCTGCTTTCCCATTGAAATATTTCCATCTGCATCTTTCCTTGTAAATTCATTTGCTGTACATATATAACTTTCCCCTTCCCTCCCACCCCCCAAATCTTTATGGAAAGACCTCAAAGATTTGTTATGTGGCGTTCAATCCTACAGACACTTGACACAGATGAATCCCTTCCTACAGTGCTAGGGGGCACTGAACTACCAAGGAAAACATTGTCCAGAAATCGTTATCCTGAGATCCTGAACTCTTAGAGGCACTGAAGACCTTACGATACTTTCTATTCAAGAAAGGAACCTTAGCCTTGAATTATGAGACTTAACAGATGAAGATGTTCTTGGCCTAAGTTTTATTAAAGATTCACTACATTTAGCATACTAATATATTGCAGAGGGTGGTGGTTTACATTATTTTATTGAAGCTACACATATCACTTCTAAATTAGCTAAAGTGATTAGTAGGCATTGAATTAAATTCTGCAGATGATACTAAGTGGCTTATAGTCCCTATGGCCTTCGAAGACATTACCCATATTTTGCAAAGTACAGGGTGTCCTTTTGGATGAAAGAAATCATAAATAAATCACCATCTTTAGTAACAGTCTGATAGTTAAGTCGTCTCTGTATTCCATGTTCCACTTGATTAAAACCATAATGAGAATAAAGACTTTGTAATCTTTAAAAAGCCAATTTCATGCAAAGCTAGAAGCTCTTATAAGTTCCCCAATAAATGAAAACACTCTCCAAATGACTCTTAACTGAAGAGATTCACAACTCACGTGGAATTTCCACATCTTCATTAGGATGATTTTTAAGGAGTTTTGGAAAGGATAGAAAGGGATCAAAGTTGCTTCCTGATCTGATAACAGCCTACAAAACAACCAGGAAAGCCCAGTTTTGGAGACTGCTGACTATAGCAAGGATAATTCATGTTTGTAAAACCTGCTGTTGGAAGATCAAAGAGTTATGGAAGTATTTACTGGAAGAAGTGAAGGGGTTGCACATAGTACAGAAAATAGGTATCTAGAACAAAGGCGCATAGAGCCATGCAGCCTAGGTAACTTTACTCTCCTTATTCTTCTGGGAGGATAAAACATGCTAGTATGAAATCTGAAAAGCTCTACAAAGCCTTCTTCTCAGCTCAGTGACAAACCTCCTCATTTAACATGAGTATACTCCATCTCTTATGGCTAGAGTTCTCCAGTCTCTTCATCACATTGGTCTCAGTACCTTAGAGCAGACAAAGTACAATGCCCTGAATCTACAAACACCCCATACTAAGAGACATTCCTGTTGGCGTACTTGCTACTGAACAGGAACACAGGTCAGACCCTTTCAGACCAGCAACACTAAGCCTGCAAATGGGCTTGGCTATTCTACACAGAGAATGACAAGGGGTAAAACCCACTTAAGACAAGCAAACACAAATTCCACCTTCATATACTGCCTTATTCTCCAGCTAGATAAGCAGTTTTTTTTCAAAAGCAGGCTATTAAACACAAAAATCCCAGCTATATACACACTGTGACAAAATACGAGGGGATTTTCAAAGTCAGTATCTCAGAGGCAAGCAGCCATCACAGGGGCTCTAGCTCTAAGAAATTCCTACAGTGAGAATGAAATCAGCTGTACACCTTGCAACAACAAAATCAAGTTCTACAAGAGGAGAACAGTGATATTTTTTTCCCCAGAAATTAAAAAAAAAAAAAAAGTTGCTGCATTTGGCATTTTGGCTACAGAGAACTATCAGGATGAAAGTATTTTACTTCCATTCTGGCAAGGATCATCTTGATCAATATACTATTTGTATTATAATGAAACTGATGGGCAAATATTTTTCTTTGCTCTAAAAATATAAGAAGGCAAAATCTGTTTGGATTTTCAAATAAATTCACTTTGACTGAGCCCCCGTACTGTTAGTGTTCCATGTTAGCAGAAGCCTGAATTTTGATGATGCAAACATTAATGAAACATGAACTTCAATGTTACATGAAGGGTGAGAAGGGCTCCTGGGCTGCACAGACAATAGAGAGCTGATCTTATAAAAGAAGACTAAGACTGTGGCTTGTTTATCTTAACAGAACAAAGCTGACATTTGATTGCTGTCTTACTGCTGGATAAGTGTCAAAGCAGGAAGGAGCTTCAGGGAAATGCTGGGAGAAGAATAAATAGCTGTAAATTAGCCATGAAGAAATGTAGTCTTGAAATTCAAGGAATTTAAATAATGAATTCTGAAGCAGTCTCTCAATAGCAGTGCTGGGTCCCTTAAAATTGCTTAGATGGAGCCTGACTGCTTCATGAAAAAGCAATTGCCATGTGCATCAGGGAGAATTTTGCATATTCATGATTGAGTCATAAACTGGATAACCTGAGAAGGGCATTTAAGGAACAAATTTAAATAGACTGATCATCAGGCTTTCATGGAAATTCAATACAAGGCCATTATTCCTTAAGTTTTAATAAAACACCATACAAAATATTATTTTGAGCTTTAAGTAACATTAGTTTTACCCATAACTGACACATTCCACCCTGATGTTAGAAAGCATGCATTTGATATTTAGGTGTTCCTGTTCATAGTTTCCTCAGACAGCAGCATGAGCTGCACTTATCTGCTCAGCACCTCTGAAAAAACATGTTTGAGATCACTTATATCTGGAAAAATATATTAAAAAAATCACTTATACTTCTGAAACTGATACGTTGCTTTTAAAAACCTACTGTGAATTTTTTGAGTTACTGATTCAGTTCAGCTCAGTGCAATGCAAACATTTGATGGAGAATCTTGCTCTTAGATCTACCCGGCAGAGCTAACATTTAATTTTTGTTCATAAGCTCTAGTCATTAATAGAGGGTCCTTTTTTGATTCTCATTGGCATTTACACAGCAAACCAAGATCTTGCTGCCATTTAGTCAAGATTCAGTGACTCTTAATGTCAGCTAAATACTCAGAAGAACCCATGAAATCCTGCTCCAATTGATCATCTGTACATTTTTTTTGCTGTGGGATTTTCTTGAGAAACCAAGTATGCCAGCTTGTTGGTCCATTGGTGTTTGTTGAAGAGCCAGTGCCTCTCTGAGAATGGCATTCAGTCTCCTTTTCTAACATCTTGATCAGGACTTCTAGTTTAAGGATCGTAAGGAAAAAAAAAAAAAAAACACTATGATTTGCATTCACCCCATTTACTGAGGAGAAAGGGAAGCATGAAGAGAAGAAATGAGAAACATTCTTAGTTCTGCTCTTTCCCACTGGAGATGTTGCTTGCCTCCCAATCTTCTATGTGATGACATCCAGGTCTAGAATCATTTGTGGTATTATTGTCTAAACAACTGCAAAAGCAAGATTGTGATTGCATGTATTCTCACTCATAGGCCCCAGCTCAGATCAGCTGTTAGGAAGTAAGCATGGCAATTTCTGAGTAGCAGTTGCTATAAATGTCCCATTGGCTGGGAAAGTATGCCAAGATCTCTATCATCCAGACTTTCCAAAACAGAAGACAACAGGCTAGCCTTTCCAATCCATATACAAACATCCAAAAGCAACCTAATTTCTAGGCATGTAAAGCAGCCATTAAGAACAAATGTCTTGCTTTTTCTCCAGAAAATTCAGCAGGAACTTCAGGTACTATGCAACTTCACAGGCTTTGGTTTTCAGCTTTTTATATCAGGATGTCACAAAGCAGCAAAGACCAGATGCTCCCTGAGAGACAGGGAGACAAGAAGAGTAAAACAGCCAACAGGACAGGCACCTCACCCACCATGGCCCAGAACCAGGCCCATAATGCCCAAGGGAAGCAAGCAGGGCAGCCATGGGGTGGCAGCAAGGTTCAAACAGGGGTCTAGGTCATCAGGCAAGGTCATGGTAATGTGCAGGTCTCAGTGAAATCAGGAATGCAGGTCAGGACCAGATGATGGTTACCAGAAGGAGATTACCAGGAAGGTCCATAATGACAAGTCAGACTCAAGGTCAAGTCATCCTACAGGTTGGGGTCCAGATCAGTTAGGCCCCTGGCTAGGCACAGGCACACCCCAGAGCTCTAACATAAGCTAAATCTCCAACATAAGTAGGATTAAGCTCAAATGGAGCCCCTAAGCCTATGGGCAGAGGGTGTGTGTGTGTGGAGCTCTCAGGTGAGGCTGGTCAGAGCCATCAAGGCTGGTTAATTCCCTCAGGGCCCTGTGACAGAAACACAGGTGATAATACAGTCAGCTAGAAGGTGATCCTGCTGGGTAGAAAGAAACTGTAATGTGATTTGGCTCAAAGTTAAGGGAACTGCTACATGGATGAAGACGTCATTTTTTTTCTGATTCTAAGCAACACCAAAAAGTGTACATTCTTCCCAAATGGCACTGGCTTTACTGGAACGTCAATGAATATCAAGCATGCAATTTCCTTGTTTTGCAAAGGACGCAATACACATAAGATTTTAGGGATATCTGCTTTGCAGCATATTTACACAAACATACAGATGCTGAGAAACAGAAAACCAGAGTTTCCTCCTGCGGAGGGAAAGGGAGAGGATGTGGATGTTACAGGCATCAGGCAAAGAATACAGAAGGAAGAGGACTCAGGAAACATATAAACAAAAATCAGTTATGAGAAATAGCTTGATTTATCCAAAGAGATTAAAGTTGATATGATAGGAGGAATTGTATATCTTTCAGCAAGCCCCCAAACACGCAGAACTTTATAAATCTTGCCTATAGGATTTCTGTTATAGCCACAAAAGGAAGCCTCAAAAAAAATTAAAAAATGGCACTACTACAGATTATTATTGTAAAAAAGGGAAACGTCAGAATGAAAGCATATGAAGAGAGGGACAGATCCTTACTGTGAGAAAATTAGCAGAGCATTATTAACTTCACTACTGTCAAAGCTTCCCATGAACACTTCAATTAGAAAATGAACGCGGTGTCATACATGACAAGCCTCACAATATGCTCAGCATTACACACTGCCAACAAAATCTGGAAGCCTGTCTCAAGACTTAAGAACCACCTTGTAGACAGACAACCTTTTCTCAGCATGAAACACCTCTTAAAAAAGAGATTCAGCCTTTCAGATATAAAATAAATACCATCTGAGCCTCTAACCCTGTTAAGAGTTTAAGGTGGAGGATTAAGAGTAAAATAAATCAGAAAGGAAGCTTTTAAATTTTTAACAGGCTAATAAAAGACCCAGTCAGCATGACCTTTTATCACATGTGGTAGATAAGAAGGAGAGATGAGGGTAGGATGTTAGACAGTAGACGGACCAGAAAAGCAATCTACTGCTGTCTCCTTGAACACTTAAACGAGGCAGGAAACAATTCCAGTTTCTGTATAGGGAGTGAGGGCTTTGTCACTACCAATCTTTCCCCAGATAAAGAGTAAGGTTTGGCATTGTTTTGCGAGATACCATCTTCTGTCCTACAACGTGGACTTGTCATGATAAATCAAACTTCTCCTGAGGAAAGGAATAAAGTGGAGATGGTTGGCAATGTTCTACCATGCAGTGAAGCTCACTCCCTGCTCCTTTATCTCCACAACTATCACCACAGCTTCCTTCTGCACACTCAGTAGCCACACTTCCATCTGTCTGAGCTGTCCCAGGCATAGACAGGATGCCTCTGCCATGAATGCTCCTGACATTGAAGTAAATCCTCTTTGGATATCTCACAGCTGTTACTCCTTCTACCCCTTGGCTGGGCTCTCCTCTGCTTGTGGAAGTGGACTTTGAAAGAATTTCCGTGCTGATGCCAGTGAGGAACTCCCACGAGGGCAAGGAAGTTGCATGTAACTTGCTAGTGGGGAATGAACTTCTGCATTCTGACCAGAAAGTCACATTGTAAGAGTTACATGTGATGAAGCAAAGGCTTTCAAACTAAGAAACCAACCTTATCATCACGTCCTGCACAAAATTCCTAAGGATGTCTACCCGTTGAACATTAATTTCTGCTGCTGTTTTTTTTTTTTTATTATTGTCTCTAACATGAAATAATTCAACGATTACTTTAGAGTGTACACAGACTATTTAAACAAAAAGAGGCAGAAAAATAATTACACAACTAAAGACAAATAATTAACTCAATCCCTTACAAGCTTGTCTAAATGCCAGGATGCTTCAGACTGCTGGTTAAACTAATTTATCTTTGGATCCCTATGCAAACATACAGATACATAGCTTGTACCACGATGTTGATTTGACACATTTCATGTTAACTGTATTTGAGGGGTTAGTATTCACTCCCATACATATGCAGCGTTTTTGCAGCAGCATTCATAATTTCATCTCCAAGGAACAATGCTGGATTGACAGCATTGAAGTCTAAGGCCTCTTGTTTAGCCATTTAAAGTCATGCACAAAGCTGTTGTGTGGCAAATTTCCCTCATATCAATCAACTTGGGGAGAAAGAGAAAGCAAGCACACAGAAAAGTTTCCAGTATTTTGTCTCACTAACCATTACTGAAAATATAACACCAAGGAAATATATCTGCTGGCACTCAGAAGAGCATTTGAGGCGATCAGGTCTGCCGCTCCAAGCTGCATTTATCTGAAAGGAAGAGAAGTGAGGCCTTGTGAAACCCTGTGTTACCTTTTTCTCCTGAGCAGTGAGATTAGGGGTTCTCACAGGTGCATGGGGTATTCCTTTCCTCCGACCTCTGTTTTCAGGCAAAGGGTTTAGAGGAAGGCCACGACAGATTTCCTTCAGGCTGGTCATAGCTGCTGAAGAAATACAAGGAGGAAAGGCAAGGTAAATTGGAGAGACACAAGGAATGGAGACAAAGGGTGAAGGCAAACAAGATGCTAAGCGATTGAGATGTGCCACCACTCTGGGGCGATCTCCAAGAGGACAGCTCGTCCTCTGGCTTTTGCAATCAGGCCTGCAAAGCACAGAGGGCAGGCAGCACAGGTGACACACCTACCCCCACTGTGCCATGCCATTGGCTCTCCTGTCCTCCTCCAAAATGAATGATTCACAGTTTTGCTGTTTGTTCTCTGGGTGCTTTGTCAGGTGGTGCTGTGCTAAGCCACTAGAGCAGTCACTTTCCACATTATCCGGTTCCCCCAGCACCCCAGCGAAAGTCAGGGTCTGGAGCATGAACCTTGCTTGAGACTTCAGGGATTGTGCTTTTACATTTCTATAGTTCAGGAACTGACTAAAGCAAATCATCATTATTCATGTCATTGTTCATACACACTGTTCAGCTAAGATGTGCATTCTCTGCCTGACACCTCTAGGTATGGGCTGTTCCTCAGATATCATCAGGCTGCATCCTCTGGACAGCAGCAGCTGTCAATGATAACAGCAAAATGTCCCCCTTAGATTTTAGCTCCTCTTAGCTCACAGGCATGCCTGGGTTTTAGTAGTACTAAACTGAAAACATTAGCTCTGTTACTGCTTTCCTCAAGACAGGCAATAATAAGGAAGAGAAATTAAGGCTTTCAGTTTTAAGTCACTTTTATAACCTACAGTCAACAACAACTGGAAAGTCTTACGTTGTTGCCATCCAGACATCACAAGTAAACGAACATGCTTAACTTTGACTTTCCACTTAAAGAGCAACATGAACTTTGCTCCCCATTTTGAGTTGTTGTTTAAATTATACAGGAGCTTCTTGACCTTTATTACATCCACGGAACTACAACTCAACGGCCAGGGAATTTTCTCAAGTGCCACAGTTTAAGTCTGGTGAAATTATCTGGAAGAAACTTTTCAGTTAGTGACAAGCCTAAAACCTAGGAATAAAAAAAATGCCATGTTATTTTTTTCACAAAGGCAGCAATCAACAAGCAATGGCGACAAAGCATAATTATCAAATGACAGCATCTCATTAATGTCACACTGCCTGTAGCTCTAGGACATACTGCATTTCCCCAGCTCCCGCTGAAGATGCTTGAGTTGAAAGAACTCAGAACGTCCCAGGGGAGCTGAGCGCACCACTCTCAAACCCTCTGAAGGATGCTAACTGTCACTTACGAGAGAGAATTATGTTTTGTAATTATTCAGTATTTTAACTGTTTTCAAACAAAAGGCAAAGACAAAAAGGAGAGGAAATTTTTCCTACATATTTTAAAATTTTCTATTTGGTTTTCTTATTAAAAACGCACAAAAAAGAAAGATAAGGGTAAAGTTAGAAAATTCTCTTCCAATACATAGCTAAATAACTCTGCCTTACATAAACATTCCCACCGCAAAGGGAAATAAATCTTTCCTTATTCTTCTTTGTATGACCCACATTCTGCAAATCCCTCTAAGGTCTGATCCTGTGCACACATGGGCACGAGAATAATCTCGTCTACTCCCATCGAGCCTGCTTCCCTCCGTGACATCAAACAGAAGGTAATGGCATTACACTGCCTTAAAAGCTGAAGAAAGAAAGAATGGAGCTGGGGGGTGGGTTGGGGGGGTTGTCACTCCCAGAGTTAAAATTATTTCTAGGGCTGAGTGCTTTTACCCCTGATGCTGGAGCCTCGCTGGGTGTTGGACTTACTGCCTCCAAAAAAATCTGGGGCTGGCAAATCCGACTTCAAGGTCATGCCCTGCATGAAGGCAGATGCGTCAGCGGTGCCAGCGCAGCCCCCCAGCGAAGCCCCAAGTCCCCCCGCTGGCTTCTCCCAGCTCGTGTCTGCCCTTGCCTATGGAAATAAACCCGATGCTCGCTCCCAATCGCCCACCTTGCGAGGGACAAACCCCCCAAACCTTCCCTGCTGTCCCCACGCCTTGGGGCTGCCTTTGGGGTGCCCTGGGGGGGCTGTGTCCCCGCGGTGTGGGGCAGCTGTCATGTGCCGGCAGGGCTGGCAGAGGGTGCTGCAGGGACAAGGGACAGCAGGCAGCAGCCGGGGCGGGCTGAGCGGGCTGCCCCCGCCCCGCACACCCACGGCCGGACAGACGGACGGGCAGACGGACGGGCAGGCTCCTGGAGCAGAAGATGCTGCCGGAGAACAACGCCTGCATCTGAGCGCACCGAGGACCAGCCCAGCCGACGAGGAGGTGCGGAACCGACCCATCCTCCTCCTCCTCCACACTAAAAAAAAAAAAAAAAAAAAAAAAAAAAAAGCACATATAAAGAACAGGAAGAAGATCACATGTTATAATAATCCCCTCTGCAGCCAGACAGGACCAGAGAGGCGAACTGCCCGGTCAGGACCGAGGGATGTGCTGGCAGAGAGGAAACTTGAGGCTAACTCCCAGCCCCGGAGGGAGGGAACCCCAACCCTGAGCCTCGCTGCAGCCGGAGGGAGGCAGGAGCTGCCCTCCAGCCCCTTTTTTTTCCCCCGCACCTGAGCGCAGCCCCTGCCCCAGGCTCCCTCCGGCAGCCCCGACCCCGACCAGGGGTCCCCCGGCCCCGGCGAGCCCCCCCCCCCCCCGCTTTGGGATTTTGCTTTTAGCCCCTGGCGCTCGTTGTGGGATCAGTGGCTTCCGTGCCAGCGGAGGGAGGAGGGCTAGGAAATAAAATCAAGCCACCCAAACTGAAAAGAGAGAAGAGCCAGGAAAGCACTTGCTTCTCATCAGCTCTCAGCGAGAAAAGCCAACTCTCTTCTTATGACCCTCTGCTGCAGGGAGCAAAGGGGAAGCGGGTTTTGGGGCAGAGCTCCCACCAAAGCGGGGTTCCCGCAGCCGGGACCCCATCGCCACCCCGGCTAGCTGCGGGGGCTGCCAGGGGGGTAGGGAAGGTTGCCAGGGGGAAGGAAGCCAAAACGAAGCTCCAGCAAAAGCAAGGAGCAGAAAGGAAAGTTTCGGACTAGCATCCGCAAGAGAGCGGACCGAAGAGAGCTCCCCGCGTCGCACCAGCCCTCGATGGTGCATTCAGGGGGCTGCAGCAGGGATGTGAACATCCCCGGCCCGCTGCATGGAGAGGGGTGAAGACACGGAAAATCCTTGTTATTTATTTATTTATTGGAAGCGATGTACGGGTGACACCCAGAAGGCATCTGAGCCCTGAAAGAGAAAAAAAAAAAAAAAAAAAGCCTCCAGACCCAAAGGAAAACAAGAAGAATGAGACAGCAGCCTTGACCCCTGCACTAAGAGGAAGGTGAGCAGAAAGAAAGAAAGAAAATACAGAAAAGCCATGCAAGCACCAAACCTGTAGATTACTGCAGCTCTTTTTTGCTTCACCGAGGACAGATATTTTACTGACAGCCATGCAGCATAAAGGCATCGTGCTGATTGTGTTCTTGGAATATTTTATTTCTGGCCATGGAGGAGCAGGTAAGCAAAATAAATCAATATTGCCATTCATGAAACAATTTATCCTAAGTTGAGCAAGGGGAAAAGGAATAGAAATCTAATCTGTAAAGTATGGTAATTTTTTTATGTCAACCTCTTTATTTTAGATTGCATTTTTACAAGGAATCTGGGTTAGTCAATGTATATGAATGCCTCTTATTCCATGATACACAGCTTTACAGCTCAGTCTGCCCCCAAAGACTTATAATAGGATGTACTCTTTCATACATTCTTTAAGGGAAAAGCTGTATTATTTCTATGAATGAAAGAAAAATAGGAGAGAAAGAAAGAGGTGGATAGATTGAGATATGCTGGATGTTTGTTTTGAGGAAGAAACACTGGCTTCCTGGGCAGGACAAGAGTGAAATGACAAGATCCTTGGACAGCACCACTGAAGGAATCTGAATTATTCTCTGCTAACTCCATTTTTCATCATTAAAAGTCAGAGACACTGCTTATGAGTTCCTATTAATCAAAGAAAACCCATTCATTCAGTGTATTCACTGATTCAGTAGTTAACATGCAGTGGACAAGATTAAATCAGTATTAGAAAAAAAAAACACAACGGACTAGGGCAGAAAGAGAAGTTGGTAAGTTGTGTGTGTATATGTGGGTGTACAAATGAGCATACATAGGAATGATATAGCTGTATTGGTATTTACATAGGCTTCTACAAATAACCTGGATTATGATAGAGACTAATTCCTTAAGGGAAAGGAAGCAAAGTATTAGATTGCTTTCTTCCTACTGTGGTTTAACACATCTTTAAGGTTAAAAGGGATGAATTATGCAGATCAGCCCAGAAAAATATAAATTAGCATTGACAAAACAACAATATGTCCTTGGTGACTTTCCCATTGGGATACCGGCTTGGGATCTGTCTTTCTGCATAGCAAAGCATACCAGTGGTTTAAATTTCACCTGCGTGCTCTGAGTATTAGGACTGGAGCAACGCTCCTCATGCAGTGATTTTAAAGTGACTGAAGTGTTCAGATACCATGCAGGATTCGGTAAAATCAAAGGCAGATCAGGAGGCTTCAGCTCAGATTATGGCTTAGTTAGAACCTTTTTAATAACACAGACATTAGACTTCCTAACTGCAGAAGTTATTTTCTTAAAAACTGAAAATAGCTCATAAATTTACAGTCCTGCCAGATTATCTTGTGACTCATTTGGGAAAACATTTGGCTATCACAACATTACAGGGACTGACTGGAGGGAGGACAAGGTATCTTAGTCCCCTTAGTGTTTTATCTTGGGCATTTACTAGTCTCCTGGGCTAGAACTCTCCCTACAGGATACATATGTTGAAACATAGCACAGGAAGGTTACAAAGATGTCTTGTAAACTTGCTGATGCTGCTGCAGAAAGCAGCCTGCTATAAACTAACCTTAATTTGCTCTGCATCCAATACACAAAATGAAAATGAATCTTCAAGGAAAAGCAGCCCGCAGCTGACTGTGTGGAGCTAAACACTCTCAGAATAACAGTGTAGGACACCGTGATTAACAGCAAAATAATTGGCTACTGAAGGTGATGACACTGAAGATTCAAAGTCGTTTTAAATAAATATATACTGTTTGGCCAAAAGGTTACACAAACCACCAGTCTGTGAAAGCCCAAGGTCTACCTGTTCATTTTTAAGTCTTTTTTCTTTTTAAGAAGCAAGGTAAAAATCTTGAACTAATCTCGAATCTTTCCAGGTCCTATCGGAGGCAGGGTCAATATTGCTTGGACTACAGCTAATTCTGGCAGTATTTAGCCAATCTGTGTAAAAGGAAGCAGACAGGTATACAGAGAAGTATTGTCATAATCTATTTGCCTACCCAGGAAATTCCTTTTTCAGCACTATAGTTGGTCCGTCCTGATCAGAAGTGAAACAAATTGCTGGGCAGTTGTGTGGGGAGTACATGGAGTACATTATTTGTGGGAAGTGCCATATTTGCCTTCTGCCACCTCTGTGCAGAGGAGACAGCTGCAGTTGTCAGGATTGGCTCCTTAGATCTTTAAATACAATGCAAGGGGAAAAAAAACTTAGTTGTGAGGCTGGAGGAGTCACCTAGGTTTTATATTGTCAGATGTGGACCTTCCCCTCTTCTGCCAGGTGGAGGACCTTATTCCCCTCATATAAACCCCACAGCAGCCTGAAAACTCTTGCATATGGGGCAAGCTGCTCACGGGGCTGACAGCAGCCTGGGCTCTCCCTTCGCCCCTGGCCAGCCGCAGCCCTCCCCAGGGAGCAGCACCCAGGGGAGCGGTGCTGGGCCAGCTCTCCTCCCGATGGCAGCCCTCCAAAAGGGGGCGTGGTGTGGTCAAAAATGGCCATTTCTTGCACCAAGCTTATAATCAGCTGCAGGACCTCGTTATCAGCTGGGATTGGTTTCCTCTGGGCTGGGATTGTTCAGTTCTTCTGCAATAAGGGTGCAGGTGTTGGAGCCCACTGCTGCTCCAGGAAGGATGCTGCGGGCAGACTGCAACTGCCTGATATGAAAGAGCGCCCGGACCTGGGATCTTATACTCATTCTGCCCGTGCCTCAGGCCATGTCTCAGGAGCAGGTTGGTCTTGTAGCATATTCAGAACATCACTGTTAGGGTATTTATGAAGGCTAGCTCATTAGCTTCAGTTGTGAGGCCACTCACAAACGGATGACAACTTGCCAAACTTATTGCATGCTGGCCCCAGACAAACCAAAGGGTTGTAGCACTTCTTTTGAAACCAGCATCGAGGACCAAAGTCCTAGATTTGATTAATAAAACCTTGAGCAATTCATGTCCCCAGGATAGTAGGCTTTAGAATGGCATTTAAAAGTCTTTGCTTATTAAGAAAAAAGTTAAGCAGATATAGAACAAGTGAAATCCAGGCTGGACATAGATGCTGAAACTGCTCCATCAAAAACTTTGCAGAAGAAGCCCAAAGATCTTCTATTCAGAAGGGTGAAAGTTGCTCTCCTGTTTCACTGTAAGAGACTCAAATGCACAAAATCACAATTTTTGCATATGGAAAAGAAATAAAACCCCCAATTCAAATCACACAGAAAATATTTGGCATTTTTCTACTCAAGTCAGCAGGCTTTGACTCAGTTCCCACATGACCTTTCTTCCGCTGGATATCCATGGAGGGTGGAAAAATAAATAAATAAATAAAACATTGAATATGTTTTTAGTTAATATCCGTAAGGTTACAAGACCCTGAAGAAAGACACCTTTCTTTGAAATGGTGTCCCAGTCATATCATCAGTGTGACCTCCCCTGAAATGTACGGCTCCCCAGCCACCAGCTAACACCATTGTAAGAACACGTGCCAGCCAAGTGCCACTGACCTGCCACTTTGTGGCACAGCTCGGAGGGAGCAGAAAGACAAATTGATTAATAATGTCACTTCTGGAGCCAAGCCGTCCACCATGGAGTGTAAGCTAATCAACTTCAATACCAGGCAGTGCTCGTGCACAATCAAACTGTTTCATTTTTTATGAATTATTCAGTGAGCCCTCTCGGGTTAAGTTGCTTGCTTGCCTGGCTGCTGTTTCTCTTCTGCAGCCGTACCCCCTCGCTGTCCAAATTCCACACTTGGTGTTGTTTCCACAGAATCGGTGAGTGATGGGAAGGCTGCACTATCCTTGTAGCCAAGCAATGTTCTGCCAATTGATTTCTTTAAATGCAAAGTTTTTAATCAACTGCAGATTTTGTTTTCCACCATCTCTCCTGCTCTCAAACTCCCTTCTGCTAATTCAGATGTTGCTCTTCTCCCGTTTTCCTAATGACACAGCAGTTTGGACAGGAACTATTTATCGATGTTGCTGCATTAGCAGGCGGAGCAGATAAAGCTTCTTGTGACTGTTGTTCAGGAGAACAACCACATTCTTCCTCCTTTTCCAGGTTCAGATAAAAACAGCTGAAAAACTTGGTGCAAGACTGATAGCCCATTAATGGGAAATGTAAAAAGCAGCCATTCCTTTTAAAAAATGTTTCCTTTTTTACTTTCTCACATTCTTGTCTGCAAAGCTTCCCCTGTGCAACTCCTTAAATTTAGAACTCCAGCATGCCATTTCCTCTGTGAAAGCATCAGTGGTGTGGTGCATCAATAAAGATGGACTTTCTTTTAATTACACACTATATTAATCCATAACCCAATAGCATTTGTAACACAAACCCACTCTTGTTCAGAACTTAGCAATCTGGACGCTTGTCAGAGCTAATGCTTGTTCAAAGCTCAGCTATAAAGCTGGTCCCACTACAATTCTCTGGAGGCAAAGATGACACCTCTCTGCAGCACGGAGCAAAAGCACTTACTATACAATCTACTTGAAACACAGAAATTGCTGTGCTTTCCTTATTTCCAGTAATTTCTACTGAACAGCTGAGACATGAACAACCCAGTCCAGGTAATATGGGCATTTAAGTGCCACTTGTGAAGACTTTCTTGAGGCATTGCAGTTGCAGGCCATTATATTTTTGCTGACCTGCAAGGATGGATTTACGTTTATCTCAGGAACTGTGCATGACTCAGTGAAATTCACCCTCTAGGCAGAAAAATTTGCAATGTCAATTGTTCTGCAAAAAGGACAAAGCTCTAAACAACTTTTGGGGAAACCTGAGTCCTTTCTCATGAAAAGACTCAGAGAAATTGCAAGAAACCTTCCAGGTAAAATGTCTGAACCTCCTGGTGTTCCCCTGTAACTCTACTAGCCTCAGATAAGAAGTTTACAGTCAGAAAGAAAATCACTTGACATGGTTGTCAAGCAGTCAGGATGGTAAGAGGGCTTGGTGGAGGACCTCCAGCAGTGCTAAGAATCAACTGCTCAGTTGAAGATGTGGAGCAAAGAACAGAACTGATAGAGTCAAGCATTACCATCTTCTTTGCTTTCATTTCCAGCTGACTTGTGAAAGTCATTCTCCTCATTCTCCTCATTCCCTCCTCATGGTGGGACAGCTTTCATTCCTTCAATCCAGGGACAATTAGGTGCAGATCAGGCACTGCTGCCCTCCAAGCTCTACCAGTCTCCTAGGATTTCACTGGAATACCCAAATAAATCTTGGTCATCCCATCATAGTCAATGGTGGAAGAGCACCTCCATCAAGAGGAAACATACTGTGTCTCCTGACAACCATCCTTCCCTGAGACTTCTGCTTAAAATGTCTGCAAGGCAAACACACACCAAATCCAAGTGCCTCTGAAGGTGGCTTCCGTCTTCTTCTAAGTAAAGAGCATTTTTGGATTATGCACTTCCATGCTACCTGAAATTTAATATCACCTTACATTGTATGTAAGCTAAAATAGCACACACCATTGGTCAATGGGATTCAGTGGACATGCAGCAGCTTGATTTTGTGTCCTAATCCTGGAATGCAAAATGCATGAGATGTTTTCCAAAACAATGTCTATCCCTTTCTCTTCTGGCCTGTGCAGAACTGTCATTAAGAACTAAGGACAGAAGCAACTCAGAGGGAAAACCGTGCAGGCTGGATGCATTTTTTCACCTTAAACAATTCTTTGGGAAAGAAGAACATCAGCTTCACCCAAATACATTTATGATTTGGCTAATTTCATAAGGCTGAATCAAAGTTAATTTTCTTTGGCCTAACTTGATTTGAAAACTTATTTTGCCTGAGGAAGGACCAAATATAACCTGAGCAGGGATTTTAAAATTTGACCTAGAATCTTGAACTAATAGCTGACCTTTGAACTGCTCCTAGATTACCCAGGGTTTACGGTCATCCTATGTTTCATTGGAAGGGTCATTTCCTGTAGGACTTATATTGAGTCATCTGACTTGTGACCTCTTGGATTAGATTTATGACCTTGCAAGGTCAGTCTTTAACTCATTCTGGACTGTTAAATTGCAAAGAGGACATTGTATGTCATTAGAGAAGCTGTTTTCTCCAATTTGGTAATAAGGTTTTGGGAGTGACCTATAAATCCAGTGTCACAAAGCACTACTAATTTCCAAACAATATTAGGATTTTGTAGTTATCCCTACCTTTCCTAATTTAGAAATAAGTAGATGCATACATTGAAGATAGCAAAACTTTTTTTTTTGCTGTATTTGCAAACTTGGCAAACAGAATATATTCACCTATCTCCATGTCAATGTGTTTAAAAAAAATGAAAAGAAAGACTTGATTTTCAGCTCTACTAAGTATTGGAAACTCCAGCTCCTGTCAATAGGAGTAGCAGAAATTCAGCACCTCTTAAAATTAGGTCAATAACACATAACACATAACTAGAGAGATATATGCTTTCTTCATCTGTTTTTATGTGTAAACAGTGTCTGCAATTTGTTGTGCAGGAATCATCTCTTTTCTTAATGAATCTATAATGTACAGTACAGTTTAGCTTTGCTTTCTGATTACAGTAAAATAAACATATTGCACAGATTCAGCCCTCAGATATGCAGCTGTACAAGAGTGAGAGTAAGAAAACACAAGATTCCTGCAGTTAAATGTATAACTTAATGGACTGATGCAACTGCATTCTCAACAGGTATCAAAGTTAGAGTTTCAAGTGCTTATGGAACTCTGCTTAGCTTTATTTCTTTTGCCTGTCTTTCAGATCCCATGAGGCTACAAGCTTTGCGCTGTAATAGCCGTTCTTGCAACCCTCCAGTGGGAAACCTTGCAAGAGGGAGGACACCAGTCACCCTCACCACGTGTGGGCAGAACAGCACAGAACTGTACTGCTTCTACCCAGACCAAAATCTCCTCCACCTGGCCTCCCGTGGCTGTGGGCAGCCTCACTGCACCAAATGCAATGCCAACCAGCCTGATAACTCCCACCTCCCTGCTGACATGACAGATGATTTCTTCGCAAATCCAGTCTCCTGGTGGCAGTCTGCCCAAGGGGTGCACAGGGAAGAAATCAGGCTGGACTTCGAAACGGAGTTCTACCTGACCCACGTCATCGCTGTGTTCAAGTCCCCCCGCCCGGCCGCGATGGTGCTGGAAAGATCCCAGGACTATGGGCAGACTTGGAGGCCCTACAAGTATTTCTCTGTCAACTGTACAGCGACTTTCGGGCTCCAGGATGATCTCAATGAGGAGGGCTCCATGTGTACTTCCAGATATTCAGATGCAGTGCCCTGCACCAGAGGAGAGGTAAGCGATAACTAAGGTTTGGACAAAGTTTAATGTCAAACAGCTAAAGACGAGCTGAAAGTTGGAGAGTACAAGCTCAAAAAGACACTGCCTATAAATTAAGAAAGGTAGCCCCTTCTCGAAGGTTTTATGTTAAGAAAATAAAGGGGAAGAAATAAAGAAATGATATATCAATGAAATTGAATGGAAATGTTTTAGCAAGTTTCTTTTATGAGAGTTGCAGAGGATAGGATTAACATTTTTGCCTATTTTTACATTGCAGATGCCCATAACTGAAGTAAAACACCACCAAAACAGATGTAGAAAAAATACACATTTGTAGAGCCTTATTTATCCAAAATGTTTTCCTCCTTTAGGATGACATGAACAGCACTTTCAAATTGTCTTTCACCATATAAAAGGTCCTGGATGTTTTAAATACAACCTTCCCTGAACATTTAATGCAACTACTCCTGCTGGCGGTGTCCATTCTGGTTGTATCAAGACAAAGGCTCCAAAAATGAAGCCATTTAGAAACAGGAATTGTGACCGAGCAGGCAGATTCCACTGTTCAGCAGGGGGAAAGGGTCCTCCTTTGGTATGAATATTCTGATTAAACATGCAGAATGTTTTCTTTTAAAATAAATGCACAATTGTTCTGATAAATTCCTCTGAGAACATAAGTGACTGCTTAGTAATCAGATAATTAGCTTAGCTATATTTGCATTCATTAATCTGAAAACAATTTAGATGGGAAAGAAGGTAAATATCAGTGGTGTCTTTTTTATAGAGGAGACAGAAAAGCACACAGGGAGACTATGAGACATTCCTGTAGTCCCGCCAGAGGCCGGAATCCTTTCACTTCCTTCTCTCTTCCTTAGAGAAGTCACAGTCCTCTTGGTTTCCCTGTCTGGAAGTGATCACACAGGTTTGGCAGTAATACTTGCTGTAAATTAAGCTCAGGTGTGAGGTAAATGATCCCAATAGCCTTCAGAAAAACACAGTGGTTTCAGCAGTGCACTTCAAAATGCACTTGAGAAGAAAGAAATCAGTGTCCTACACCTGAGACAGAAAAAGAGCAGTAAGGAGAGACTGAGTTAATCTTTGTGCAACAAGGCTGGGAAATATCTCTGTGTATTGGAAATCTGGAGCAAATCATCTAACTACTGTCTTCTTCCTGGAGTAGTAATTCTGCTAGTTAGTTATTAGGATACAATGAAGTCATATACATCCAAATGTCTTCTGTAGAGAGATTAGAATTTGCCACGTCAATACATAATCTAGGCAACTATTATGATTTTCCACCGTTTTGTGCCATCCAACGAAAAATCTGGAAGTACTTTGCAAGATCTATATAATGATCTTCAGCACGCATACAACGGTCTTGTTGCCATTTCACAGATGCGGAAAGCTTCCACAGAAAGGTGGAAGTGGTTTGTGGTGGAACAGGACAGTTCTGGTAAAATAAGGAATAGAATTCAGGGTTTGAGGCGAATGGCTTGGCCTTAGACACAAAACAACTCTTCCTTTTCTATACAGTATCTCCTGTTACCCTGCATTATGTAGGGTTTTGTGCTTGCTTAACCTTGGGGAATATCATTAAGACCACGTGTTGCTGCTGAAACAAATCCGAGGGGTGGATGGCAGAAAATCAAATAATAAAACATACATCCAACAAAAGCCTTTGTCATTACAAGTGTCAAATGATTCTTTCAACTTGGGCAGCCACCAGACCAAAATGAATATGCGTATCTTTAATCAATTCATGCTATGGTAGTAGATGTTAGAAAATAACAGTAACAGTAAGAACAGTCATATATTTACAGGTCATACCCTTGCAGATCCCAAATACTTTCATGAACTGTTACATTAATTGAATACATGCAGAGGTCACTTCCTCTATGGGATGGAGAGCTGAAAGCAGCACATGGGAATCTGTACAGCTACTTAACAGAGAACAAGCTAAACAGTTTCACAGCAAATAAACTCAAAAGGATTCTGGAGTTCTGAACAGACTTTACAGAGAACTCTTAACCAATCCATCAAATACTGCTATGGCGAGGGTACAAAAGCATTAGACTTTTCAGGTCAACAATATGACACAGCAGATTCTTTTGTGAATGAAAATAAAAGGCGGCAGAGCGTAGTTATTTAAAGTGATACCTGATCAGATTTGCCTGAGTGACATTGCTACTCTTACTACAAGTCTCATGGGAGCTTTGCCCACATATCTCAGAAATGCAGTTGTACAATTTATTTTAAAGATGTCACAAATGTCACAAGGGTATCCCCTCAAGCACTGACTCCCAACTGAGGTGGATGGAAGCTGAATCCCCATCAGTGCTTTGTGCAGTGTTCTCTCCTTTTGCACCTTCTCCCTGACCTATCCAGTTACTGATGGTGGCTAAGCCTTGGAGAGCTGAGGAGCTCACATCACAAGCTGACATTTCTGAAATGATCAAAACTGTTTCCAACTTAATTTCTAATTAATGCACTGAGATGAATGTCAGTTTTCTCTACTGAGGGACAGTCAGGTTTTTCTTGGGTGCTGTTCTAATCACTTTCAGAAGAGACACAATATTCCTTTTTAACAGGGCACAAAAGGAATTGAAAAAAGGAGATTGCTTACTAAGAACACTTAGGTTTAAAACCCACGGGAGACACATCATGGGACAAGATTTCTGGTCAGCTGGCTTCCAGACCTGAGAATGTAGGTGGTTAAAGAGAAGGTGGCAGAGTTGCAGTAACCTATTTGCATCCATAAACTGACACGCATGTCCCTGAGTTGGCACACTCTGGTGATCCTTCAAGACCAATGAAAGAGTCTGGAAGCATAAAAGGAAACTCGGCAGAAGAAAAACTTTGAGGTGGTTAGAATGGAAGCAAAATCCCTTTAGGGGGTGATATTACAATGTCACAAAAGAACCCAATGTATCACTAAGTTAAGCTGTATCCCCCTCTTCTGTAAATTATCCTTTATCTTTCACCTCTTGTCAGGGTCACACATCTCCACCTCACCTCAGATGGGGCAGAGCTGAGACAGATGGTGTCATACATTCAGGAACAAGTCCAGTAGAAATGCAAGGAGATGACTTTTTAGTGTCCCTTTTGCAGTTTTCTTTTACTCCAGCATTTATTATATCCCTTGCTCCTGCACTTCTGGAGATAAAATCTCAGATCCTGGATCTCCCCATCTTAATTCTTCTGGCAAAGAACTTAGGCTATTGATAGTTTCTGATTTTGGAGTAAGAGCAATTTATTCACTGCCAGTTGCCTACAAATCATTTGCTTCACTTGTTTCATCTCTTCGAACAAGAACTTCCATTGGCTGAATTCCCAGGACATCATTCTTGTCATTTGTCTCACCTTTTAGCCACAATGAAACCTACACTGACTATTAGCTCATTAGTTATGGTGGGCGTCCAAACTTCCAGCTACACTTCCGGAACTCCAGTTTTCAGCAAACTGTTTCTTCCTCAGTCCTTGTAACCGCTAGAGAGTGATAAGGATCCTCTAATTCTCGAGCTTGTTTAGCAATGTCTATTAGTTGTTATGTTTGCACCTGTACTCGCTAATTCTACATATTTTATAGATCAATTTTACACTGCTAAATTAATCACCCAAAGTCATGTAATGTTGAAATCTAAAAGTGAATAGTGAGCCCGACACTCATTCATTCAAACTTTGCCAGTTCAACTTAGTGGTCTTGCAATTTACTAGGAGAAGCACTAGACATGCAATTTCCTTAATCATTTGTTTATAATGCCATATACAATATGTTTTGAATTGCAGCAAGGGAAGAAATAAACTACAAAGCATGTTCCAATCCCTGCAAGCATTTTGTTTTCTTTCACTGATGTTGATCTGCAAGCCACCTGAGCATGATACATTGGTTTCTTGCCACTCTTTCCTAGAAGTCCTTGTTACCAAATATGCCAAAAACCTGTGTCTCCATAGGCCTTTGCCAGTTCCAATACAATTTTTCCTCTTTGTCTCCAAATTGTAGCTGAGTCAGGGCCAACCCAGACTGACAGCTGGCTCCAAACATCATGTCAAGGGTTTGAATCACGCCTCGATAAGTCAAGTTAATTAGGGGTACAGCAGTCAAAGTGGTTTTAAAAACCAAGCCGTTTTTTCTGTCTAGCAACACACTTGCCTATCATAACCCAATAAGCTTGTTAGCGGGTCTTTCCTTCCAAAATGGTGGTGCGTTAGTTGAGTTACCGCAGTTCAGTCTCTAGTTTCTTGGGTTACAAATTAAGTAGAAGCCTAAAATAAACCTTCAGGTCAGCCAATGGAAATCTAACTCTAACCCAGACAAAAGGAGAAATTACCACTATTTTGCATCAGTTGTTAGTGTGACTTACAGTTCATACACCAGCTGGGGAAAACAGGGACCAAAATGTTTCAACCTGCATCCTGACAGCATGTGCAGTTAAGGAGTGCAGTCAACTATCTGACAAATTAAGAGCAGGTTTTTAATAAACTGGAATATTGGGAAATGAAAACAAATGTTCTCTTCCATCTACAGCAATGTTCGCGTGAAAGGAAGGCATTAGCATGCAAAGCTGGGTAAAACACTAACCTGCTTATAACCACAAGACCCTAAAGAAGACCCTACCACTATTGGGTCTGGCTAGAGGAAGGTAGTTTTAAATCAAAAGCTGGTTCATTTATGTGAATGTCTGCGTGACAGATGACACCAACGAAGTGTGATATAATAAACCCATTACTGGAATTCACTGGGGGCTGGAAGAATTGTGTGTGGCTGAATTAGGTACTGGTTTCTATGGCAACAAGTTAAATGTGCCTTGTGCAGAAGACCCGTTCCTTCTCCATTTTGTAGCCTGTGGTGACCTCTTTAGGGACAGAAGTCCCCATCAGTGTCTTTTGTCAAAGATCAGTGGACTTGCTTTATAGCTAAGAGACTTTTAATCACTCTTCTAAATGCACTCTGTGAGTGTCAGATCAAGACATGGTGTGATGGGATGCAATTCCCTCTGCTTCAAAAGCCACCGGGCAGTTCAGACAAAAGCCACAGACAACCCTACCGAAGGTCTTTGCCTCTGCACTGACACTGTAGATCTCTACTGCCTTTCTCCACCTACAGGGACTCCTTGAGCAATGATTACTGTGAAGGGGAACCACTTGTGCACCAAACCAGGCCAGGGATGGGGCTCTGTGTGGAATGTGTGTGATCCTGCTCCAAAAACCCACCGTTTTTGCTGTCTTTTCTCAGGTTTTTCTTTTACTGTATTCATACCAAACCTTTTGATAAACAAAGGAGGATCCCCCTCCCCTCCCACACATACCTCATTAAGTGGCAGCATCAATAATTCAAGAGGTCACCACTGAGACTTCAGTGACTTCTTAAAGGTCTGATCTCATACAGCAGTGGGGTCACTAAAAAGAAACATGCTCAGCATGTCACGAGGTTGAATTCCTAGTAGCTAAGGTGCAAGGGCAGGGTCTTGCACTGGAGTGAATTGTCCAACAGTCATCAGGGCTGTCCTCTAAAAGTTGTATGATGTTATTCTGACTTACAGATGGAAAAGATTCCAGGAGGGATTAGTCACTCCTGAAGGTAAGTGCCTGGTTGTTATGACTAGGGCCGTCTGTTCAGCATTTCGTTTAACTTGAACTGTAGAGGAGATAAAATGCAGAGGAAAGTTGAGAGGAAGCAGTTAACACCAGCAGTGTAAACAAACAGATAGCACTGCCAGGCCCTGCTTCCCTGGAGGAAGAATTAAGGGGCTCAAGTATTTGTGTCTGAAGGGAATTTGAACTGACATGAGACCAGTCCAGGATTCCTATCCGTGGCAAGTGAATTCAGGAGTGCACCAAGTGTCCTGCTCTGACCTGGCATGCAATGAGCCATTTCAGAGATATTTGGCACCTTACAAACCAGCCAGGAAGACAAAATAGTATTTTGAGCATTACTTCTGAATTTCCTGACATAATAGGCAGCAGATATCAAATCAATTTTTCTTCCTGCCCTGTTTTATGAAAGCTTAGTGAAAGCTTTCAAAGTGTCAAAAAGACTCAACTTTTAAAGTCTCAACTGTGAAAAAAAAGTTCTTGTCTAAAATGTTACAGATCTTAGAGATTCATTGTTGTAAGTTTTGAACTCCAGGCTAAAAACCACTTACTGTTTGCTCTTGATGATGAGTGTTGTCCACACCTCACTCTCCTGATGAGACTATACTCTTTACTAGACCTTTTCATGTGTAAGGTTTCAGCCAAGACCTAAAGATATAAGTGGCTCCACTTATGAGAAATGGATGCTCTCCCATGAGGATGCAGTAGACACTGCCGATTACTAATGATAACTGGGTGTTTTAACTTTCCCTGACAATTCGGAAGAGTGAAATGAGACTCTTGTTCTCAGTCCAGGTCCCAGTAGGGCTGTCTGCGTCACAGAATTCCTCATGCCACCCTCTGCCATTTCAGAGCAAATATCAAAACTCATAATGAAAAAGGACACTGCTCTGTGTGGGAGCAAGGAAGTGTTCTCAGATCCTCATGTAAGGTGATGCTGTGTAGAACTGAAGGAATTTTGTCCATTCCCTATATGCAGACTGCAGACTGAAGGGTTTTGTGCCCAACAGTCTAGATTTTGCACTCCAACTACATTATTTGGCTTGACAAAAGATACTTCTCCTTCCTACAAACCTTATTTTTCTACACAGATGTAGAAATTTATATCTGCAGATAACCTGAAGCTACAGGAAACATTTGGTTCGAGGAAGAGAAAAAAGTCTGCATGGTTCTTCAGATTTGTCTGTCTCTGATCATAATTGTGCAGTCTTTCCCCATCATCATATTGGCAGCAATGCTTAAATATTAATATTAATACCACACTGACTGGATTACTGGAATAACCTCAAAGCAGATGCAAATTGAAGGGACATTGACCTGTTCTGTTTTGGAAAACACAGAATGGATTCAAGACACCACTGTATTGAAAGTAGTTGGTTTTACACAGATCAGATAAATTTAAAAAATCAAATGCACAAATAGATTATTTCTTTAACAAAGTCTTACATTCTATACTGGCTACTAAGTTTTGTTCTCCAGAAGGACAGAAGCGCAGAGGATCTTGACTAGGAAACCCTATTCCATGAATCATCAGAATAAGCCTTCTGATAGTTAACAGGGTACCTAGACTTCCTTTGTGCTCTAGGCTACTTCAAAACAGGAAAAAAGGCTGCTTTTATAGTAAAGTCTACTGTTCCAAAAGATGGAAGAATTTTAGTCAAGAGGCTCCATCAAATAGATCAGAGGATATTTGCCACTGGGTAGGAAAAATTCTGAGACACAATTGTTTACTATTCCTTTATGAGCAAAATCAACTCACATGAAAATCTCTTAATGAAGAGGATTTAGGGCTGATGAGAGTTTTTATTGCAGCTTCCTTCTGATGGGCCTAGTATAAGCACACAGACATTTCTGACCTCATTAACCTGATTGTGTGCAACATGATCAGCATAGCTTAAGGATGATTTGTAATACCAAATTCTTGTTCTGCACAAGGATCTTCTTTTGTAGGAGGCCGTGCATTGGCTCTGCCCTCCATTTGTGACTCATATTCCTTGACCTTAGGCTATAAGCTTGCAAGGGGGAACCTTTGCTGTGTCCACATCTTTTCTGACTAATACTGGCTGGAAGATCAGGTTAAGAAAACAGAATTATCTGCATCAAGGATGGAGAGGCAAAACATGTGGCAAAAAATCAAAAATCTGAGACACTGTCTCTGGAATGAAGATGATCTCCTGACTGGGGATAAAACATCACCCTCTGTGAAGCTGTGCCAACTTGCATACAGCAAAACCAGCCCTTTAACAGTGGCTATCATTTTTAGCTTTGCACACTTACAGCATTCTCCAAACTTCCTTGCTCTTAGAAAGGTCACGAGAGGACAGGGTAGTGACCATCTTTTTGAGGCATAGCTGATTGACTTTTGAAAATGAGAATGACAAATATGCGCTTGATAGCAGATATGCTGATAAGCATGAATGCCCTACTCAGCATTCAGCTCCAGTGGCAGCTCCTGATTATAAGGGAAACTCAGGATCTAGGGTGTATTTCCACAAAGGGTCGAGACTATAAAGGTGCTGAATACCCTTAACCTGCACACAGTTCTATGGAAACTGAAAGATTCCTAGGGTGTCCTTACGTTACTCAGCCCTCAGCAGACTTAATCACCAGCAGATTTTCTTCCGTAGCTGTGCATATGCTACTTTTATGAAGACTACACACTGATGCTTAGAGAAGTGACTGGGGGATAGCCTGTTACAACAGGAAAAGAACAGATCTTCCATGGAGCTTGACACCAGATAGAGACTTAGTTAGATGAGAAATATTGTTGTGGCAATAATATCACTGGGAAGCTCTTTTCAGAGCTTGCATCTTAATTATTAGAACATACTTCTTTTTCATCACACTTTCTTAATCTCTTCTACATGAATATAATGGCAAACAGCAAATTTGCAAGATATCTCTGGGAAATGAACAATGCACATGTTTTTCTTAAGCTAAGCAAAAGGCATAAGCCAAATGCTTATGTGTACAGAAGGAATCTCCTTCATAGGCTTCAGAAAGCAAAACACGACCTTGTGAAATAAACTAAGAACAGATAATA
Source organism: Cygnus olor (assembly GCF_009769625.2). Lineage (NCBI taxonomy): Eukaryota > Metazoa > Chordata > Aves > Anseriformes > Anatidae > Cygnus > Cygnus olor. The sequence goes on from NC_049178.1 coordinate 11,949,170, forward strand.
CAGTGAAAATGAAGTGTCTCTTCCCACAGTGTACGACTCTAAGAGTTCATTAAGACTTAGATCCATTTCTAATCTAATCTTTCAAACATTTATGTCAAAATGGTTGAGATTGCTAAACTCGTCTTTGACCTGTTATTATTTTTAAAATTTTGCGTGTATTAAACATCCATCCCTAGAGATTCTAAGAGAATTTACAGATATAAATTTATTAATCTTCTTCCCCTCCTGTGAAGTACTTGAGTACTTGTATCCTATTTTTAAAAAATGTAAGCAGGACATACAGTAGATGTATGTACTAAAGTAGTACTAAATACTGATTAAAACTATGCTACCTCCACACAAAGTGCAGCTCACCTAAACCTACTTACATTGGCACAACATATCTGCTTTGACTCTGCTGACACAATCTTTGTTTAATTAAGTCCTCAATATCTTTGACTGGTACAAAGCTAGGGAAGATTAATTCTTTAATGGTTGTTGAATCCAAGAACATCTAAATGGCACTCCCAAAAGATTTCACTAGTGTTATGTCACCCAAATCAGATCTTTAACGTTTAACAAATCTTGCTTTGGGAGAGGTGAGGACAAACAAATCCAGCCTTACCACTGAGCTTATTCCAGACAGAAATGTGTCATGAATTAATCATACAAGCAAACCCTTGTATCTCAACTGGAATGGAACACTCTTTTTGCTTAAAAGGATATTGCAATCCCTATGGGACAACTAAGCTATTAATATGTCTATTCACAAATAAAGTTCAGAGTTCTAAGGGAATATGGAAATGTCAAAACAGCTCTCCTGAAGACATGCAAAGCCTGAAATGAAAATATTTGGAAAACAATAAATCCACAGGAAACCCAATCTTTTTTCCAAGCTGTAAAGCAAAGAAATGAAAAACAACCCAGCTTCATGAAAGCAAATGTCACTATGCTGAGAGAAGAGCACCCAACATCTGTTCTTTTGCCTAAAGAACTCAGTGCTGTCTGGATACCAGTTAAGACATGGCAAGGATGGATGATTGACTGGAGATCCCAAGACATGGACATCTCTCTAAACTTATCATAATATATGCAAAATAAGTTTCTACTAGCACAATATACAAGGTTTCCTTCATATTTATCATAACACAACGCAAGGCTATTGCCAGCAAGTAGAAGTACAATGCCGGAGATGCAGAGTAAAAAGAAACACTTTGGCCATTATCTAGTCATTTCTTTCAGAGGAGCCCAGTAAAAACTCTGGTTCTTCACCTCATTCACCCTTCCTTTCTGTCTCCTGTGAGGAAATGCATACCTGTTTACAACTGGGAGCTCTGGCGCCCAGATACATTAAGCCTCTTGCTCAGGCTTGTATAAGGAGGTCACTGGAAGGACCAGTGGAGATCTTGCAGAAGCTAAAGACATACTGGTTACCTTTTTTCAGATGTCTTGTCCTGGAGCAAAAAACCTCTAACATTTATGTTCTTGAGCCAGTGATCTCTTAGGTATCCTCTGTTGAGCTATCCTGAAAGGAGAGACCATTTTTTACTACGCATATATATTAGAAAAGTCACAGACAAGAAAGTCAAGTGTGAGAACAGAGCTTATAAAAACTGGTAACCGAACAGATTGCTTTACCCCTTGGCTCCTCTGTTTCACACCAATTTAAAACAGTTTCACCAGGGCTTTTAGCTATTAATGTCCTAGTAGTTAGTTTTTAACCCTGCTTTGGGATCTTTGAGCTTAGCAGGCTCTGCAGAAGAATTTTGTTCAGTACACTGCCTTGGGTTCAGATGAATTGTCTAACCCATGCAGGAGGATGTGTGTGTCTGTATGTGACCAGGTGCTCAGGACTCTGAGAAACCACTCTACCTCTGTGTGGTCCACAGGGGACTGGGAAGAGGGAGAAAAGATTCATAAAGCTGGCTTCCAGTAAAAAGACCAGACCGCCTGGGATTAGGGGAACTGGACAGATGAGATTGGTCTTTGTCCTTTGAATCCATCACAAGGGGAATGCTAGGCACCAGGACAAAACCAGATGGGTCATTTGCTTATGGTTCCATTGACTGGGGGAATGTACACATTGGTGTGGAAAGGCCCAGGCTATTTTGTCATGGCTTCATTGGTCAGGGGAATGTAGGCACCTGCACTGCACAGCCTGGGCAATCTGCCCATAGCTCTATCAAACAAGACACCTCTGATCGCACCAAACAGGGCTGTTTGCAGCTCTGTAAATAGCTGACAGTACAAGATAAGGGAATTAAAAGAAAAAAAGATCAAAACTAACCAAACAGAAAATGCTGCAGACAGGTGGGAAATGTACTGCTGCCTTCACTGTGCTACTGTCAGGTGCAGCTCTGTGTGAAGCCTGGAAGCTGATTCTGTTAATTTAAGGGGTTTTATCTCTCCATGTGCCATCAACATGCAACAAAATTATCTTCCAAGTGTGTACCACAAGCTCTTTCCTGGATCCTATGAGCAAAATGAAACAAAAGTATTTTACATGCTGCAAGTATTTAAATTGGCCGGTTCACCAACCAAGAAAGAAAGAAAGAAAAATAAATAAATAGAGAGAGAGAAAGAGGGAATCCCTGTGGAAACAAAGCTTTCACTCCACTAACAGAGTTAGTCAGACAGAGACTGTCACCACTTATTAAGCTGGGCCAAAGAACCCTGAGGGCAAGTCCCTCTGCTGTGATGGAGAAACTGAACCAGAGGAGAAAATAGCTCTCAGTTTGGAGTTAGCATACCCATAAAGGGCGTCTAAGCCTGGGAATGAACGCATCCAGCCCACTAGCTCACTGCTACGGACTGTGGCACAGCCCTCCATTGTCACCCTCTCCCCACAAAACCAACAGAGGCAAACACACCCTGAGACATAGAGAGGGGCAGAGTGGTACATGAGCTAAAATACAGCAGACAGCCGGCAGACAGCAGGCAGGCACAAAGCCCTCCTATCCTGTGAGCTCGCTGCCATGTAGCTATTTCTCCTCTTCCAATGAATAAACCAGCTTGCTTTGTTTGAAAACAGGGTTCTCTCAGTGCTTACTCACCCTAAGCCAAGTTGTGTTTTCCAGCACATAGTCCAAGTGACCATGCCAAAAGTGTGATCACAGTTCTCACTTCTGTCACAGATCCCCTTAGTGCCTTAGTTTACCTGGCTCTAGAACTCATGCTAAAGCCATATTCCTAAAACGCTTCAAGAAATTTGGATGGCATCAATACTGTATTTATGCCAATAAGCCTTGGGTTTCTCTGAGTGACACTCTGTTGTCACTTGGCTCAGAAACACGAGGAAGTAAACAGTGTTTGACAAGTTTCCATATATTTCCTGACCTGTAGAAAGTGATTGGGCTCAGTAACCCCAGTGACAGAAACGTAAACTAAAGTGTTTCCTGTTACACACTTGAGACGGAATGAAAGCAGGTACACAGTCACGTGCTGTGTGTATTTTTTGTCTTCCAGGTGATTTATCGTGCCTTAACTCCAGCTAACAAGATTGAAGACCCCTACAGCCCTGAGGCTCAAGATCTACTGAAACTCACCAACCTTCGCCTCCTTTTGTTAAAAAGACAGGAATGTCCATGTCACGGCTCAGGTTTGGTAGAGAAACCTCAGAGGTTTGCCCACTATGCTATTTATGACCTGATCATCCGAGGAAGCTGCTTTTGCAATGGACATGCAGAGGAATGTGAGCTTGCCAACAGGACGGGAGACATAGAGAACGTGGTGAGTTGTAGACAGTCACTGATTTCCTAGACTCGTTACCTGCTTGTGCTTTCTCAGTTTAAGTGTGGATTTTGTGTATGGTTCTGTCCCACCTTTCTTAAGCCTGTCTAAAAAAAGGACAGCACTATTAATCCACATCAGTGAAATCTAAAACACTCTGGGAAAAGATTTTCTACAACCCTTTCTACAGTTCCAAGCATTAATTGCATTGCTAGAGATGAGTTTTTCCAAAACCCCTGGATCTCCAAACACCTATAAACTGCGAGGGAGTTTTGTAACAGGAACAGAGGTCCAAATCCAAATACAGGGACTGAAATCTACCTGCACAGAATGGAACCAATCTCTTTAATGCAAAGAGTGCCCTGACTTGCCAGAATTTCGTTATTAGATCTTGAATTTCAGATTTTCTGAGTTTGTGAGACATGAGCATCTCTGTCATACTTGGGGTTTTAGTCTTTACTTTTAGGTTGACAGCCTTGTACGTTTTTGTTAATTTCACTGCATAGCCAGAGGTGTTCAGGATGTCAAAACATTTTCTCTTCCCTCCCTTTTTACTCTTTAAATTGCTTAAAATAAGTTAGAACTTAAAAAATAAAAGGAGCCAAACTTCACATGAATCATCTTCCACAATACTATGACTGCCCCCTGTTCAGTATTTTACACGCATGCTCAGATGTTGCTAGTCAGGGGTAATCACTGATGTCTACATTTTGATTTAGCTGCAAGTACTACACAGAAGAACTGTAATAACAGTCACAGGGAAATGATGCTAACCCAATACCCAGGTATTTCTAAACATGTACATCACAGATCACACGTCAAGCCACATTGAACTAGTCAATGATTCCACTGGTTCCAGTAGGCTGTCTGTCTCTGTAATGTGTTTTTAAAACCAAAATAACCCTATTTTTTTTTAGTTCCTGATGCACTCTGACATAATAGACTTAAGAAATACATCCTCAGGTAATTTCTGTCCCTTTAGATTTGTGGTACTTTACATTTTGGTTTATTTTCTTCTGGAATGTATATTCATTGTCTTTCTTTCAGCTTTTCTAAGCTGAGACATAGAAATTGTATGGATAATTAGGACTGTATGAGTTTCACAATATTTGCAAGATCATTTCTGAATCTGTACCATCTGTGGTATAAATCTAATTTACAGTACTCTAGCACTGGGTGATGTCATGAGACTCTGTTAACTGCAAATATAGACCCACATAGGACATAACTGTGTGGAGAAAAGCTGTTTAAAGAGTGCATCGTCCCCATTGCAAACTGTTAAATACACACATGGTGAAACCAAATAGATGAATAACAGGCTAAATGAATACAGCTGGTAGAAGAATAAACACTCTGTCCATCAGAAGAGGAAAACAAAATATTGTGTATGTTACTGACATAACCATTGTAAACTATGACTGGATTTTTTTTTACACTGTTCACAAGGGAATAGAATCTTTTCGTGCCATCAATGACTTCATGGGGCAGAAGATGAAGCACTTTTGATGAAATGCACTTCATGAGTGAGTCATGTCTCAGGAGACCAGAGGGTGGATGCATCCCAACATTCAACACAGGCATAGATATTATCAAGTCTTTGCCTAAGCAGGGATTCAAAGACAGCAGGAAGTGAGAAAAGCCTTCCAGACCTTTAACTACTTCTTGAATCCTAGGTGAGGGCTGGAAAAGACTGTGATTGAGCTGCTTTAAGTCCTTGCGTTAAGGTATGATTGAGCATACCTAAGCCATTTGCTAGTGAATACCTTTTGAACTAGTTATTGAAAATCTCTAATTAAGGAGATTCAATAGCAACCTTCAGTAGTTGTTCCTATTCTGACAGTTTGAAAGATCTTCCATAGTGCCTGCCTAAATAAGGTGGTTCCTTCTTGTCCCTTTTCCTCCAGTGATTGTGGAGAGCAGTCAGTCCTCATTCTGCTGATAGAACTGGAAGGTTCCTACCATGTCCTCTTCTGGTTTTTGCTTTTTTTACTAACCAGAGAATTGTGAAACCTTAGTGGTCAAAACTGAAAATTCTAATGCCAGATCATGCAAGCCTGAAGTAAAGATGGTCGTATTATTTTGCTTGTTTTCTATGCTTTGGTAATTAAATCTTAGCTCTTTTTCATATATACATTGAAAATTGGCTAAAATGACAGTATTTAGGCAAGTGTATAACTCCGCATCTTACAATACGGTAACCTCCTTGCCTGCAAGCAGAAGGAAAAGGTCTCTGATGTTGAGTGGCAAACACCAATGATACATTTCATATTAGCCAAACTACACTGCAACAAAAATCTTTGCCACCTTGCAATTCTCCTTTCTCAACAGAGACATGGAAGGTGTTCTACTTTCACACAGCGACTAAAACAGAACAGAGGAAAGGGATGTTAAAAACAAACACTGCACATTCAGAAATAATCTGATGCATTCCACTAGCCACATCTAATATTTAACAAGCACATGGGCAGAGAAAGTCTCAAGACACAGAGTTTATTATGTGGCTAGTGTGGGTGATAAAACAGCATGAATGCAGAGCAACTTCAAGTTTCCTGCGTTCTGTCATGTAATTAAATAAAATGCTGGAAAAAATACAGACCTCCACAGAAAGGCCTAAGTAATAGGAGTCAACGTCTCTTAAGATTTCAGAGTCCTCATGCAATGGTCTTTTCTGTAGTTAACAAAAACAAAAGCAAGTCCATGTAGAAAACAACTGTAATTATTTGTCATGGGATAGGCCCAAAAACTGAGATCATTCTGCACTTAGGTCTTGGAAAAGACATAATTGTAATAATTTCTAAGTCTGCTTTTCTTACTCTTGAAAGAAATCTGTTCCATTTGTAATACTTGTTCCACTGCTATATTATATGGAAACTAAATAATGGAGAAAACTAAAACAAATTTCTTCACAGTTTTGAACCACAACTTTTCAATTCTACGTTGGAGGGACTAGATGATTTATTACTAGTAGATGATCTATCAATCATCAGTTTGTTTGTGGACCTGTCAGTTCAGTCAGGACAACCCATTCAGCTTCTGGCTTTTCCACAGAGCCAATAAGACAAGCAGCTGTATGAGAAGTAATGTCACAGATGCCACAGTGTCACAAAAAATAATGATACAAGACAAATGCAAATTATCATATTGACCCTCCAAATGGCATATAATTATTCCTACCTTGGAATCTAGATAGTTTCATGTATATTGACTCTATTTGGCCATAAGTCACTAGTGAAAATACTAAGTGAGGTGCAAAGGATACCATGGAAAAGTCCTTTGACTTCTTCGTTGGACTGCAAACCAGTAATAATTACTCTTTAAACATTTTTTTTTTTTTTTAAAATTAGTTTGCAACCACCTCAATGCAATTTGTCCAGATCTTATTTCCCATCTTAACTACTGAGAGAATCATGTCAGACAGGAGAAAAGCTTTGAGGAATGAAGATGGGAACTGTATGCAATAGTCAAGAAACTTCTGGGCAAGCATATATTGAATTTGGGGTTTGTTGCTAGAGACAGTGATATTTTCTTTTCTACTTCCCTTCTTCAGACCAAAGACAAGAGGCACAGAGATGCCATACCCAACTTAAATAGTTTCTTACGATAACTACGAACAAATTTCTTCCTTCTTAATTTCATTGACTGTAATATTCAAACTTTTAAAGGTAGCTCATTTGTCAGTGAGCAAAATTGTCTATTGACATTGTATTTTGCTGCAGAAACTGCAGAGGTGCATTTGCTTTTAAATGTAGGGCATGAATATACTCTTCTAAGGGAAACAAATACCAGCACCTAGCCATCTGAACATATCTCATCTTCTTCTGCCACTGGATTCAATGGAAATTAATCCCGCCCAAGATGTTGCTGATGAAGAGTATACAAGGGTATGTGTTGTTTTACAGTACATGATTTCTTTAAGAAGCTCCAACAAAGTTAGGAACGTTTCAGGTTTAGAATCTGCTTTGATGACATATTTTAGTTGAATCCAGGGGGGCTTCCAGAGCTTACAATGTTTACAAAGCAGAAAGCACACATGGACAATTCTGCTGAATCTAGACCAAATTCCTTTCCATTTGCCAAACATTTCACAATTCTCTTTCTGGTGCATGGGAAATAAGCATGGACAGAGGAAAGCAAATGTAGATTAAAATGTTACTGACTAAAGCATTAGGTTTTTTCACTCGTTAATTTTTGGTACCTTCACTGCCAGGAAATTCTTACAAGTTGCCTCAGATGTTTCTTTTCCTTCTTCATCCTGTTTACAGAGACAAACTAGACTCCCTGTGGGTCTGATACTCCACAATGAAGCAAATGGAAAGTTTTCCATTTACTTCAAAGGGAGCAGGATCTGGTCCTAAGTAAGATTCCTTGTTTGGCATAAAGTAGGTAACATAAGGTAAAACTTGTTTTTCTACAGTGATTTTCTAGGCAACTTGGCTGTCATCTCTCTTGCAAATATTATCTCTTCTTCAAATATCTTGTGCAGTTCTTGATAATCCCCCAACTAAGTTTTCACATTATCTGATCCACACTGTGCCAGTCTGTATGATGTCCAGCACTCAGAGCTGCCAGGAGGTGCACTATGCTGCAGCTGGCAACCCAAAGAGCAGGTTTTGTTTAGAAAAAAGTTAGTCTGTGAGTATCAGCCATGTGAGTAGCATCGTGAATGTTAAAAAGAATCACAAAAGCTTCAGAATAAATTATAGAAACAGATGCCTATGCTGATATGGCCAACCCCCAAATCAGCACCTCCTTCTGAGATGTTAAAAATTTGCAACCAAGTGAAAATACCATACAACATTTCTGGTTTTGCTGGCTGTCACCAGTAGACTCAAACCTGAACAAGATTGTCATCCCCACCCTGACAGCATCCCTGCTACTTTGCTGTTTCAGCAAGAATAGCAGGACATGTGTAAGCAGTTGTGAACTGACATTCAGGTAAGGTTCAGGTAAGGACAGGTCTGCCCACTCCCTACCTTTCCACTACCCACTGAGTTATAGCCAAGAGCAGGAGGAGCCTTGTGCTGCTCTGCAGCCCCATACATCTGCACTGGCTGACACGTCTTTTTGGAGGGGGCATACCCTGCCTTCTGTTGAGCTCTGAAATGAAATTCGTCTGTGAGGGCTATTTCATCCTATGAAAGACAACTTATTTGGCTACTCTGGTGTACCCAGAAAATACATGATGTCACTCTGTACCTTTAATTCACTTGTTGCACATAAGGTCTGTGGGCTGTGTTTCTGCTGATTATAATTGGTGTGTTTAACTTGACGTCCATGCAGGTTCTCCATAAGCACTACTAAGAACCTGTGGTTTGCCTCCACAGCATCTGGCATTCAGACCATTAACATGAGGTTTTGCGTATGGTTTAGAGAATAACCACAATTTTGATGGTATGATCCACATCGTGGTTCAGCCAGCAGGAATTCTGCAATTATAAAGTCAACAAGTTTTCCCTGCATTTTATTATTGTTGTGGAAATATCTTTTACTACGGCTAAAGTCCAAATCAGAAAAACATGCCTATTCAGGAGTGGTGTTTAAACAAATGTCTAAATGCTTTCCTGAGTCATGGCTCAGGGCAGATTCACCCATGCAACACTCATACTACGTTTAGGAAACTGTCTCTTATTTTTTGGAATGGGGTAAACAATTTCTTATCTCACATTATTAGCCTTTAAACAGTGTTTTTCTTAAAGGCATGTCTATGAAAGAGCTATTTAAAAGTAGTTTACTTTTATTGCTTAATTGCTTTCATTAATGTTTTTGTTGTTGTTGTTGTGTTTTAATCACTGAATTGATGTTCTCTGCTAATTTTATCCCTGTGAAGGAACCACGATAACCCTGCTACTAGAAACATTTGACTGAAAACAGTTGTAAGTATGCTTTAGGGCTGGTAAGAGATGCCTTACAATTCCTTTAAGAATTGTTTTTCACAATAAAGCTACAAGAGTCTGTGTACGCGTGAGAGGGAGAAAAAATTGCTTTATCTCAGAGATATCAGCCACCATTTTGCTACCAACACTTCTCTAATGTTCTGTAGTACAGCACGTTTCTGAGGGTCTTTCATTTAAGCTCCACACAATGTACACTGTTCTGTCTCTAGGTTAAATTAGACACAGCCACCAATGCTAGGAAGTTGCTGTGATGTGACAATCATAGAAGCTGCTGTGTTTGGCCTCATACGTTAGGTCCTTGTGTTTTTAAGCTTCCTTGGGATGAATAGACTGCTATGTTGTTTCTGTCCTCAGCTCACCTACCTCTCACCACAACAAAAGTTTGCAGTCTTTTACCAAAGCTTTTCAAGGCCTTTCAGCCAGTGCACTCAACCCCACAAATCTCCTAGTAATTTAAGCAAATTTTTCTAGAGTTATACCTTGTGGGTACATGGAGTTTGCAGTTAAGTGATTTGGAGGCAGGTACAAAAAACACACGGAGAAAATTTTCACAGGATCTTTAAAAAATCATATTACTCTGCATAAAAGTTATAAAATTCTGCATCCGTTTCCTTGCCTTGTTTCACTCACTGTACTAGAAGGGACTTGGGGATGAGTCTTGTGCCCGTTAGGGCTTCAGAGTCCTTCTCTTGCAACGTACAATTTTTCTGCTAAATTATGGACTTTCTCTCCCTTTTTCTCCATTTTGCCAGACAGATTCCTCATAAATTTGGCTGGTCCGGTGCTATGTCAGCCCTGCCCTCCCCCACTCTCCGAACTGTAGCCATCTGCAGAGGAGTTGTAGAAAACTATTTTTCTCTTGGCTTCCTCTGCTCCATTACTCAACATAATTTCACTTGAATGGGAGCTACGCACGTTGCCAAATTCGCTCAATACTGAGGTAAAAATTCAGAGAAGAGTATGCAGGCCCACACTTGGAGTGGGTTTTGAATCTCACACCCCCAGAGCCACTATGGATTAAACAGCAGAAACTCATCTAGTCCAGACAGTGACTCAGGTATTCACTTATTGAAATATTGAGCCCTGCTCCACTTTCTGCCTCCTCCTTTCATAAGACAGTCCCTCAGATATTGTGACCTGTTGTAACTCAGGGGCGGGCATTTCAGCGCGACAGCTGTTACTTGTATGCAGCCTGTTATAGACTGATAATGGAGTTGTTGGCACTGTAGGTAAAAATAAAAGGACACTAGCTCAAAAATGAAGAGAAATCAAGTTAGCACTGAGGAAGAAAACAATAGGAAAACAGAGAGAAATGTGGCCTAGGCGTGTGTGTAAAGACAGATGGAGGTGAATGCAGGCAGAGGATGGAGTTGTGTCTTGAAACTGCCACAGGCCGAGGTTAGCCTGCTATATTCCCTCACACGAAGCATGGATTTTGTACCTCTTCCGGTCTATTTATCCTGTTCTTTGTTACTGTTTGGATAGGGGCTTAGAGATGCCAGTCTGAATATGCAGCTAAACACTGTCACTGATTTTTTTCGTCACCATTACCTGGTTAGTGAATTTGGAACTGGTGGCAGCTCACTCACTCACTGCTGTAGAGACCAAAGCCTGTACGGTCTCAGGTGGCCTTGCCCCAACTGCCCCAGCTCTCCTTATCCCTGCCAAGTTCCCTCAGACTTAATTTACCAAAGTGACCAAGTACAAGCCAGAAATCCAATTCCCTCTGAAAACACCCATATGTGTACTAGTTTTCAGACACACACACTTATTAGACCTTTCCCCAGAAACCAGCAAGTGACACAGGAAAATAATGGCTTTTTTCATTCCTGATTAGAACAGGAATTTGAACTATCAACCCACCCATGGCAGGCACTGTACTCCCAAGCCACTAATTCTTTTAAGTCTTTTCAAACTTGAAAAAGTTGACGTAATTTTTTAATTTGGTCTCTTAGAAGTCAAATCTGCTCTCCTCAGGACCTGATATTGAAGAATTTGTTATAAATCTGCACAGATACACCTCTTAATTAGAAGAGACAACAGAGCCCATTTGAACTGTGAGGCAAACAAAGGGGAACAGGAGACACTAGTTTGTACTTAACCATTCAAACGGCCCAGAAAAGGTCATTTTACTAAAAGCAGGTAAGGGACCAGCCTCTGATGTCATTGCAAACTGCTGTATCCAAAATTGCTCTGGCAACATTACAAAAGTGAATACAGAGCTCAAAGACAAACATTTTCTCCGAATCAGCAACAGTTGCTCTGTTCTGGAAGGCTTCCAAATTTAACCTTCATTCATTAGGGAAAAAAACAATTGACTGAGAATAGCCCAGGAGAAAGACTAACAACCACAACATTTGCTGAAAAGACAAAAGGTAAAAGAAACTGAACAGGCAGACAGAAAAGCAAGAAGCTTGAGGTGTTATTCTAAGCTGAACAGAGTTTAAAAAAAAAAAAAGTGGAATAGAGATGGAAAATATGCACTTGTTCTCTCAGCTGCAGATCAGAATTTAGGTGAAATAATTTTGTGTAGGCAAAGGTGAATAAGTATTGTGTAATTTCTTGGAAGCACTGTACAAAAGTAAGAGATGGTCCTACACTATTTGTTGTAAACCAACCAGAAGTTACTGAGCTTCACGCAAAAACTACCAGATGAAATTCATGGTTTAGTGTAGCAGGCTAAATGATTAGCAGAGCTAAATGATTGAAATTGATCATTCAGGCATTAAAACCCATGAAGCTATAACCTCCTCTAAGTCATGACTCAAAGCTGCTCAGGTGGTAGATGTACAAATCACAGCCTTTGGCAGCAATAGCAGACTGTTGTAACAGCACAACTGTACTGTGAGTCAGATCATGGAATTAATCCAGATTAAGAATATTATTGCCAAGGTAAAAAAAAAAAATTTTAAAAAATTATTTTTTTTTAATATGGTTTAGTTTCACAGTCCAATTTACACATGACTCAGGGCATGATGCAAAAGGCATAGACAGAAGCAGTAACAAAAGCAGAAATATCTTAAATTTTGCTTGCTGACAGACTTTACATCCTAAAACCACTGCCTGAGAACATAGCCACTATACCAAGACACAAAAGCAGACTTTGCTTGCAAGTGGCTGCTAAATCCAACATGATTGTGATTGAGAGTGTAGTATAATATTTTTGTTCCTGTCCTGGACTAATAATATCTTCAGACTGCCAGCATATCAGCCTGTAAACTTCTAACCTTTGCAAAAGCTGATTAGAAAACTGGAAGCTTGATGTAGAAAGAATATTAGTATTGAAAGCTACAGTTTTCATCTTTCAAAGCTCATAGCATGCATTAGTGACATGACTAACCTTGGCAGAAAACATTCTAAAAGCTGGACTGCAAGAATACAAACCATCACAGGTTATGAACACGGTACTTCTGACTGGTTTTATAAATGTAGTAGTTTATATAATCATACAGTCTGCCTGCCTGTGAGTGCGCCTATTTCTCTGATCCATTTTGCACAGTAACTTTGGAAGGCACCATTCAGTTTCAAACAATTTTGTCAGACCAATTGAACTCTTAATACAATGATGATCCAACGAAGGGGAATGATCCTTGGAGACAACTAGAGTTATCACAGTAATATGGAGAAGCAGATGGAGGGAGATGTCATGAAAATAAATTCCTTATTATTTCTGAAGTACTCAATTATTGCAGCAATGAGCACTGTAGAAAGGCCCATATAGGCCTAAATTCTTTTATATCTACGGCTCAGTAAGCGCTGAGTAGTGTGGTGTCACATATTGCATGTTAAAGATAAAGTGAAATATTAGAGTTGTGAGGCACAAATCTCCTGGATCTTAATCTTTCCCCTGCTGTACCAACACATTTATACGTATTCATATAAATCCCTGTCAAAGACTAATCAGACTTGAGCTGAAAAATGGCTAGGCTTCTTAAGTGACTGCATGAATCTCAAATAAGTCTGTGTTGCTCACACCTTACTTTCAAATCCCCTCCATCTGGATCACCAGCTCCAAGCCTAGAAAGGAGAAGCATTTTTGCCTCAAATGCCTCCTAACAGCCAGATATCCTAAACCTCCCAATAACATGAATCCAGTGGTAATCAAACAATTATCAGGGTCCTGAAGACTTTAATAGGGCTTTAATGGCTGTAACCAGCCCCACCTGGGACTCACACCCCATGCCCTCTCTCCATAGGCCCAGAGGCTCCATTTAAGCTCAGCCCTGGGCCTGTATTTCTTGTTTGAGCAATGCTGTAGGTGTTCTTGCCTGCACCTCTGCCTCCTGGATGAACCTTGGGCTTGTGCTATAGGTGGCTTCCCTCCTCCTCCTGGTAGACCTGCTATATTTGTTGTAGCTTGTCTCCCTTTCTGCTTCTAGCATGGGCTTTGGTCAGGTGTTGTAAGCTTGGTTCTAGGCCTGTCTCTTGCTGCTCTTGAAGTGAGGGCGCAGTCTTTGTTGTGGTCACTATCCCTTAATGTCCTTGCTGTTCCATGATAGTCATCTATCATATCATCTACTTTTAATTCTACTTTCCTTTCTAGGACCTAGAAAAACATGTGTCTCTCCCTTATATCTGTATTTCTTTAACTATTTTATTTACTGTGGTGTGATCATCCAGTGAGATCCTGTGTATCCTGAGGTCTTGTGTTATGCAGGGAGCACAAACTGCTTTTTGGACCCACTTAAGAGCTGTTAGTGTATTTCAGCAGGGAATAACAAGTCAGAGACCTGCCTGCTCTTGTGGTGTTGAGTGTGACTCTCACATTCTTCCTTCCCTGAGCAGATATCTCATTTCCTATTTTATCTAACAATTTCCTATGTATTGTTCTTGTTACTTCCTGGACTTCAATCCCTGGCTGCCTTTCCTATCTCTTCTTCTCTAACAGAACACATTGTTTCTCTTGTTACTTACTTCTGCCTCTTCTATCCTCATTTCACATCTTGTTCAAGTGTAACAGGTCTCTTCACAGCTCAATTTCTCCTCCAGTTTTTCTGTCATTACCGCTTACTGAGTTGCTTCTTTGCTCTCTTCTTTTGATACTCTTTCTGTACTTGTCACTTCATGTTGCACTCTCCTCCTTAACTACTTTCTCCTATGAATGCAGCCTGAGATGATTCTCACTGACTAAACATCTTCTACCCAGTCACATGAAACACAGGCATGTTTGTTCTCTTCAATTATCCTCTATTATTTTCCTAATGCCTACTAGTGCTTCTTCCCTGTTCTAAGCCAGTCATCCTTCCATGTATTTTAAAGTATATTTGCAACTGTTCAAGAGTAGGGAGGCAGGAAGCTTCCTTTATGCCTGTCTTACTTGCAACATGTCATCCCTAGATAGTATCCACGAACTACAACTTGCAACAAAACAAATCAGTGAACAACAGATAAATGAACGCATCTACTTACCTTGAAAGAACAACTTCATTCTTCCTTTCTCACTGAACTTTCCTGTTTATTCTTAATAATTGTTCATGAGTGTTCACACCATCTGTGCTGTGCACTGTAAGCACAGGGTCCTGTGGAATAATGAATATTTGATCATATCATTCAAGGCTAAAACAAGATTGCATAGTTTAATTCTGCCATTTCCCAGCTGTGTAGTCTCTGTATTCCTTTCATGTGATTTTTATTGTATAAAGAAAATATATTTTGTATACCTATAATCTTTTTGAAAAAAGACAATTTACAAATGTTGTGCTGAAATACACAGGCATTTCCTGTAAACTAAGAAATTTTTGGTTCTAGTCTGTTTTGGAATCAGTTGCAAAGTTCAGAAAGTCTGAAGTTTGGGGTCACTAAAAAAAATAATTCTATAGTTCTGGGTCAGGCTCACTTTTTCCTCAGTCCTGGTCCTTTTCTCTGTTCTATGGTTTCTGAAAAGGACTCATTGTTTTTAAGTCACTGTGTTCAGAGGGGGAACTAAAAAGCCTGAAGACCTGAATTCAGATGTAGAAAAGTCCAACGCTGTTTCTTGCGGGTATTATTGTTTTTCTGTAATTTGTCATCATATTTAGTACTTTGAACATGGATGACTTTCTTGGACAAAGGTCTGGAGAGGCATCCCATAATGTGCTACATGCTATATCCTCCTGAGGTTTGCTGGTGCTGAGCCCTGACAGAGAAATGCATACCCTGAAGTCTGTGCTCAGTCTTCCGTGAGGAGGCAGCCAACTGCTCTGTGCAGCAGCAAATCTGCCAGCTGGCCAGAGAGGGGCAATGGCATCAGCTGCAGCCTATCCCCTTTGCTAGCTGCATGACATATCTGGTCTGGGAGGATTAAAAACCAGGGCAGCGGAGAGCAAATTGCTGCAGGGAGATGGCTTTGGGGGCAGGGGGGAGCATTCACTCTTTTGAATGTTTCTGTCTTGATCCTAAGCTACCTGCTATGAGGGATGAGGTTGAGGGAGGACTGCAAAGGGGAAGTCTGACTTTCAGGAAAGACTGTGGAGAAGCATAATTCACATTAGTGGTGAGATTAAAGGATTACATTCAATTCACACCACAGTCAAAATTAAATCTCAGTTTCTGCTTTTTGTGTAATGTGCAGTGCGCAGAGCTGTGATGGTGGTTACAGAGCTTAGCATCCTGAACTGTGCACGAGGGAGAGTCTAGTCCCAGATTTCATTTGCTACTGTAGAACAAGTGTCTCCCTCCATGTGAAATACATGCCAGTAATTGACAGCTTCTTTTGTGGTGGGCAAGGAACAAGACCTATGGTTCCACCTTTCCTCAAATAATTTCTCAGAGGCCTTTCTCTGAGGCATTGCAAACATATTGCAATCTTTTCTTAATAAATTAACAACAATAACAACAAATGTGTAAAGCACTTTTTGGAGATAGTTCAATTATAGAATCTCATGCACCTGTAGTGGACCTGGTTATTATTATTGTGTGTGAAACTAATTTCAATAGTACCTTTCCATTTGAAGGTTGGACTCGCCCGGTTTCTAATATCAAGTTTCTAGCATGAATACCTGATTTCAAAACTGATATGTATTAAAATATTTTCATGAGTAAAATTAAATTATTGTATTCCACTGAAAGCAGGTAAGTACAGAGGAAGCAAGATCTTTCTTCAGATAACTTTTCAAGCAAATAGTCGCAGAGGAAACTACAGTATTCAGCCATCTCTAGTCAAGATTTTTGTCACTTCACTGTTTCCCCTTCAAATATTTTGTGAACTTCTGTTTCCTCGCTTAGATAGGTTCATATGTTTAGTTCCTGTAGATCAACTCTGTTCTTCATCCATACCAGTTTCTGTTGAACATCTTCTAGTTTCTCATTATCTGGTAACAATATGGTCAGAACTGAAACCAGTAGTGGAGGTACAGTTTTTTCACAACTGAACAATAAATAACTATTTCCTCTCTACTTAGAATCACAGTGCTTTTCCTTACCCAGTCCAAAGTTTAACTGGGTCATTCCTGATCATCTGTTCTTTGCATATTCACGTGTAGGCTGGTAAATTGGTGCCTATTGTACCTAGGTCTATTTCAGCATCTGTGCTGTCCTCATAGAACATGTGGTTTGGATTGTTTCTCTGTGGGTCTGCTGACTGGTATTTTTCCAGGTTTCACAATTATTTTTGCTCAATTTTTAACTGTGCTGGGAGGTCCTGGATTACTTGCTTGTTTTTCTAACAATTTATATTTTAGTAATTCATGATGATTTAATTACCATCTTCCAGATCACTGTTAGTACCAAATACGACAGGGTCCAACACCCTCAGTTAGGCTGTGTTCTGTTCTCCTGTGACTCAGTTCTGCTAACCAAGACTGTATTTGACACTGTCTGGAGGTGACAACCTGCTCTGGCTTTTTGCATGCTCTTATCCTGAATTTATCAGTTAAAATAAGCTGCATTTATTCACATAGTTTAAACAGTCTGGCCTCTGTCCATTGTCCATAGAAGTGAAATAGCCAGCAGAAGGGTTAAATTGTTGTCACGTGTGTTTAAACTACAAGATAAAAGAAAAATCCACTTGTGAAGAGATGAAGCTACATGTATGCTCCAGGCTCTGTGGGTTTCTTAACAGAGTCAGGCAGCTGTGGGAGAGCTGTGCAGAAGTCCCAGATCTTCATGAGGCTGTTGGGCACTACACTGTGTTAATGCTTGTAACTGTGTTCTCCTTCCTGACAGGTCCATGGGAAGTGTGTGTGCAGACACAACACAGCAGGGGACCACTGTGAGAAATGTGCACCACTATACAACGATCAGCCTTGGAAGCCAGGAGATGGAAAAACAGGGGCACCAAATGAATGCAGAAGTAAGTGGGAGGGGGTTTACTGATCCAGGGCTTCAGGTTGAGCACTGACAATGACAGCAGGCAAAGTTCTCTAGCTGAGGCGTCATCAATTCACATTAATGGTGCCATTACAGAAATGGTGATAAGTTGCTGGTCCTTGATGGAATATTTCAGTATGCTTATTATTTTACTGCAGCTGATGCATTTGGGCTATTGGAAAGTGGAATTCACAAGGCGGAAATCTTTTTGCCCACACTTATATCCCCTCCTGCATTTTAGCGTTCTAGGGTTTTGTGTAAGGCTTACGATACCATCAGATTGGTTTGTTTTACTGTGAGAATATGACACAACTTGCAACCACCCAAGCTTCTTGGGTGTTCTCTGTGTTGCAATTTTGATTTTTTTTTTTAAATGAAAATCAAGGATTGCAAGCAGAGGAAATGTGTTGTATTCAGATATTTCCTCTATGATTCACAGTAGGAAAATGATACTACTTAAATAGCATGTCGTGCCTATTGGATAAGCCTGAAGTACATTTCCCTGTTTCCCATCAGAGTGTCGCTGTCACAACCACGCTGACAGCTGCCATTTTGATCTGAGTGTTTGGCTGGCATCAGGAAAACGCAGTGGTGGAGTCTGTGACAACTGCAAGCATAACACAGAGGGACATCGGTGTCAAAGGTGCAAACCAGGGTATTACCGAGATAAAGGGAAACCCATGTCTTCTACAGAGGTCTGCAAACGTAAGTGATTACTGTTATATCCAGTGAAGATAAATGAGTGGTGGAAGCCTGTTGAAAGAATCAACTACTATGGAAGTATTACTATCCTTTCTTTGTATTTTGTTCCTAGACTCCAGTTTTCTGATCAAAGGTAATTTTCCTGATTTTCTGTGTCTATTCCCCTATGGCGTCACAATTTATTTTTTTCTGCCAACTGCTATAGTTCTCCAAAATCATTACATCCTGGCAAAAGGTACATTCCTCTTGTGCTTGCATTCAAAATAATGTGATTCTGTTTTTCACTTGAGGCACATTTCATTTAACTTTTTCCTGCATCTCTCTTAAGACTATGGGCTTATGTGTAAGATTTTGTTAAATTCCATTTGATTGTGCAACATCTGTGAACATAAATGTATACAATAATGGCTACAGGAGGTGCATATCCATATGGGAACAGATGAATCAGAGCTCAGAGTCTTATCTCTGAATTCTACAGCTGTATTATGGGGTGTTCTGCCCAAATTAATTGCCTCATTAACACTTCAGCAGGATGTGTTAGGAAGTAACTCTCATACAGAGGCACTAACATGCATGTATAACCTCTGGATCAAGGTAGTTTGCACCCAGACAGTCTGGAACATAGCCAGTACAAGCCCAAATCTCCCTTACTTACTGTAGATGTTCTCTGAGTATTCTGCCAAGCTTCACACCTCTTATTCCATCTGGCATCTATTTGGGAGGATGCTATTTTCAACAATGTCATTTTGATTCTCCCTTTGGATAGTCTTCCCTTTGGCCTCTGTCATCTATACTCATGTCTGTTGGCAGCATATGCCTTTGAAGCTTTCCTAACACTTTGATGGCCTTCATCAAGATTTCTCTTAAACACTTCTCTCCCTGGGACTAATGTCCTGTGATATTGCTTAAACTTTCTGTGAACAGCACATACTATGCTTCTGGTCTTTTGTACGCTTTCCACTGGAATATCTTCCCAATTAGTGGCAGCACAGACTGCTTCCACATGACTCTTTCTCTTTGATTTCATAATTTCCAAAGAAAACTGATCAACAGACAGGGTTAGGGTGAGTTTACCTAATTTACTCTGTATCCCATAGTATTCTACAGTGGTCTCTCTTCAGTCCTATTTTTATTTGGTGCAGATTTTCTACAGGGAAATGTTTGTAATGGGGACACATCTTTATGCCAGAAGATTAGTTTTCAGTCTTATGGCATCTGAAAGTATTTGTGTATGAACACTGGTATACAACAGCAGGGTGAAGGTGTAGTAAGCAATGTTATGTGTAATATTAGATAACCAGTAAAATCAAGGTGCACTGGAGAGAAGCAGAGGAAAAAAAATTGTTTGAAAATAGAGCCTACCTGTGTGGAAACCCTAGAACAGTCTGCCTGGGTGAAATCAGACCTTGACTCTACCTCTGCATCTTTTGTCTGGTCCCGTTACAAGCCTTGTAGTACCTCCTGCATAGCAAAAGAAAATCTATTCAGAGGGATAAGCTGAAATTTATCATGCTGAAAGAACTTTATTCCTATCATGCCAATCAAGCACAATAACATTCTTTTCACCTGGGAACATGCTGCTGCCAGCAGAAGGCCCCCAAATGCAATTGTTTCCACTCTGCCTTGTGCAATCAAGCCTAGATTGCTGCCATTCCACTCTTGCCACCTGAAAGTTATGTCTTTTCCATACTCCCTGTACAGTCAGTGCAGAAGCAGTAGGATGTCCAGGGGATGATTTATTGCGTTCCAACATAGACGCCTGTGATAGATGAACTGAATTGCCCTCTAAAGGGTATCTATTTCTTTTCCCTGACTTAAGAGGTATTCTGGATCACTAGCCTGCACTACAGTTTCTGTTGGTTGAGATGAATCGAACAGGTTTGACCAAGCATTAACACCAATAAGTAAACCTGACTTTATCTGTGCATAACTGAAGTCAATGAGACCTTTCACAGGCATGTAAAGTCGTGCATGAATGCTTGCCATATTAAGGTATAAGGGAAGGGCATGCATTTCACTCTTGAGAGCATCGACTCCAGTAGACTGGTGTGTGCATGACGCTTGTACTTGTGTGGAAAAAGAAGGGGTATTCCAGATATAATTAAAAAGTTAAACTTATATATAGTGAGGAGTGTGTGTGTTGGGGGGGATTTAGTCTATGCCTTTTCTTATCTAAGGTGAGGAGGACAATTCCTACAATGCCCTTTGACAAATTACCTTAACAAGGTAGCATTTTGTATGATGAAAGAACTGATCCTCATTTCCCCATGTGATACGTAGGCCGTGTGTATGTGTGCACTTTATGCCGTACCTCTGCAGGCAATTTTCAGGGACCATTACCATACTTTGGACATTATTATCAGTGACAGCAAAAATGGAAACCACAGGGCAGACAGGCAGAACTGTTTTGGTTAGAACAGACTCAGTTTGATAGAGGTGAGATTTCACCTTCAGAACCACCACCATCTCTTTATGTCTAGTGCTGATACTAGAATCAGACCTCATGCAGATTGTAAGACAGAGACCATCTTCTCCATCCTTTATGTTGCAAGACCTGCATTGCTATTAAGTGTAATCTGGTGTGGTATGAGTAAATTGTTCAGGTTGTATGACCCTAAAAACTCTGGTTACTTGTTAAAAGTACTAAAAGCAACAATTAGATCAGGTACATTTTTTTTCTCAGCCTGCTGATCATAAATTGAAGAGCTGCCAATTCTGGACCAGAAGGCGAGGATTTACATGTACCACTTCACAGAATCACAGAATAGTTGAGGTTGGAAGGGACCTCATCAACTCACTTTGAGAAAACCATGCGAACAGTACCAGGCAAACAACACTAAATAACCCACCTGCTGGGCAAATGCTGAAAAGCAGTAATAAACTGCACACATCAGACTGAATGGATTATTTTGGTGAGAGCAACCTGGTCCTCAGCTTCCCATTTTGAAATCAGAGAAGAAAAATCTCCATGGGAGATCAAAACTTGACCCATGTGTACAGTGGATACTGAGCTGGGAAAGGAAATCTGATGAAAAAGCTGAATGAAATGCTGTGCTAATCCCTTTGAGAAAGCACGCTTGAAGAGTGCTCTGCCATCCAGAGCAAAGTCTAGGTTCAGCTGTGGCAGCCCCCTCAGGCTCCCAGAAAGTGAACAGGACGCTGCCCAGGCCCAGAAAGTCTTTAAGCATTAGTCATAATAATGAACAGCATTGTCTCTTAATCACTGCTAGGAAAAAAAAAGTTGTATAACAATTGGATGTCCTGGCACTATCCAAACCACCCTTTGCTGACCCTCCAGTATGAGACTGCAAAGACATTCCCTTGGAAAAAAAAAAAAATCTGTTGAAGTTTGACATGTAAGTGTGAATCTGCTATCCCTTTTCATCTGCAGAGACAGCCTGCCTCTGATCCCTTTGCTTCTCTTCTTCCTTGCAGCTGGGGATGAATGAGAGCCAGGTCATGTACAGAGACTTGTTTCAACACTGTTTAGATTTATTAAATTAAAAAGAAAGAAATAAAAAGGAAGGCATGAGAAAAGTCCCAGAGCCAAGCCTGGGACACCTGCTTGTTATTGGGGGTGACAACACAGGATTAAGCAGTTTGAATATAGATTTGTATGAGAGCTTTGACTCATAAATTTAATCGTTTCCTAACCAATGGTTAGAAAAGCTGCAGTATCCTTGGCTCTTTCCTGTGGCTTATTTGGAGGCTTAAAGGATCCTTCTGAAATGGCACCATCTTTTGTACTCACACTTTGCTTAGCTTAAAAAAAAATGCAGGCATGTAGACCCATTAGAAAGGCTCTCCAGGAAAACAAGCTTTCTACTCTAAGCACAAGGGTTGAAAATTAAAATGTGACCAGACGCACATGCACACACACTCTGAAAAGCTCTGCTGCTCTTCCTTTTACTTCTGCACAGAGGGAGTAAACTTTTAATTGTGATATCACAAAGGCCTGATCACATCTTGGTTCAGTCTGTCTTAATCAGCCCCGGCCACACACACAGCTGTCTATCTTATTGCCTTCAGTTAAGAAGCATCATTGGCTGAGTCAATCCCTGCATCTGACATGCTTTAAAAATTGCTCTGACTTGGTCGTCATATGCTCAAAAGATGCACATGTATATATTTCAGATTCAAAAGGTGTTGTGGCCTGTTTTTCATCAAATAGCCAGTCTGCTCACAACTATATATTCTGCAGTGTAACTAGACAGAAGTTTAAGGGGAGATGCCTCAAAGTCCACTGAACTACTTGGACCTCTTGCTATTTTCCTATAATGTGGGACCACACTGTTGCAACCCATATTACATTTTACATCTGTGTCTAATTACATGGAGAAGACAGCTGTGCTGAGGGCAGACAGATTTATTGAGGACTTGAGTGGAGACTGTTGTATGAATAATTCATTTTTTTTATTCCTTGTCTCCCTCTTTTACAGTATGTTACATCCAGTAGAGTGACAAAAAACTTAGGAGAGTAAAAGCCAAGAGGATGCTGCTAATATACAGTGAAGCGTTTTTCATTACGCTGCTGTCAAGGGGAAAACCCATACAAACCAGCCATCTCTGGGTCAGAACTGTCCGCACACCGTCCCTAACATAATTGATGATGCCTTTGACAAACAGGGCCATTGTCATGCTGGCTTATGTTTTGTTAGACAGGGAGGTGGATAAAGAGAAGACGAGGGTTTGCCAAGAGGAAAGAAGCAAAACTCAGCAGGGGAAGGTTCTTTGTTAAATATTGGGAAATGTAAAAGGATGAGGTTTTGGAAACTTGCTTTTCTGTTCCTTTAATTATGAGGTTTATTTTCAAATCTGTGATACTATTAAGCAGATAAAACCCAGTCATCAACAACTGCCCCTTCAGCATGTGGCAAGTGAGCTCTTATTTGGGGAGTTTCCTTAGATGCATAACTGCAATTTGGCCATAACACTCTGTAAGCCAGACAATGTACACACCCAAGCTGAAATGCTAAATAAACACAGACCAAGTAAAGCATTTGCAAGCCACTTGTATAACTCATCTGAAAGTGTTGTACGTTTATTGATCCAGCTTGCTCTCTGATCCTCCAGAAGGCTGTCCATGTTTCTAATTGGGAAATATGCCTCACAGTTCATTTGGGAACATCAGTTTTCCTCAACTGCAGTCCTGAAATAAATTAAGAAACAAACTCAAAACCAAACAAACAAGACAACAGCAACAAAAAACATGTTTTTTCTACCTCCTTATCAGTTGTCAGTGCTGTCATTCACTGTCCTGCAATACTTTCCCTTAGGGATAGGCTGGGAGAAGGCCTTGTCTTGAATCGGAATCTAGACTTGGTAATAGGGAGGCTAATGATGTTAAGGATATACCCATCTGTTATGTGACCCTCACTGATAAAACATGAAAACTGGAAGTAAAATAGGAATGAAGACAGATCCAGAAGTTGCAGAGATATGAGGAATTTCAGGTGAAAACTGTAGATCCTATCTACAGAGATACTAGAATGAAATCAGAAACCTGGATTCAAGCCAACATAGATGTTGGCAACCTCTGACTTCTTGTCAACCTCAGACAACCTGTATTAAAGAAAGCATGTGTTTCTGCTCCTTATCCCCAAATCTAAGGCATGCATTTTTTTTCAGTGGCGGATGGAACTAAATGTCTTCTTTTTTAGGATGATGTAGTCATCCCTGCAAAAATCTGAGCAAAAGTAATTCAAGTTGAGCAGCGACAAATCAGAACTTGCCTTTGAAACTGTCAATGCTAATGAGCGCTTCGTTGTTACACCTGCTCTCCAGAACTGACAGCAAAATCCCTGGGTTTGCTCCCAAAGTCA
Source organism: Cygnus olor (assembly GCF_009769625.2). NCBI lineage: Eukaryota > Metazoa > Chordata > Aves > Anseriformes > Anatidae > Cygnus > Cygnus olor. The sequence goes on from NC_049178.1 coordinate 11,973,582, forward strand.
AGACTGCTTTGTGGCAAACAGGCGAGCCGGCTGCCATTCGCCTACCAGCTCATTGTGTTGAGTACATTGCCCATGACAGCACGCTTATTTTCTGTCCTTAGGCTATTGTGCTAATGTCCCTTGAAAACAACTGACTGAGATCTGTCTACAGCAGAGTGTAATAATATTATTAAAAATACTGGCATAAAGAACACAGGGCGTGGTGAAAAAAATAATTATGTAGTAAGCAGATCATAAGAAAAATGCCTATTAAACAAAACTGCTCACCCTTTTTCTCATACTGTTTTTGGAAGATATTTTTTCTTGAGCATCAAATGTGAGGTTGCAGATGAAAGTGAATCTGCACTTGCTACAGTTAACACTCTTTGTAGTCATATACTCCCCCGCCCCTTGGAAAATGACGTGTGGAATCAGAGCATTCATTTGTTCTACTATCTGTGAGCTCATGAAGAAAAGTAGTTTGATTAGTAGCAATGATGGGCAAACTTCAAAAGCTTTGGAGATCATGTTTGGTTCAGATAACCATCCAAAAGGCTGGCCCCTGATCGAAGCTATCCAAACACCTTGGGTGTCCAACATTTAACCGAAAATCTCTGTTAAAGCAGGTCTTAGCCATACGAGTTTCATTTCTCCCCTTTTCCAGATGGATGATGTAGTGATGCATTTACTTCTCAGTCTCTGCTACAAGCAAAAGCCAGGGCACGCTGCTTTGTTAATATAAAAGTTCAGATTAGTTCTCCTTTTAATCTAATTTGTTTGAATATCAAAATGGGTGGGTATGTTTATTGCTTTTATTTTACCTATGCAGAGCTGTTGGCACAAGGCTTAACCATTTCAACTTGCCTCTTCCCTGATGAGGAGAATTCAACTGAGCCTGGCTTTGCAACACTAGATAGATAGATATAGATATGACTTTCCCTCTCACTCCCTTATGCTGTCACCTTGGAAATATACTGGTGGCATGGGACTATGGCTATTTGTAGTATTTGAAGGCAGAGTGGCCCACAGGAGATGTAACTACTGCTATGTTGTCTTGAGTTGCTAAGGCTGGTGTCAAACATGCAATAGCATTGAAGATCTTTTATTTTTTCCTTGTATTGCTCTTCAGCTATATATGAAGTATGTCTAGTGAGTTTAGAGATCCTCTCCCATTCTGTCACCTTTTCTTTCAAGAAGACTGTTTGTGTATTTGGACAATAAATTTAATCAGCTTCCCCCCACACCTACAGTACTGCATGGTGAGACATCCCTTAGAATTCACAGTGAAGGAAATTTGTGGACTTCTTGGAGGCAGAAATTGAAATATTTCAGGTCATCTGAACCACCTGCATAAGCCACATCTAGCCCCAGAAGAAACACTAGTTTTGTGCTGTTTCCTTCATAGGAAAGATGAAATATATGCAGGCAGTAGCTGTCATTTGAGACCATATCCATGTTAGTGAATCTTTCTGTGAATCACCTGAAAGCCGCTTGAAAATTGAACACACAGTGGAGGCCTCCTGCCACTGCTTCAAAACCTTGTATGTTCCAGACTTGTGGAGCAGGAAAGAATTTACTTTCACATACATGAGTCTTGGTTGGATTTGTTTTGCTGTGTTTAATGAGTTAAAAAGAGTATTGCAAGCACAGGCTGACAATGCAATGATTACCTGCATCGTTCTGATATAAAACTGCTGAGCATCAGGAAGAGGGAAGGGGTCTACCAAGCCTTGCAAAAATGTCACTTAACCAGATGACCCCTGGGCACATAATCTCAGTCACCTCTTACCGTATTTCCATAGCTTGCTCCTGCCAGCCAATGGGTTCAGCCAACGCAACTTTCAGCAGAAGCTGGCGATGCCACCCCAAGACGGGATTCTGCTACTGCAAGCCAGGTGTGGCGGGCCCCAACTGCGATAGATGTCTCATGGGCTACTGGGGCTTTGGAGAGAATGGCTGTCGTCCTTGTGACTGTGCCAGAGACTGCGACCAGCATACTGGAAACTGTTTCAATGGGTAAAGAAGCCCTTGTTTGGGTTCGCTTTGAGATGGGATTCTGTAAAAATGAAACAAAGTTTAGCTGAAATAGTGCAGTGATGACAGTAAATGGAGGATGCTGGAGGGGACCAGGGGATGCACATGGTTTGAAAAGGTGGCTGTAAGTCATAAAATGTCTCTTGGATTCCATTTGGTGGCTGGCACACATGTAAATCCATTGTATTATCCAAGGCGAACTAGAAATGATGACTTTGGCAGTAATAGGCAAGTCCACTGCACCAAAGTAGTCTGTACAGCATTTCTAAATGCACCTATTTGCCTTGGAAATAAATGGAAGAGTCTGGAGAGCTTGCCTTTCCTCTGTGCCCAGGGTAAAAAGTTACAAGGTCTCCCTTTTTGTTTCTGGAAGACAGGCATCTGCACCCCAAACATGCTTTAATCTCAGTACAGAAATCCCATGGCTTGCTTGCTGGCTGGCTGCAGCATTATTGGTTCTGCAGGTGTCCTTAGATCATAGTGATGCCAGCAAGTGACCACTAACTTTGAGTCACTTGGTTCAGTAAAAATAAACAAAATAAAAAACCAACAAAACCAAAACTAACCTTAAAAAAAAAAAAAAAAAGGCAAGGAAGGCTCAATGCACAGTTATTTCTTAAAAATATTAAGTCAGCAGCACTGCTGAGGCCTAAATAAAAGCCTAGATCTTGTTGTTTCTCTGTATGGCATAAAGTCTTGCACTTATTTACACTCCCAACCTGGAGAGAAAGTTTACCTGTCTGGATGCAGCTACATGCTACAAACACTTGCTTCCCCCCTTCTTGTGTCCTAACCAAGTCTTTTCTTTTTTGTTCCCTTCCAGCTATGACAATGAGCCATTCTTTAATATCCCCATTGGGGGACGAATCCCTGACCTTGTGCAAGCACCAACTAATGAGAGTGAAGATGAGTGGAAATGGAATGACCACGAGCAGGGATTCTCTGCCCTGAGGCACCCAGGTACAGCCCAGAGTCTGGGAACAGCTGGAAGCTTCCCTCAGTGCAAGCTCTTTCTTCTCTCCACCCCTACTTAAATTCTCCTACTCATCTCTAGCTCCAATCTGTCCCCCATCTGCTGGCAACATCTGCTGATTTGAACTATCGCTGATTATTATTATACCTACATTGTTATTTTCCAAACAAGGCTCTAGTTTTTTCTAGCACTTTGTGCTAGGAAACTGATGAGACATAATTAAGATTGTGTGAAAAAACACTCTCCATTTGTGATCCTAATTATAGTCAATGCTTTTGAATTTGCACAGCTCCTTCTCAAGTATTTATTCAGTTTCCCACAACTTCAGATGCCATTTGTAAAAATATCGTGTCAGCTGTCACTGAAATGCAGCCACCTCTGGGGTGGCACTCAAATGATTTTAAGAATAAGGAATTCCTCATGGCACAACAGCTCAAAAGAGAAAGCAAAGAATTATACTTTATCCAGCTAATGATGCAAGCTTATGGAATGAGGTGGAGCCTTTAATACTTTAACTGTTGTCAGTTTTGCTTGCCAAATGTGAAAGTCAGCACTTACTAGCATCAACGACTTTGTAAGGCCCAGAGATAACAGTGCCACCTGTTGCATATCAAGACTTCCCCTGAGAGGAATATTGCCTTAATAACAGCAAAGTTCAGCATTTCTTAGCTTATGTGATTGAATAAAATGTATTTTTACTTACTTGATTTATACCTGGATCCAAAAAAACTCTATTAAATATCAGTTTATTATCTATATAATAGGCCCCATGAGGGCCTCATTTTACTCAACAGTACTGATATCAGACCAATTACTGTATCATCTAACAAGTAACAGATTTGCAAATAACTGAGTTCACTCCCAAACTTCAGGTCCACCCAGATTATAGAAGTTACATACATCTAAATTTATAACTGAATAGCATTTGCTTTTCTTTCCTCTCTCATGTCCTGGCTCTTCTCCAACACCTTGTGTTCTGTGGTTTTCCTGCTAGAAAAGTGTGTGTGCAAAGAGAAGGTGCTTGGAAGTGTCACTGACTTCTGCCAAATGAAATATGCTTATGGTAAGTAGATGACGTGCCCTCAAGGTATGATACTTTCACTATGTTTTCTATGTGTATTGTTAGCTGATAGCAGGGAAGAATTACAGAACTGGCAAAGTCATGAAATAAGAGGTAGGATTTCTTCTGCCCTTTTTGTCCAGTGACACGTCCAACTTCTGATCAGAGCTGATCAGTGAATAGCCTGTTTCATACCAGGTTCCTTGGTGTCTCCTTTCCACCTTCAGTTTTTGCAGCCGGAGCGCTACGATTTGAAGTCTGCAGAATGGCTGACCTCTAGATCAAGAATAAAGGATAAAAGCCTTGCATCTAAACTGCCATTACTTTTGCACTCATTGTGCAGGCTCACGTGGCCATGCTTGCTTACCGAGAATGTATTTAATACTGTGGGTTATGAACACCTCGTTTATGCCATCACATGAAGAAAGGAAAGCTTTGAGATTCAAAGGTTTGATGTGTTTGTGTCATGACACAACAAAGCCTGCTTGTGGGGCCTATCTGGATGAGACTACTCTGCCAAAAAGTTATGGATCCTACTAAGTTGAAGGAGCAGAAATTTATCATGGCAACCAGATGTTAGACCACAAAACAAAAATACTTTTTCTGGTTTGTTGTGCAATCATGGAATTTCACCATGTGACATGCCTACAGCCTCACAGGAAACTTCCTGACTTCCTTCCTGTGGAAGAGACAGTCCCTTCCCACAGGACATGACTTTTGAAAGGTCAGAGTTAAAGCTACACAAATTCAACACAAGTTTTCAAACTGTCAAATATAAGGCAAAGAATCAGTGTGCTTCTATCAGACTGTTAACAGCTGATCAGTTTTTACACCCTTCCTCTGTCTACACACAAGTGCTTTACTATGAGTTCCAGGTGTTTGACAGCAGCCTATTAAAGAGTAGTTGATAAATAACATGGTGAAAGGATCAGCTAATTCAACAGAAAAATCCAGTTTTCCTTCTCCAAACTCATTTAGAAGGAACTATGAATGCTGTGGAACACACCTTCTGTAAAACTTCAGTGTTTTTCATGTCTTCTTCCAAGGTGTTACATCACTTAGAAATTCATTGTTGGTCTTATCTTGATGTTTTCTGGCAGTGATAAAAGCAAGAATCCTATCAGCTCATGACAAAGGGACACATGCAGAAGTTGTTGTGAAAGTGAAGAAGATCCTGAAATCAGGCAAAGTGAAAATTGCTCGGAGCAACAGAAGCATTTACCCCGAATCCTGGACCAACAGGGGGTGTACCTGTCCCATTCTCAATCCTGGTAAGGACAAAATGCTTATAGTACTTGTTCTGTGGGGTCACACTCAGATGTTCATCAGTCTCACCCTCTATATCTGCACTGCTGCAAATTGGGAATAACTCCCTGAAAAGAAGAAAGTCATGGAGTGTGAGACTGACAGAGATCAAAACCAATTGTGGTAAAGCAGTTCCAGGTACGTAAAGCAGAGTAAACCTATTTCTTTCTGTGGACTATCAAGAAAAGGGACAGCTCTAAGGCACTCCAGGTTTAAACACTCAAAGCCAAACCACACTTCCTTGTGGTGGGTGTGCTAGGAGGCAGTAGGTGGAACCTTTATCCACTGGACAGGAGCTAGACTTAAACTACCTTCAACAGCTACTGTATGAGCAGTGCAGCTACTCCAGCCCACAGCTTGCTTCCCCTGTAAACAGTGGTGGCAATTCTGAGTTTTTTGAGTAACAGTTCCTTAAACATCTGTGAGAGACAGTAACTGAATGATCACCTATTAGGGTGCCCCACCACTGCATGTTAGCCCTCTTATCCTGCCATGAATGCCTGATGGTTCTGTTTCCTGAGGTCTGAATTGCTGTGGAGTCTCCTAACTGCGAGAAGGAAGCGTGGATTGCTGTGGCAGAAGAACACATGGCTGTCATACTGAACAGCCATGCCAGCTGAGCTGCACAGGGCACGTAGATTAATCCGGCCCTTTAGGCCGCCCACCAGCCAGCCCGCATGCAGCCTCTCTCAGGCACTTCAGTAATTGTGTTTATTTTGTTTCTCTCCAGAACACTGACAATGTGGTCTTTCTGTTGCCAAGAGTTTCGACTCTGAGTTCCTTCTTGTCTTTACTCCAAAAAGTTTCGTTCCACAGATGGAACCCAAAGAATTGCTCTTTGGAAGTTATGTGGGTGGATATAAAAAGGTTGTCTGCCTTCCATCAGGATGGATGTACAAATCTCAGCTAAGATCAAACAGCCAGCACAAAATTTTACAATAACAAGTAAAATTAAACAAACAGAAAACAGCAAACATACAAAACTTATTCTGGGTGTATGACTTTAAAACACTTTTCTTCCCTGAACACCTCCACATAGAGGCTGCTGAAAATAAAAGATCATAAACTGCTAGTCCAAATCTAGTCGTGCATAGCGTATTCTGGCACTTTCAAAACCAGAAAATACACATGTGCAGTCCATGTTCCGCACATCTATTAATAATACTACAAAACCAAAATATCCAGCCCCGCACATAATTTGCAGTGGGTTCCTCTTGTTTCCTCCAAGTTCTGATCAACAAGGGAATTTTAACTGCCACAGTTCATAAAACACAGAGTGCTTATCTATCTACTAAGTCAGGGACATGATTTTCAGTGGTACTTGTTACTAGTCTGCATGTGCAGTTATCTGCTTGTTCACAGACCTTCTTCTTTGAGGCCCTCATACCTGTATCTTAAGGTTATAGGTCTAGGAAGTCTGGCTTACTATTATCATATATAATAATTTAATTCTGCTACTCATTATACCTATACAGACCAGAAGTAATGCTACTGAAGCATACAGAGTTACACTGGCTTAAAACAAAGGTCAGAGATCAGACTCAAAACTGGTCACCTGCACACTGAGGTAGTGAATTTGCAAGTGGTAAATCCACTGGAACTAAATCAATTTGTAATTGTAATTTCTGCACATATTTGTACGACGTTTAACCTGAGTGTCCAGGAGTCAGCACTGACAACATGCCCACGAAGGTATCTACATAGGTAAGTCTGCACGTGCACAAGCTGGGATATAAAAACTGCATGAAGCTAAAATGCCACAATACCACATGCCAGATCATTAAGAAATCGAGAAATTCTGTGTTTAGTCTTACTTTCTTCTTAGTTCTTCTTAGTTTACTTTTTTTTTTTTTTTCCTCCTCCAAACTAGGTACTGACTACCTTATAGCAGGCCAGGAAGACTCTAGGACCAGCAAACTTCTTGTGAACATGAACAGCTTGGTAAAACCCTGGAAAGCACATTTGGGAAAACAAGTAGCAGATATTCTTCGAACTGGGTGCAAGTAATTTCTGCTTCAAAACTCACAGTGATGAACTTTGCCTTTTAATAACACTGCAGTGAAAGGTTTAGGTAGTTTGTATGTTTCCATTCATTGTGCTCCTAGCTGAAGTAATGAAGGCAGGCTCACCACCCTTTCTCCTTTCATTTCCCTAGACAGAAAACTTTGGGATCTGACTGTTTTTTTTCCAGCAATGCACAGCCTTATCACACAAAATGAACTAGTGCATCATACTTAGGTTGCAAATCAGTTTTTAATTTGAGCCTGATTCCATGTATCCAGAGAATCATTTTACAAGGCCAAACTGAAGACATGGATTAGTGTTTCCATACTTCAAGTCAGAGCCTGATATTAGCATGTATAAGCTGCTTACATATTGCATTCATTACTGGGGTGTAGTTTTCTTTATATAAGTGACCACTAACAGGCAGCAATTTCTTTCAGCTTTACAAGTGGCATAATAGTAGTCAAGTATGTCAAACATAATAATTACTTAAAAGAGCTCAGATATTTTTATTTACCATCAAACGGTCGTTATGCCAATATAACATGCTGCTTTCTAGAGGACAATATTATCACACTGCTGAACAGAAACTAACATGGGACTTAGATCGGACAAGGCTCTATAGATGTACATTGCTATCATCAGTGCTTAGTGATGAGGCCTGCTGCAAAAAGTAACTTGATTCCAAATCCAACTCTTGCTCTCCAAGGTCATTTTGCTCTTTCCTGTAGTACTTGAGTCTGTAACACCACACAAAGGTTTCACAATGATTACCACCAAAAAGCCTTACGCTAGGAAAGAGCCAAAACAAGTGAAGAACATCAGCTGCTCTACTGCTGAATTTGTAATTCTACAGAAGCTGCAGAGGTAGACGGAGGTAAATGGGTTGGCTGGACTGTGTTTTAGATGAGGTAGCTATGAGAGAGATGTGGTACTGTGAGAGCAACCTGCCTATTCGAGCTGTGCTCAAGACCACTGCCATTTGATTTGCACTTAGTGCTTTCATTCTGCTTTATTTCTCTTGGTCATACTTGAGGTTAAGATCTGATCTTAGGCTGCCTTCCCATCGCACCTGAGGATTGTGTCCCCCCACAAAAACATAGGGGAGGTTAACACCTGCACTCTAGGTAGTAGTTTTGTTCTGCAAAAGCATTCTTTCTAAATCTCTTTTACCTTTCTCCATAGGAAGGGAGAGGTAGCTACTTAAATTGTTCCCTAACAAAGCATTTTGAGGAAAGTGTAATTCTAGACTCTGTCTGTGGGACAGGGGACTCATGAGCAAATGAAGCTCATTGGAATGCCTTCCCTCGTTAAGTAAAGCAGAAATTATAATGGATCGGTCTGTACTTCCAGGTAGTTACAAGTGCCACTTCTGCATATTTCTGCTCCATGTCTACAACTTGGGCTCTCAAGAAAGAGGAGATATCTTAATTTAGCACTCCTTGAGTGGTGCATGGAGTAGCTAGGAAAACCTTAAGCTAATGCACAAGGATGTCTGTTCCAGGCTACATTCAGGCCATCAGTTTGTTCTCTTTATCACTGAGAATCTGAAAAAATCAGCTTCATTAATTCCATTTGTCACTGTTTTCCTTTTAACTTTGTATTGGTTGAACAGCTGAAAAATCTTCAGGTCATTTGGAAATGGATGACAGGCAGATATTTACAAAATGAAAGCACTGCTTTTCTCCCAACTGTGCATAAATAGTGTTTCTTCCCCTTCCTTTTCAAGTGCTCCCCTTCTCCATTGCCATTGATTTTCCTCTTCCCTTCTATTTATTTGTTGTTGCTAAAGTGGTATCCAACTATATGGCATCTCCAACAAGCCATTTAATTAATGCAATAGAACACATTTTAACAAGGATATTTGGCTTAATTTATATCAAGCTTATAGAAGTTAAAGCATAACAACTGCTTTCTTTATAGTCTTCAGGCTGTCTGCACAAAAAGATTGATGATCTTCCTTCCAAGTAGCAATAAAGATGTGCACATTAATTTACAGTCTGTTCTCAAAGGGCCTCTCAGTATAAATGAAAATCAAGTGAAGGTTTATAACTAAGTTAAGGAACATGCTTTTCAACACAGGTCATTTTACCTGCAGGGCATCCCATTTACCAGTGATCATATTCCACTTTGGTTTACAGTCAGTATTGTATTAAAGTAAAATTCCATGTTTCAATTTTTGTGCCAGATGGATGGTTTTGTGGAGAGAGTAAACAGCTGCATAGTTCCTTCTGTGGGCGAAAATTATTTGTTACAGGGTCATTCACAAGTATTTCCAGCAACTGCTAGGAGAAATACCATCTGTAACGCAAATATTCATACCCCAGCATGTTCTCTTAGGACCTACTGTAATACAGCGATTAATGACTACCATACTGCAAACACTGCTGTGTGCAAAGATAGCCATCAATATATCACACTTCAAATATCTCAAAAATGGGTGATATCCATACACACACATTTTAGAGGGTTATGTAAAGCATGTGAGATGGTGGGGGAGGTGACCCTAAAAACATTCAACCAATTTATTTTCCTGGTTTCCCTTTTTTTGAATCTCTAATTTATTTGCTCATAGCTGTATAATTAAGTGTAATTCCCTCCATTAGTTATAAACAACGCACATTTTATTCCAACTACTAGTTCTCGTTTAATCGCTTTGCTCCGTACAGTAACAGGTATTCCATAAGTATGGAACTTAATTTCAAAATACAAAATGAAAGCATATGAGGGTGAGTCAACACTGCAAGTTGACGTTTTATTGATGTCTCTGTCTGCTGATCTGGTATCTGAATTAACAGAAGAAAAATCAAAGAATAAAGTTCCAACTCAGACTAGCACATGCAATCTATTTGTTCTGCAGTGTTAAAATCCAAGCAGTCTATCTGAAAATAAGTATTGAAAATTAGTCAACATGAACTGCAGAAATCAAGTTAGAACGGTTACTGATTAAGGTATTGATGAGAAAGTTTAAGTGATCATTATGTGACTCAGGAAAGGAAAAAAAAAAGTTATTTTCGTATTGGTATCTGAAAAGATGAGCACGAGACAGGGCAAGATGACAACTGTTTTCCTAGCAGGAGCTGTTACATATTTCTCGGAACAAGTACACATGGTCATGGCACAGTAAATTAACAAAAAAAAACCAAAACCCTACCACAGAAGATCTCTCTTTCCAAGAGGAATTGTTTTGTAGATCTGTGTTCAATATCAAATATCTTGTGATCCTCTTTGTGCCCATCTGTCATAGGTGGCACAGTAATATAAATAGCACTAACGTGGAAAAGAAGATGTATTTGCCCAATACAGAAGTGGTTGGACAGCTTCTTTCATTACTAGCACCCACCTTACAAGATGTCCCCATGAACAACCCTACAACACCCAAATGGATAAGGTGGCTCAGGAGCAGTAGCAATCACATACCAAGCAGTAGCAATAATGCATCACTTGGAAATCCTGCATAAGGATTAAATAAAAGCATTTACCCACAAGACAAATCTGGAAAGCTGTGGAAAATTTGTAATAGTGTGGGCAATTGCTTGAAGGAGAAGCACATTTAAGTTTCCACAGCAGCAAACTTGGTATTGCTGGTCAAAATAGCTCTCTAGCAGCTGTGCAGCATGTGTAGCCATTAACACATGGTTACTCTTGCAACATGGACCCCAAAGCATCAAATTAGTTCATTAAATGGCTATTGCGAGTGCACAGCCTTAACTCCAATGTAGTAACATATCATTACTAACGCTTCTTCCTCTTCTGCTCCTGGCAAGCAGCTAAGGAAAATGTATCTATGCATACCCTTGTGCAGTGCTCTTTGGAAAATGGCTCACTGCTATAAAGAACAAGTTTTCTCTGTAGTGTTTACTGTGTCTCATGATTTTTCCATGCTGCTTGATGTAAGTTTTCTTTGAATTAATATAATTCATCTGATGTGCTCTCTGAAGAACCCCCCAAACCTGGAAGAGTTAGTGTGTTATTTGTTAAGTGTTACAGCACATTCTTTTTTGTACTTCAAACTTCAATTAAAAATACTCAAAACATTTACACTGATGTGAGGTTTGGGATCTATTTTTAAAATTTTAAACCACACAATCCTCAAACCACATGCACATTAGTTCTTTTTAAATTAATAAACCACACGCATTACAGACATCAGGCTTTTGCTTCAACAGTCAGGCATAGTCAGGCAAATGGAGAAAAGCATTTAGCCAATAAGGCAACCATGATGTTATTTTTCTACTAACTTGTGAAAAAAATGTCCATTTTGTATGAAAATGTACAGATTAAACACAGAACAAGTGCTGTTAATTTATGCTAATCCAATAACTGATTGAAATTCAATGCTGCAAAACCTTACATGCAGGTACTTGCAGGTATTTAATTCCCCATTAAAACACATACATGAAATTTTACAAGTTTGAGGTCTGAAAAGATACTTACCAGGTCCTTAACTATTCTTTTGCACATTCCTTTGATTTGTGGGATGCAAGGGATGAAAATAGGTATTTTTGGTATGTGGAAAATGCCTTACCTATAAATGCTCAGAACTTAGAAGGCTGCTTGTGTTGGTCCCCATGCTTAAAACCAAACCCAACAAGTTAACAGAGACTTACCTTTGCAACATTTTGTTGTAGTGGAACTTACTCTTCAATATACTGTAAAACTGTACCTCTGAGGCCTAACTTTCTTTCTTCATACAGTAATGATGTGATGAATATTGCCATCACACTTTTTTCTTGCAGCTTGTGATGAGAAAGCCATGATGTACCATTTTTAAATGCACAGGTCTGAGTCCTGAATTAAAATTTTGTTTTAGGAGATTGTCCAGCATTGGCTTACGTTGTCATGGCAGCACTACACCTGACATAAAGCTGCTACATGGTACCAACGTAGAGGGACAATATACAATACAGATTCTGGTAGCTCAGATTCTCAGGACTGCGGCTCTTCTGTATTTCAAAAATTCTAAGTCTAGCTCTGAAAATACTAACTCCAATTCATTCATAATATGGCTCCTTATGAGAAAATCACATGTTAACAACATGTGTACACATTCCTAATATAAAAACAATGGTTATAAACAGAACTAATTCTGAATCAGAAGCTTCATGTACAGCATTGGAAATGCAAACTACAAGCACTGAACCCAACTATCAAATTCTGCCAACCCTTGCTTGTCCCGTGCAATGCAGTCCCAAATCAGAACAGTATCAGCTGTATCCAACTTAGGTCATTTTTAGGCTCTTTGTATCTCAAGGAGAAAGAAGTGATGGCCCCTTGGGCCAAAGAAGGGAATGAAGCACCTGTAAGGAGAAAGGTGACTGGCTGCAGTGGAAGAGGGATGAAAAGAAAGCAGTAATAATATTTGGGAGTATATGAGAAGGGGACAACATAAAAAGGAAAAGGAACAGCATGGAAACAGCATGGTAACAGCAAGAAAAAGCACTGGAAACAGATGCAGAAATCCAATACCCCTCTCTCATACAGCACCCTGTGAAAGGAGTAAGAGTATTTTGAGAGGATGCTTTCACCCTCCTAGGAAGCATAAAGGACTTGCCACTTTCAGAAACAAACAAATCAACAGGACCTGTCATCAGATCTGGTACAGCAAATCCTACGACCCTTCAAAGCATTGTGGCATCTGGGTTAATCTGCAATGTGCAATCATTACAAATCTTCCTGTGCTCTTTGTTTTGGCTATAACAGGGCCTTCATGAATGGTCTGCGCACTAATTCATCAAGACTAGTCTGTAATGTGTTATCTCTAAATTTTTTTTACAAAATACATTTGTTATTGATTTAGAGATTGTATCTCCATTCAGGCTCTGACTGCTGACCATAGCTTATGCTAAGAGCACAGAATTCACTAGAGGAAGCACAAAAAAATAAAATGTCCAAGGATTCCTGAGGAAAGTAAAATCAGCAGCAAACAGGAGAAAATCACAGCCCTACATTAGGCAGCCACTGCCATACATTCTACCTCTGACACTACTGGTGGAAACCTGTCACCTCAAGTTTATTTTCTTTGAATTGAAAAAAAAAATAAATCAGTTTTTGTATATCAAGAAGCAACAGTTACTGCAGTCCCCATAACAAGGAGGACAAAAGGTCTATTGTTTAATGATTTCAATTAAATTAGCAAATGGCAGAAAATTAAGCAGCATTCCAAGCATTTCAGTGTTGCGTGGGGCTCCTTTCAGTGGATCTGAACGCCTGAAAAGGCCTTTCCAGCTTGAACCACTGGCCGATGCACAGCATACTCTAACCATAAGCCCTTGTGCTTCTGGCAGAGATGGGCATAGTGTTAGTAAAAGCAGTTACATATTACATTTACCAATACTTCACACTATTTTAGCAGTCTTTGACATTATTTCTTGGTCTTCATAACACCAAGATACATCAGTATTTGAGAGACAAGCTTCTTCTTCTTCCATGCTTAGCTACAGAACTAGAACTCCAGTCATCTTCCCTAGCAGTCAAAATTAGTGTACAGTGAAGAGCACAAAAACCCCTAATATCTTACCATTTCAAGCCTACAGAACTTCATGCTCTGGCTATGAATTTGATACCAAATTACACAGTTTGTATTTCAAATAGCCTAACACTGATAAATGAACAATACTAGGTACTGTTTGACATTACTGGGAAAGAATTATAACATTGGTGTTACAATTATTGCTGTACTTTTTCACCCTTCCTTTACTGGGGGGGATTTTTTCTCATAAGTTCTCAGTATTACTAGCAAACAATCAGCTCCAGAGGGGTTAAAAGCAGTTAAAAAAAACCAAACAACTAACTGCAGGCAGGCTAGTGCTGTTCTACAAAATGAAGTCATGTCCAATGAACAGAGCTGATGAAGAATAAATGACAAACTGCTGGTAGCTTCTCTACGATGTACGACACTAACAGAATTTTAATGAGAAGTAAAACAAGAGTCTAAGAAGTATATACTATCCTTTTTTCTTCCCTAGGAATAAGAAAGTAGGTTCTACCTATTTAGATAACAACTTTCCTCAAAGAGATTCATTGACATGTGATCAGATAAGTGCCTTAGATGAACAGGAGACATTGCTGTAAGGTTTAACAAGGACGTTCTCAGTAAGAACTGGATAGAATCTAGATCTTGTTTCCAACACAGCCCTGCCAGATTCCCAGATGTAACGATCCTTAAAATAAACTGTAAGATATACATCTCCCTCTTGATACCCTTGTGTACAGCATTCCTACCTAGTGCAGGGAAGAAGGCAAATAAAGGTCATTTTCACATCTGAATCAAGGTCATATCTCTAGGAAGGTTACTAAGCACAAATTAATGCCAGGTCTTTGAAATGGAAGTAGGCTGTATAGCAAAAGAAAAAAAGATAATCAGCAGATAATTTTAAAACGTTCTGGAAATACACTTGTAACTAATTTTAATAATTTTTTCAAGAATTATATTTTAGAACATACAGTATGTTAAAATATTTGCTAATAATAGGCAAGTTTTACAGAATCTTTATCATCAAAAGATGTGACACTTTCTCCATTAATTAAAGGTTAAGTTGACTGTAGGAACAACCCCATCCTAACATGCAAGTTACCACAGATTATATGAATTTGTGGCCTGCATCATACATGGGTTCCAAATGACTGACAGCAGCCCTACCCAGCCTTCAGAATTACAGCTTGTTTCACCCCTGCACTAAGTCTGGAATTACAAGGATGTGAAGCATTACACACTAATATTGTACAAGGCAGTATTTTAGGAGCAATGACAAAAATCAGTTAAATGGATAAAATCCAACTAGGATTACATTTGCACGTAACTGTCTGGACTAAACAGCTGGCATTAAAACCATGTTCTATCACGTCTAGAAGTACTTCATGTCTTGCTAACAGTTCCTTCCAGCTAAACGCTAACCAGCATTTCTTGATACTTGACACTTGAGTGTTTTTGTGATTTTTTTTTTAAGATAGAGAACAACAGAAAGGCACAGAATTAAATAAAGATCAGTTCTTTCATACTGAAACCTTTCCTTCCCTCCCAATGATTACTTTTGACCTGACGCATAGGAGTACCTGGTAAAGCATGAATATCATTGGAAAGTAACTCCATGCAAGCAATTTCTCAGAAATATATAAATCACATCCAAGATCTGATAGCTCACTGATGACAGACAGAGAACCCAAACGTTATTTATACAGCAAATAAGAAACGCATTAGAACATGACAGCATTAGACAGCTACACGTTTTGTATTCAGACAACAAGAAGACAACTTCCATTCATCTGTTTACTTCACAAGTTTGCCACATACTACGAGCGATCGTTTTATCATCCAGTTAAACTAGATAAGAAACTAGTTTAAAAAAATAAAAAAGAGGGGGCAGGTGAGAAAGACCAAAGAAATGTTTCCACTTCTAAGGGCTTATCCAGAACATGAATGCAGCGAAATGATGACACTTTCTAATTTGACAGGGAGAGGGGGAAAAGAAAATGAATTTCCACACAGATGTCTTGAGGATGACAGCTGAGTCCCTTTCTCAAAACATCTCAAACACATTACACAGAGGTTTTCAAAGCTTCTAGTACAAAACCCTTACACATTACACTGTATTTGTACCACAACTAGCACAACAGGTTACCAAGCCACAGCCGGCTCAAACAGAAACAACTCCACCCTAAACAATCCTTCAAATACATTAGATTATATGCTGTATATTCCCTCTGTCCATATAGCTTCTGGATCCTAACTACTGTGGCACCAGGATTCTTACATTTTATGTTTTGTACGCAGATGCTATAAACACTTGTTACAGAGGTTAAATCCAAAACCTGTAGAGCATTGAGGCAACGTGGGAAAGAAAAGCAGAGCAGGAAAAATCCAAGACAAACAAACAGGTCTTAGAACAGAGCACCCCTTCACAAACTGCTACTGCTCCGTCACAAATAACGCATTGGATTTCCATTTGAACAACCAAAAGCTCAGGTGCATGTGACTTTTTTTGTATTTGGTGCCCAGTGTTTATCTGATTGCCTAACATTTCATGTTCATGGTCCAACTGCCTATGTGCCAAGGTTTATCACTGCTGCTTTTGTGCCTATTTACTCAGGTTAACTTGGCATTTGTCTTCCTGTGCATGAAAGAGTCACGCTGAGAAGCTCTGTCACACCTTGTCTCTTTTAAAAGCAGAGATGCTGAGTACCTGCTGTCCATCCCCCCAGAACTGAGTTGTCAGCGACTCAATTTCCTCTTCTCTTTTTTTGAGGATCCAGTGGCAATACTGAAATATAAGCAGTTCATGCAGACCTTAAAATTTAACAGAAATTCCCCTCAAACATTCAGAAACATCACTACTAACATTGAAATAACTTCTGCAAACAAGATACTAAAACATTGTGAGGAAGCAATGTTGCTGAGCACTCAAGACTGCTGCACACAGAGACAGGCAAGTGTTTAAACATTATTAGACTTACTGCACGCTTTTTATGCTTTAGTTAACACATGGAGGAAACCTGCAAGGAACACTTACTGAAAGGCACTAGTAAAATTTGTTCTGTACTGTCATCCTCAGAGCCTACATTTTGCTATGTGAGAAAAACAATGCAGCATTCCCTTATCCATAGGTATTAAACTATAGTGAATTACTATTAAATTATTTGTACCTCTATACTAATTCTCACACAGTTTACTAGCTCTTCAGGTCCTCTATAGTGCTGGTTCATGATCCAGTCAACTACAGCTACTACAAATGCTTTACATTTTTTACACCTTCTTGCTTGGAGAGAAATAAAGCAGCAAATGATCTTCACAACACACAAATTGATTCCAAGTCTCATCCTTGCAATGCGGAAGAATCTTTCCAATACAAGCAGCATTAGTTTAAAAACAAAACAAAACAAACAACAAAAAAAAAAAAAAAAAAACAAACAAAAAAGAGCTTTCAGTGAAGGTAAAAAGTATTTGCTTTTTAATATGCACTTACGTCACAGTATTTGTTTTGAGATCATTACACCAGGTAACATTTTCATTGTATTCTCGAAGTATTTTCTATGAGCCTGTCTAAACATTGAAGGAATAGGCGTTAACTAAGGGAAACGAAAAACTGTGCTTTCAGAACAAAAATAAAGCCAGTGATCAACATTCTTTCTATTCATTTATATCAGTGTTTGCGCACGACATTGTTTTTCAAAATTTAAAAGCCATCACCATAAGCAAACGAAATCAAAGGAACCACACACTTCATTGTTTTTCTGGCAGTCCTTACCTGATGTCAACAGTAAAATGCAACCCAAATCTAATCATACCATTTGAAATTATCTTACAAATTTTAGATTTAGGCTATTTTCTGCATCTTGTATCATTCTAGCAAAAAAAAATCATTAAGGAGAAACAATCATTTAATGCAATTTCTATTAACAGAACAGAAATACATTACAAAAGAGCAGCTACCGATCAGAGCATACTGAAATGAATACAGACCTGGTGCACTACCAAACTTTTTGCTGACAGCTATGTATATTTAAAGAGATTATTCAAGTCAAAACTCAAGGAGAAATTGAGGTGTGAGGACAGCTGTTAAAGTATTAACTGGGTCCAGTAACAGCTTATACAGCACACACACATACTGGTTCTTCCTGCAGTATTTATTTGCAAGGCTGTAGCACAGAGTTCTCCTACAATAAATTACTTACTATGATACAGTGTATAGAACAATGGTGAAACATTTCTCCACGACTCAAAAGACAGACATACTGCAGAAGTCCACGCCTCTGAAAATGAGAAATGGAGACAACAGCCTCCCTACATCTTCATTAGCTAGATCCTTTCTCTTCTTTGGCAACAGAAGCCTCCACAGGAGTATCTTCCAAATCTTTGCTTGACTTCTCTTTCTCTTCGTTTTCATCTTCTTGAGGGTAAAGATCTGGGTATTTTTGCATGCATTCCTGCATGGCACGGAATTGGTCCACACAGTCTGATCCCTTTATTTCTTCTGTGCTATAGTGGAAACAAGAAAAGGCTGACTTGAACTGCTCCCCACAAGGACCACTAGCCATTCCACCCAGACACGGGCAGTTCCAATTGATATCTCCATTGGGCAATATCAAGCCTGAACAAACAAAAGAGAGAAGAAAAGTTAAATGCTCCTTTCAAAAATTAATTTCATTCAATGAAAGCTGCTAAGCTGCAGGTATAAGTGGAAGTATTAGTAATACCATACTAATTCTGTAGCTTCAAGAGTACAAAACGCCTCATGTTTCCTGGCCCATTTGTTTCTCTCTGATCTTTATGATCCATTATTGGGCACAAGCAAGACTGGTTCTATATCTATGCCTGAATTAAGGCTTTGTCCCTTGACCACAGACCACTTAGCATATTCAAAGGCAACTCCAAAAGGAATCAGAGTCAAGTCAATCCACTTGCCAGACTCTGTCAGGGAAGCATGAAAGCCTTAAAATCACATCATACAGGACATAGAATTTAATTCCTGTATTAAAGTTAGAATTCTTTTAAATCAAGCTGAATGGATGCTTTTATTTCTTTGTTTTAGATGAACTCTGGAACACTAATCCAGGACTTCTTCCCTCAAAATTTGAGCAGGAAATCCATAATAACAAAAAAAGAAAATCAGCTTCTTTTAAGACATACAAAGATTAAGTCTCGCAGAACAAAAGGAATAGTGAGAGCATGACAGTCTGTCTGATCCCAGAAATCGAACAGCACTTTAGATGACAACTGAAAGTGAGTTAGGTTGCATTCTAGACCCTAAATAAACTGAAGTAGCTGGAAATTTCTGCTCCAGAACAATTAGTCATCACAGAAATACTTCAGTGATGGAATAGCAAGGTGGAGATATAAAAGGGGATTATGCTCTTTGATATATCAGCTGATTTGTATGATGGAGTTCAAGCAAAAAGCCAGAGACCTCATTTTCTCTGTACATTTTAGAAAATCCTTTAAACAGTCAGGTAGGAAAATTTAATATGATGGATCTGTTAATGTGCACTTCTGAAGTTGCTATTAATAAGCAATACAACTTCATTCCCTTTCTCTGCTTTGTGAGAATGTACATGTAGTTATGTTCATCAATGAAGAACAGGAAAAAATGCTCTGTAATCCAAGCTGGTTTATTCTTCAACAGTTTTCTCCCCTCCTCTCCAACAGAAGACTTCCCTAACTTCATCGCCAGGCTGATTTCCTGCAGGAGCGTAAAACTGAAGTTTAAGTACTTTCCCTTTAGAGGAAGGTATGCAACTACCATTATTAGATAGTAAGTCTGTATAAGTTCTGATCTGAACAAGAAATTATATTTAGGGCCTGATGGAACTTACGATCACCTAAATTACTCCCACAGATTTTAATATGCCTACTTCATGTCTTTGTCCTGTGAGATCATGAAGTTCCAGATATGCTTATTGTTGTATTAACAAGAACAAAAGGAAAATTTTACTCAATACTTTGCTCTCAGTCAAACCAGTTCAGCAGAAAATTTCACTAAGTCAAATCTCAGCGCTGATCTCCTTTTCATTCAGAAGGTAAGTCTCCTTAGCATGACTTTGTCAACTACAATATTGTCATTTTTCATAGATTAAGCTTTATTCAGCATGACAGTTTTGTAAAATATCTGCATTAATCACTGTACCGACAAGATACACCTAGTACAGTGCATTGGGGCACCTAGCTGTCTGGAGGAGAAACAGAAAAGCTAAGGCGAGGAGATGGATGGCTGGTGCCAGATTTCTTCTTGCCAAAGATGACAAAGGAGAAAGAAGGGATGTTGATCATGCAGTGTAGAAGAAAATTGGCTTGCTTTGTTAACTAGACTTTGAAGTCCTATATTCTTCCTAACATCAGCCAGTCATTTTTTCAATACTTAAAAAAACAGAAAACACAAGAGGAGCTTTGAAAAGTTCTTGAAGATTACACAGCAACAAAAT